>NC_000079.6:69019017-69655017 GCF_000001635.26 Mus musculus | reverse complement strand
TCACAACCATCCATAACGAGATCTGACTCCCTCTTCTGGAGTGTCTGAAGACAGCTACAATGTACTTCCATATAATAAATAAATAAATCTTTAAAAAAAAAAAAAGAAAAAAGAAAACAGGACTTAGCAACCCTAGCCGATCTGCCCATGAGTCCAAAATGCTTGAAAAGTATGGAGGATTCAAATTCAGTGCCCCAGTTGTGCCAAGTTCTTTCAATTTTGGAGGCCTGGCACCAGGGATAAATTGAGTTTCCACTTTCTTTCCTGCTGTGTGAGAGTCATGAAGAACTTGTGTTCCTCCCAGTAGTGGTTCCAGAACCGGTTCATGTTATCTACTAACTGATCAATAGAAGGGCAGAAACTCCAGGAGGTGGGAGCTGATTGTGTAAACCTGGCACTGGACGAGAAACTAAAGGGACTGGGGGAGGGGCTAGCTGGGGGGGGGGCTATTTTCTTAATTTTTGAAGAAAGTTAGATCCTGACCAAGAGACACTGTGGAAGCAAACTGCAAAGACCCACAACCAGACATTATGCAGAGAGAGAGTCTAAATTAGGGGTCTCCATCAGGTCCCTCCCCTCAGAGATCTGGAAACTCTGTGGAAGACAGGGAGCGAAGACTGTAGGAGAATATAGCTCACTGAATCAACCAAGCAGGGCTCACAGGGGCTCACAGACACTGAACCGGCAAGCATGGGATCTGCAGAGCTCTGCATCAGGTCCTCTGCTTGTGTGGTACAGCTGTGAGGTTGGTGTTCCTGTGGGACTCCTCACAATGGGAGCAGGAGTGTCTCGGGCTCTGCCTCCTGCTGGGTTGTCTTGTAGGCTTCACCTTGTTTTGTCCTGTCTGACTGTTGTCTCTTGGAGGCCTGCTCTTTTCTGAAGAGGAGAAGGAGGAGTGGGTCTGGGAGAGAAGGGAGGTTGAGGGGAGCTTGGAGGAGAGGAGGGAGAGGAATGTGTGGTTGAGATGTATTGTACAAGAGAAGACCCTGATCCCGGATCTCTCAAAGACCAGTCTGCGCAGGGGAACGCTGGGGCCGCAAGAGTAACACAGCTTCTTGGACAGGGTCCCTTCAGGCCTTCATCTTCAGCCAGGATATGGAGCTGAGCTCCAGATCTCTGTGCACCTTCCCTGCAAGAGGAGAGCTTTTCTGGGACTCAGGAGAGAATTGGACTCCCAGGAGTGCTGACAGAGGCCAACAGAATTACAGGAGGAATAAGCTCCATCCAGAGACAGCTAGAACATCTAACACCAGAGATTACCAGATGGCAAAAGGCAAACTTAAGAATCTTACTAACAGAAGCCAAGACCACTCGGCATCATCAGAACACAGTACTTCCACCACAGCGAGTCCTGGATACCCCAACATACCCAAAAAGCAAGATTCCAATTTAAAATCATATTTCATGATGCTGATAGAGGATTTTAAGAAGGGAATTAATAACTCACTTAAAGAAATACTGACAAAAAAGTAAAAGTCTTTAAAGAGGAAACACAAAAACCCCTTAAAGAATAACAGGAAAACACAACCAAACAGGTGATGGAATTGAACAAACCACCCAAGATCTAAAAATGGAAGCAGAAACAATTAAGAAAACCCAAAGGGAGACAACTCTGGAGATAGCAAAGAAATCAGGAACCATAGATGCGAGCATCAGCAACAGAATACAAGAAATGGAAGAGAGAATCTCAGGTGCAGAAGATTCCATAGAAAACATGGGCACAACAATCAAGGAAAATTCAAAAGCAAAAATAACCTAACTCAAAACATCCAGGAAATCTAGAACACAATGAGAAGACCAAACCTAAGGATAATAGA
The DNA here is from genome assembly GCF_000001635.26 of Mus musculus. Lineage (NCBI taxonomy): Eukaryota > Metazoa > Chordata > Mammalia > Rodentia > Muridae > Mus > Mus musculus. The sequence goes on along the minus strand of NC_000079.6, from coordinate 69,653,200 downwards.
TATAAAGGAGAAGGAAGATTTTTCAACTTAAAGGGCCAGTAAATATCTTCAACAAAATTATAGAAGAAAACTTCCCTAACCTAAAGAAAGAGATGCCCATGAATGTACAAGAAGCCTACAGAACTCCAAATAGACTGGACCAGAAAAGAAATTCCTCCCGACACATAATAATCAGAACAACAAATGCACTAAATAAGGATAGACTATTAAAAGCAGTAAGGGAAAAAGGTCAAGTAACATATAAAGGCAGGCCTATCAGAATTACACCAGACTTCTTACCAGAGACTTGAAAGCCAGAAGATCCTGGACAGATGTTATACACACCCTAAGAGAACACAAATGCCATCCCAGGCTACTATACCCAGCAAAACTTTCAATTACCATAGATGGAGAAACCAAAGTATTCCATGACAAAACCAAATTCACACAATATCTTTACATGAATCCAGCCCTTCAAAGGATAATAAATGGAAAACTCCAACACAAGGAGGGAAATTATGCCCTAGAAAAAGCAAAAAAGTAATCCTTCAACAAACCTAAAGGAAGATAGCTGCAAGAACAGAATCCCAACTCTAACAACAAAAATAACAGGAAGCAACAATTACTTTTCCTTAATATCTCTTAATATCAATGGACTCAATTCGCCAATAAAAAGACATAGACTAACAGACTGGCTACATAAACAGGATCCAACATTTTGCTGCATACAGGAAACCCACCTCAGGGACAAAGACAGAAACTACCTTAGAGTAAAAGGCTGAAAAACAATTTTCCAAGCAAATGATCTGAAGAAACAAGCTGGAGTAGCCATTCTAATATGGAATAAAATTGACTTCTAACCCAAAGTTATCAAAAAAGACAAGGAAGGGCACTCATCAAAGGTACTCATCAAAGGTAAAATCTTCCAAGATGAACTCTCAATTCTGAATATCTATGCTCCAAATGCAAGGGCATCCACATTCATTAAAGAAACTATAGTAAAGCTCAAAGCACACATTGCACCTCACACAATAATAGTGGGAGACTTCAACACCCCACTCTCATCAATGGACAGATCTTGGAAAAAGGAACTAAACTGAGACACAGTGAAACTAACAGAAGTTATGAAACAAATGGATTTAACAGATATCTACAGAACATTTTATCCTAAAACAAGAGGATATACCTTCTTCTCAGCACCTCATGGTACCTTCTCCAAAATTGTCCATATAATTGGTAACGAAACAGGCCTCAGCAAATATTGAAATTATCCCATGTATCCTATCAGATCACCATGGACTAAGGCTGATCTTCAATAACAACATAAATAATAGAAAGCACACATACACGTGGAAGCTGAACAACACTCTACTCAATGATAACTTGGTCAAGGAAGAAATAAAGAAAGAAATTAAAGACTTTTTAGAGTTTAATGAAAATGAAGCTACAACATACCCAAACTTATGGGACACAATGAAAGCAGTCCTAAAAGGAAAACTCATAGCCCTGAGTGCCTCCAAAAAAGAAACTGGAGAGAGCACATACTAGCAGCTTGACAGCATACTTAAAAGCTCTAGAACAAAAGGAAGCAAATTCACCCAAGAGGAGTAGACCATAGGAAATAATCAAACTCAGGGCTGATATCAACCAAGTGGAAACAAAAAGAACTATACAAAGAACAACCAAACCAGGAGCTGTTTTTTTGTTTGTTTGTTTGGTTGGTTGGTTTTCGATTTTGGTAGGTTTTTTTTTTTAAATCAACAAGATAGATAAATCCTTAGCTATAGTAACTAGAGGGCACAGAGACAGTATCCTAATTAACAAAATCAGAAATGAAAAGGGAGACATAACAACAGAACCTGAGGAAATCCAAAACATCATCAGATCCTACTACAAAAGGTTATGCTCAACAAAGCTGGAAAACCTGGAAGAAATGAACGATTTTCTAGATAGATACCAGGTACCAAAGTTAAATCAGGATCAGATTAACGATCTAAACAGTCCCATATCCCCTAAAGAAATAGAAGCAGTTATTAATAGTCTCCCAACCAAAAAAAGCCCATGACCAGATGGGTTTAGTGCAGAGTTCTATCAGACCTTCAAAGAAGATCTAATTCCAATTCTCCAAAAACTATTCCACAAAATAGAAACAGAAGGTTCTCTACCCAACTCATTCTATGAAGCCACAATTACTCTGATACCTAAACCACAAAAGACCCAACAAAAAAGAGAACTTCAGACCAATTTCCCTTATGAATATAGATGCAAAAATACTCAATAAAATTCTTGCAAACTGAATCCAAGAGCACATCAAAACGATCATCCATCATGATCAAGTAGGCTTCATCCCAGGGATGCAGGGATGGTTTAATATATAAAAATCCATCAACGAAATCCACTATATAAACAAACTCAACAACAAAAACCACATGATCATCTTGTTAGATGCAGAGAAAGCATTTGACAAAATCCAACACCCATTCATGATAAAAGTCTTCGAAAGATCAGGAATTCAAGGCCCATACCTAAACATGATAAAAGCAATCTACAGCAAACCAGTAGCCAACATCAAACTAAATGGAGAGAAACTTGAAGCAATCCCGCTAAAAATCACCGAGTAGAAAAGGCTGCACATTTTCTCCCTACCTATTCAATATAGTACTTGAAGTCCTAGCCAGAGCAATTACACAACAAAAGGAGATCAAGGGGATAGAAATTGGAAAGAAAGAAGTCAAAATATCACTATTTGCAGATGATATAATAGTATATATAAGTGACCCTAAAAATTCTACCAGAGAACTCCTAAACCTGATAAACAGGTTAAGTTTAGTAGCTGGATATAAAATTAACTCAAATCAGTGGCCTTTCTCTACACAAAGGATAAACAGGCTGAGAAAGAAATTAGTGAAACAACATCCTTCACAATAGTCACAGATATATCAAATACCTTGGTGTGACTCTAACTAAGGAAGTGAAAGATCTGTATGATAAGAATTTCAAGTCTCTGAAGAAAGAAATGGAAGAAGATCTCAGAAGATGGAAAGATCTCCCATGCTCATGTATTAGCAGGATTAATATAGTCAAAATGGCTATCTTGCCGAAAGCAATCTACCGATTCAATTCAATCCCCATCAAAATTCCAACTCAATTCTTCACCAAGTTAGAAAGGGCAATTTGCAAATTCATCTGGGATAACAACAAAACTAGGATAGCAAAAAATATTCTCAACAATAAAAGAACCTCTGGTGGAATGGTCACCATGCCTGACCTAAAGCTGTACTACAGAGCAATTGTGATAAAAAAACTGCATGGTACTGGTACAGTGACAGACAGGTAGATCAATGGAATAGAATTGAAGACCCAGAAATGAACCCACACACCTATGGTCACTTGATCTTTGACAAAGGAGCTAAAACCATCCAGTGGAAAAAAAGACAGCATTTTCAACAAATAGTGCTGGCTCAACTGGAGGTTATCATGTAAAAGAATGCGAATTGATCCATTCTTATTTCCTTGTACAAAGTGGATCAAGGAACTCCACATAAAACCAGAGACACTGAAACTTATAGAGGAGAAAGTGGGGAAAAGCCTTGAAGATATGGGCACAGGGGAAAAATTCCTGAACAGAACAGCAATGGCTTCTGCTGTAAGATCAAGAATTGACAAATGGGACCTCATAAAATTGCAAAGCTCCTGTAAGGCAAAAGACACTGTCAATAAGACAAAAAGGCCACCAAAGATTGGGAAAGGATTTTTACCAATCCTAAATCCCATAGGGGACTAATATCCAATATATACAAAGAACTCGAGAAGCTGGACTCCAGAAAATCAAATAACCCTATGAAAAAATGGGGTACAGAGTTAAACAAAGAATTCTCAACTGAGGAATACCAAATGGCTGAAAAGCACCTGAAAAAATGTTCAACATCCTTAATCATCAGGGAAATGCAAATCAAAACAACCCTGAGATTCCACCTCACACCAGTCAGAATGATCAGAAATTCAGGTGATAGCAGATGCTTTCGAGGATGTGGAGAAAGAGGAACACTCCACCATTGCTGGTGGGATTGCAAGCTGGTATAACCACTCTGGAAATCAGTATGGCAGTTCCTCAGAAAGTTGGACATAGTACTACCGGAGGATCCAGCAATACCTCTCCTGGGCATATGCCCAGAAGATGTTCCAACTTGTAATAAGGACACATGCTCCACTATGTTCATAGCAGCCTTACTTATAATAGCCAGAAGCTGGAAAGAATCCAGATGTCCCTCAACAGAGGAATGGACACAGAAAATGTGGTACATTTACACAATAGAGTACTATTCATCTATTAAAAACAATGAATTTATGAAATTCTTAGGCAAATGGGTGGATCTGGAGGATATCATCCTAAGTGAGTAACCCAATCACAAAAGAACAAACATGATATGTAACCACTGATAAGTGGATATTAGCCCAGAAACTTAGAATACCCAAGATACAATTTGTAAAACACATGAAACTCAAGAAGAAGGAAGACCAAAGTGTGGGCACTTCGTTCCTTCTTAGAATGGGGAACAATATACCCATGGAAGGAGTTACAGAGAAAGTTTGGAGCTGAGAAAGAAGTAAGGACCATCCAGAGACTGCCCCACCTGGGAATCCATCCCATAAACAACCACCAAACCCAGACACTATTGCATATGCCAGCAAGATTTTGCTGACAGGATCCTGATATAGCTATCTCTTGTGAGGCTATGCCAGTGCCTGGGAAATACAGAAGTGGATGCTCACAGTCATCTATTGGATGGATCACAGGACCCCCAATGGAGGAGCTAGAGAAAGAAGCCAAGGACCTAAAGGGTTCCGAAACCCTATATGAGGAACAACAATATGAACTAACCAGTACCCCCCCCCCCGAGCTTGTGTCTCTAGTTGCATATGTAGCAGAGGTTGGCCTTGTCAGCCATCAATGGGAGGAGGGGCCCTTGGAATTGCAAAGATTATATGCTCTAATACAGGGGAATGCCAGGGCCAGGAAGTGGGAGTGGGTGGGTTGGGGAGCAGGTTTGGGGGAGGGTATAGGGGACTTTCAGAGAGGAAACTAGGAAAGGGGATAACATTTGAAATGTAAATGAAGAAAATATCGAATAAAAAAATTTTTTTTAAAAAGAGAAGAACCTATTTTCAATTAAAACAGATGAAGGGATGACTTCCTCTAGGTCAGAAACCATCGTTAGTTGGCCTCTCCTGGAGCTGGGCAGAAAATGCCATAAACAGAACATCACAGTGAAAACATTTGCATACTCATAGATCTCCGTCCAGACTAGTAAAATGCCATCCCTCCCCCTCCCTCTCTTCCTCCTACTGGTCTCAGACCCACCTTCCAGAACACGGCCATATGACACCACCCCCCTCCTCCAGAACATGGCTGCATTGCGGGAATTATCTCCATTTAATTTAAAACACGCTGTTTATGTCTGGAATGTTCCCGAGCGCTCAAAAGAAATGATTTCAAAGACTTCATCTCATCATTCTAGGAAGTTATGGTATCTGCTTTTACGTTCACGTTTCTGAGAGGGATTCTCTACTCAGTCACAGGCCACAGAACTCCCTCCAAGGGAACACCTGAAAAGCCCTTCTTTTACATCAGGTTCTAACCAGCCCAGGACACTTTGAGCCAGGCTGTCCCCAGCCCAGGACCCCAGGCAACAGAGCATGGCATATCGGAAGTATCTGGGGGAAGAGGAGTCACACAGAGACATTCAATACAGGGTCTCGAATCCAAAGGGCCAGGGAAGCAGGGGATGAATCCAGAGGGCCGGGGAAGCAGGGGATGAATCCAGAGGGCCGGGGAAGCAGGGGACGAACCCAGAGGGTGGAAGCAGGGCACGAATCCGGAGGGTCTGGGAAGCAGGGGATGATTCCGAAGGGTCGGGGAAGCAGCAGGGTGAGGACCATGAACAGAGGGATGGGACCGGCCTGGGAGGAGCAACGAGGTAGGGAAATGGGAGAACGTTGAGAACCAGAGGAGAGGAAGAATAGGAAACTTCTGGTTAATGGGCATATAGTTCCAGTCCAGGATGCTGGAAATTCAATTCAGCCTAATTAGTGTGATTAATAATATTCACAGTATGCACATTTTGCCTGAAAAATAATCCCTAAGCCCCACGATCAGTCATCTCACTGTTTCGTGAACTTTGAGGCACGGTCTCAGCAGGCTGGTGTCAGAGACCTCTTCCTAGGTGCTTCACAGGGCAACATCCAGCGCTCATGTCCTCACTAGGTCTGAGACTCTAGAAACCCTAGCTTTAGAGTTTTAACTCTTGTTAGCCGTCGTCTAGAAGCCTGACAGGTCTTTGTCCTACGGGCCCTCCTCCGACCAATTCAAGACCTCTTAGCCCAAGGACCGTGAAGTCGCTCACAGACTGATGAGATCTGAACCACTGGTGTGAGCTCTACCCAGATCCATTCAAAGTCAGCTGGTTACTAAAGTAAGCACAGACACAAAATCGCGTCACCTTCCTGGTTCTTCCCGAAGTCCCGGGGAGGGTGTGGTACAGGGTGTGACTGCTAGAGAGTGATGAGATCCCTGTCAGAGTTTTACCTGTCTGTCCTGCCTTTCTTTGCCTCTGCAGGAATGGCCTCAATGAATCCAAATGTCCCCCAACTCAGCAGGTGATGGTGGGTGAGCTGACATCTATCTTTGGCTGATAGGACCTCATGAGAAAGAAGAGTCTACAGCGAGATGCAGAAGGAATAAACATGTCTGTTCCAGAGACCCCTGCCTGCTTTAAAGACCTGGGATCCTCCTTGATAAGACACACACAATGGAAAGGGCAGCATGAATCCCTACATCTCTCTGGCAAAGGAGGCTCTTGTGGCTCTCAATTAGGCAACACTTCTCAGCTTAATCGTCGGGCTGCAACTGTTCCTAGACTTGAAAGCCATAAAAGTAGGTCAAGCAAATGATTTCAGGCCTCCAGAGCAGTAACTCCTGCCAATCAGCTCGTTTTCTAGAAGCTGCCGGTGCTTTGAGGATGGGTTAAGTAACAGTTCCCCCACGATGGCTCCCTCTGAGGGACCTGAACCCCAGGTGACCAGACTTGTCACGGCAGACTCTGCAGAGTGGACCAGGTCTTCTCAAAGCGACTCAGCCTATCCTAAGGGACAGCCAAGGTGGAGAAGCAGATAATCATGTGGGGAATAATTTCTACTCGGATAAAAATCATACACGTTGATTTCGCTGAAGGAGCAGTCAGCTTATTAGAGCAAGAAGTACAGCCCTTTGGGGTGGACAAGTGCATCATGGGAGGAAACTGGGTGGATACAGCTGGGGTGGAAACGGCTCATTTCAGGACATCCAGGATCATCCGCTGAGTACTTATAGAGTGTGCCCCTCGAGGACCAGATGCTAGAGGCACAGCCAATTGCACACAAGATGGACAAGGGAACCTGCCTCCAGAAGGCTGCAGTTCCCTGGAAATGTGTTGTCTGATTGGTCCTTAAAGTGCTAAGGGCCTGGAATGTTTCTATGAAGCATAGCTTGGCCATTTTGTATTATTTTTTGGTAAGAAAATCATGCCATGGTTGTGTTAAGGCAGAGTGTTTCCTGACATCCTTTCCTCCTAGAAATTTATGAAATGAAATTGTAGAATTTTCTCTCTCTCCTTGTGTCTCGCTGTATGTCTCGTGTGTGTGTGTGTGTGTGTGTGTGTGTGTGTGTGTGTGTGTGTGTGAGAGAGAGAGAGAGAGAGAGAGAGAGAGAGAGAGGGCGATGTGACTCCCTGAAACTGGGCAGCAGCTGCAGGAGCTTCATATTCCTCTTTCTTAGGCTTAGAATTTTCCATAGTGAAAAGGAACTAACAAAATTAAATTGTAAGGCAATAAGTTAGGAGAGAAAGAAAAAACTTAGTGATCACAAGTTTAAACCTTTACCATGTTTTTATTTATTGCATGGGTGCACATATGTTGTGGCACACACTTGTGTGAGGTGGGAAGCTTGCAGGAATCATTCTTTCCTTCCACCGTGTGGGTCCCAGGGGTTTGATGTCCAGTACTCATGAAACATCTGTCTAGACCACCTCATCTAAGTCATTAGAGGTAGATTAAAAAGAAAAGGCCATCTGTGTTCAGAATGGAGTGAAGGCAGCTGCCAGACACTGAGGCCTTCAGTTAAGCAGTGTATCTGTGAACACGTACAGACAAGAGCACAGACTATTGTGAAACCCAGGTGCTGCCGAAGCCCCACCTCCCTGCAGATGGGGTGTTCATGGAGAGCAAAGCCACCAACGCTAAGCCAAGACTCATGTGCAATTCTCCGTAGAACTTACTGGGGGCGGGGTGAGAAATCGGTGGACATTTACAGAACTGAAATTGACCAACAGGAACACTTGTTCCTCTGTTCTGGAACTGTGAGAGCATCTCCAGAAGTGTGATTGCCCACACTCGGAGAGGACATAAGCATATTGAAAATCTGAAAAGAAAGCCCTTAACCACAGCAAGGAGTGGACATCAGGGGAGCCCAGACAGTCGTGGCTGTAGATGGAGTGTCAATTCTGAAGATACTGAATGGAAGAGATACGGACTATGACCATAGCGGCAAAAGATGGGCGGGACTAGACAGTACGAAGTCCAGAGTGTTATTGCCACAGGTGGAGAGGGAGTCTGCTTTCCAGTCTTTCTGAGAATACAGAATGATGCTGGGCACATAGGCATATATGTCAGAGGGAGAAAATGGAGGAAGGTTGGAGGGGGAAAGTCATTAAGGGAGGAGGTGAATGCAAGTCCCTGGACCATCGTCACTCTACACTTACCAGTACCCACTTCAGGAGGCTCACAACTGCCTGGGTCCACACCCAGGAGATGTGACACTCCTGGCCTCGCAGGCACTGCCATCTCCTGCACAAACCCATATACGTGCACAACCATAATTAAAGCAAACAAAGTAAAACTCCATAAAATGTACCATGTTGGAACATGAAGTTAATCTGAATCTATATTCTTGGGACATGGCCACTCATGTTTGGCTCCAGAACAAACTGCCTCTTTTCTCCATTCAAGTGGGAGTTGACAGGAGGGTGCTGTGTGTTCTCTACAGATCTTCAGAAGAGGACAGGAAACATCTGGGATTTGTACTAAACAAACACATGAGGTTCAAATTGGTCTTGAGAGAGAGAACTGGATCTAGAAGGCTGGAGAAGCACAGGTCAAGCCCCAAATGGCATCAAGGGTGTGTTGTGCAGTCAGTCAGCTTCCTAACTTCCCAGGGCAAGTCTCAGTGTTCATCGGGTCTCTCCAAAAGAGGCCACTAGAGCCCACATCACGAAACAGTCCTAGCATGGTCCTGAGACAGGACTTGGTGGCACAGTGCTGTGGAGGGACTGTACTACATTTCCCAAGAGGTCCCTTTCCCGTGCGGTCTCCTAATGTGGGCAATTGAAGGACGTCTTTTGAGCAATGGAGGAGACATGAGGCATAACATAGGCCTCACATGTTGGCATGGAGTGGCAGCTAGATCTGCCATGGCTGTCATGCTGTCATTCACCCCATTTCTTTGGACTTCAAGTCCAAGTTGTGTGTGTGTGTGTGTGTGTGTGCGCGCGCGTGTGTGCGTGCGTGTGCGCGTGTTTAACTCTAGTATGAAAAGCCCAAGCTTCAGCACATAGCCATCCTCTGAGAAGCTAGTATGACTGCCCTGGAATCCTGGTAAGAGACCTCAGGGCTCTTACTCCTCCTTGACAGCCTGTGCTCCCCAGGCCTGCAGGGGATCCAACTTGTTGAGCAGGTACAGATTGCTTTCTTTAGTAAGGTCACTACAATCCTGTCTTACTGCATATGGCTTCTGCTCCAAAGCTGCTAGCAGGGAGTGGAGCCAGCCCAAGAGAAAGAAGTGTGCTGCAGTCAACAAAGATGGAAGGATTGGAGATCTGGAGAGCATTTTGACAGCAGACACAGAGATGCAGACTTGGGAGACTTCCCAGCTAGGTTTTCAGTCTCACTTTAGTCCAGCCTTTCCTCACTATACTCCCATCCCTATGCTTTGGAGTGGTAATGTGTATCCCGCGCCACAATATGTAGGTATGGCCCCTTTAGATTCATGTGTTTCAATGCTTGGCCCATAGAGAGTGGCACTATTAGGAAGTGTGGCCTTGTTGGAGGGAGTGTGTCACAGTGAGGGCAAGCTTTGTGGTCTATGCTCAAGCTCTGCCCCCTGTGAAACACAGTCCCTCTCTGCTGTAGACCTGTCAAGTCTTCACTCTAGCTTAGACCTTAGCACCCAGCCTGCCCCATGGAAGCCTTTGCCGGCAGTTGGAGCCTGCTGCACTTGGTCTCTGCCTAGTCTTACCCACCAGTAACCCTCACCTCTGCATCCACAGTGGTATCCCCACAGGCTAGCCCTTGTGATACCCACTCCCTAGTTCATGCTTACTCCCCTTAGTCTCCCACTACTCACACAGGGTCCCTGCTGGAAAGTGACACCAAGACGGCAGGACTTATCCTCCTTGATCTTGTCACATGTGTGGGTGTGGCCCTGCTGGCCCCAAGGACTGTCTGCTTTGATTCATTCCGTTTTGTGACCCAGTATCTTGGCACACAGAGATTCTCTGACTGAGTAGAAGTTGGCTGTGTTCTTTCCTACACTTCTGTGGACTTGTCAGGATTCCTCCCTGGTAATAGCAGGTATCATCCAATAGGAAGTTTATCTATCACCTTGGTGGCCCCTGTGTGGATGAGAGACCAGGCTAGTCTTCCAGCCTCAGTGTGGGCCTCAGGAGAGTCAAGCAGGGGAGTGTGGGATATGGGGGGGCATCTCCTGGACTAGTCCCTTAGCAGTTGGAGAGCACTGGGAGCCCCAAAGGCTCTGGGATGCTGATGGAGCATGGTGCGTTTGAGAGGAAGCAGAGGAGAGATGGGAGCCTGGTCCCAGTAGCTGACCAGGAAAGGTAGAGGGGTTGTGCCTTTTCATCAACATGCACTTGGCCCACACAGTATGACAGGAACAAACACTTTTAACTGTGAGCACCTTCACCATAAAAATCAAGTTACAAAGGTCAAATATTTTATTTTTCAAAGGGAAGAACCAGAAGATAAAATCAATCAGATTAAAAACAAAATCCAACAGAGAAAATACCAAAATTTTGCAATTCCTTGTCTGTGACCTGAAATCAACTGGGGTTCAAAGGATGTAGACCCTCCTCCTTTCCCCTTCACTCCCCCCCCCCACCCCCGCCACATGCAAACACTGTGAGCCTCTGCCCCAGCTCTGGCACCTACAGTACACAACTTCTCTTCAGCACAGTCCATGTCTAGTCCATACCTGCAATGTTCCTTGGCGAGCAATTACTGAGTCCTTGTTCTCCTCTGAATCCTCGTGAGCTGGGTCGCAATTGCTCACTTTTCTCAGCATTACTGACTTGCAAGATCTAGTAGCCTGTTAGGTTCTGCTTTCTTTAGCCAATGTACCAAATGCTTCCACATTCTACCCACAAAACAGTTCCAGAGGCTTAGCAGCCATGGGGTAAGGTTTAATCATGGAACAATTTCTGACCTGGCTTTGTTTGTTGCTATGATAAAATACCCCAAAGGGGGCAACTTATCTTTTTATTTCAGCTCACAATTCCAGATTATAGAGCATCACTATGGAGAGGTGATAGTCTAGAACCTGGGGCTGTGAGCAGGATTGTGAAGCAGCTGATCCCATCCTCCTTCAAAAGCAGAGAGAACACAAACAACAGCTTGTGTTCAGTTAGTTTTCTCCTTTCATACAGTCCAGGGAAGGTGGGGTCTTCCTGCATCAACCATCATAAAAGGCAGGGTCTTCCTATACCAACCAGCATAAAAGGTGGGGTCTTCCTATATCAACCAGCATACTCAATACAACCCACCATGGACACCTCTCCCAGTTGAGGCTAGATTGTACCAAACTGACAGGAAACCATTATGAAGACTCACGAGACCTTCATTTCCCTTTGTGCTCACCCCAAAGGGTACATCTTTGAATGGCTTCTCTACTGGCACAATGAGCCAAATTAGGAGTATAAAGACAAGTTTATTGGGGGCAGCTCTGGTGGGTTTCCTGATCTCACAGGAGGTGGTCAGAGAAGTCTGGTGTCCGGGCCTCTTAAAGGGGAGGGAGAGGAGTGGTGACATGATGGTGAGGTACTGTGGTTAGTCTTATTCGGTGACTTTAGGGCCCTACAGAGTAATCTTAGGTCCAGTGGTCACTTTGGAATTAGGTAATATGTGCTGGCTTTGTCCAGTGTTTTGCACAGGCTATCTTCATGGGCTTTTTCAAGTGCAGGCTCCTGGACATAAGAGGACAGGGATGCTCCAGTCCAACCATCTAGGATTTTGTCCCCAAACCTCTGACCTAACAATCTTTACATTAGTTTGGTGGTTGCCTTACTCTGGGCTTCATTTAAAATTCCTCTGCAAAGCCACATTACGTCCAAAGAAAGAAGTGGCTCACCCCGTGTGACCTCCCTGTGAGGGTAGTCCCTGTGAGGCAGGCCTGGCTTAAATCCTTGCCAAGCCCTTCACAGTGCTGCAATGTGTTTGCTGAAACCAAGCCTCAGATTAGTGCTTCGAGGGACAGGACCTTTGCGGTAGGGTCAGGTAAGATGAAGGTAGTAGCTCTTTGTGAATGGAATTAGTGGCCTTACAGAAGGGTCTGGGAGAGGCTTGTGAACTTGGAAATGATGCTCATAGGTATAGCATCTGTCAGAGCCTGGACAGCACAATTCTACTCACAGAATAGTGAAGAAATGTTTGCTATTTATATACTATTAGCTTAAGCCCTTTTGTCTTACACCAGAATGGCCCAAGACAGAGCTCCACCTTAGGGTATATGCCCATGTCAAACTGAGCGATTAGGCCTTCAGCAGATGGACAGGGGCTTCCCAGCAGAGAAGGAGTTCAAGAGCTCACTGGTGCACTGGCCTGCAGCAGTTACTCCTCTGGGTTGTTCTCCTTTCGTCAATGCTGGTGAGTGACTCTTACCTGCTTCCCTCTCCCTCTACACCGGTGTGAAATAAGACTCGGTATGTATGTGCTTGCAGGCTTGTGTCTTTTGCAGTGCAGTGCCCAAAGATTTGTTTACTTTATTATCCCTTTTAATGGAATTATTGATCAGCATACCCAGCATATATTCTATTTCATGACAGTTTTTAAGCTTGTGGATGCAATCCTTCCAACAAGGCTATACCTATTCCTACAAGGCCACACCTCCTAATAGTGCAACTCCCCATGGACCAAGCATCATATGGGGACCATACCTACCAAATGCCACCCCATGGGCCCCATGGACTTGTAGCCATAACATAATAAAAAATACATTTAGTTCAACTTCAAAAGTCCCCATAGTCTATCAGTCTCAACAATGTTTAAAAATCACAAGTTTAAAGTCTCTTCTGAGATTCATGCAATATTTTAACTGTGATCCCCTATAAAGTGAAAATCAAAAAGCAGATCACACACTTCCTCATGGCACAGGATACACATTACCAGCCAGTAACATAGGGAAGACTAGTGAGGTAATACTGGACCAAAGCAAAACTGGAAAGTCAAGCTGGGCAAACTCCAAACTCTGCATCTCCATGCCTGATGTCTGTCAACTGGGCTGGCTCCTCTTGTTAGCAGCTTTCCTCAGCAGGTGCCCCAGGGCTCTGACATCTCTAACCTCTTGGGGTATTCGAAGCAATCCAGCCTTCACCCTCACAGCTTCCCACAACGGCCTCTCTGGGTTTCTGTACAAGGACATCCCGGCCACACATCTGGCCTCAGAGACTTTCTTTAGTGGTAGAGGGAAAGCCAGAACCACAGAGCCAAACCTGACAAGTTCTGCTGCTTGCTGGGGCTGGAACGTGCCCCCTTGTTCAATTACATCATCACCAGCTTTCTGTTTTCAATAGTTTCCATCACTGTCTAAGCTTGGCTGTCACGGAATTTGCTCTGTAGACCAGGCTGGCCTTGAACCCAATATGCCTCTGTCTTCTGACTTTGGGGATTAAAGGTGTATGTACCACTATGACTGGACCAAAGCTTTTCTTTAATTCCTTTTCACAAGATGGGAGGGTTGCTGGGTGGGATCTTACCTGGAGGTCACTGGTCCCTTAATTCCATTTAATAACTTTAATCCATTTATCTCTTGAACACATAGGGCCTTTCTATTTCCTGGTACCTCTTTAATCTCTGAACCATACATTTTGTATTTTTTTCCTTTCTCAGCTTGCTACCTTTGATCAAAACACCCTTAGAGTGAACCACAGAATGGGTTCTATCCTAGGCCGTTTTGAGATCTTCTTTACTAATGCAATTAATCTAAATCTTTTCACCTTAGCTTCAAGCAGACTCTTTGGACAAGGGCAAAAAGCAGCCTCCTTCTTTACCAGAATATCATTAGGAGTAATCTCTAGGTAACATACTAAAATTCTTCTCCACAGAAACCTCTCAAGTCCCCACAGTTTAAATCATGCTCAGCACCACGGCCTTCCATGCTTCTAACAGTATTATCCACTTAGAGCACTCTGCTGCTTTCAAAATCCAAAGTCCCCAAATCCACATTCCTCCAAACAAAACCATAGTCTGGCGGATCACAGCAATACCCAGTCCCTGGTACCAACTTCTTAGTTAAGGTTTCATTGCTGTGAAGAGAGAGGCGCCATGAGCAAATCAACTCTTATAAGGAGAACATCTCACTGGGGCTGGCTTACAGGTTCAGGAGTTCAGTCCAGTATCATCAAGGCAGGTTATCTGATCACAGTATGAACCCCAAGACTGTGAACAGGAAAAACCTTGTTGCAGTCTTCTATCCAAGAGCTTTGTGTACTGTAAACAAGTTATGGTACTGATTTTCCCTAACACACACCTTTAACCCAAGAGCCTTCTGTACGCAAGAGCTAGAAAAAAGTCAATGATAGGGCAGGAGCAGAGCTAACAATCAGCTGACACGGAGCAAACATTAAAAAGCAAAACCAAACCAGGAGGGAGAGAGGAGGGCTTGTGGGTTGAAGGGCGTTTAAGACAGAGTGGAGAGCAAGGAGGGGCTTTTCCTTCCTGGGATGTCAGTGGAGTAGGAGGGCTCAGCTGGGGGCTTTCTCTTTCTGCCTCTGCGAGCTAGCAGACGTCCACCTGTGTTTGGGTCCTGAGGCTTCATGTGGTTAATCGGACACTGTTTTAAAAACAAAAATCATCATGTTGGAAAGTATGGCAGCCCGCAGGCAGACATGGTGCTGGAGAAGCCAGACGTTTCTTTAGCCTCCACACCTAAGCCATGGCATGTATGTGACCACATAGAGGCTTAAACAAGCTTACAAAAATGAAAAAGTCTTCCCTTCTCACAGGGCCATATCGACCGGAAGCAACGAGTCATGAAGCCAGCACAGCTGTCTAACACAGATGCAGCAGTGCTGAGTCGGATGCTGTGACTGCTGTCCTCCTGTCTCTCACGTTCAGGTTTTGGTCTCTGTGTGCGGCACTCACTCTAACCTGGCTCTGCTTGTAACTCATCCTGATTCCCCGGAGACTGTGATAAATGAGCATTAAGCTATGAATTTCTAAATGAGGCCATGACTCCAGGAATCTTCTTGGGGCATTTACCCCTAAGCAAACTTAAGCAGTATGATTGGAACAGGGTAAACAGATAACTGACAAGATCTGACTGGCCAGAACTAGTAGCAGATTTCAAGCCTCCCTTTATATTTAGAACTCTCTCAAAATGTAGTTTTAAGATAATATGCCCCGGACTGTAACTCAGTCAATAAGATAGGCTGAAATAATCTTTTCCTACTTTCTGGCATAGATGAAGAAACGATACAGTAAAAGGAGTTAGGTACAAGTGCTGCTATTCACAAAATGACCAGTTCAGATATTTTGTTTGTCTGGAGTGCTTTAAAACTTGCAAATACTGCCAGCCTGAAGGCAGGCTGTAACGAATGTGCTTGCTCTGGCAGAGGCAAGCTTTAGTCCATTGGAGTTATACAGCTGGTAACAGTAGAGCTGTCCAATTTGTAATTCCTAATTGTGCCTGAGTCTGTAACCCTGGACATACAAGGAAAAGATCACACCCATGTTCAGATAACCACTCATCTGTCTCTGTTCTGAGAAACCTATGTAAGGAAGGGAGCAACCGACTGCTCATCAGTCAGGGCTGCAGGACTCCCCCGACCACCACGCCTGGCACTCCTCCCTCACAAACTCCTTTTCCACCATATCAAAGAACCAGGGCCGGCCCCAGGAACCCCTCCCACAACAAGTATAAAAACCTAGAAAGTGTACACAAAACTTTCCACAACACAATACAGTCAGAGCCGAAGGGCAGCTACAGCATGCTTGATGATAGAAACAACCCATGTTGGGCCTGGGACATCAGCACTCTGGACCTTTCAGCTGGTTACTGTAATTGCTAAGAACTAGCCGAAGTATTTAAAGATGTTGTTATTGGGACATATTTGTTGTTACCAAAATCCACTTGAATAAACACTGACATGCTTTTTTTTCCCCCTGACACAAGTCTTAGAAACCACTCCCCTAAGAGGGTTGACAGGCAATGGTCCTTTTTCTCAAAGTGCTGAGGGGCACTGCAGCTACTAGTGTGGCTGTGTGAATATCCCAAGGGTTAAAGATGGCTAGAGCTCTCCTTAACCCTTGGACTCTCTCGTACTTCGTAATTACTTATCTCTGGTTCAGAGTAGCCTTACAACTCCATAGTTTAATATTTAAATATTTACCTGTCCTCACTCAGTGACCAGCTCTACCCAGAGGCCAACAGTTTCTGTATTCAAGTTTTGTGAACTCTTGGGACACATGCTCACGACATGCCTACTTCTCCACCAGCAGCAGATTTCCACTTTGCTGCCTAGGTCCCATGCTGACACAGGACTTTGTGTTGTGACTTACAATGTGTGGAATGAATGCTGGTCCGCGGCATGGTTAAAGGCAAGCATCACTTTACCCAGACCTTATTGGTCATGGCCATACACTCCTAAGTTCAAAGGAAACAAGGGTTTTTCTGTTCCCTAGCCATTTTCTCTTGTTTGTTTGTTTTTTGTTTTTGTTTTTTCGAGACAGGGTTTCTCTGTATAGCCCTGGCTGTCCTCGAACTCAGAAATCCGCCTGCCTCTGCCTCCCCAGTGTTGGGATTAAAGGCGTGCGCCATCATGCCCAGCTACCCTAGCCTTTTTCTTGTAATTTGCACACAGGTGTATGTATGTCCAAGTACATGCAGACACCAGAAGAGGGCGCTTACATTTCCTGGAGATGTGAGCCACTGACATGGGTGCTGGAAACTGAACTCAGGTCCTCTGCAGAGCAAGCAAGTACTCTCAACTCCTGAGCCATCGCTCCAGCCCCAGAAGTGTTTCAAGTCTTTTACTCTACCCATAAAGATGAAATGGCTACTTTACACCCGCTCTACAAAGCCACTTCAGTGACCACTTAGGAAATACAAGCACACACAACCCTTTATGCAAGGCCAAGAAGTCCTATAGGCAAATGTCTTTACTTCCACAGAGCAGCACCTTATGGGAATCAGACAAACCGTACTGAAATTGAAAAGAAAACACACTTCACTATAAGCATTCATTGGAACCATTTAAAATATTCTGGAACCCAAGGGAAAAGCACACAGCATGAATGGCACCCAGGATTGCCACCCGGCCTGTCCTCCCAGTAGGATTTGACCAAGAATCAGAGTAAGTTTCATCTGCTAAGGGGGTCTCTACAGGACGGCATCCAAAGCTGGCATGGCAACTCATGCTGAGAAGCCCAGTACCTAGGAGGCTGAAGCAGGAGGTTCTCAGGGTCAAAACTTAACAAAATCATGTCTCAAAAAACAATGCTGATGCTGTTGAAGTCTGATGAGGAAAAAGAACCAAGTCTTAGGAGACCTCCCTGTAAGACACAAATAAGGACGAAGACAATGGCAGACACCTGCCTGCCAACAAGCAAAGCTGTCACCACGAGGTGACAACCAATGGTAACACAAGCCCTAGCTGCACTGCCTATCTGCTCTAGTTAGACTTAAAAGCCCAAAAATATTTTACAAAGTAACTAACCCGCACCCTGTAAGAGGAGGAGTCACAAGATGGAGGCAGCCTGGGTAGCACTGGCTGAGGCTGACACCCGTCTTCTTGACAGTGAGGTACTTGCAATGGCTACGGCTTATTGATCTACTCACCTCAAGGTCAGGTCCAAGTGTAAGACCTATGCCAGGAAAGACCCACTGCTGCTAAAATGCCTCCCCCGGGCAGGGAACTAAGCAAAGTCTGCCCCTCCTCCTAAGAGCCCAACAGTGTTTCATCCACACTCCACAGCTCTACCAGAATTCATTCTGGGAACCAATGAGTTTCTGGGCTTACTTGTAGAGCAGGTGAGCGCTACTTACAGAGGCTTGGGTTTCCCTACCCTGCAAAGGCAGTGCCAAAGTCTTTAACCAGCAGATGACAGCTTTCCCATAGCCACAGAGATGGAATCCCACCCTGGTCTTCTTTGGCCTGTATCCTCCGGTCCCTCCCCAAGGAAGAGTTACATACAACTTGAGGAATGGCACAGCTGGACATTTAGGTGAGGCTCCTATGACCCTCCCCAGGGCATATAAACAGTCATCAAATCCAGCTGGACTGATCGTTTATGAGCAAGGCACAGCTGAGTTCCCAGAGGTAGCCTGTTTAGCTCAGAGCACATATAGGGAGGCCGGAAGAGCATTGGTGTAACTGATGCTCAACTGTGCGGACAAAATGCATTACAGACAGAGGGAAGGAAGAGCTCCTGCAAGGACTCTGCCGGGAGAATCTGGGCGAGGGAAACACGGCTGACAGTCCAGCTTCAAGTCCTGTATGAGACACCAGAGGGCTGGCTTTTCTCTCCCATTAGCCAACTAAAAGCAAATCCAAGTCTCATGCCAAGATACATGATCATAATAGCTCTTTATTTCATGACCCAAGCAATCTCCACCCCACTTAAAACAACTCCAGGATAAGCACAAACGGTCCCCAAAACTGCTGTCATGATTCACCAGCCTTCCCTCTGAGATGGCTTATCTCACCCTTTATCACAAAGGCACAGAAGTCACCTGAGACCTCAGTGTCAGCATGACTGCACAGCACACTGGTGTGCAGTCCAGAAAGTATTAAAGCATAGATAGATAGAGCTGCTTCCCAAAGACTTGTAGACTTTTACTGTCGTTTTAGAAGACTAGGTCAATACTGGCCAACAAGGGATCTGAACTTCTGCAAAGGCTGTTAGCCTTTAACAGCAGAAACATGTATCCACTCTGCAAAAGCGACTCCTAACAGACTGTGGCCACCACTCATTTCCAGGTCCCTGGCTAAGGACATTCTAGGTTTGATCTCCAACAACGGATGGTACCAATTCATTGTGTGAAGACTCCTTCACCGGGATGGCTCAGCTGCAGCTGCATCACAGCCAGGGACGGAGTCTGGGACGCAGGGGTCTTGTGCTGTCTGCTTGGCATCCTCATCTCCAGGCTGCTCTGGGCTGGCAGCATTCTCATTGGTAAGAATGACTCCCTCTTTCTTCTTTTCTCCCAGTACCTCCAGACCCATCATCCTGAGATAATGAAGCCGCTCATTTTTGGGCACAAAAGTTCGAATAGAGGCCTTTCCCCGCCACCCACACAGCACGATGGGGCACTGGAGGGTGTCTGGATTCCTGCCAAAAAAGAAGTCCCGTGTAAGCATTAAGCATGCTATTCACTCCACCATCTTGTGATACCAACACACAACCTCTGGAAAAAGTGCTGTGCCCACTGCCCTATCCTGCATGTATGCGGTCAGAGTTGTGACCCTGCCTGCTACCCTTAGTGCCTCTGCTGCTGAGAACTTCCCAAAGAAGAGCAAGGCCCTAAAACCCCTGCAGGCTGTGGCTCCTGTTCTAGCCTTCAAGTAAGTGTTGCGGTCACACCATGAGCTGCCACGCACAGCTACTTATCCAACACGGAGGCACGCATACTTACGCAGAATCTGGCTCATACTTCAGCACAACACTTCCCTTTGCTGGAAAAAAAAAGAGAAAGACACTCGTGACAAGGCTTTCACTTGGTGACCATAACCACTGAGCAGATGTGTGTGCTGTTTCCAAGAAGGGTCAGTGAGCTCTTGGTCTCAGGGATATAGGTGGTAGAAAATCACAGGGGAGCCCAAATGACAGAGGAAGGAAGGAGGGAGGGAGGGAGGGAGGGAGGGAGGGAGGGAGGGAGGGAGGGAGGGAGGGAGGGTGGTGTATATGCAAGTGTGTATAAGTGTGTAGTATTTAGCACACTCTCTGGGGAAGAAGCATGAAGTTGAGAGTTAACTGGTCAGTTCTCAACACTCAAGGTTAAACAGTCTCAACTAGCTACAGCACAAAATAACATGAGAATTACCAAGTCCTATACTCTATCACCTCAATACAGGGTAAGGGTCAGTGGGACAGCTCAGCTAGTCCAAGTGCTTCCTGCCCAAGCCTGAAGACTGGAGCATGAGGTTAGATCCAGAACCCATGTGGGCAGGCAGAGGAAGCCAATCTCTGCAGGTTGCCTTCTGTCTTCTACATGTGTACTATGCCTCATACCCAACCAAAGATATAAAGTAAAATAAACCTTCACAGAAGAATTAAAAGAAAGGGGCTGGCGAGATGGCTCAGCGAGTAAGAGCACTGACTGTTCTGTCAAAGGTCCTAGTTCAAATCCCAGCAACCACATGGTGGCTCACAACCATCTGTACAGCTAGTGTACTCATATACATAAAATATATAAATACATCTTTAAAAAAAAAGAATTAAAAGAAAGAACTGTGAAGTCCCTGCTCCTTCTCTGCTGAAAGTGCAGGTGTGCCTCACACCAGGGCGAGGAGAGTACAGGAGACAAAGACAGAACGGATGGTACCCTAGGCTGAGCTGCACTCACAACAGATGTGTAAGGGTACAAACAGAAGAAAAGCAAACGGGACACACTTGGTGAAGATGTCGCCACGGAGAACGAACACTGGAGTTTGGGAGTTGTAAGAGGACAGTGCAACCAAGACTGCTGGTCTGATGGGCCAGCTCAGCTTAAGGGGTCAGGCCAAGTACAAGTTGGGGTTCCATGAGGGACAAGGCAAAGAACCCTCAAAAGGGCTCAGGTCTTTACCATAAATGGCACTGCACATCACTAAGCCCACCACAGTCTCTGAAAGGTTATCTCTAAGTGACTTAAAATCCCTTTGGGAGTGACTGTCCTGTCAGCAGTTATTATCCTGAACTCCATCTGATTGTGGGTGCTCTAGCAACACTTGTTATTCCGTATTACTTGCTGTGTAGCCAAGCATGACCTTGAATTGCTGATCCTGGTAAGTATTAGAACTACAGGCATGCACAGTTCACGCAGGGCTGAGCATGCTGAAGGAACCCTGTGCCAACTGAGCCCATCCCCTGCCAGATAGGACTGTTTTTCCTCTCAGTTATCCTCAATCCACGACTGGTCAAATCTGAGGGTGTGAGGCATGCAGAGGACTGAGTGAAGCATGTGCAGCTGTCATCTGCAGTCCTCATGTTAGGAATACAGGCTGGCCAGCGTCTTGGATCCCTTTACTCACCAAGGTCCTTGACTTGACTGTAGGCCTCACTGCTCAGTTTTCTAAAGAATGGGTTCTCCTGGGTCAACAGTGTCTTCACGTCTTCCATTGATACAGTGATGATTCTTGAATTGATAAATGGATACAATGTATATATTCCCTGTAAGAGCCAAGAAAGAGCACTATGATCCATGATTCCTTAAGGACAAGGGCTGCCTTGTGTGGTTCATGACTTGACTGAAGGCTCCAAAGAAACCAAGGCCCTGGAGGAATTCAGTAACTCTGAGATACTAAACTTGAGTGGCACACCAGAAGGCTCCTCTCTGGCTATTTCACATTAACCATGGCTAGAACTTTGAAACCCTTTCTAAATTACCTCCTGTGCCAAACGGAATGCACAATCGAATTCTTCACCACTGTTATTTCGACACCAGACTTTTATCCCAGTGTTAATGACCTGTAAGTTAAAAGTGAGATTTAACAAGAATTCAGGACAATCATTCACTGCTGCCCTTTCACTATAGGCAGTATGGCTGCCTCTGAGCAGCTTTAGAAAGGCATGGACAGAAAGACAAATGGTCCTTTTCTGGAGCTGGTTCTCAAGAATCAAACCACAGTTCCCATCGCTTCTATGTCCACGGCTCATGGCAACAATGAAAAGTTGAACAACGAAACACAGACTAAGTTGGACACATTATGTATGCATCCAGACAGAGGTCCCCATGTTACTGCTGACAGCCCAGAAGCCCACAGAGCTGAACAAGGCATGACAGCACTGTTAGTAAGCACAGCCACTCGGCTGGCAAACCTAAGAAAACTGTCCAGGGAAAAAACAAAGAGGAAACTCTGGGAGTCGCCCCTCCCAAGTGAAAGCAGTACGGGTATGCAAGGTCCTGCTTGTGCTTAGTCACGCCCACTCCCCAGCCACCTTCATCTTCTCGCTGTTGTTCAGCAGTACATTCCTCAGCTCCTTGGAGACCATATAAAGCTGCCGCTTCTTTCCTTCTGTGGTTCGGGTTAACAGATTCATCCTCGGGAATGAAGGATCCAAGGCATAAAACTTCCTGTCAACAAAGTAGCACTGCTTACAGCCCAGCAGGGCCCCTGGCCTCACCTGAAGCACAAGCAAGATGTGCCCAGAGGACAGCCAGGAAAAGGGCTGTTACAAGAGCTGCTCTTCTGCAAAATGCTATCCCGACGGCCAGGAGCCCAGACTCCGAACCTGGGCCAAACCTTAAAGCTTTTACAGTGTATGCTTTTCTGTGTTCCCTATGCAGGACAATTCCACTCCCACTCCTACTGGCCCCTCAATTTCCTAAATAAGAGCAGACCAGGAGCCTCTGCCACTGCCTGTTATACTGAGTGAGCTAAACCCACACTGGGTCCCAGTTGACGTGCTTCCTGTCACCTTTACATCCAGGTGGCTCTTCCTTTTTCAGCTTAATAAAGGCTGAGGTCTCTCAATTACTACCCAGCTCTAACGCATGATCAGGAGAAAGAGAGCGAAGTACCAAGTACTAATTGTATGAGATTGGTAATGCTTTTGTTTTGCTACAATGAACTTTCTTAAGTGGGATTCAAATGGCAGGATCCTTACTCAATAGGTGGAAATAAAGGATCATCTTCAGGAATGAATACAAATGGATCTTCTTTAAATCCAAACAACTTCATTTTCTTTGATGGAGGAGGGCTGAGGAGAGAATAGGGAGGTGGTAAGGTGGTCAGCAAGTGTGGCAGGAGCAGTCTATACCTGCAGCACTCATCCTGCCCTGCCCAGCACTCAACCCTGTTCTGTAGAGCTGGAAGCATCTGTGAGTGCGGTCTAACCTGTACAACATAACAAACAAGTTGTGCTGTGTCCTCATTCCCCTGAAAGTCACCATGGCTAAGGCTCTGGGACCCCATTTAGCTTAACAAGGAGGGCTATGAAGACAACAAACAGATAGTTCTGCTCAGATGGCACCTTCTTCCTCACCCACACACGCCATCTTTCTTCTCATTGCTCTCTGTGTTCTCAGTGTTGTGAGCTGTTTCTGAGTCACCAGCTCCAGTTATCATCTGACTTTCCAGCTCAGACTGGTCACTGGGATTTCCCTCTGTGGCAGCCACATGGCTGGATACCCTGGGTTCTCTGGCTTCTGCAGATTTATTCTGGACCTGTTGAAGGGAACAAATTCATTTTCACACAAAAGCAACACACTTCGCACCACTGTAAAGAAATTAAGACTACTATGTTCCTGTCAACCACTTTTATTTTTTTTAAAGCATTGAAAGATAAACATTCTTTTTAAAAAACATTGCCTTTGAAATTTGCTCTTTAAATGGAATCTGCAGGCATTGTTCAATTCAGAGCTGACTCTCCAATAGCTTCACAAAGAACATCCCAGGGGCTTGTAGAGCCTGCCTGCTCTTGGTAACCCTGTGTCCACTCTGAGTAAGGCACATGAGTCCTACAGAGTTAGGCTCAGGCCCATAACTGATAGACATCTTAACAAAAGACGGCTATGGGAACTGTTCCAGGGTGTAATTAGGAGGAGCACACACACACCCAGGGCCTCAGGAACTGAGGCAATCATGATATACAACTAACTGGCTCAGAGCAGAAGCAAGTCATATTCTAGCACACTTTGCCTACCACACAAACCCTTCTGTGGTTATAAAATGTGGCCAGGAATTGTGCATTTCAAGGTCATCTTGGATTAAGTCTAAGGCTGCTCAGCTTTAAAAAATCAGAAAAGAACTGTTCTCTCAAGGACCTCATCCTCCCCTGGCCACTGGAGGCTCAGGGTGACTATCAGTCCAGCTTCTAGCTGATCTAGTTGAGACCTAACTCTGGAGTCCAAACTCCTTGGGAGTAAAGCTTAGAGCTGCAGTCTTCTGATAGAGGTAGGATGCCAGCCATATGGCAGTGTACATTTTCTAGTAGTGTACTTTAAAAAAAAGGTAAAATTAACTTTACTAATACGTTTTACTTATGGCAGTGTGTTTGAAATACTGTTTCTTTTCTAAGTGGTCACTGGAAGTTTAATATCAGGGTACCTTGTGTTCTCTTACAATGTGTTTTAACAGCGGCAAGCATTAAGTTATTTGGGGTGGATGTTGAAACTAGAGTCCTTGCGTATGCTAAGAACGTGCTCTGCCTCCAGCCCCAGCAGAGCGTGCTCTGGGTGTGATGTATCTTAGAGTGTAACAGTGGCACTTCCTGTGCTCTGTACCTACAGCTGGTGGCTGAGCTGGTGGCAACTGTTCTGAGGCTGTTATAAGTATGCCGTAGAATGACATACACTTGAGGTGCCTTCTGGCTTCAGGCTGTTTTAACAGGGCTTTAGTCTCTCTTCCATTTTACTGTTTTGCTTTTTAAAGTATTTTGTGTCATTTGCTGGGTTCCATGTTAGCATGCCTCTCTCACTCTGACCAGTTTCAGGTATCTGGCCGGGCCTGTGCGTGAGTGAATAACATGGCCTGCTGGAGACACACTCCTATGAGGTAGTATCTTACTAGTTAGTCATGCAGAGGTGGACACCGCTCACAGTGAAAGCCAGACATAGCTGTGCTGTCTTTTCAGAGGCAGTGGGTACTGTAGACAGTGGCCTTTTTGAGATGTCTCTTGAGGCTGTGACTTGGATTTGGCTCTAACAGCTTGTGGCATGGAGATAGGGATGGCTCACAGATAGGAGGGGTGTCTTACTCCAGAGCAGGACTCAGAGTGGGCAGAAGGAACCTCATGGTGCAGGGCAGGAAATGTCAGAGGACTCCAGGCTCAGAGTCCAGAGTCCTGCCACCATCAACCTCATGTCCTTTCAACTGCTGCTAAGTAGCTGGGGATAGACAGAGAGGGAACATGGCCCCAAATACATCCTTTCTCACTGTCTCTTTTTGAGGAATGCCTATGTTTTGTAAAATCTGAAATTCAAATGAAGCCCCCTTTCTTTAAGCTCAAGAGCTTCGTAACACCCTCAGCTCTCAAAACCTTCACTTGGCTCTGCATTTGAAATGAATTAACTCTTACAGGTCTTGTCTTCTGTTAACACTTACCTTGGGCTGACGTTTGTTCCACGGCATTGGTGCTTTCTTGACCAATACTGCCACAAAGAACCCTCCAGTATTCTGATGATGGGGCAGGATTCGAAGGCTACAACAGTACAAATGCAAAGTCACGCAAATGATCCAAAACTGAGTCTGCTGAGGTCTGTTCTGCCCTTACTGCACTCAGTGCTACTCCCAGAAGAACGGCATATCCTCACTGCAAAGTTGTCAGAGGGGAAGGTAAGGAGGGATGACACAGGGTGACACAGGGATGGGGAGATGCACGTGATCATCAAGGCACACTACAGGCATTTATGGAGCTATCAAAATGAAGCAAGAGTGCTGTACAGTTACCACACATAAATGAAGAAAGGACGGACGGCACATGGCAGTTTCCAAAGTACTAACTCTGAAATTGGACACAATACCAATATTTGTAAACACTGGTACTCACAACAAAGGACAGCAACCCTATCGACTCCACAGCTCACAAACTTACCATCGCTCTAGATGCATTGCCTGTAGCTTCTCCAGGTCCGTTGGTGGGAACATGGTAGGTCGGATTTGTGTATGCCTGCCCTGGGGAACCTCATGCCAGTCTGCAAACCACTGCCCGTCTCTAGTCATGACCTGTCCAAAGGGAGGAGCAGCAGCACCTCAGTGAGGAGCACACCGGTGCTCAGGGCAAGGCGGCGGATACACATCCACCCCAAGTCCAGGAGCAATGCCATCACTCCCACGGACTCGGTTTTCATTTTGTTTTTAAAACAAATCTCAGACGATTTTGTGTGGGGAAGTCAAGGGGAAACTATTTCTATTTATAAACCAAAGTTGAACTGCAAACCACACACATTAAAAAAAATAAATAAAAGGTATCAAGGTCATATTTATGTGTGTGAGAGCAAAGCCAGGTTCCATATGGGGAACAAAAGCAGAAAAGCAACCACATGCAATTATAGCATTTGTCTTTAAATAGAATCTGCAAGTGGAATCTATACTGAACAACCATGTGACACACTGATTCACAATGCCGAAACACAAATGTTTCCCAATGTTTGTGGCTCTTTCAAGGTGTTCCTAGTCCTTAGAAATAAAGTCCCCATCACAAGATTACCTTCCACTGTGAGACTCCAGGCATCCACTTCAGTCCTGGCAACTCAGCAGACACATCAGCAAGCTCAAGAGCTCCTAGGAACATACAAAACAAAAAAAACAAGAACCCCAAAGGCTTATATATTGTCCACATTCAAAGAAACCCCAAAAGTGCATACATCAAAGTACACACGTTGCGGCTCCACTCTTTCAAGACAGGGTTTCTCTGTGTAGCCCTGGCTGTACTCAAACTCAGAAATCCACCTGACTCTGCCTCCTAAGTGCTGGGGTTAAAGACGTGCGCCACCACTGCCCTGCACACGGCTCCACTCCTAAGAATGTCCAGAGAAGGTAAGTTCATAGACAAAAAGCAGCTTAAAGTGGACAGAGAGTGAAAGCCAGTAGGTACAAAGAACCTGCTTGAGGTACAAAAATGGCCTCAAACTGGACTGTGACAGACTCAGCTAAGTGAGTTTACGAAAAGTCATTTAATTACATTCTCAACACGCAAGTTAAAACTCAATAAAGCTGCTAAAATACACAGATAATATGTTTACACTGAAGCTGTAAGCATTAACTACGGTTACTGCTGGTTCCAGAGTTACTGCCCCACAGCTGGGATTCAGAGCCAGGTACGCTCTACACACACATTGATTAGGTGAACTGTGTCTTCATACCTTTTGGTCTAACAAACACCCCAGAAATTATGTTCAATTATAAAAGATTTCCAGGGCAGCTGTGAACATGTTCTAGTCCGGTGGTCTACAACAGTGACATGGTAGGAAGCTGTACAGTGGAGTCACCAGTTAGCATTGACCAGCTACCAAAACAGACTTGAGGAAACCATCCAAGCCCCTTGGAGAGGTGAAGGGAAAGCAAGTAGCTGTAAGCAAGTCAAAAGGCCCCAAAGGCACCCTTGCTAGGGAGCCGTCCATAGACGCTCTGCTCTGCTCTTAACAATCTCCCTCCTGGCCGGGCGCGGTGGTGCACGCCTTTAATCACGGCACTTGGGAGGCAGAGGCAGTCGGATTTCTGAGTTAGAAGCCAGCCTGGTCTACAGAGTGAGTTCCAGGACAGCCAAGGCTACACAGAGAAACCCTGTCTCGAAAAAACCACAAATAAATAGATAAATAAATAAATAAAAGATTCTCCCTCCTTCAAAGCAAGCACGAAGTGTAGACACCAGTTCTTTCCAGCACTGGGCCACTGGCTGCATCAAGGAGCAAAACTCTTCCCAAGTCAGGAAGGAGCTCACCCCTTCTTCAGCTTCCATGGCTGTGAGCCATCTTTCCTCCAGTTCTCAATTGCAGCGTGTCAGCTCTGAGCATCTGGTAGTCCCTGATTTCCCCGCACCTAAGTACTCTATGCACTTTTTGTTGCTCCATTTTCTGTTTAAAGCTTGTGACTAAGACTAAATGCCAGGCCTGATACAGAAGGATAGCTCCTGTCACCATTAAGCCTGTGTTTCAGGTGAGTTTACCGGCATTAACACTATTCTAGTCAAGGGAACTGCTCACCAAGAAACCTGAGCCATGTTTTATATCAATAAAAAGCACCACGAGAGAGAGAGAGAGAGAGAGAGAGGGAGAGAGAGAGAGAGAGAGAGAGAGAGACTCCCTCAACTCCTACAACTCCAACTACCTTCAGAGGGCTCTGCTAAGGGTCGACCCCAGCTACTGTTCAGGGCAGTCAAGGACTGTCACTGAACTTCTTCCTCAAGCTAGGCTTTTGAAAAAGGGACTCCTGTGAGCCTCAAGCTGGGCTTAACTCAGCCCCTCTGCCTCCCTCTCCCTGATATTGACAGCACAAGTCCTCTAGTTGGCTTCAGTGATAGGAACTGGCTGCCAATGCTAAGTACACTGCCTGCTTTTCAGAGCTGTGGGACTACGCCATCCTTCCAGCTATCAGAATCCTCCCATCCCTGAATGTCAGCTAACACAGGCATAAATCTGGTCAAGTTCAATTCTTATCACTTGGCAGAGAGTGCCTGTGGCTATGACATCATGATAATTTCCTTCTCCTCGTGCAAAATAATTGTTCCAAAATCTCATCTTTATTAAAGCTAAAGTGTAAGAATCGAATATAGCATATCAAATGTCAACCCAAAGGACCCAGCTGAGGGCTGACTGCACAGCCCAGGCCAGCCAGGGCTGAGGCACACCTAATGCACCCATGGCAGGTGGTGGGTGCTGAGCCACAGGAAATGTGAGTGAACTTTCCATATTATATTTAACTTCCATCATGCTTGTGAGGATGGCACTCTGGTGGACTGTGTTATCAAAACATGGAAAACACCTACTGACAACTTTTTAAAACCTCCAATACAGGTTAAGTTAATGGTGGAAAGCTAACTCTTCAGCAAAAGGCTGAAAGTGAAGCACTTTAAAAGCATTGTGAAAATGCTATACTGTTAGAAAATGCTGCCTGTCTGATGTCTCAGTGTAACTCAGTGTCTAAGACTTTACAGCAGTGGGACGGGTACTAACAAGTACAGGTCAGCCAAGAACATGTTGAAACTGGGACCTTGTGAAACTGGAACCGACTGACATCACTGCAAAGATCAGCCTGGTAAATCCTTAACACAGGAAGACTCCCCTTCCAGATGCACATCCCAAAGCGTGGAAAGCAGGCCAAGAAACCTTAACACCACGTTCACATTCACAGCCCCAGGTTCACAGGAGGTCACAAGTGCCCACCCACTGAGGAACTGTACAGACAGCTGGGTAACGCTCAGCTTACACATGGAATAAAACCCTGACAGAAACTTGCACTGCTGCAAACAAGGCAGTAACCTAGAGTGACCTAGAGTCACAATTCCAGAGACAAAAGCTGAATGGTGGCAGCAGGAGACACAGAGCTTCAAGGTCAGTCTCGCAGGATGAGGAACTGAGGACCATAGTGAAAGCTTCACAGCATCAATTAGCCAAGCATCCTGCGCTGAACACTCACAGGCAAGATGCTGGGGGGGGGGGGGGGGGGGATTATTCTACCCCATTAAACTCTTACACAATCAATGTATAAGGGTCTGGCATAGTTACAAATAGTCATTTTGTTATTAGAGAAAAATGAGCACAGCTTTGTCCCTAAGCTTTCAGGTTCCAAGTAATTCACAGACTAAGTCAATCACATCTCAGAAGCCCTTTTTTTTTTAAAGTACATCTCACTTTAAAGAGTTACAGGCATTGGGTTAAACATGCATGCAAATGGTGAACCCCCGCCCTCCCTCCCGCAGCTGCCTGCTCACTGTGCACTCTTAAGAACTGGCTGCACACATGCTCACCTTCACTCTTCTCTAGCAGAGCTGCGATCACTGCTTCATCCTCCACGGGGTTCAAGGAACACGTGGAATACACCATCCTGCCACCTTCCGCCAGCTGCTCAGCACCTCGAGTTGCAATCCGAAGCTGCAGGCTAAAGGTAGATCTCAGGTTAACACATCAGCCCCAGACCAGAGGCCACAGAACACCTACTTACTCCGTTACAAACATGATTTTCATGGCACTTTTATAATAAAAACAAAGCAAACACCTCTCAGGGTTGCAAGTGAATTTAATGTAACCTTATATAAGCTGTATGTTTGTTCCAACATCTATTTTTTATTCTGTTCTGTTCTGTTTCCCAACAGTTTAACAAAAAAACTATAATGTATTTGGAGAATTTCTCTACTAAAAAAATCTCCAAATTTATTGAATTATGTAGTTTTCCTGTGAAAAATATAAAACCTTTCCTCCATTTTATAAAACTAGTAGTATTTAATAAACAAAGTACTTGCTAAATTATTTGTAGTCAGTTTATACTAGTATACTAGCCCACTCACTGAAGAGCTTGTG
Organism: Mus musculus; assembly: GCF_000001635.26. Lineage (NCBI taxonomy): Eukaryota > Metazoa > Chordata > Mammalia > Rodentia > Muridae > Mus > Mus musculus. The sequence continues at coordinate 69,622,743 of NC_000079.6, read as the reverse complement.
CTTTTCATGTTAAAAGAAAAAATGAACACTAAAGCTCTATAGAAAGAGCCAAAGAGAACGCTGTGAAGGGAGGGAGGGTCTGGAAAGATGACTTAGCAGTTACGAGCATGTACTGAGGACCTGGGTTGGCTCCCACCACCCACATGGTGGCTCGTAAACATCCAAAACTGCAGTTTTCTGACCTCCATAGGCACCAGGCACACACAAGTGTGCACATATACACGCTCAAGCAAAACATAAACAACAGGAAGAATAAGTACACCACACACCAATACTGCCTCACACAAACCATGACAGACGCTACCATGAGAAGTCCACGGTGAAATGGGCATAGAAGGCAGATAAATGTGCATCATGACAGCATAAAAAGTAGCTGTTACTATGCCTTACTTATTTTCTTATTTATTTGCTTTGTCAAGACAGAGATTCTCTGTGTAACAGCCCTGGCTGTCCTTGAACTCACTCTGTAGACCAGGCTGGCCTTGAACTCAAGAGATCTGCCTGCCTCTGCCTAAGTGCTAGGACCAAAAGAATGTGTCACCAGGCCAGTTCGAAGTTACTACACTTACTTAAATAAGACTTTTAAGGCAATTGTTTTCAACCGTCCTAATGCTGCAACCCTTTAATATAGTTCCTCATGTTTTAGTGAACCCCAACTATAATTTTTTTTTTCGAAACAGGGTTTCTCTGTATAGCCCCGGCTGTCCTGGAACTCACTTTGTAGACAAGGCTGGCCTCGAACTCAGAAATCTGCCTGCCTCTGCTTCCCGAGTGCTGGGATTAAAGGCATGCGCCACCACACCCGGCTCATAAAATTATTTTGTTGTTACTTAGTAAGTGTAATACTTTTACAGTTATGAATCATGCTGCAAACATCATGGAAACATGAATCCTAAAAGCACCATAACCCACAGGCTGAGAACCACTGCTCTAACATAACTTGTAGTGGGCAAACTTTCATGAGGCAACTATTAACTGTGTCATCCGAGGCACACCGGTAGATGGTCTACCAGGGAGCCATGCATCTTGAAGTCTGCCTGTCTCAGTCTAAGCAATTCACTTACCCATGGAGCTGCAAGCTGTTTAAGGTTGTCCATTTCTTCCAGACATCAATGTTTTTTCTCATTGTGCCATCGCCACTGAAAAGAAGATATTTAACAAGTGAGCCCTACTTAGGTCATACCCAAGCTGAACTGCAAAGCAGGTGTTATAAACACTGACTAAAGCAACTCCATCCTCATAGGAGACTTTCTACTTCAGCTTCCAGAAAACTACACTTTACATTCAAATCCAGAAAGCAAGGAACAGGAACAGAAAACCTCATTTGATTCTGAAGAGACTGCTTCCATGGAGAAGTGTTGGCTACATGTGGCCAGATCCACAGTGCTTTGCTGCAGACAAGTGCTAGGTGTCTTTGCAGAGGATGTGAGAATGAGAGTCAATTCTAAACACAAACACATTTGCTCTGTATATACCGTATACACACAGGATGAAGATAATGACGTGCCTCTCTGAATAAGCAGTGTTTTGGTTGTGACTTGTCACAAGTTAGGGTGTGGAATTGTTCTCTTGGAGATCTGCCAAGGACTCAAAATGTTTTGACTTTTGGAAAACTTTACATTTCAAATTAAGGATATTCAGACTATACCAGCAAAATTAATCTGTATATCCAGGAATTAGGCCCTTGTATAAATGCTACTTAGAAACATGGTTAATAAGACATTAAAAAATCAGTAATATATTAGCAAAGGTTTTGCCACAGTAATCATTCACTCAAGCCAATTTAATCCTTTACACTTTTTTCTATGCGTTAAATATTTCTCACTTTCTTCTCTGATTTGATAAAAATTATTATGAAGTACACTTTACAGGATAGACTTCAGCTGTCCTGTTTCATCTACCCAGCATTCCAGGGATTGTTCCTGCTCTACCTTAAGACTTCACAAAGCTTCATTTCCAGATCCTTCAGAGCAGTTCCACAAGATAGGAAACTCCTGATATATGATCTCTACTCTACTCTGGCTGGATGATAGGGCTCAGATGGTAGAAGCTCTACCATAATTTCTGGAATTTCTTCAGCCTATAATCAAGAGTTTGTAAAGTCAACTTATTTTCAGAATATAAAAAATATTTTATAAGACCATATGGGTAGAAAACATGAGACCCTCACGGTTAATCAGTTTATATTATAACTAAGGAAATAAGAGAGAATTCATGACTCATGTACTTATGATGCTTCATACAGAACATTAAAAGTTTTACTTACCATGCTGTTAAAGTAGTCCATGCTTTTAAGTTTCACGCTATTCTAAAGTATAAAATTTCCATGCGTTTAAACTCAGCCACACTCAGTACTATCAGCTACAAATCAAACTAAGTTCTACTCCAAGCTGTAAATGTTTAAGAAATGGCATCCTCTCAAAGAGTTGTCCTAGACACTTTGATAGGTTCCCTCCGGCAGACTGAGCTGGAATTTCCACCAATCCACTCTGTTCAGGCATCAATGCTTGGGTTTCACCACCTCTGAACTGATGTCAATGACAGCACAGGGTCTTTCCTTTCAAGACAGCTATTCAGTCAATTCATAGAATGTTTCTGCACATAAAATCCAATTCTCTAACATTTATGCCATTAAAATTGAAGTATCAGTACACAGTTAAAATGAGTTTCACAAAGGTTTCAACTCTTAAATTTCTTTCACTGAACTAAGTAACAAACGTTAGTAGAAAACTGACATTTTTTATATATATGCTCCAAGAAAAAAATTCTTAAGAGAGGGGTGTATGTGTGTGTGTGTGTGTATGTGTGTGTGTGTGTATATGTATGTGTGTGTGTGTGTGTGTGTGTGTGTGTGTATGTGTGTATGTGTGTGTGTGTGTGTTCCGTCTTCTGGAGCTGTTATGACTGCTCTATACCCAACACCATGCCCAACTGTTTCACAACTCCCTCATGTCTGTCTTTTTGTTAATATCCTCCTCCATCCCCCTGGCCACAGTAACCATGTGCACCATTGTGGTCATGTGGTACTTCATTTAATCTAATCCATATGTAATTGGATTTCCTGATAAGATTTTGGGCATTCTGGCCTTTTAATAATATAAATACCTGCAAGGGACATCACATAAAATTCGATCATAGAAGAGAATCTCTTTCCTTCCGTCCACATCTACTGTAAGTCTAGGTATGCTGGATGCGTCATGGTTTACCACCATGATGCAGGGACTGCTCAACCTTTTGGCCTGATGGACGAGCAGATAGCAGCGCTTGTTGTCCACGTCATTTGCGATTACAAATCCCTCTAGGAACATAAAATTGTAGTCAGGAGAGATGCAGCCGAAGCAGACTGATCCCCTGAAACACACAACCAGAGCCCCTGGGTCGGCGGGTGAGGAGGAAAGCTCTGCAAGACGTCAAGGCTCAGAACAAGAATTTATAGAAAGGGAAAAGGGGCTGGGCGTGGTGGCGCACGCCTTTAATCCCAGCAATCAGGAGGCAGAGGCAGGAGGATTTCTGAGTTCAAGGCCAGCCTGATCTACAGAGTGAGTTCCAGGTCAGCCAGGGCTACACAGAGAAACCCTGTCTCAGAAAAAAAAAAAAAGGGAAAAGGAGCTGACTGACTGTCGGCGTGTGCATTTCATAGGCACCAAAACCCTCAAATCCTCAAGACTCATCTGTTAGCAGCTGTTTACTTTGTACCAACTCCTGTGCCAATAGCTTTCCTATGATTATTATTAATTATGGGGGAGGTGTGAAAGGCACATAAAACCTGACGGAGTTAAAACCCTGCCCATGTGTCAGAGCTCTGCTCTAGAATGGATATGTGGCCTGGGGTAGGGTCTTGTCACCTAAGCCCATCATCTGGTTCTGGAACATGACACCCAAGCTCAGAACCACCCCAGGACGTTTCCGAGGTGATGCTCCTGCTCATTTCTAGCTCCTCCCATACTCTACCACAAAAGGCAGAATATGCTAACAACATTTACAACCAGGACCATGCTTCAGAACAGCGAGGGACACAAGACATCAGGAATACAGAGAAGAAACCGTTCCTGCCAGAACTGGGACTTGGGCAGCTGCTGAAGCCAGCAAACAGGACAGACCAAAGCTGACCTGACCAACACTAGAAATCCTGCTCCTGCTCTAAAGAAAGACAGGAAACCTGCAGAAATGTCTGCCACCTCATGAGCATCCTGCAGCCTCCCCACAACGCTGACCATCACATCCCACTTCACAGGGCATCCAATGCCACCACAACCTCCTTGAAGGTGGGGGATCTGAATGGAAGGGACTAACAGCGATAACCAAGCACATCATGTAACCTTCTCACCTAGTCAAGTTCAAACACAAGTCTGTACTATGTGCAGGCCCGTTTTCTATTACAGACAGACATAGGAATCTCTCATAGTCTGACTGTGCTGGTCTGAGAACTCATCATCACAGTGTGCTACCATCAGTTCATAGTTATAGGAGCAGTCACTGCCCAGGAAGCAGGAGAGGGGAGGACTTCTCCTTGACCACAACCCAAAGTAGCTCCCGTGCCCCACAGTGATTACCTGGAAAGGGCACACTCATGTCTGCATGCAACATTTCAATTAACTGTGTGGTCTTGGATCCAGGGGCTGCACACATGTCTAAGATCTATAAAAACAAGCAAACAAACATACATGTATCACCTATGAAAAGCTTTAACACTCTACATTTGACCTCAAACCGCCTTGTGAGTTGTTCTAATACACTAACTTGCATTCCAAGACCTAATCTAAACTTCTATCCGATGGAGAGAATGTTCCCTGCTCAGAAGCATGGTGTCCACAGGGCTGAGGACAGAGTGCTGCTGGGAACTGTGGAGTTACAAGTGAACAGGAGGGGCCCAGCATGACATGACAGCAAGTGTCAACTCCAAAGTGTGGGCCCACTGCACTTCTTCCTCATCTGGAAAATGCAGTGATGGGATGCATCCTCAGAGATCATGTAGGCACAGGCAAGCCATCAGGTTACTGATATCACAGAACAGTGCTTGGCACTATTGAGCACCAGAGAGCCAAGGTGGTTTAGACAAAGGATCACTCAAGGCTATCTGTATAGTTAATTTATTACAGTAAAAAACCTTGAAGAGTGGAGAAAGTTATATGCAACTGTGTGTATTGTAAGATAAGACAAACTACAAAAGCAAAAATCCTAAGGGGATAGGCTAATACTGCTAAAAGGTTTCAGCAGAGTGGACACACTGCCAATACCTACCCCAGTCTTCTCTGTGGTACGCTACCTTATGGTGTGGCTCCACGTTGAGCAGCAGTGGGGGGATCATGCTGACAGCCTCCTGGCGGCTGATGTTTCCCTTGAGGAGAAAAAAAGCAGCAACAATAAGAAAAACAGCATTTCAAATCAGGAATGTATGGAGGGTGACAGGAAAAGCCCATGTAATCTTACAAAGAATAAGCAAATCTCTACTATCACAAAATGTTCAGTGAGAGGAGAGTTTTATATCAATCGATAGTTGCTTGCTATCTTAAGATAACTGAGAACAACCCACTAGCATCAGGTTAGAAGGTCAGGTATGATACTGGGGGTTAGTACCACAGTCTCATTCCTCTTAAACACGGGGGTCGGGTGAGTGTCCTCAAGGATGGTCAGCTATCAGAGCAGACAGCCAGGAGCCAAAGCCCAGTGCAGGAAAGAAAGTGATCACTGAGCAATAATCCTCCTTCCTCACATCTCCTCTACCAGGAACCCTCCACGTCTACTTCCCAGAGCTAAGCAACTACTTGCAGAAACCAGACATCAGCTATCTTTATCTTTTGGGCAACTAATCAACACAACGCCCTCCTGTTGTTTTCACCAGAGCCAGGGCACGACAGCTGGCAGATAAGACCCGTTCAGGTGGGGACAGGGAGCAGCAGGGCAGTACTGCCTCCGTCATAACCTACCAATAATGGGGACATGTGGGCTTCTCACAAAGTACCTGCTTCTCAACCTGAAACACTTGTCAAGCATTTGACACATGACAAGTCAGGCATATGACCGTCAGACCTGACATTTTCACCTGTTATTCTCTGCCTTGAGTTTGTGATCAGCAGTGACTCTGTGGCACCTACCTAACCCTTGATTCACTCACCTAGGCACACCGACGTAAGCTTCCGGTCTATCAGTGTGACTCTGCCTCCAAAACTCTGCAGAGCTAATGAAGCTAGCTCTGCTCGGCTGCACAGCTCCCACTGCCTAGTTCCTCTAATAGTCACCTTCCCTCACAACTTGGGTCTCCATCACCACCTAGGTACCTACTGCACTGGTCGCCACCCAGCCTGTGCTCTATTCAAAGCACAAACTGGATGCTTCCTCATGGTTTGCTAACCTCTTACTCTACCACCAACCTAGATAAGGAACTGAGCAGAGCTGAGTACAGACAAGGATGTGGCAGCTTTCAATGCTTAGTTTCCATCGAGGGAAAGTCAAGCAAACTTATGTCCTCTACCTATCTGCACAGAAAGCCACAGTGGTAAAAAACAGCCAGAAACTGAAACTGAGCCAGACCCAACTTTCAAATTGGTAATGGCACCAGTAACTAGGGAAGCACAGTATTTGTAAAGCTTGGTGAACAGGAAGCCCGCTTTATCTAGTAGCACAAAACCATTCACTTCATCAGAAAGAGGTGAACAAGAAAAGGAAAGCTATAGAGTGTGCACTTCTCCAGGTCCACATGAATGGGCAGCAGCTGTACTGGGACAGTCCAGTGACTGAAGTCGCTCGAACCAACCCAGAAAGTCTGCACCTATGAGAATTACAGCTACACTCGGCTACATGTTTTTGGCAGCATTGGTAAAGGTTCAATATAGGAAAAATACATTCAGCAAGATACAGTAAGATAAAGTGTGACGTTAACAGTGCCATTACAAGTAAACTAGATAACTTCCATAGTGGCCCTAAAATCTTGGATGTATGACAGTTCAAGTGAACACACATCTAAGAAGAAAAAAGGAGGAGACTGCACAGAAGTACTATGAGTGACAGTGACAGCCTGGTCCTACACTCAGATTCGACAGCCATGTGAATCCACCAAGAGAAGGCAGTCAGACAAGCTGACAACAGAGACAGGTAAGCCTAGTCAATCACAGGAAACTAAGGCCAGGGTCTCCTCACCATGGCCACTCTCCAGGTGGGAAGCACAGTGCCAGTGCAATCACAGCACTCAGTGTTCAGGCCCCAGGGCGCTCACAGAACCCACTTACAGACTCAGTCTCGCTGACCAGGAACTGATGGAACTTTGCCAACAACGGGGACTTCCTCAAGATTTTCCGACTTAAGTTTGTATGCCAGGCAAGTTCTTCAGGGTACCTAGAGACGGAAGATGTTGACCATTTTCATACAATAAGGCATGAGTAGTAGGCAGTTACATGTTTGATAGATTCCTGATTATGATTTTGTTAGTCTATTTTGTATGTCTGTAAAAGCAATTCTATAAGGAAACAAAAGAGCTTGCGTACAAAACCCAACCCTACACCCCCTCCCATTCCTGGAAACCACAAATGCACTCAGTTTTAACAAAGTCTGTTATCAGCTATGCAGACTGAAGAATGAAGTCTCCTGTCATTTGTGTCACTCTGAGGACATTCCTTCTTTGTGAAGTCAGTGATCGGGACAGGTGTTATCTACACCTGGCCTGTATGTATTCATCTACATGCAGGAACAAGGGCTTTGATGTGACTCACGACACTCTGCTCACCAAGCCTACTCAACCCAGCATCAAACTAAGCAGGTCGGACAGTAATTAATCTCTGTGTTGGCACTGACTGTTACACCTGAGACAGGACAATGAATTCCTGTAACAAGTCACAGAGGTTCTGTGTATCTCTGTAGCCATGGTAACAAATGGGAAAATGAAATCAGGCTGACTGGAAAACAGACTCAAAGTGACAAACTTGAAACTTGGAAGTGACACAGAAAAATAGTTCTTAGACCCTGCTCAACCGTTGTGCACTAAGATACTTCTGTTAATTTCCATCTAAATTATGAAAAAGAAATTTTCTGTGGATGTTACACACAGCACTCTTTGATGTATCAGACAATTAAAAACAACTGAAATATTAACCCTGCTTCACCAGAGGCAATTCCATCGACGCCACCAGTCTGGAGTCCTAGTGAGATATTGGAGAAATCTTCTGCACACTGATTTTAGTGTCTGACATCCAGGACTCATTTAAACGGACCTGCTGTGCTTAACATGGTAAGGAAGGATATTGAAAACCCAAATAGCCAGTGAAAAATGGCAAGCGATATTCCATGATTAAAAAAAAACACAAAAGATTACCTAAAAACAAAAGACAACATCAATATACCAATAGCCAAAATGCAGACATGGTAGCATAGGCCTTCAATCTCAAAAGAAGAGGGGATTGTCTCTCTGAGTTTGAAGTTCAGCCTGTTCGACATAGAAACTTCCAGACCAGCCATGATTAAATAAGACCCTGCCTCAAAATGAAAAATCATTAAAAAAAAAATTAAAACCCATAGTTATCAGAAAAGACTCACTAAATTCACCTTTATATAGAAACTGCTTAAAATATTTTTCTTTTGTGAAAATTTTACCTAAAAATCTTAAATATGAAACCATAATTAAAAGTTTCCTTAAGTTCACTCAGGGTGTGGAGCATCTGAGCTGTTACTGAGCATTTCAGGTATTAAATATGAAATCCTACACCTTCAGAGCCAGGGATCACAGGTAATAAAAGGGCTGTCATGGGAGCAGGAGTGCCTGGCTGCTGGATACAGGGGAAGCCTGACTGAATGTGAGCCTACAGGCAGGCTGCGCTGGGAAACACTGGCACACAAGCCATAGCAACCTGTGATGAGACTGGCAAGCAGAGCTTGTCTTCCCTTCTACTCGGAAACTAGGATGTGGAAAACTGGTCATTGTAAAAAGAAGTTCAAGAAGCAACTCAGGAACATCAAGGAGGAAGCTGGACCCAAGACCAATTAACCAAACTCATTAACTCAATTAACTGCGAGTCACTGATGAACATGTGTACCCCAACCTCATGTTAATAAAAGCACTACAGGAAAGAACATTAAGATGCTTGAAAAGAGGCAGATGATGGGGGCTGGGGAGACGTCTCAGTGGTTAAGAGCACTGGCTGCTCTTCCAGACCAGAGGTCCTGCGTTGAATTCTCAGCAACCACATGGTAATGGGATCCAGTGCCCTCTTCTGATGTGCCTGAAGACAGCCTCCCTGCACTCGTATACATACATACATAAATCTAATAAGGCAGATGATGCTGGTACATGGATTTAATCCACCCAGCAGAGGCAGGTGGATCTGAGTTTGAGACTAACCTTGTCTACAGGTTTCAGAACACCCAGAAATCCTGTCTCGGAAAACAGACAAACAGATGCTTGAAAAATACATCCAGGGACTAGGTACACGGCTCAGCAGTTAAGAGTACTGTCTGCTCTCTCCCTCCCAGAGGTCCTTCCCAGCAACCACATGGTGGCTCACAACCATCTGTAATGAGTCCTGTAATGCCTTCTGGTGTGTCTGAATACAGTGTACTTATATATAATAAACACGTAAATCTTTATAAGAAGAAAAAAAAAGGAAAGTACAACCAAGCTCTTTAAGCCGACAGTGACTTTAGAGCTGAGAAGTGCATTAAAGGGGGTTGGGGACCTAAGAAACACCCAGCACGAGGAAGCATTCTGTACCCACCAGCTTAGTGGTTGTGGAACTTCAACTTTCTGTCCATCTACTTCCAGGTCCTCCAACTCCTTAAAGTACTTGTTCTTCAAGCAATGGAGAATCTCTTTGGCATGGCTATGGAAAAAAAAAAAAAAGCAAGTTTCACAGTCATCTAAGAAGGTGAGTTGGTAAGATTTAATAGCTTTAAGATTGCCAAGTGTTTTAAACGTAAAACCAGTTCTGAGAAGACGTTCCATAAGCGCTCCGGGGTGTGCAGACTTTTTAACACCTAGGCCCTGTTAACATCTAAGAAAGCAACACCATCAATTTTCTAACTCCCTCCAGTTCACTGTTCTGTTGGACACACCTTACAAATAAGGTAAAAGCAATACTGCATTTTGTCACAGCTTCAGTTTTTAATTGCCACGAGTCTTGCGGACAACGTACTTTGACGTGCAAGAGAGGCAAAGATTCCTGCTGCTCTGATGGTCCCCCATAGGACCCAAGTCTTTCCCGGGTCGCGTTTTCTATTCATATTCTAATGTCCCACCGAGGACGTTCCTGTGCACTACAGCCCCCAAGTCCACACCTCAGAAAAGACACAGCAAACGTACCTTTTGTACCCAGTGATTCTCAGTGTGGCTGGGAGAGGTTCTCGGAGTGACTCCATGAATTGGTCCCATTCTCCCTCTGGCACGATCTTGAGTTCCTGATAGTAGTGCTCGAAGAGCTTGTTCTCCTTTACGATCTCGGGATAGCCACCTTCCCAGCCCTGCCAGGAAAGCGACAGGTGAGCAAGCTCCGACCGACACCCGCGAACCCGGCCCACGAGCAAGCTCCGCACGCGCGAGCCCACCAGACACCCCTCTCGTCCCCGCGCCTACCGCCTGGCCTCGCTTTCTGCCGCCGTCGCTGGCGTCTTCCTCGCCCTCAGGCTGCGGCGGCTGCTGGAACCGCCGGCCCCGCGCCCGCCGCCCCATGGCCCACGCGGCTGCACACGCGGAGCGCACACAGCGACCCACCAAACCGCACGCACGCTGCACTTCCGGCTGCATCCCGAGGACCCCGCGGCTGGGTCCTAGCAGAGGCAGTCAAAAAATATGCCTGAAAGACACAACATGCTCCCGCCGAGAACTCACGCAAAAAAAAGGGTGGTATTCCTATAGAGAACGTGTTTCCTCAAATCAACCTTAAACGCCACTGAGCGTGAATCTCCCCGTCTTACACAGAGACTCAGGCACCTGCATGGACGACCTGATCGTAGCGCGTGCGCAGAGAGTCATGGAGTGTTGTCCGATCTGTCGCTGTCCGGGTTAGACTGTGGAGGGGCGTGGTTGCAAGTTAGGCGGGGCGGAGCGAGAGTCTGTTTCGAGCGAAGAGGCGGGGTCTTTGCTGTGTAGGCGGGACTTTGTGGGTGATGCGAGGCTCTGGTGCTCCGCTGTGGCGCTGAGGGGGCGGAGCTCCGGCAGAACTTTTCGCGAGCCAAAGGAGCTCTCAGCCAATGTGTGTAGCGCTCCAAGATCGGGCGGGGCTCTGAGGAGCGGGGCTCGAGACTAAGGCGCCCTCCCCCCGAAGAGGCGTGGCTCCCTGTGTGGGCGGGGTTTTACCCAATCGTTCTCTCGTTTGGATTACGGGCGGGAGGGTATCTTCTGGTGGTGCTAGCCTGTGCTCCTGTCTCCGCCCGAGCAGGTGGCTCGCCCCTCCCCTGGGCAGGTACACCCTGCTGGAGCGCTGGCCCTTGTGGGCTGCTCTGCGCCCTCCTCCTGAGCTTATATGTGGCTCCACTTGGACATCCGAGCATGGAGCACGCTGCTCGACCTCAGCTATGGAGTTGGATGAGTTGCGCCTACTGGATGCGCTAGTCTACCTGGAGGGTTTCCTGGCTTTCGTGGCCTTCGTGGGGCTCCAGATGGTGGGCTCTTCCTACGGCCGCTACTCCTCGCAGTGGTCCGGCCGCCGAGTGCCCGCGCGACCTGCCTGGTTCCTACAGGAGCTGCCTTCAATGGCCTGGCCGCTGTACGAGTGCATCCGTCCTGCAGCCGCCCGACTGGGCAACCTGCCTAACCGCGTCCTGCTAGCTATGTTTCTGATCCACTACGTGCAAAGGTAATGGTCTTCCCTCCTGCGCTTGCTCCCGAGGACCCGCGGCTCAGAGACTTAATTCCGAAATACAAAGGATTGTCTAGAAAGGGAGGTAGAAAGGACCGCACAGAAGCGGTGGAAGTTCGTGTCTGGTCAGGGATAGTGGCACAGTGGTCCGGATTTCTTCCCTGCCCATCTGCAGACTCCGCCCTAAGGAGTATCTGCGATGCCATCCAAGCTGCATTTCTACTGTTTCCCCCTTGGGGAATCTATCCCTGGTAGCCTGTCCCATAGCCAGGTGACCTAGCTTCAGCTTGCTAACAACCTACTCTGGAACCACTGTGGACCCCGAATGTGGACTGGAGCAATTTCAGAGATGTTTTGCTTTCTCTGTGTGAGATGGTATGAATCTTTCCCAGGAGGTGTTATGTGAAAAATGTTTTAGTGACCGCCTCAAGTCTTTGGGTTTTCTAATAAACTGGACTGGACTGTCTCTAGGTCTTATCTTTAACTGACCCAACATTTATTAATAACGTTTAAATGTTTTCATCTAGATTCTGAAAAGTGCACAATTAAAAAAAAAAAAGGATGTCTCTATATCTAAGGAAGTTGAGTTCTGTGACATTTGGGACATGGGAAAGTCTCTTATCCTCTCTGATCCTAAAGTATTCATTTCCCAGAGAGGCTGGGAGAATGCATTGTTGTGTTAATAGCCTCTGCTTTCTTAAATCCAGTGAGGAGAAAGAATGAGTTTCTAGATCTATTGCCCAAAGTCCACTGTGGCCACTATGGTACATGAGTTGATTGATCTTTTGCTGTTTTGTTTTGTTTTGTTTGTTTTTTCAAGACCGAGTTTCTCTGTGTAACAGCTTGGCTGTCCTGGAACTTACTTTATAGACCAGACTGGTCTTGAACTTTCAGAGTTCCACCTGCCTTTGCCTCATGAGTGCTGGGATTAAAGATGTGCACCGCCACCATGCAGGGCTGGGGAGTTGATTTTTGACTGATTTCTTGTCAGTATTAATGCAGGCCCTTTATATGAGGGCACAATCAACATACAAGGAAGACTGAGTTCTGTGTAACCCAAATTGTTGATAGAGTATTCCAGAAGCTGAGGAGATGGCTCAGCAGGTGCATAGCCGTTCAAGCCCAAGGACTTGAGTTTGCATCCCACACAAGATTCTGCAATACCAGTGACCCTGTAGGGAAATGAATGCAGAGATGAGAGAACCCCTAGGGCCCAGGAGCTAGGTAAGATGGTGGTATACACAGCAGCGAACAACAGGTAGAAGGTAAATACCGACAGCCGAAGGTGTCTTCTGACCCACATATATGCATCTCTTCTGTGGCATACGCGCATCTCTCTCCGTCCCTCCCTTCCTCCATCCCTCCCTCCCTCCCTCTGCCCCTCTTTTCCTTCCTCTCTCTCACACACAGACACACACAAGTACAAAAAAGATATGGCCTATGAAATAAAGCTGTTATCAAATTGCTTGGTTTATTCTTAAGAAAGGCTGGGACCTTACTGCTGTCTGAATATCCACTGAACTCCTGTTCACAGAAGTATCTCCTTAAGAACACCAGAATTTGTGTCTGTGTGTGTCTGCAATGGATAAAAGCAGGTCCTGCAAGGCAAAGTGCTAGAGGTATGTAAGTCTAAATTACAAATTCTGGAGATTCCCTTTGGACTGAGAACGTAGCACAGTGGCAGACCAATCCCTTAAGATGTGCAGTGAAGGCTCTGAGAAGGGAGGCACTCTGTCCCTAGCACTGAGAGAAGGGAGGGGACTCACAGACTATTGGAATGAGAACGTATGTGCCGTATTCGATTGTACAGCCAAAAAGATTATCAAAAGCAGCCTATGGATTACATACAGTATTTTGAAGCTAATAACTTGGCCTAAAGAGTTACGAGGAGTGGGGATAGGGTCGACAGTCTTAAGGTTAAACAGACATCCTTGCAGAAGTTATTTTTGGTGTGAGGTTGTGGTGACCATCGCTCAAGGTTCTGATGCTGGCAGAGTCTGGGGAGAGATAAGTCTTGTCAGGAACACATACGTGCAAGCCTCTCTGACTGCTCATTGGCTTTATCTGTCATTAGTACTTGACGAAAGTGATTCTTATTTGAACAGCTGTCACCTTTTCCGTCTTTGATGGAGTACTTCCTCTGAAGTCTGCCTGATCTGGTCCTATGAACGAGGGATGGTAACTGGAGATCAGTGTTCACAAGCGCCCTTATCTCAGGCACATAAATGGGAAACTTAGAAGGAGAAGGAGCAGTTTTCATGAGCCCACTGCGAGGCTCTTTTCACTGTTTCATAGGCACTAAACATCACTGTCTTATTCAAATCCATGCGTTTGCAGACGCTTATCATACAGTAGTTACAGAGTTCAGAATGAGGCACAGAGGCAAATTCAGATCTGTACCGGGATCCGTGCCTTAGAGATAAGCAATCAGATAAGTCAGAGGACCAGTGGGGTTGAGCTGAGACCAGTTGTAACCATTAAACTTGACCTCTCAATTCACGGACTGGGGTCTCAGTTTCCCCAGAGCTTCATACAAGCGTAACATGTGACATTAGTGCCAGCACTAACGTCTAGCAGTGAGAATACATGTATCCCAAACATGTGCAGCACGGGTGTTTTCCTAGCGTGCTTCACAAACCTGCTACCTGCTCAGCCCCCTGGTAGCCTGATTCATCATTAGTTCTACTTTATTTCTTTCTTCCCAGTCTGGAGCAACCCAGCTATTCAACTGGGGGAGTGGGGACAGGGAATCATTCTATCTCACAGAATTCTTTCTCATACCAAAATAACCCATTGTTCTGTTTAAGTTTTCTTACCCAAAACTCAGCCTTATAACTATCATCCTCTTCAGGGCTACCTCTTCTATTTGACGGTCCCTTTCCACCTTGCTTATATTTCCCTCTTTATCTTCGTAGCTTGTGAATAATCTTATTTGTTAAACCCTCCGAGATAGACAAAAAGCAGTCCACTTCGCACTAAAAGAACACATCTTGTGTTCTTCTCATTTTCCTACCCAGCCCCAAACCCTTCAGTTTGATTTTTTTTCTTGTGCTCTGTATATGTGACACTTAGTGACACAGAGTGGGTGAAGACAAAAGTGGCCAAGGTTGAATTCTTTCAGAGACCAGTGTTTGCTGCAGATGCATGTTCGATCACTGTGAAGTGTTTTAGGGAGGCCCTGCATATTGCTACACAATAAATAGTTCTTTGCATGGAATTTAATAAGCCCGGAGGACCTAAATTTACATTTAGCTATTGGTATTTCAGAAATTTCACTTAACTTGGAAATTACTAAATTCTGGGTGCCCTCCATGCATAAAGAATTGAATTTGATCCCCAGGAGAGGAGAAAGAGGATGAAAGTAAGTGTGAAAATGGAGAGAAATAAGTCCATCTCACTCAGACTCTATTGGAGTATTATATAATTTAGTATAACTTTACATTTTCTAACCTATATGGGTGTGATGATATACTTATTCCTTTAATCTCAGCACTCTGAACTTGAACCCAGAGACCCTGAAAAAAACATTTTTTCAACTTACAAGGAAAATTCACTTTATTTATCTATGTATACATTTACTTATTTAATTTTGGTTTTCTGAGACGGGATTTCTCTGGGTAGCCCTGCAGTCCTGGAACTTACTCTGTAGTCCAGGCCTTGAACTCAAGAGATCCACCTGCCTCTATGTCCTCCTGAGTGCTGGGATTAAAGGCCTGTGCCACCATGCCTGGCTGCACAGTTCATTAATCTTCATTAATCTATCTTAGTTAGGGTTTCCATTGCTGTGAAGACATACCTGGAACAGGGCAACTCTGATAAAGGAAACCATTTAGTTGAGGCTGGCTTACATTTTCAGGGTTCTAGTTCATTGTGGTCATGGCAGGATGCAGGCAGACATGATGCTGGAGAAGGAGGTGAGAGTCGACCCAAAGGCAGTAGAAAGAGACTGTGTCACCGGACATAGCTCAAGTATAAGAGACCTCAAAACCTGCCCCTACAGTGACACACTTTCTCCAACAAGGTTAAGAGTGCCACTCACTGTGGGGCCCATAGACTCATTCACTATTCAAGCCACTACAGTCCCATCTACAATTACCTAACTTCATTAAGTGCCATACCTCGATCACCTGTGAAAAATGAGCTATTAAACAGTCACCATCTCAAGTTCAAAGTCAACCTGGGCTGCATAGTGGGACCCTGTCTTAAGAAAACAAAGAACATACAGTGCTGTGCCGGGTGGTCCTTTTGAAACAAAACATTATTTGTAAAGTTGAGTTTATTAGTGAAAGGTCTCCTACCGGGAGCAAGGAAGTCACTGAGAAGGACTGGCCTTTTGACAGACAAGCGGAGAGCACAATGTTGTAAGCCCTGAGGGAGTTAAGGCACACAGGGCAGAGGGGGAATCCCTTCTTACCTGCCTCAGAGAGAAGGCCTGAGGACACAGGCCTGCAGCCAGGTTGTCCCTAACTTGACAATCTCTCAGCCTTCCCAGTGGCAGAAGGCTGAGAGATTGTCAAGAGGAAGAAAAGCAGGGCTCTGAGAATGTGACTGGGAACACGTCTGCTGAAGTGTCCCCGACTTACCGGTGGAGACACATGCATCTTAGCTCCCTGGTGACCCAGCCCTGGAGAAACCAGAGTGGCACCTCCTTTCTCTGGAATTCAGACACACTAGGAGGCCTTAGGTGACAAATCTGTCTCTCTGTGTAGCAAGTGAGGAGCCCAGAATCAACTATGAGGTTGGACACAGGGTAGGCAGCGGTTATTCAGGTCTGGCAGTCTTTTTTCTTCTCTAGACAGGATTCCTCTCTGTGTAGCCCTGGCTGTCCTGGAACTCACTCTGTAGACCAGGCTGACCTTGAACTCAGAGATCCACCTGCCTCTGCCCACTGAGTGCTAGGACAAAAGGCGTTCACTAACCCCAACCCCCAACCCCCGGCTAAAGCCGCCAAGCTTGGTCTGGGGTTCTAACAGTTGTTTGTTTTTAAGCTTTTATAAATAAATGCTTCCGAAATGTTTTCTTTTAAAAATATATTTGAAAAGCTAAAGCCCTTGGCAGTAGACACTGCCCTGGACTCTCAGCTGCACATTTGCTTTTAGAGGCTCACGCTTGAGATCTTCAACCCCTCACAGATGCTGAGAGTTCTTCTTGGCCAGCCAGGCAAGGGAAAGCAAGCATGCCGAGAATCCCGAGCACATCTCTCAGTTTGCCAACCAACTTCAGAACGCTTCGCTCATCAGACTTGCTTAAAACATGGAATAAAAGAGATTTGAGTTACATACTATTAAAAAATGTCATGTGTCCGAATGTTCTACCTGCACGTATGTCTTGTCCGCACCACATGGATGTAGTTCAGAAGATGTACCCCGAAATAAATGATGGAGGATTGCAAGCTTCCATGTGGATGGACCTCTGAACCACCTCTCCAGCCCCTTCATTACGGTTAACCGTGTCGGTTTGCTTGAGCCATAGTTTGTAAGTCAGCCTTAGTTGAGTTGCGTAAGGGATTTTTGCCTTAAAACACAAGTTGCAACAGGTGTGCCCCCCGTGTAACACAAAAATTCTTGTTTTAGAATATTTATTAATCGTGCATCAGAAAAACACTGATGTCAACATATCCGTTCATTTAAAGGACTGAGTCCAACCTATATTTCTGACAAAATGGGACAAGGTTCAGCTTTGGGCTTTTTATTTTCCTTAATAAGTAATCAACCAAAACAAATCATTTGGGCTAAAGCAGGTCCCATAGCAGCATGCTTTGTTTGGTCCTTTCACACAGGATCTCATTGTGAAGCCCAGGCTGGCCTTACACTTTGGATCCTCCTGTCTGCTGGGGGGTGCAAGCCCGCCTGGCTTTGCTTGCCTGCCTGCCTGCCTGCCTGCTTGTTCTCTCTTTCTTTAAATTACTGTTTTACCTTCTTTCAATGCTTACTGAGTTTAGGGATGAACACTTACTGGTTTACATTTTCGGTAGGCCTGTTGGGGAAATCCACACATAATCCTTTGGAATTCAGTAACAGAATTTCTCAGTTTCCAATGGACTAGTCAGTGCAGGTGGGAGGCATCTTAAAGTGTTGTTTGCAGAGCTTTGGGTTCCCATGACCCTTGTGGCAGACAGGTTTGTACCAGACAGAGGGAGTTTTTATTATTGTTTGAGGACAGGGATTTGACTCAGACAGGAAGGTGGTTGAAGAAAATGGCACAACTATTCCACCACCCTAAGCTATGGGTAGTGAAGCCTGACAAACTAATATACTTATTTCTCCCTTTGGAAATATAACAAGCAGAGGGTGCCCAAATGGGGAGACACACACTTTTGGGGGTTGCAGAGGACAGCAAGAAAATAGTGGCATAGTCACAGATCCTGCACATTCAAGAGAGTTGTGGTCAGTTGGGTGGGGCTTTGCAAAGGCAATTGAGGAGGGAGTCCCAGAAAGTGTTTTGTACAGCAATCCCTGACTCAGAGGATCAGTAATAAAGGTGGTATCTGCCCAAAACAAAGCACTTACCTATTTATCGCTTTTCTGTCGATTTGAGAAAGTGTGCGGGCTAGCAAGGAAGCTCATGGAAGGAAGTGACTAACAGTTAAGAGTCCATCCCAGGCACGATGGCAGACAGCTGAGAGCTCACACCTCAGATGGAAAGCAGAAAACGGAATGGCCTCCAGTGAGACACTCACTCTCTCAAAACTGTTACCAGTGAGACGCTTCCTCCAGCAAGGCCATATCTCCTAAGTCTCCCCAAACAGGAAGCCAAACCTTCACACGCTGGGCTACGGGAGACATTTTGTCATTCAAACCACCACAGCCAAGTTGTGAAAAACGTCTTTTAGAAGCGATTGTCTGTTCATTTGTTTGTTTGTTTGTTTGTTTGTTTGTTTTGTAAGGTGGCTATTGTGCAAGCCACGCTTCCAGCAGAGACTTTTGCCAAGTATTTGTTCACAGGCACACGTGCAACAGGCCTGTTCTCCCTCATTACCTTCCACATTTAGTTACCTGTACTTTCACTGCTATTTGTGTTTGGCAGTAACAAGGTCCCACTGTACGGTCCCGGACTGCTTGGAACTTGATATGAACAACAGACTCAACAGGCTGGCCTGGAACTCATAGAAATCCTCCTGCCTCTGCCTGCAGAGTGCTGAGATTAAAGGCATGTGCTGTCATACTTGGCTTTGTTTTGTTTTGTTTTGTCTGTTTGTTTTTCTTTAGTAGAGTTTGACAAGCAGTGCATTCTGAGCCTGCCTGCTATCACAGGGCTATCGAAACACCATCCTTTCCTGGGATAAATGCCTACACTGTACAGGATTTCCCACCAGTGACATGGAGCTGTTTCTTCCTGATGCCTTACCATGTAGGACTGGCATTCGTGATAAACAGTCTACGGCCTGAAGCTCACACAGTACTGGCACATCCAAGCGTTTGATCCTTGCGAGGTTCCATTTTGCCTTTCACGCATGTGGGCCTATCTGTGCGTGTCTTCTTCCAGGCTTCACGCCAGTGGTGAGCTTCTGAGCATAAGGATAGAAACAAAGGCAGCGCTTCCTAAAAAGTCCCTTAGCATTCTGGGTCCAAGCCTTTGGATTTGAAATGCCAGGATTGATCATAGGCAAGTGAGAGAGCAGAGGCAGCCCTGCAAATGCAAAGGCCACTTCCAGAGTGGCAGGGGCTAAGCAGACCCTTCGGTAGGGAGGAGAGCCTGAGAGGCTCAGCCCAGTGGCCACCTTGGGCTGCTAAGTTTGGGGACTGGTGGCACTAGAGTCCTGATATCAATGGCTACGTTCGTTTATTTGTTTTTATTCTAGTTCAGTTAGAATTTCATTAACTTTAATTCATTAATTAACTTTAACTAATTTAAATTAAGTTAGCATTCTCCCCTCCCCCTCCCCCTTCCTGCCCCTTTCCTCTTCTCAGTCTCTCCTTCTGCTTCCACGTCCCATCTGTTCTGCTGTCTTTTTATTTCATGTGTCCCATCAATATCTTTCCCCCTCCTCAAAGTCCCCACTCTAGTTTTGAGACCTGTACCAGTACAATGTGTGTGTGTGATATTTTTGTGTGTATATACATATATATACACACACATATATATAATTATTTAATGTGTATATAATTATAGATTATACACACACATATATGTATATGTCTGTGTATAATATATAATATCTTATATATAAAAGTATATATGTGATCCATCCATGAGAAAGAATATGCAGTATTTGTCTCACTGATTCTTGCTTGTTTTGCTTAACATAAGGATCTCCTGCAAAAGCCATGACTCAGTTTCTTTGTGACTGAGTGGAAAACTGCTCCAAAGCCCTTGTATTGCCAGGTGTGGTTTTTAAAACCTCTGGGAGATCCTTGTATGTGTATCAGAGGCTGTGGGGAGGGAGAGATTCATGTCACTAGACACATAGCATATTCAAGTTTTCCCAGTAGAAAAGATAAGCAGTTTCCATTCACCAGCACCCCACCGCACCCCAGGCATCTTGTTTATTTATTAAACGGTCATTCGAGCTGTATCGGCAAGTCCTGGAAGTATACCAGGGTGGAAACAGCATTTAGTGCTGCTAAGAGGCCATTGCAGCCAGTCTGGCAAACTCTCCCTTGTTGGTATAGGTTGTTGTGGGTGACACAAGACTGAACGAGAGAGCAGAAGAGAACAGGGTCCCATGAGCAGGGCCCAGAAGTGGTACTGACAGGTCCAGCCTGGCTCCTGTGTGACTGCACCATCACGATGGGAATAGGAACCTGCTGTGGTGCTGAAGACAGGAGGAGGAGGAGGAGAGAGGCAGTCGTGGCTGGGAGGTAGCAAGAGTAATGAGTGGCAAGAGCCTGCACTCTCTGGAGAGTTTCTTGGACTCCCTTGACCAACAAGTGAAGGGAGGTTGCCCATGCTTGGCAGTTGGGGCTTTATTAGGCCGTCTGTGGCTCTGGAGGCAATCAAACCATGCAGCTACCGATAGTAGTCTATAGTGTGCAGCTCCACTGGTATACTTGAAAACTTCATGTAAATCAGTTTGGTCCATTCTTTGGTATGTACATTCCATAATACGACCTTGCAGATAAATTCCTTCCCATTGAATATTGGATGGCAACTCCTGAGTACCCAAAGAGATTAAAAAAAAATGTAGATTCCAGCTTATGGAAAAACTGGCAGAGGCATAGCCTGAGTGTGGAAATTATGTCCATTGCAAGTTTACATGATAATGTAGATTTTGTGTTGAATTTTGGGCACCGTGGAAAGCAGTTAACATGACTTTAGATCCCAATAACCTTGACATTAAACTGTGGTATGTTTGCACATTGATGCAGAACATTGCCTCTGAAGTTGCTGATGAATCATGGAGATAGTTATCAAGTCTGCAGAGAAGCTGTTCCCAGAAGCCCCGCAGAGCTCACCAGTAGTCTTGAGTGTTCTTGCTCAGTGTCTGTGCCTGCTCTGAGCTCAGAACAGTGTGCGGACCCCTTTCTAAGCCATCAGACTATTGGGACAGAACATTGCAGCAAGGGCAGCCCATCCCTCGTGCTCAGAGCCAAAGGTGGTGGTGGAAGCCACGGCACACTGGATCCCTTCCCAATCTGACAGATTTGGAACGTCAGGTGCAGCAAGCAAGAGGAACACACAGACAGAGTAGCACTCCACACTCAAAAAGTCTCAGCCAGTACTTGTGACTGGTTCAGAAATTAGCACTGAACGTAAAACCAGATTGGAGAAAACTTGCTGTCTGTGATTCCGATATCCTGGAGAAGTTGCCATCCACAGAGCATTGCCCATCTCCAGAGTACCATTTACCCCTGAGAAACTCTGTGGCCTTAGCCCAGAGTGATCAGGTTGTTTATTAATCTTCTCTGTGTTTCAATCATCTTAATTTTCTTTCTTCGTTTTGAACCTTTAATCCTGGGAATTAGCCAGGCGTGGTGGCGCACACCTTTAATCCCAGCATTTGGGAGGCAGAGGCAAGTGGATTTCTGAGTTCAAGGCCAGACTGGTCTACAGAGTAAGTTCCAAGACAGCCAGGGCTACACAGAGAAACCGTGTCTCAAAAAACAAAATAAAACAAATTCTGGGGATTAAACTCAAATTCTTATGTTCATAAGACAAGTACTTTCCCAACCAAGATACCCTTCTGGCCACCAGTAAAGTGCATTTTACCAGGCATATTTTCTTTTAAAACCTTTATATTTCTAATTTATTTCCGTGACTTTAAATGATGTGTATGTGTGTCTGTGTGGGGGTGTGTGCGTGCTGACAGAGGCCGGGTTCAGGGTTATGTGTCAGGCTGCTTTGGCGGTTGTTTTAGGACACGGGGATCTGTCTAGTTTTCTCTGAGTTGGTGTATCTGTTTTATGTTCTGTTTGACTGGAATCCTGAATACTATGGCTGGTGGACATGACCGAAGCATAATTAGTCCTTCATCTAAAAACCCTGGTTTTAGCATAGAGTAAATCAACAGGCGTGTGAGCCAAGGGTGCCATCTGTACAGGACAAGCTCAAGCCATGTAAACCAGCGAAGCGACACAGAAGCAGGCTCTCCAAATCTCAAGTTTGTTTCTTCTTTTGTTTCCCAAGGACGCTGGTTTTTCCAGTTCTGATCAGGGGAGGGAAGCCCACCCTGCTGTTCACCTTTGTCTTGGCCTTCCTGTTCTGCACCTTAAATGGCTACTTGCAGAGCCGATACTTGAGCCAGTTTGCGGTGTATGCTGAAGACTGGGTAACCCATCCCTGTTTCCTGACAGGTGAGTGCACACAGGTCAGCCCATTCCTCTCTCCTGCCCCACAGGCTTCTGTCAGAAAGCCCACATTAGAGAGGGAACCACAAGTCTATAAGAAGAGGAGTTGCTTCTCTCGCTCGCTCTCTCAAATGCTTTTTTTAATGTATTTTTTTAGAATTTCATACATGTGTATTGTATTGCATTTTTTTTAAATGTTATGTATGTGAGTACACTGTTGCTGTCTTCAGACACACCAGAAGAGGGCACTGGATCCCATTACAGATGACTGTGAGCTACCATGTGGTTGCTGGGAATTGAACTCAAGACCTCTGCAAGAGCAGTCAGTGCTCTTAACCGCTGAGCCATCTCTCCAGCCCCATATATTGTATTTATAATCTTCCCACCCGTCTCTCCCCATCCTCCGACTCTCCCATGTCTCCACAACATCCTCTCAGACTCATGACCCCTTTTTCTTTAACTATTGTGACACATGTGTACACACACACACACACACACCACAGGAAACCCACTGAGCATCCATTGTGGTTCACGTGTATATGCGTTTAGGGCTGACCACTTGGGACTGGATGACCTAACATGGAGCTGATCCCTAGAGAAAAGTTGATTCTCCCTCCTCTCAGTGGCCATTGGTCACCTTCAGCTCTTCATCGTGTGAAATTTCCCCCAGACACATTGGCATGCCAGCTGGTGGTGTCACCTCGTAAGTCTTTGTTTAGGTAACCGTACCGTTGAGACTTCATGGGCACACCTTCCCTGTCATGTCTAGAAGGTACTATGTCACAGCAGATGTCCTGGTCCTCTGGCTCTTACAATCTTTATTCGTCCCCTTTCTTGATATTCTCTGAACCTTGACTGTAGTGGTTGGGTTACGTATCGGCTCAAATTGGGCAGTGTGCCCTCAGTTCTCTGCATGGTGAGAGATATAGGTTCCTGTAATGGCATCTGCTGCAAGAAGATGCTTCCTTGAACACTTAGCTAGGTTGGAGCATAGGCTACGTGACCTTAGCTAGGCCTCGGTCTCAGATGAATCAAATGAGTCATATTTATGTAAATTGTTGGGATCGTTCTGATAACATCCTTTCTGCCGGTGGGTGTAGTCACCATCTGAAGCAGCTCCTGGGACAGACACAGCACGTCACCCAGCAGCACCCTGAGCTGTCTGTCAAGTGTTTACAGACCTCTTGATTTCCCCACCATTAAACGGAAGGACCCGGATATAGCAGTGGCGCGCCCAGCAGGAAGCGAGTCAGGCCCCTCACCTGTATGTGGGTTTGGTACAGTGCTTCCCTCTGTGAAGACACTGGAAGCTGCATGGATAGGTAGTTGTCCTTCAGCTAGTTACTGCCAGAAGCAACATTATAAGGAAAAACTTCCTCTAGCCATAAGTGTGCTCAGTTTGAAAGATTTGCCCCGGCAAGTAACAGAGGAAGAGGATTCTCTGGGCCGCAGTGATGTTCAATGCAGGTGGAAGGGCTTTACCACAGAAATGCACAGCCTGTTGCAAACTGTCAGTGTGTTCAAGGAGGCTGAGGCAGAGGGAAGGTTGTAAGAGCAGAGTGAAGGGGAGTGTGGAAGGTATTTACAAAGATAGCAATGGTGGTATTGAGTTAGGGGCAGACCCCTTACAGACACATCTCCTAGAAGGTGCAGTAGCTGCTGGATAGGGCTGAGTAGGATTCTGGCAGAACCTGTGTGGTAGTTACTACATGAGTATACACATGCTCCCCCATTTATTGTTTCTACATATATACATGCTTGCTCCCCTGCTCTACTGATCGTGTATGTACACATGCATGCTCCCCTGTTCTACTGTTTCTACATGTATATATGCAATGTCCCTTGTTCTGCTGTTCCTACATGTACACATGCATGCCTCCCCACACACTCTGTTGTTCCAACATGTATATACATGCGTGCTCGTTCCTGCTTTACTCTTCCTATATGTATACATACGTGCCCCCCACTCTATTGTTTGCCCTCCCCCCACACACACACTCTATTGTTCCCACATGTACATGCGCATCTCCTCTCTGGGCTCTGCTTACGTATTTATTTCAATTAGGTTTGGCAAAAGCGGTTCCATTTTAACTCTGGTAATGTATCAGTTATTACTCTCCTTACTTTGACAAAATATGAAACAAAGGAAACAAAGTAGGAAGGAAGGGTTTATTGGGGCTCACAGTTTGAGGGTACAGCCCATCATGGCAGGGGAGGCTCAGCAGCAGGGGAGGGAGGTGGCTGGTCACATTGAATCCACAGTCGGGAAGCAGAGAGAGATGAGGGCTACAGCTCAGCTTGGGTTCTCTTTATTCAGCTCTTGACCTTAGCTGTGGAAGGAGCCACCATATTCGGGGTGGATCTTTCCACCCTAGTTAGAGTTGGAAGGGAAGGAGAGAGGGGAACAGAACTGAGCTCCAAGAACCTGCCCCAACCCCCAGAGCCCAGTGCTCTGGGAACCCTCTCAGATGCATCCCGGAGGTTTGCTTCTTCCCCACAAAATGCTACATTTTCATCCCTGTGCTACACTTGTTACTCCATATTCTGAGTAGCAAGCAGTGGCCAAGCCACAGCCTGGATACTCTTGTCTTAAGATTCCTTCCACAGAGCAAGTGAGGCCACTTCTTTTGAATTCAGCCTCATTCCAGTTCTCAAGATGTCGGCAGAATGCTGCCAGTCTTTGCCACAATGTAGCATCATAAATGGCTTCTAGCCCAGTTCCTGATATTGTGTTCCCCTCTGGGATAGCATGAAGCAGGTCTCTACTATCTATGTTTCTCTTGGGAATCTGGACTTCTGAACTCCCAACAGGATAGGCCAGTAAGTTTTGCTTACATCTTTCTCCAGCTTCTCCAGCATGAAGTTCCAACTCCCACTGTGAGCCAGTTAGGAGTGTGGCGATCAAGGTTATCTTTGCACCACTATTTTTTTTTTTTTTTAATGTTTAGGATAGTGATTTTTTGGGTTTTTTTTTTTAGATTTATTTATTTATTATTTGTAAGTACACTGTAGCTGTCTTCAGACACTCCAGAAGAGGGCGTCAGATCTTGTTACAGATGGTTGTGAGCCACCATATGATTGCTGGTATTTGAACTCCAGACCTTCAGAAGAGCAGTCAGGTGCTCTTACCCACTGAGCCATCTCACCAGCCCCGGTTTTGTTTTTTGTTTTTTTTTTTTTAAGATTTATTTATATGAGTATACTGTAGCTATTTCCAAACACACCAGAAGAAAGCATCAGATCCCTTTACAGATGGTTGTGAACCACTATGTGGTTGCTGGGAATTGAACTCAGGACCTCTGGAAGAGCAGTTAACCCTCTTAACCACTCCAGCCCGCACCGTTGCTATCTTTGTAAATGCCTTCATTTTGCTCTTATATATAGCAATGCTGTACCCCTCCTTCAAAGTAGTTTTGATTGGTTATTTTTCTCCTCCCTGTAACAAAAATCACTATTTGAGAGGACAGCACACCCTGCTAGCATGACTGGTAGTAACTGGTCATGTTGTGTCAGCAGTTGGAAGGCAAAGGGCAGTGAACTCTGCTATCAGGCTGGCTTTCTCCTTTTATTTAATCCAGGACCCCAGGCTGTGGAACAGTGCCTCTTCTAACTCCATTAACCTGTGCACACTTGTCCAAATGTTTGTCTCCTCTGTGTCTGTGGACCCTATCAAGCTGACAATCAGTTTTTAACCATCTTAGATACATTTTTTTAAAGGCTTTAAAAATTCCACAAGTTAAATTCAGTGCATGTCTTGGATGAACACACATGCTAGTTTTCTCCCAATCTCCAGCATTGAGGAAAGCTGGTCTCTCAGAAGGGAAATGAGGTAAACCCAGGGTCTGGACTTTCCTTTATGCTTTCCTTTATGACTATTTAAGAGCCAAATCATGTAGATATAATATCCAAAATCCAAATATAAGAAGAACTAGTGAGTCCACTCTAGATACAGAAAGCCTTATCACAGCATTTGATATGTTTAGGAAAAAACATGTTATTTCCAGGATAAGGAAACCTAGGAGCCTATTCTGAAGGGTCTGTTTACTATGAGAGGGCACCCTGTGGCCTGGCAAATTGAACAGTTTCCTGAGGGCACACAGCGCTGATAACAGTTGCAACACCATTTGGCCTTCACATTTTTAATATTGCAGAAAAATCAGATTTGGCTTTTGATATCGGAGTAATTTTTTTTTATTGTTGTTGCTGTTATAAAGCAGAGTTTTGGCGTTTTACTTTCCCGGTGAAAATAGCTGGTGTGACACGTACACTTTCAGTGATGACCACTTCTGAGAGCCTCTTTCCTAACCTCCATGCAGGAGCAGACGTGAATGCATCTTCATTAAAGTCTCGCACGCCGCTCCCTAAAAAAGGAACACTCTTGATGGCTCTAAGAAACATCCCAGGGAAAGAGACCTCAGAGGTGCTGGGTGGGGGCCAGCGAGAGCCGTGTAGTTTGTAACCCCTGGGGATGGAAGCTAAGGGGATGAGTGGCCAAGTGACTGAGGAGAGCTGACTCGGGGGCTGGGAGCAGGTTAATGGGGTGAAAGCCAGGGACGTGCACTACAGATCCAGAAGGAAAAGGAAAGACGAGGAGCAGAGTCAACGATCCTAACCTCCATGCCTACTCCCCAGGGGTAAGGTGTGTAGCCAGTAAGCATGTGCCTCTCCTTATATGGAGGGGAAGCCTTGAGCATTTCCTCATGCAGTTTTCCAGAGGAAAAGGGGAGATAAACCTACTTGCAGGCTAGTTCCCTGTTCAGGTCATTCGTGCAGGCTATTTCCCCCATCCAGATCATACGTGCAGGCTATTTCCCCTGTCCAGGTCATACGTGCAGACTATTTCCCCTTTCCAAGTCATACGTGCAGGCTATTTCCCTCGTCCAGGTCATACGTGCAGGCTAGTGCCCCTGTCCAGGTCATACGTGCAGGCTAGTTCCCCTGACCAGGTCATAAGTCCTGTTTTCTGTTCCTGTCATGGTAAAAACACAGGTTGAGACCACGAATTAGGTCAGAGTGTTTTGGGTAGAATGGCTGTCCATAGCATGCTCAAGGAAGCAGCCTACTGCCACTGCTCGCACTGGTACATGTGGTGTTGCTGTGAGCCACTGCTCACACTCAGGCTGACATCAGTACAAAGGATCGAGGTGTGCTGTTCAGCTGAGCATGGCTTTCTTAAGTCTTGTCAGTTATTAACTATAATCATCTTGTTTATTCTTCAGGCTTTGCCCTGTGGTTAGTGGGCATGGTGATAAATATCCACTCAGACCACATCCTGCGGAATCTGAGAAAACCAGGGGAAACTGGATACAAAATACCCAGGGGTAAGCATGGAGGGAAACTGGATACAAAATACCCAGGGGTAAGCATGGAGGGAAACTGGATACAAAATACCCAGGGGTAAGCATGGAGGGAAACTGGATACAAAATACCCAGGGGTAAGCATGGAGTTGCTACACAGTTGCTTTGCACACTGCCCACTTGCCTTCCTTTCTCAGCTCTGCAAATTCACAGCCTCACCGGGCAGCATTTCCTACTGACTGAAAGTTTACATCGTGAACCACAGTTAGATCTGGCTTTTTGGAAGATGATTAAGGGGTGAAGGCTGTCAGTGTTTACAGGCAGGACAAGGAGGAGGACGTACAGGCCACTCTGGTACTTCTGGTCCAGCACTGTGATGGAATGGCTTCTTTTATCAAATCTCCATCTTTAAAAGCTATATAAAATATTGGATGAGATTTGTTGTTGTTGTTGTTGTTGTTGTTGTTGTTGTTGTTTAGAAAAACCTTAAAAAATACATTAAGTATACTGCCTGGAAAAGCAGTCATGTGCCAACAGCATCTGAGTGTGTGGAGGAGTTTGAAGAATAGGGTGTAACCGTGAATGACTGGTACCCCTTCCTCTTCACTTATAGCCCAAATCCATGGCCCTTGGTTCATCTGAGAAGCTCAGAGCTGTGGGTTATGTTCCCTATGGTCTAGGTGTGGTGCTTCCACTGGCCGTAAAGTCCTGGAGGCACCTGCCTTCACCACATCCATACAGCCCTCACTGCAGTGTCATGCCCAGAGGAAGGGATGTTCAGAAGTTGTGGGTCCCACGAGGAACTAGAACACTGTGTATCAGAGTTCCACTGACCTGGAGGACTGGATAGGGGCAGATTTTAAAGTGGGGGTGCCATTGATGGGTAAACTAGGAAAGGTTTGTGGGTGAACCTAAAACTTTGATAAAGAAAGCATGTGAGGTTGATTAATAACAAAAATAAGATGTGCCCCCCCAAAAAAACCCCAGTAAAATAAACCACACCAAATTTCAAATTAATGCCAATTCCTAAGAGTCAGGAAGTAGAAAAGCCAACCCAAAAGTTCCAATCGTGTGATAGGATGCTCCAGTCGTGTGATAGGCTGCTGTGTGACTTTTCCTGAAGAGGTATGAGCGATGATCTATTCCCCCAAGGCAGGGCACTGAAGACTGCACAAAGAAAGGATCCCACTCCATTCTAGAGTAGTGAGCAGGTGGGTTGCTTGGTGTGGCTTACGGGAGCATGGGTGACTCAGAGGCAGCTGGGCCCCCACAGCCCACCCCAGCCTGGGGAGTGACTCACAAAAGCCACATTGCTGGAGTACCCTGCTTGACTTGCCCACTGGCAGCTTGCCGGGTCAGAAAGTCTCTCCTCCCCTGCAGTGACTATGGCCTTTCTAGTGCGAGAGGTGCCCTGTCAACCCTATCACTTTTTCAAGAGATTCCTGAACCATGTAAACATTGCGGGGTGGTTTCTCGGTCGCATGCCTTCCTCTGTGTTCGAAGGTTTCAGTTTGACGGAGACAGCAACACAACTTAGGCGTGGTAGGGGACAAGAGCTGAGGGATGGGAGAGGGTTGTTGAGGTTGTGAGCGGAGTCCAGTGCGGCTCTCCAAAGGAGAGCGTGCCTGGGCACTGCCCCTGCCTCCTGCCTCCCATTCACATCTGCGTGCTAAGTACCTGATTCCAGATGTGGGAGACTGATGCAGGGCACAGACAGAAGGATGCACAAAGTGCTCAAAGCCCAAGGAAGTGACAGGTTCAACGAGCACACCTCTCTTGTTGCTACAACCAGTTACCGATCAGAGAGTAACTTGAGGAGGAAGTTTTGGCTTGCGGTTGAGAGGGTACCAGGAAGCATGACAGAATGTCTCGGCTGGGACGCCTCACCTCAGGGATCAGGAAGCCGAGGTGAAATCAGGAATGGGCTAGAAATACTCTGAAGGTCTACCCGCCTTGACAGCCACTTTCTCCTAAAAGTCCTATAAGCTCCCCCAAATGGTGCCAGACACTGAGAACCAAGTTTACAGACACACGAGTCTATGGGGCACACTTCATATTCACTGTTGCTCAAAAAGTCCAGAGATCCCAGGGGAGGGTGGTGCCCAGGCAGAATGGTCCCATGGAAGCCCAGAGGCACTCCATATATAGCAGCCCGTCCCTCTTGCAGCAGAGATGCCATCCAGATGCTTGCCCCTTTCCCTTCTTTTTCATTCAAAATTCTCACCGTGTATTCATGGCTGGCTTAGAACTTGTTCTGTAGACCAGGCTACTCCCAAGCTCACAGTGACCCCACCCCCACCCCACCCCACCCCCATCCCCTGCTCCCACTTTCCAAGTGACTGGTATCAAAGGCGTGTGCCATCATGCCCAGCTCCTCTCATTCCTCGATGCCAGATTTATGTCCTAACCCAACATATTAAAACCCGAAGATCAAGAAAGAGAAAATGAGGAGACCGTCTCAGACACGGTTAAGGAAGCAGCCGCAAAACCTGTCTGAACAGGAATGCCTCCCAGCTAGCAGAGGAAGCTGGGGCTGACATCCCAGTGCGGTTTGTCTGGCACAGACGTGAAGGGGATGCAGCATCAGGACTAACAACTCCTTGTCTGCAGCAGCACATCCCCAGAGGCCTCCACAGCCCTGAGGGCAAGCTGAGCAGAAATGCAAAGGCTAATAATGTCTCCCAGACAACCAGAGATGCCACAGGCACCCAGGAAAGGCCAGGCAGGCAATCTCTTCTACAGTTCATCATTTCTAATCTCTTGAGTGCAGAGGAATGCCAGGAACACCAGAGACAACAGAAGAACAACCAGCAGGTCCCACCCGAAGGATATTAAAACATGTAAGTGAAAAGAGAATGAAATGAAGCCTGAGAGACTGTTCCATGATACCTGCACAAAGCAGGGGGACCTCCGGGGTGCCCTGAAAACCAAAGTCAAGAGAACATTGGTGAGGAAGCCTCATGCCTGCCATTCAGGGGAGCTCAGCACACACCACGGGTAACTGACAGAAAGCCATCAGCTGCACCGGACAGTCCTCCGCTTGGTTGGCTGCTCAGATCCTTGAGGGGACCTCCCAAGGAGGAAACACAGGCTTTTACCGTAGCGTTCCTTGCATGTACTCTGTTGGTGGTTTTGAAGACCCAGGGCACCAGGGATGGATGAGATGAGATAGCCCCAAGTCTTGAGCTTGCCCCCTCACCGCACGCTCTGGATTTCAAGAGGCTCTTTGAACGCGGCAAGGCCACATTTTCTCCTACACTAGGTCTGTGCTCAGTGACGGAGTCACACCCGGCAGAATCATTTACCAGAGTTGACAGTTACCTTGGTGTCACTGGCCAAGGCCAAGTGAGCTTGTTTGGCAGGTAGGTGGCAGAAATGGGAATAGATATGGAGATAGGATCCTATCATGTCCACACAGGCAGGTACAGAGACCCATGCAACTTGGACAAAGGGCAAGCACTGTGGGCTATAGGTAACAGGAATAACCCACTGCTTTGTTTGTTCAATTAATATATTTTTAGAGAGCAGATAAAAGCTTGACTGGCTGGTTAGAAGGCCCTGGGGATCTGCCTGCCTCTATCTCCCCAGATCTGAGATTACAAGCATGGGCTCCTTGTGGCCTTTTTATGTCTGGGGTAGGGATCAAAATCCAGTCCTTGTGCTTACAAGGCAAGTGACCGGGCCATCTGATCCGCTCTTAAGCTTCATAAAATCAGCATATTTTAATGTCCTCGGCAGTGCACTCATTCATGCCATGTTGTACAAACTTCACACACTGTCTTGTTCTGCGCAGCCTTAACGCTGCCTGTGTATTAAAGGAACAGCACTGGGCTGGTGAGATGGCTCCGTGGTTAAGAGCACCGACTGCTCTTCCAAAGGTCCTAAGTTCAAATCCCAGCAACCACATGGTGGCTCACAATCATCCGCAATGAGATCTGATGCCCTCTTCTGGTGTGTCTGAAGACAGCTACAGTGTACTTACATATAACAATAAATAAATCTAAAAAAAGGAAAAAAAAAAAAGGAACAACACCTAGCAGAGTGTCTGGGATTTTCAGTCAGCTAGCTGTATGCTCACCAGCCCCTGCCCCCACCCCTACGTGTTTCCCCACCTCTCCACACTGGGCACCAAAGAGAAAGATCACTTAGAGTCCTATTGCAGCCTCAGCTCCAGGTTGGGGTGTTGTGGCATTTGAAGCAAGGCTGTAGAGGTGCCCAGTTCGAGGATTCAGACATTTTTTTTTTCATTTTTCATTATCATTATCATCATCACCATCGCCGTTGTCATGTGAGCCTGTGTATGTATCTGCAGGGGCAGGCACATGCCATGCAGCACACGTGTGGAGGTCAGAGGACAACTGCCGGATTCAGTTCTTTCCTGCCAGCCTGTGGCTCTGAGGGTAGAGCTTAGGCCATCAAGCTTGGCATCAAGCAACCTTAGCTGCCTCTGGCCACACGCCCAAGCTCTAGCCTCTCTGGTAGACACTACCTATACCCTAAGTCCTGTGTCATATCCCCAAGACACTTGGGTTTTCATGGAGGATGCCATGTACCCTATGCCACTGCGCCAGTGTGTACCCTTGTTTCTTTCTTTTCCATGGCGACGAGTGAGACAGTATCATCCCGAGAAGTGTCTAAAGCAACAAATGATCCCCACAACCTGCTGGACTCTGACCACAGAAGCACACAGACAGGAGTTCTAAAAACAGAACCTGAGATGTGTGTGCACACACGCACGTACGCATGCACGCGCACGCACACACACACACACTCATACACACATATACATGCCTACATATACATACACACACTCATACACACACATGCATGCACACATACACACACACATACACATGCCTGCATACACACACATACACATATGCACACACACATACACATGCCTACATACACATACATACACATACACACATACATGTAAGCACACATACACACATGCTTGCATACACACATACATACATACATACACACATGCCTGCATACACAAACACACATACACACACTACAATTAAACCCCTAGAATTTGAAACCATTTCCTTTAATTGTATGTTAGGTCACAGACCCTCTTTGCTTTCTCCCTCCTCATCCCCCCCCCCCCCCGCATCTCCCCCAGGGCTGTATCTTTGCCCAACTCCACAGACTTGGACTTGACTGGGGCAGTGAGGGAATGAAGAAAACACAGGCACAGATAGTCACACAGGAGATCTAGTATCGGGACTGGACTATCTGATGGTGAAAGCACAGCCTTTGGAAGCTCATTGTGTTTATGGTATCATGTTAACCTGAGAGCTGAGGTCATCGCGGAGAACTGATTCAGAGGTGGGGGCATGTGAAATACAACTGGATCCAGGAGAGAGGTTTAGCTGGTTTTGATCGGAGGTTTCCATAAGGGAGCAGTCCAGGCTGTAAATATCTATGGGGAGAAAGCTATGGTAGACATTTTCTGCACACACTGTCAGTAACCACACACAAACCAGAGAAAGGCTTTCCCATCCCTCTGAGCCTCAGCCAGGAAAGGCGTTGCCACTTCATAGGACTGAGACCCAAGCCCTTGACTTGACCATGCCCATGACAACACACACAGTCACTCAAGACTCAAGGGGCTTCCTAGGCTCCCTACACCTTGGACAAAGAGTTAAGAAGCCTCTCTGTGCTGTGCCTTCATACCACAAGATAAATGTATAGTCCTACCCAGTACCTTGTGTCTAGACTTGGCTAAACCAGACAATATGGAACTTCCTCACCTCCCCTGAGCATCTGTAAGAGTCAGAGATTCCCACAGTATTTGGGGATTGGAAGGCTTTTTCCTTCAGGCCTCCCTTATGCTAATCGTGGTAGCTGTTTCTCCAGTGGTGGTCATGCCCCCCCAAGCCCCCCATCTCTCCACTGTTACTAGGTATTCTCTGCTACTACAGCTTATCTAGAATGGTGATCCCAGGTTGGCATCTGACCCACATTCTCCTCTTCTGAGAATTATGCCACCTCTTCCACCTCGGCTCCCCCCAGGACACTCATATACTCTGGATGCTGACTAGAGCCGGTGGTGATCGCTGGTTTCTGGCAGTGGTTTTCTGACCTGGGAGGTGGACACCTTTTTAAAACAAGTTCCACCCACAGCAGCCTCCCATGGAGCTGTGGGTGGGAACCTGGAGCAGGGCACACCGGGGCTTCTCCCCAAAGCACCTTCAGGTGTTTGACACTCTCCACAGTTACAAAGTGTCCAGCCCACCTTCGCCTCACCTGCCTCAGTTGCTTTCACAAGCTAGCCATTTTGCTCTCCCTCCATGGGGTCTTTGCTGCAGCCTCGTCTCTTGTCCAGCGCATACACAGTAACTTCTGCCAGACTGTCACCTTCTCAGAAAGGCCTACTCTCTACTATAATGAGTCCCTTGTCTCACTGCCCTTTCTCTCCCAGCCCTGTAGCCTCTTCATGTTGTGTGACATCCCTCCTTTGTTTACATTGGAGTTCATGACTCTGGATGGGGAAAGGGAGTTTGCTGAGTGCCCCATAGCGGAGTCAGGCCTGGAGCAGGGCTCCCTGTGTTTTGAAAAAGTGAGTCTGTTCTTTCTCCTCACTATCGGCCGGCCGTCAGCTCCATATCAGCTCATCACTAAGCCAGCTCCTGTTTGGCTATTATTCTGCATTCCCTGTGGCTGAGTGTGTCATCTCTGTAACTATAGACTTGTCAGAGAAGCAGACAGGCATGGATACAGGGATGCTGCCCCTTCTGAAGTTGTGCTTGAAGGAGTCCAACTTGTAGCAAAGGCATCTGTCTCAATGGATGATGGTTAACAAGGATCTAATTCTGTAAACTTCTCCATTTCGGTTGAGCTGAGACAATTCCAGTCACTACAGCACTTTGGTCCCTAGAAGTAAATTAACCTGTGTCTGCAGACTTTGTGGCTCCCCTGCCTCCGTGAACTTCCTAGAATGTAGTCATGGCTAAGAGGGTTGTTTATTGATCTGATCGTCCATTCTTTAACTCACTACTTCTGGGTTACACCTA
This sequence comes from Mus musculus, assembly GCF_000001635.26. Taxonomy (NCBI): domain Eukaryota; kingdom Metazoa; phylum Chordata; class Mammalia; order Rodentia; family Muridae; genus Mus; species Mus musculus. Next base: position 69,587,913 of record NC_000079.6, on the reverse strand, counting down.
GCAGTGGCCAACCACAGGCCAAACAGGGAAGCTCTCAACTTTCTCTCCTGCCCTCCACTCCCACCCTGTCTTGCAAACCTCAGTGTGTTAATGAGCTCTGATTCTTACTGACCCCCTCTCTAGATTTTTCTCCCAAATAAGCCTTAGGTACCATACTGTCGTAAGTTTTCCCTGCCTTGATCATCTCTCCTTCTCACTACCGCACACCTCTGCCTCTTTCTCTCCCATTCCTGTGTCCAATCCCGACTCCATTCCCCTGGAGTGCTCTCTGCCTGCCTCTTCCCCTTTGAGCTCCTTGCATCCCTGACAGCTGACTTGGCCTTGGCTGAGCATCGTTTGTCCCTTCCTCAGACACTTCTTTTCTAATCTGCCTTACACGCAGACACCCCAAAAACCATGGAGCCTATCGGAGAGCTTCCCCAGACAGAACTGTGTGTCTCCCTGAAGTAGGGCTGGGAAGCAGTCTCTGTCCTCTGGCTAAAGAGCTGTTGATTGGGGGAGGGAGGGCACATCTTCCTTTTCTATTGAGAAGATTCTCATCCCTCCTCTTGCCGGCATGGCCCAGCAACCCTCTAACTGTCTAGACACTTTTTGTCTCTTCAAAATTTTTCTGCTAAAGCATAGCCTGGCTCTCTCTCTCTCTCTCTCTCTCTCGCTCCTGCTCTCTCTCTGCCTTTCAGGTTCTCCTCCATATAAGCCCTCCTGTCAGTCTCCCAGACCCAACCTCCTTCTCCAGAAACCGCCACCTCTCCTAATGTATGCCGCTTTTCAAAATCTCCTGCTAAAATTGACTACAGAAACGGGCTGTTTCCAAATCCTGTGGGAGAGGGGACAACAGCTACCTTGACTGGCTTTCTGTCACTCCTTTCTCAACTTGACCCCCAGCTATGATCTAATCCTGCAGTCTTTATCTGACCCCTGCGTCCTTCTGCTCTGACACATGTAACAGCTTGTGGCCACTGCCCATGTCTCTTCTGACAGCCTCTGTTGCAAGCCTTCCCATTTTCTTCTTCTTCCTGCACTGCCCAACACCATTTAACACCTGGGCCACCATCCCCCTCCCCCCTGGCCAGCCTAATACCTGAGCACTATGGAGTCTATACGTTCTGCAGATAATTCCCAGAATCCTGCTAGGTGCTGTTTATAGTGACATGTCCCTTTTCTCTCTTTTCATCTAGGAGGCCTGTTTGAATATGTATCTTCAGCCAACTATTTTGGGGAGCTCGTGGAGTGGTGTGGCTTTGCACTGGCCAGCTGGTCCCTCCAGGGCGTGGTGTTTGCTCTGTTCACCCTGTGTGCACTGTTCACCAGAGCGAGGCAGCATCATCAGTAAGTCTTTTTTAACACGTCTCTGCGCTCTTAGCTCATTCTTAGACATCAGCATAACAATTTCCAGGCTATGCCGCTTTCAGAGTGGTAACATTAACTCGAATTGCTAATCCCACGGTATAAAAGCTGAGAGCCCAGGAGCAGGGCCTGCAGCTTTGGGGGATCCTCCCTCCTGCCCGCAGCTTGGTGTAAAGCAGGAAAGGACAGAAGTCAATCAGAGAGCCAGGGATGGGGCCCTTAGTCGCTGTTCTGTTGGTGAGACACCATGACCAAGGCAACACTTATGAATGCAAACATTTAACTGGGATTTTGTGTACAGATTCAAAGATGGAGGTTTATTATCATCATTGTGGGGATCACGGCAGGAGGCATGATGCTGGAGAAGTAGTTGGGAGCTATATCCCTATCTGTAGAGAGACAGAGGAGAGGGAGAGGGAGAGGGAGAAGGAGAGGTGAGAACAAAGGTAAGAGATCCGACTTGGCAAGGGCTTTTGACCAGGCCACGCCCACTCATCCTTTGACAGCTCCACTTCCTGGTGACTAAGCACTCAAATATATGAGGCTCCGTGGGAATTCTTGTTATTCACACCACCACAACCCCCTGAGAGAGATGGAGGTTGCAAAGGAAGGTCATAAAAAGGAATCACAATACCAAATGCAGTGTCCAGGAAGCCGTGGGATTGCAGAGTCCATCGACCTAACTGTAGAGAGAGAGGAGTAGCAGCCTTGTCCCATGGGGATGGGAGATTCCCAGGCTGGGAGTCTGTTCCGTGCTTTCCAGCTTGGGTATTTTATAGGGCTTCCCTTTGGTCCTGGTGATAGTTCTATGACCTTCCTGCTGTGTGACCTTGCAGTCAACACAAGAAGAATGCATTCCATTCGCTCTTCTGGTCTACTTAGACCCCTCTGGTTCCCCATCTCAGATAGGAACACCGACTCCTGTCAGGGAATAGAGCAGTGACTGCTGTAGCTGCTTCATGCTAAGAAGGGGACAAGTCTACAGGTGTTAGCATTTTGTCTAAGCTCTGCCTGCAGTTACCAAAAACAGCCAGGTGGGCCTGATTCACTATAAAAGGGGATGCTTGCCCCCTCCTCTCTCCTCCCTTCCCCCTCTCGCCCCATTCCCCTCTCCCATCTCTCCATCAGCTCATGGCTGGCCTCTACTTCTCTTCTCTTCTCTTCTCTTCTCTTCTCTTCTCTTCTCTTCTCTTCTCTTCTCTTCTCTTCTCTTCTCTTCTCTTCTCTTCTCTTCTCTTCTCTTCTCTTCTCTCTCTCTGACTTTCTCTGCCTCTATTACCCTCTCAGCTCCCTTCCTCACACCCTGAATAAACTCTATTCTATACTATACCATCCTGTGACTGGTCCCTTATAGGGAAGGGATGCCTCAGCGTAGGCCCAGGAGGCACCCCTTTCCCCCACACCTGACCACACATCCACCAAATATATCCCCTCTCCCCTAATCTTTTTATAAAACACAACATTTGGTGCCGACAGGGACATGGATCTTGAAAAAAGAAAAAACGCTTATGTGATTTTCTGGGGCTGCTCCAGGTGGCTTCGGTAGAAATTGGTCAGGCAGTGCATCTTAGACTCTCTCTCTCTCTCTCTCTCTCTCTCTCTCTCTCTCTCTCTCTCTCTCTCTCTCTCTCTGCAAGATGATCTGTAGAAGCCAAGGGCTGGAAGAAAGCTAGTGGCTATTTTGGTAGCTATTGGAGAGGCTAGGATCACAGTGAGAGGGGCCTCTAAGAGAGAGAGAGAGAGAGAGAGAGAGAGAGAGAGAGAATTTTAACCACCATTTGATTCCACCTTGCCTGCTTCATTGTTTTCTCTCAAACTCTAGTAAAACTGTCTTCCAGCCTCCTTCTGAGGCCATCGTTTAACTTTCTGTTGATAAGATTGAGAATCCTAAGAAGAGACTTTGATTTCCCCGGCAACACCAAGAATGTCTTGCGATTTTCACTCGTAGGGATTTCCTGTGGAAAACTGAATTTTTTTACTTCCCATTTCTGGTATGCTTCATAGTCAGATGCCGAGAGTGACTTTCTTGGTCCCCGTTTTGTTAAAGGAAATTCCTTCACAATGGACGCGTATTCATCCTCCCCACCCCCACCCCCCACCCCAATCCAGTTTCAGAAGTATGGTTGATTGCTCATTCGTCCAATCAGGGACGAGCTACCACTTAGTTTTCCTATCAAATACTGCCGATGTAAAGAGCAGCAGCATGCCCGGACAAGACAGCAACCACTAGAGGCCGTGGGCCCTGTGCTCAAGGAGCCAGGGGCTAAAAATGAAGCTAAATCTTGTATCCTTGGCTCTCCTGGTGCATCGATGGGCTAATGAGGAGGGGGGCCCCCCTGCCTCCTCCCTGATGCTGGCTCTGTCTAGCTCTGTGCACATAGGTGAATGAGGCTGGATTGAGTAGAGCAACTGCCCGGAGTAGACTCAGCAGATGTGGCTAATGGCTTATCTCAGAGCTGGTGTGGTTTACTAAAGGTGAAAACTAGGAGGGGGAGGGGAGGTTATAAGGTGCTGAGCCATGGGTAAGGTGTGGAGGGATCCCATTATTTAGTCTGTTGTCTCCTGGTGGCATACTAGACTGTAGTGGCTCGTCCCTGCTGACAGACTAGACATCCCCATTCAGGTAGGCTAGGGGATTCAAGTTAGCAAAAGGCAACTTTGACGTAAGAATTTCCCTATCTCTGTTCCTGTGTTTCACTTTAGATGGGAAAACTTCCAAAAATTCTCCAAGGTACTACTTGGCTGCCTTCTCTGACTTCTTAACCTGGGCCAAGTTAGACAGATGGGAAAACCCCGAGGCATGGCCCCAGTGTCCGATGGGACGTTTCCCTTGCAGGAGATAGTGGGAGACTTTGGATTTGCTGATGTTCACACAGCCTTCTCATTAGTGGAGTCTAAAGACAGCAGAAGATGTTACAGGCTTGCAAGCAGTCAGTGACCCCAAATCTAACCATAATTTTGGGGTCAGACCGTGGTGAAGATGGACACATTAGTCCACTTGCTTCTCCACAATCAAGGCTACTGACTGCAATTCACTCATGATACATGACATCTCAAGACCTGTCAATTCTTGTTCCCAATGAATGAGCTAAAAGATGATGGGCGTAATTGGGCCAAATTCATATCCCTTACAAGGAGGGCAAGTGCTCCAGGCGCAGTGAGCTGGGCGGGATTCAGTAGACTTCTGTTCAGTGTAAAACACTGGGCACCCTTTTACGGAGGAGCGCAAGCCTCTCGTATAACTGCCACGCCCACTCATTCAAAACTAAGACCACGGCTGTATGGACCGCTTAGACCGCCTTGCATTTTCCATAAGACTTGCTTAGGAGTTTATGAACCGCAGTGTGTACATAGGTCGTATTATCTTACAGTGTACCGGCGTTGTATGGACACTATCTTCCGAGCCAAACAACGGTCATGGTCTGAGCCGTGAAAACCTAACAGGTCATACAGCCAGGCTGGCTGACTGCCCCTGGGATCTCGTCATTATATATCACAACATGGCTGGATGTCTTTCCAGAATGAAAAAGAAACCTGGAAATTTAAACTAATGTTACGGGGGCCTGGAAAAGTTATATGGCCGTGCTAAAAACTTATGCTAACTCCATATAGGCGAAAATCATCTGAGAGAACCTCAGTTGAGAAAAGGCAGGCCTGTAAGGCATTTTCTTAATTAGTGATCAATAAGGGAGGGCCCAGCCCATTGTGGGTGGTGCCATCCCTGGGCTGGTGGTCCTGAATTCCATAAGAAAACAGGCTAAGTAAACCGTGAGGAGCAAGCCAGTAAGCAGCACCCTCCAGGACCTCTGTGTCAGCTCCTGCCTCCAGGTTCATGACCTGATTCAGTTCTTGTCAGAAATTTTTTGGATGATAAACAGTGACGTGGAAGACAAATAAGCCCTTTCCTTACCAAGTTGCTTTGGGCATGGTGTTTCATAACAGCGATAGTGACTCTAAAACAGTGGGGTGGGCAGAAGGTCAAAGTTCAATGCACGGACCTCAAACTCTGCTTAAATCAATGGAAGTATAGGTCAACTCCTCAAAACAATTACCTTCCAAGGTCAAGTACGTCCCAGGGATGATACTGTGAGGCATCCTGTAACTGGGAAATTGCCCGTGAACTCTAACCAGTGTCCAGTCAACACTGAGGGAACATCTCCCTCACCGTTGGTGAAAGGAGCCAGAAGCTCCTCTCAAGCCAGGGATGCCTCAGATCCACTCAGATCCCTGAGTGGCTGTGATTCCAGAAGGGGTGGTTTGAACAAAACGGCCCCCACAGGTCCGTACGGAGTGGCCCTATCAGGAGGTATGATCATGACAATAATGGACTAAACCTCTGAATGGTAAGCCAGCCCAAATTTAATGTTTTCCATTATAAGGGTTGCAGTGGTCATGGTGCCTCATCACAGCAATAAAACCCTAACTAAGACAATGGCCAGGAAAATAGGCTTAGGCTTTGACCGATGTTGAAAAGAAAGAAATGAAGAAAAGATGATGAAGAAAAGAAGACGTCACACTTTTAAACTCAGAGAAGTGGGCAGACTTGGCAGACTGCCTGTTAGTGGCAAAGCAACTGCACTGAGGTCAGGGTTCTCAGAGGGAAAGTGTGATATCTCATCAAGGGGCAATTGTTCCTCCTGTCTCTTTACCGTGACTTTAAATGAATGTGACTTCCTATGGGTCCCTTGGCCAGGTGACTAACAGCTCCAACTGGATGAACTTTTAATGAAGGAGTCAGTAGTATGATATGTTGTACTCACTGGAGTAGATCAAAATGTAAGGTCCCCACCCAAGGCCAGAGGCAGAGTCCATTCCTTTGACTAGGAGCAAATCACTTTCTTAATGGACCTTAACAGAGCAACCTTAATGCCTCACAATGGACTCTAAAGCTATGGTAACATTTCCCCCATAAAAATAAGGAGCCTAAAATCACTTAGGAGATGGGCTACTTGAGAGGCTGAGGCAGGGGGATTTCTAATTCCAGACCAGCCAAGGTAACATAACAACATCCTGCCCCCCACCCAAAGGAATAATTTCTTTGTCCTTAGCTTGCAAGGCCAATATTTCTGAACATATTCTGGGCTGGTGTGTGTGTGTGTGTATGTATGCATATATATATATGTATATATATGTGTGTGTGTGTGTATATGATATGTACACATATATATGTACATACACACACAAACACACATATATATATTTAATAACTCAATAAACCCTACAACCAAACCATCAGATAAGTTACTGATAAGAAAACCCCTAAAAGAGACAGCCCTAGCTGTGTATTCATTGCAGTGCAGTAGAACTATTCTGCCTGGCTGAGAAACTGTAGAAACATCACTGGAATCTCAGTTTATAAATGCTTGCACTGACTGCGGAGCCCTAGGACATTAGCTGTTGTAGCTTGCTAATATGTTTATAAAAAGATAAACACGGGGGGGGGGAGTGGGGGATATGTTCTATGGAGGTGTGGTCAGATATGGGAGAAGGGAGTGCCTGGGGGGGGGGGCATGCTGAGACATCCCTTCCCCCTGAGAGACCAGCCACAGGATGGTATAGTATAGAATAGAGTCTATTCAGGGCGTGGGGAGGGGAGATAAGAGGGTAATATAGGCAGAGAAAGGGAGAGAGAGAGAGAGAGAGAGAGAGAAAAGAAGTAGAGGAAAAGAGGCTGGCCATGAGGACCTGGAGATGGGGTGGGGGAAGGAAAGCAAGAGCAAGAGCAAGAGAGTGAGGAGGGGGCAAGCAGCCCCCTTTATATTGAGTCAGGCACACCTGGCTGTTGCCAGGTAACTGTGGGGTGGAGCTTAGACATTAGCTAACAGCTAATACATCTACTCTATTGAGGATAAAACTTAAAGAAATTTAAGGGGAGCTGAGCAGCCATACTTAATTAGCACAACACTGAGTGTCTGACAGGTCACAGCTCTCCATAACTTGGCAGAGCAAATACAGACACGCTTTTGTTTCTTCATAGTAAACACTTGCACCCAAACATCAGCCATAGACAAAACACTGAAACTTGAGAAACAGATTAAACTACTGTAAAGCTACCTGTTGATCAAGTTTAATGGCCCTTTAAGAACCACCTCAGGAGAGGTATTGCTGGATCCTCCGGTAGTACTATGTCCAATTTTCTGAGGAACCGCCAGACTGATTTCCAGAGTGGTTGTACAAGCCTGCACTCCCACCAACAATGGAGGAGTGTTCCTCTTTCTCCATATCCACGCCAGCATCTGCTGTCACCTGAATTTTTGATCTTAGCCATTCTGACTGGTGTGAGGTGGAATCTCAGGGTTGTTTTGATTTGCATTTCCCTGATGATTAAGGATGTTGAACATTTTTTGAGGTGCTTCTCTGCCATTCGGTATTCCTCAGGTGAGAATTCTTTGTTCAGTTCTGAGCCCCATTTTTTAATGGGGTTATTTGATTTTCTGAAGTCCACCTTCTTGAGTTCTTTATATATGTTGGATATTAGTCCCCTATCTGATTTAGGATAGGTAAAGATCCTTTCCCAATCTGTTGGTGGTCTTTTTGTCTTATTGACGGTGTCTTTTGCCTTGCAGAAACTTTGGAGTTTCATTAGGTCCCATTTGTCAATTCTCGATCTTACAGCACAAGCCATTGCTGTTCTGTTCAGGAATTTTTCCCCTGTGCCCATATCTTCAAGGCTTTTCCCCACTTTCTCCTCTATAAGTTTCAGTGTCTCTGGTTTTATGTGAAGTTCCTTGATCCACTTAGATTTGACCTTAGTACAAGGAGATAAGTATGGATCGATTCGCATTCTTCTACACGATAACAACCAGTTGTGCCAGCACCAATTGTTGAAAATGCTGTCTTTCTTCCACTGGATGGTTTTAGCTCCCTTGTCGAAGATCAAGTGACCATAGGTGTGTGGGTTCATTTCTGGGTCTGCAATTCTATTCCATTGGTCTACTTGTCTGTCTCTATACCAGTACCATGCAGTTTTTATCACAATTGCTCTGTAGTAAAGCTTTAGGTCTGGCATGGTGATTCCGCCAGAAGTTCTTTTATCCTTGAGAAGACTTTTTGCTATCCTAGGTTTTTTGTTATTCCAGACAAATTTGCAAATTGCTCCTTCCAATTCGTTGAAGAATTGAGTTGGAATTTTGATGGGGATTGCATTGAATCTGTAGATTGCTTTTGGCAAGATAGCCATTTTTACAATGTTGATCCTGCCAATCCATGAGCAGGCTTGTACAACCACTCTGGAAATCAGTCTGGCGGTTCCTCAGAAAATTGGACATAGTACTACCGGAGGATCCAGCAATACCTCTCCTGGGCATATATCCAGAAGATGCCCCAACTGGTAAGAAGGACACATGCTCCACTATGTTCATAGCAGCCTTATTTATAATAGCCAGAAGCTGGAAAGAACCTAGATGCCCCTCAACAGAGGAATGGATACAGAAAATGTGGTACATCTACACAATGGAGTACTACTCAGCTATTAAAAAGAATGAATTTATGAAATTCCTAGCCAAATGGATGGACCTGGAGGGCATCATCCTGAGTGAGGTAACACATTCACAAAGAAACTCACACAATATGTACTCACTAATAAGTGGATATTAGCCCCAAACCTAGGATACCCAAGATATAAGATATAATTTGCTAAACACATGAAACTCAAGAAGAATGAAGACTGAAGTGTGGACACTATGCCCCTCCTTAGATTTGGGAACAAAACACCCATGGAAGGAGTTACAGAGACAAAGTTTGGAGCTGAGATGAAAGGATGGACCATGTAGAGACTGCCATATCCAGGGATCCACCCCATAATCAGCATCCAAACGCTGACACCATTGCATACACTAGCAAGATTTTATCGAAAGGACCCAGATGTAGCTGTCTCTTGTGAGACTATGCCGGGGCCTAGCAAACACAGAAGTGGATGCTCACAGTCAGCTAATGGATGGATCATAGGGCTCCCAATGGAGGAGCTAGAGAAAGTAGCCAAGGAGCTAAAGGGATCTGCAACCCTATAGGTGGAACAACATTATGAACTAACCAGTACCCCGGAGCTCTTGACTCTAGCTGCATATATATCAAAAGATGGCCTAGTTGGCCATCACTGGAAAGAGAGGCCCATTGGACTTGCAAACTTTATATGTCCCAGTACAGGGGAACACCAGGGCCAAAAAGGGGGAGTGGGTGGGCAGGGGAGTGGGGGTGGGTGGATATGGGGGACTTTTGGTATAGCATTGGAAATGTAAATGAGCCAAATACCTAATAAAAAATGGAAAAAAACAAAAAAAAAACAAAACAAAACAAAAAAAAAGAACCACCTCAGTGTGTCCTCAGAATACAGTGATGGAATTTTTTGCAGAAGTGATTTAGAAAAGCAAGACAACAGAATGTGTTTCTGTTCCCACCGCCTCTCCAGCCTGAGACTCAGAAACGTGGTCTGTGTAGTTCAACATCACTCCAGCCCTCCGGACATAGAGATGAAGAACCTCTGAGGAGGACCTGCTGTGGAGAGGCTGGGAGCATAGGTATATTCGGAAGTCATACACACAATAGCTGACCGGAAAACAATTTAAAGACTGATTGGCATAGACTGTGCACAATCGAGGTAGGCAGCTAGCTTTCCCGAGGAGGAGTGGTGGGCCATGAGCTCAGCAGCATTAATACCACTGAAAAATAGGTGCCAGGCCAGTTCTTAGTCATGTAGGTGACAGCTTTAGTTCTAAGGATGGGAAACAGAACAATTACGGCTTTAAAAAAAATCATCTATACGTGTATGCAAACGTGGAAATCTTAAGATACGACATTTTGAGGCGGACTTGTGATTTCGGTAATTTATGTAGAAAGGCTTACTTTAATTGTGCAATCAGCATATCTCATCCCTGGCTATGTAATGATTTTGTCAAGCGGATCTGACAACACCTTTAGGCAAATGGCCTACCACCTCATAGTGGCCAAAGGTGTACAACGTCCCTCAGCCGTGTGCCAGGTCACATGACCAGCATGCACCCTCCACTTCACTGACTTGTGCTCGCCTGGTTGTTCTGCCCTTGCCCTTCTGGGGCATCTTCAGAAGACAGCTTCTAGAAGAACCAACCCCCTTTATACACATGGGGCTCCCCGTTCAGGTAAGCCCAGGGCATCTTAAGAAGGAGCTGCTCGAAATGGCTGAGCCCCTGGCAGGCCTGTGGGTACGTTAGCACCTGTGAGTGTCCACAGTCACATTGTGAAATGGGTCCCTTGTTTGCATTGGCAGCCATCCGTAACCTCTGGGAAAGCCTCCCATCCCTGGGTCATGCCAAAGAGGTGACAGGGGATACAGAGGCCCTGACCAGCTTCTTGTCATTTTTCTCATTGCCTAGGCAGCAGAGGACAGTGACGGTGGTGGCCAGCCGGCCCCGTAGGTTATCATTTCTGTGTTTGTGGACCACAGTTGGATCGACTGAAAGACAGCAAGCAGTCTGTCTCTGCTTCCCTTCCCATTCCTTGCCTCATATTTCTGCCACACTAGCAAATAATCATTTTCCTTTATCATCTTCACTCTGCTTAGCATCTCCCCTGCCTATGGAAGCTTTGCGTACCATTTCTGAATCTTGTAAAGGAGAAAGCGATTTTCTTCAGATGAGGTTTCATGCCCCTTTGCTCAGTCTGCCTCACCCCCCAGCTCCCCGACTCGGGCCACCCTCCAACCCAGCCTCTCACGTGGCTGCTGCTCCTCCGTTCCCATCCTTACTCCGCCTATTTGGTGGTCAGCCTCCCCGGCTGGCGGCCTTTGTTGATGTAATTACATCAAAACTGAAACTATCATTCGTTTGGAGCGAAGAGCTGAATTTTGGACACCACCAATTGTATTTTTGTTGTTGATGATGATGATGTTGAATGAGTTTATAATCCTAGCTAGCCTGTATATAAGACACACAATCCAGGTATTTTATTTGATGTGTTTATAAAAAAGATAAAGAGAGGATATGTTCTATGGATGTGTAGTCAGGTTTGGGGGAATGGAGTGTCTCAGCGGGCCCATGCTGAGGCATCCCTCCCCCATGAGGGATCAGCCACACGATGGTATAGTATAGAATAGAGTTTTTTTATTCAGGGCATGTGGGGGTCAGTTAAGAGGGTAGTAGAGGCAGGGAAAGAGAGGGGGGAGGGGAGGGGAGGGGACAGGAGAAGAGAGGAGAAGAGAGGTAGAGGCAGGCCATGAGCATGTGGGGGGGGGGGTAAGGAGGCAGAGCAGGAGCAAGAAAGGAAGAGAGGAACAAGAGAGGGAGGAGGGGGACAAGCAGACCCTTTTATAGTGGGTTGGCACACCTGGCTGTTGCCCCGTAACTGGGAGGGCGGGGGAGGAGGAAGCATACCTGGTTGTTGCCAGGTAACTGTGGGTGGAGCTTAGACAGAATGCTAACATTATTTACAAGCCGTAAACCTAAAGTGGACAGGTTTGGCGCTATCCTAACCTATTCTTCAGCTATGAAATCCCTTGTTACTCGCTGTTCCTCCTAGTCACGTGCTCACGGTCCATCCATCTCCTCTCAAGGCAGCCTCCTCCACCTCTGTCTTCTTCCTCCCTCCTCTCCCTCTACCTGTGACTCCTTCCCTGGATCCTCAAGTCCCACCTTTCTCCCTGACTGGCTCAAGCCTCTTATCGACCAGTTACACTGGGGAGCAAGGTCCGCATAGCGTCCCTTGGAGTATGTGGGGGATCGCTGGCAGGGTGGGGCGGGGCGGGGTGGGCAACCACATCTTGAGAAGCCAGTACTTAGCATTAGAAGACAAGCAGCATCCGGCCAACCTGCTACAATATTCAGGACACATCAGCAACTTTCCTTCCAAAATGAAAGATGAATTTACCTAGGTCGCTCCTGAGACACACTTCGGATACTTGAAATTGTTCAAATATGGACAAAACTACACTTAAATGTCCCTATTGTTAAAAATCAGAAACCTTAGGGCTGGCAAGGTGCTCAGTAGCCTAAGGCCTTTCCCACCAAGCCCGAGAATCTGAGTTCAGTGCCTGGTATCTATACAATGGAAAACGAGTCAATCCTTAGAAAGTTGTCTTCTGACTTCCACACACTTGCCACAGTGTGTGCATGTACACACACACATACACACATACACACACACACACACACACACACACATACACACACACACACATACACATACACACACACACACATACACACACACACACACATATACACACACATACACACACACACATACACACACACACACACACACACACACACACACTCTTTTAAACTATACAAAAGAAAACCCTTGGTATTTCTTGCATAGTCAGAAATCTTCGCCGTCTTCGCAAATGCTTAAATGGCAAAATGAATTGGTCTTTAAACCTTTTCTCTCTCATTTTAGGTGGTACCTCGAGAAGTTTGAAGATTACCCCAAAACAAGAAAAATACTAATTCCATTCCTGCTTTAGTGTGCTGTCCATGCTGTTGTCTTCCATAAGCTGAGTGTCTGTCTTCCCGGTGGCTTTGCTCTGAGCACATACAAGTGAATTGTTTTCCTTATTTCTCCTGCAGTTCCATAGTTCTCAGGAAGGGCAATGGGAGGGTGTTGTCCCCTGGTAAAGGACAAAGCCAAACAAAAACTAATCCACCATGTACAGTTAGGGGCTACAGTGCCTAGTAGGTCAGAAGCAGGGAGCAATGAGTCATGGTGCCTCTGGCTTCTGGTACCCCTTACAACAAGAATTCCACCCAGGCCAGCAGCAGTCACGTTCCTCCTTCACAGATACATGTTCTGCCTGCTCAGCCCTTGCCACAGAGGCCTGGAGCTGTGGGAGTGTGGCCCAGGGGCAACCTGCCATCCTTGACTGCAGACCCCTTTGACCCCCAGACACTGGTAAGAGAAGTGTTCCTACAACATGTCCTGTCCCTCAGAGGTGAGACTGCACAGTATCCATTCACTCCCTGAGCCCAATTTTGCTCTTCCTTTGGGCTAGAATTCATTAAAGTCCTTCAAAAATAAATAAATAAATAAAAACACTCTTAATATTATAAAACAAAATGTCAAAACAGGATTTCCTATTTTGAATGCACCCCAAGGACCAATCATGGCACATGAAGATGGAAAGCTCAGGGCTATCCTGGGCTTTGTAGGGAGACCCTCTTTGGGGGAAAAATGATAACAACCGGCTAACAATCCAAGGAATTGATGGCAGTAATAAAAGGTGCCACCCACACAAGTACTAGCTTGGTTGGGAGAAAGATGTTCACCCAGGATACTAACCCCACTGTGGCCCTGGGCAGTCTGAGGACCACTGGTGAAGAGCCATCCTCACTGGATGGATTAGCACTGCCCCGGGGCAGCAGCTGCACGTACCACTCACCCTTCGCCATCAGATGCCACCACGAGAGGAAACAGGACAGGACTGTGTGCTCTGATCCCAGTAAAGATGCTGCAGGAAGACTGGCAGGCACACCTAACGGTGTGCATAGTGCCCACCACCTGCCTTTCCTGCACGTACCACCTGCTGGTTCTTGCCCCCCACCTCCGTGTGCCCACGGCCACCTTCCCTTGGCTTCCCAGCAGGGCTTCCTCAGCTCTTTTGCTCTCAGACAGAAACAATTCTCTGTGCCTCTGATTCACAGAATGTCTAGGCTTGACCCAGGAAACTTCATGATGCGGCTACTTCATTTTAACAAAGAACAATCCTTTACCCTCCCCTTTTCTGACCAAGGAACTATTTGAAAACCTAAAGCACTAAATATTGTAGCTCTTCTCTCAAAACCTTAGTGAGGCCTACCTGGTGTGTCCTGAAAGGTTTGTGTGGGAGGATGTACACAGCTGAGACTCTGGGGTTGTTTGCTGTGAATTTGACCTCTTTTGGAGGGCATGGTGCTAAAGTTGGAACCCAGGACTTCAGGTTGCTAGGCAGATGTCCTGACACTAAGCCACATCACATATTAGCCCTGTGATGCCTCTTTGTTTATGAAGGACCAAACTGCCCACAGGCTTGTAGTTGCTCCCCGTGCTAAGTGAGAGATTAAGAGGAATCTTGTCTTAACACTATACTCTACTTCATTCCCTGAAACTCGTTATTTACTTGTGTGAACCACGCTTATTAAGGAAATAATAAAACTACAGTTATAAGTCCAGTTCTATTGTTTGTCTTCATGACTGGTTGGGACTATCACCTATTTAATATTCAGCCCGGGAAGCTCACCTCTTTTCCAAAGTTGGGTGGTCAAGTACCCTTTAATACCCTAGGTGAGGATACATAGTCATAAGACCCGTTTATGGTTTTAATTAAGGTTGTTTGATATTCAAGTGAAAATCTGTCCCAATAGGTTTTTGGTTTTGGTTTGGTTTGTTTTTTGGTTTTTTGGTTTTTTTTTTTTTTTTCGAGACAGGGTTTCTCTGTGTAGCCCAGGCTGTCCTGGAACTCACTCTGTAGACCAGGCTGGCCTTGAACTCAGAAATCCGCCTGCCTCTGCCTCCTGAGTGCTGGGATCAAAGGTGTGTGCCACCACACCCGGCCCCAATAGGTTTTTTAACTGGAATAAAATGAAGCTATGGAATGTTTCTGACTTCATTAAGTGGTCTAGCTGTTCCTGCCACCACCCTCAAATTTCCAGCTGGGCAGCATTTGAAGCTGTTACATTGCTGTCGAAATTGTTACATTGCTGCCATTTGCTGCTTGTGTCAGCAAGAATGTGGAGAAAAACTGACTCTCCTCTGGATTCCCATGTGATTTGGGCACAAATGGCTTTTTGAGTATTTTTTTATTTCCTTGTGTAGTTACTGGTGTCTTCTCTACCTTCGCCCTTTGGATAGTTTCTTTCCCCCTTTTAACAAATCATTTACTTCTTGGGCAAGCAAGATGGCTCAACCAGTGATCCATTTGCTGCCCAGACTCAGTGACACTATATAGAGATGAAAGTGGAACATCAACTCCAAAGTGTCCTCTTGGTCTACCTCACCATGTATGCCATGGCATGCGTGTGCTGCCCCAATGGTAATAAGTCAAGAGTAATTTGCTTCATTTGAGATTTTTCAGATCTACTTAATACAGAAAGAAAAGAAGAAAGGGTTCTACAGCAGGTGTGGAGAATATGGGTGGTTAGAATACACCTTCACTGATGCTGTAAATTATCTTTAAAAAAATATGAATATGGGAGTTTTGCCTGCATGTGTCTCTGTATGCCACATAGTGCAGTCCCATAGAGGACAGAAGGCCATCAGATCCCTGGGACTAGAGTTAACAGATGTTGTGAGCCACCATGTGGATGCTGGGGATCAAACGCTGGTGCTCCAGAATCCAGTGTTCTGAAAGAGCAGCCGGTGCTCTCAACCACTGAGCCATTCCTCCAGGTCCAATGTTTATCTTTTTTAAATTTTAATCTAAGCTACTTTTGTGTTGCGGGAAATACTAAAAAACAAACCCATCAACTCTCTGCGCTCCTGCCCTCTCAACCTGTCCACTCCCTGGTGGGGCCAGACGACGTTCCTGCTCTAGTGCCACATGGCCCATGCATACTTCTCTCAACTTGGCCATCTATCTGTGCTGGAGCTCCTGAGTCCCTTGGCATCCGGATCTCTGCCACCAGGCCTACATAATGACCACCCACCCCACTGTCAGCCATCTCTGCCGCCAGGCCCACATAATGACCACCCACCCCACGGTCAGCCATCTCTGCCGCCAGGCCCACATAATGACCACCCACGCGGTCAGCCATCTCTGCCGCCAGGCCCACATAATGACCACCCACCCCACGGTCAGCCATCTCTGCCGCCAGGCCCACATAATGACCACCCACCCCACTGTCAGCCATCTCAACACCCATTTACCCGGTAGAATCAAAACTTTATTTTTAAAGATTTATTTATTATTTTATGTAAATACACTGTAGCTGTCTTCACACACTCCAGAAGAGGGAATCAGATCTCCTTACGGATGGTTGTGAGCCACCATGTGGTTGCTGGGATTTGAACTCTGGACCTTCGGAAGAGCAGTCCGGTGCTCTTACCCACTGAGCCATCTCACCAGCCCCGAATCAAAACTCTTAAAGCTTATAATTAACCAATCAGATTTATGTATCAATAAGCACAAAACAAATTCAATAATTTCAGAGCCAAATGATAATGATAAAAGCTTTATCCCAATTGTTCTAACCTTACGATAATATACCTGTGGCTGGTTCAAGCCACATTGGTTCACATCCACCTCCATTCTCCTCTCTCCCTCCTACGCTCTCATCTCTGCAACTCTTAGCTCCGCCTCCACTTTCCCTGTCCAATCACAGGCCTCCTGCTTCTGTGATGGGAGAGGGAAAATCCTGCAAAATTTTTGAATTTCACTTTAGCTTGGTTTTTTTGACTCTGGGTGGGTATTTTGCTCCACTCACAACTTCCTGGGGACTGCACTGTTCTGTATGGGTTTACTTAGCATGATTTTAAGTTTTGGGACTGCGTATTTCCTATAAATGAGACCCTCTTTTCTTCATGGCAGTGTTCCTATGGGGCAGTTCCCAGCACCCTCATCAGGCAGCCCATGACCACCAGCTCCAAGCGTCCAGCCTCCACAGACAACTGTCCATATGCACACACAAACACAGTAACATAAGCAATATTTACAAACATTTTTATATAATTATGTTAACTATTCTTCAATGATAGTTCTTAGATTATTTATTATCAGAGAATTTGGGGGGTAATATACTGAGGAAGATACTTCTGACTTCTCATCAATTTGGAGTTTTTGTTACTTTGAATTGAAACAAAGTTGTACTGTGCATGTATTCCATGCTGCCCTTAAACTCCATCCTCCTGCCTCAGCCTTTTAAATGCTGAAATCACAGGCATGTGCCACCATTCCCAGCTCATTTAGGTTTTTCTATAAAAGGATTTTTCTTTTTATCCTTTATCACATGTGTAGATATAAATTATTTTCTGCAAATTTTCTTTGTGCATTTTTTGTTTTCTTGCTACCCTGAAGAAAGTTCACTTTTTATAACAGTAAGAGGACCACATCTTAAAGTGCATTCTGGTTGGCTCTGTTCTTATTAGTTCAAATATATTTTAATTGTTCTTTATAACTTGATGTATCTCCCATGCCTAACTCTCCTTGTATTTTTGATGATAGTCCTGCGTCCTATCAGGCTGTGCTTTGTAAGCCCCTACAGTTTACAAAGTTTGTCTGCACCTCCAGTTGACTGCTTCATGACTTCTGCTTTGGTAAGAACATTCTATGGTGTTTTCTTGATGGACACACATCCGGTATTAACTGGCCATTTTTATACTTGCCTTTGAACTTTTAAATGGCACTCGTTTTAGTCATCTTTAACAAATAAATAGATTTCAAAGGCAATAAAGACAGTTCTTTCTTTTTTTAAACTAATCACTACACTGAAATATTAAATGTTTTCTCTTTTTATTTCCTTAAAGATTTCTTTGTATTTTGTTTGTATGAGTGTTTTGTCAAAAATGTCTGTCTGTGCACCATGTGTGAGCAGTACCCCAGGAGGCCAGGAAATAATGTCAGCCCCTGGAATTGGAGTTATAGATGGTTACTTACCAGGTAGATGTTACAATACAACCCAGGATCCTCTGGGAAAAACAGCCAGTGTTCTTAACTGCTGAGCTTTGAATTTGTAAAGATAATAAATAGAGGGCTGGAGAGATGGCTCAGCCATTAAGACACTGACTGATCTTCCTATGGTCCTGAGTTCAAATCCCAGCAACCACATGGTGGCTCACAACCATCTGTAATGGGATCTGATGCCCTCTTCTGGTGTGTCTGAAGAGAGCAATAGTGTACTCATATGAATAAAATAAATAAATAAATCTTTAAAAAAGAAAGTGAAAAGCAGAAAGAGATTCACTTAATGTGGCCACATTGGGAAGAGGGACAAAGGTCCAGTTAACCACCCCCCTCAAGTCCATCTGAGGTAAAACCAAAGTTTAAAAAGGAGCTAGAGTTGTGCACATGTAGGCAGTCCTGTCAAGGACTGGCCCTGCTCTCCACTGACCCACCATTGTCTGAGTTGCACTCATCTCGTAAGGCACCACAACAAGCTGTTAGACCGTCAGGAACTCTTTTGGCATGACATAGCAGAACAGAAACCTGGCACAGCTGGGGAAGTTGTCATCGGTAGGCACCTCCTATGCCCCGGCCAGCCTGGCACAGGAGTCTCCTGCTGGCCGCATCCACCCAGGACTGGCTGCAAACTGTGCTCAAAGGTCTGCAGTCTCAGGGCGTGAGAAAGGACGAGTATCTCTAAAAGACTCAGCTGGATTAAACCTCCCCAATGCCCTGGCTCCTACAGTAATGCGACACAATAGTTCAAAAGTCCAAGTAAAGGGTTGCCGCATAGTTGAGTGGCAGGAAGAGTCCCTGGCATGCACAGTACAAGTCCCTGGGCTCAACCCTCAGCCCTGGAAAAGACAGAACTGAGAGGGGAAGAAAACTTGCCCAGGTATGGTGGCTCATACCTGTGATCCCACCAGTTGGGGAGCTGAGGCAGAACGGTCTGAAGTTTAAGCTAGCCTAGGCTACCTATTAAGCTCCTGGCCATCCTGTGCTACAGAGTGAATTTTTTTTTTTCAAGACAGGGTTTCTCTGTATAGCCCTGGCTGTCCTGGAACTCACCCTATAGACCAGGCTGGCTTCGAACTCAGAAATCTGCCTGCCTCTGCCTCCCCAGTGCTGGGCTTAAAGACGTGCGCCACCATGCCAGGCCAGAGTGAAATTCTAAAACAGCATCAGACTCAGCAAAGATTTCAGTATAATACAGAATAACCAGGGCCAGGGGTGGAGGGGAGAGGGGTGGACATAGACAGACACAACTGAGATAGCTGTGAGTTCACAAGATAAACTCACACACTGTCCTGGAGATGTTTGGGGGCTATTGTGAAGACTCCCAGTTTTCCCCAAGAATTTATCACACAAGAGTTGTGTACTGAGAACTTTGGTTTCTTTAAAAAAAAAAACCCAAAAACCAAAACAAACAAACATAAACCTTGTGTAGCATGAAAAAAAATTTTAACCCCAGGTGTGAGGTATGAGACTGCTTTAGTTTGTCCACAGCTGTTCAGTATGATCGTCTTGTGTGCTAGTAGAGGAATGATCTTTGTCAGCTGCAGAGAGAGCCTCTGGCATGGGAATAAATGCCAGAGCCCCCAGAGGGGTGGGTGGCACTCCAAAGAAGAAGGAGGCTGCTTCTCTCCCGCTGCTGCTCCTGGTTGCTGTTGCTGCAGTTTGATAAGAAGTTGGAGATACTCTGATGACTTCCAAGAATATTGGAATCCAATATTGATATCCAAGAAACTCAGCACCCCTAGTCAACAGGAAGTTGTCTATTATTGGCTGGAAGGAGGTCTGTGCCCTCTTTCCCCTCTCACCTTTTTTCTTTCCTATCTAGTGTTGGGGAGTTGGAAGGGATCAGGATGGAATAAGGGTAGGAAAGGTGAGAGATATAAGAACCTAGTTCAGCCAAGCCTCTGATGACTGGCCATTGCCTCTCATAGAAAGCACAGACCTCTCATTCTGTCAACGCAAACAAACAAACACCAAACAGATCTTATCCTAAAGGGAATAAGACAGAGTTTATTCTGGAGCCATTTTGAGTGACTATGGCTCAAGAACACAGGTTTAGTTTACCCCAAATCCTGTGTCCTAAAGTGGAAGTAGCTTTGTGAAATTTTATAGTTTTATAGAACAAAGAAAGTCATAAAAAAAAGCAAGTTTAAACTTCATTGGTGGGTACGTTAGAGAGGTGGTTACAGCAAGATGGTGGAGCTGTTCTCTAAGCCTAAGATGCTATCTGATGACATTCTTAAGCTTTTGAATTGGTGGAAGCTAGTGATCTTCTATGTTAATAGATTTCAAAGGGTTTTATCTATTAGTCATGGGTGTTAGTTCTGATACATAGGTGGGCAAGGAATGGTTGTTTAGGGGGGCCTAAAGCTAGCCACACATAATCAGCCTCTGGACATGTAACATTGTAACCTTTGCACATTACTATAGTCAGCCTTTGGCCCTGCAACATTGTAGCTTTTGCACACTATTGTCTTTAGTCAACCTCCCTCTCAATTATAGCTTGTTTCCCTGTTGGCCAAGCATCGTATTTTCTGCATGCAGAGGTCATATATTATTTATTAAACATTGTAAGGTTCTTCATATCCTGGAGGATCATTTTTATGATCTGGTGTAGATGTCTCCAGAGAGAGGAACACCTGGGACCAACTTAAAGAAAGAAACTCAGTAGGTAGAGAGAAACAGGAGGATCTCTGGGAGTCTGAGGCCTGCCTGCTCTACATAGCAGACTATAGGATAGACAACCAGGGCTATATTGAGAGACTCTGTCTCAAAAAACAGGAAGGAAGGAAGGAAGGAAGGAAGGAAGGAAGGAAGGAAGGAAGGAAGGAAGGAAGGAAGGAAGGAAGGAAGGACACAAGGAAAAACTGAGTTATGCTGAGGCTATCAGCCAGTGTGACTAGTATCTGACTGGCTCTCTTGTCCTCTGTTCCTGACATACAAGATTTCATGTGACAGACAATAGAACTATTAGACCTAAAACTGAATAGCCAAGAACACAGGTTGGCCTAATGGAGTAAAAGTAACAGATGGAGAGAATATGTATTTTAAATAACTGATTTTACATTTAAAAACCTAGCCTGTCTCTATGTATGCTGGCCCTGCATCTACAGTATTCATGCTCCATGGACTATCTCCATATCCATGATGCTATGTACTCTGTCACATCTAAATGGTTAAAATGGGGCTCTGGAAGGGATCACCTACTTTTGTCCTTTTTTTCTTTTCTTTTCTTTTCTTTTCTTTTCTTTTTTTTTTTTTTTTAGGTTTATTTATTATTATACCTAAGTACACTGTAGTTGTCTTCAGGTGCACCAGAAGAGGGCGTCAGATCTCATTACGGATGGTTGTGAGTCACCATGTGGTTGCTGGGATTTGAACTCAGGACCTTCGGAAGAGCAGTCGATGCTCTTAACCACTGAGCCATCCCTCCAGCCCTGTCCTTTTTTCTATAAGCAAAATACAAATATTTTTTAATGTTTTAATCCCATCCAAAAGCATTAAAGGACATCATAGATTTAAATTTATCAAGAGCCATAAGCTATAAACATCATGAATGTTATTAGAGATTAGTCTTTTGTACAATTTGGATAAGAATTAAATCTTTGATTATCTCTAGAGTAAATGGAGTTATAGTGTAATTTCAAGACTAGATTTTTTTGTTTTATCTAAATTATGCTGAGCAATAAGAAACATCTAGATAGATAGATAGATAGATAGATATCGATAGTAGGAAAAAACCACTTGAATCCTTGAAAACCAGTTTTTCATAGTATGGAGATTTAAGCAACAGTTATAAAAAAACAAAAAGAAAGAACATAATATCTTCAATTATGAATTTATTTATTTTGTTTTTGTTTTTTGTTTTTTCGAGACAGGGTTTCTCTGTGTAGCCCTGGCTGTCTTGGAACTCACTTTGTAGACCAGGCTGGCCTCGAACTCAGAAATCTGCCTGCCTCTGCCTCCCGAGTGCTGGGGTTAAAGGCGTGTGTGCTACCATGCCCGGCACCAATTATGAATTTATTAAATCCAAGACTAACATTCTTTTTTTCTTTTTTTATTAGATGTTTTCTTCATTTACATTTCAAATGCTATCCCCTTTCCTAGTTTCCTCTCTGAAAATCCCCTATACCCTCCCCCCTCCCCCTGCTCCCCAACCCACCCACTCCCACTTCCTGGCCCTGGCAGTCCCCTATATTGGGGCATAGAATATTCACAAGACCAAGGGCCTCTCCTCTCATTGATGGCTGACTAGGCCATCCTCTGCTACACATGCAGCTAGAGACACAAGCTCTGGGAGTACTGGTTAGTAACCTCCCCTCCCCAGCCTGAAGCCTGTTTGCTCAGGTTTCAGTGTTAGAGAGCATCAGAGTGGAGCTTGCCACTCCCACTGCCTCTGCCTGCCAACTAGCTGTTCTGGACCTATCACATGTTCACCTGCAACTTTACTCCAAGATGATTTGGCGGGAATAGGGTCTTTTCCCCTGCTTCATAACTGAGTGTCGGAATAGTAAAATTGAACCTTGGTTCCATCTTTTCTCTTGCGCCGCCTAGCCCCCCCCCCTCCAGGTTTCCAAGATGCCTTTCCAGACTAGAACACAGACATGTGAGCCGCTGGCTGGACACAACACTGGTTAGTTCATATTGTTGTTCCTCTTATAGGGCTGCAGACCCCTTCAGCTCCTTGGGTACTTTCTCTAGCTCCTCCATTGGGATCCTGTGTTCCATCCAATAGATGACTGTGAGCATCCATTTCTGTATTTGCCAGGCACTGGCATAGCCTCACAGCTATATAGCTATATCAGGGTTCTGTCAGCAAAATCTTGTTGGTATATGCAATAGTATCTGGGTTTGGTGTTTTTTTATGGGATGGAAACTAACATTATTTTATCACTTGGAATATTAAATGTCATAAACAACCTTTATAAGTCTAATCATAAAAATATTTTTAAAAACATAAAGTGCCAGGCGTGGTGGCACATTCCTTTAATCCCAGCACTTGGGAGGTAAAGACAGGTGGATCTCTGTGAGTTCGAGGCCACCCTGGACTACAGGGCCCATTCCAGGACAGCCAGGGCTACTCAGAGAAATCCTGTCTCAAAAGCAAACAGAGAGAAACATAGAAAGTGAGAGAAATGTTTATTGCTCTGAGTGTTCTCTTATCACCAGTATTTTTGAAGTCCATATGAATGGACTCTCAGATAAGGTGAGAAAGTTCCCCTTCCCTTCATTGAGTTTCCTAGGCTAGCAGTGAGTTAGCAGTATCTGGACACAGTCCCAATCTTTTCATAGAAATGCAGCCTTTGATATGAGGCTTTTTTTTCCTTTTAATTGAAGATATCATCTGGTTTTATCCTTTGAGAAGACTCTGTAACTAATTTAGAATTTTAATTACTATACTTAAAACTCCTTTTCAATCAGTAAAGTTGGCCAGTGTGCCAGACAGTGGTTCCTCTCCAAACACTTTTTCCTTTTTGGAAACTTTGTTGCTCCCCACCCCCATCTCACCACCCCTTTTCTCCTTCTGAATACTCACCTGTCTAGCCAGCTAGGGAATAGTGTGTGGGTCACTTGTTTTCTGTGCTGCCTTTGGGACCCACTTTCTCAGCTTTTACCCTGAGATCATCTCCTTCTGGGTCTCGGGGTTATCCTGCACATATATGGAATTTCAGAGGACTCATGTTGCAGGGTGACCAATCCCTCACATGTGTCTTCCCATGTGAGCCAATACAGTTGGGTTTCCCTATGAGTCCACTGCATTTTGTGGGGTGTTTCCCCTGACACCTCCACACTTTGAATGGAGGGGACAAGTGCATTTTGTCTTCAGAATCTTTATCACCAGGTGCTCATAAAACTCTTAAGGCTGGGCAATGTCACAGGAGAGGCAGTCTGTGTATTTGAGGAGTGTCAGGAAACAAAGTCCATGAGGTAATGAAACATATCAAAGACAAACAAAACAGAAACCAAAGGGCATTCGGAAATTTCAAGAGCAAGCAGAAACCAAGATGCCTTTAGAGATCTGAAAGCGAGCAAGCAAGCAAGCCGTCTATACAGAATGTTTTCAAACTAGATACCAAACACTTTGAAAGCAGACCAAAAAGGTACCTATCAAATTACCCCCAATTCCTTGGTCCAATGTGGAAACCGTTTCACGAAGTTTTAGAGTTTTTGCAGAACACACACAGAGAGAGAGAGAGCATAATAAATCAAGGCAAATTTAAAATACATTGAGGGACCTCACAGAGGTGGTTACAGCAAGATGGGGGTGGGGCGTCTTTCCTATAAGCCCAACATGCTATCTGATGACAGTCTTAGCTTTTGAGTTGATGGAAGCTAGTGGTCTGCTAAGCCAAAAGGTTTTATTTATTAGTCACTGGGTGTTCTGACACAGAGTTGGGGAAGGAATGGCTGTTCTAGGACCTTAAGTTAGCCCAAGATAAGGTAATTAGCCTCTGGATCTTCAGCACTGCAAAAATCCCCACAGCTCTGAGCTGTAATCATTCAATCTTTGCAGACACAACCTCCTTCAGGAATCTACATTCACAACTCACAGGAACCATGTGTTCAGGCACGCACTATGAACTCATCAGAGGCTGAGGCGCTACCCTGTCACCACTCAATTACTACCCGAACGTGTCCTTAGAGGCACAGAGCATGCAGATAAGCTCTGGTCCAAATCCTAGCCCTGCCATCTCATGTCTGTGTAGTGTTGGTGGCGATGAGGTCAGCGGCTCCCGTGGAGGGGGTAGACAGTCATTTCAGATGTGCTGACATGACCAGCAATAGCACACGCCCCACTGCTGGGATGTTCGGACTGTTATACAATGTATCACACACCATTCTGTATACTCAGACACTTTGTGTTTCACCCACTCACAACAAATGTGCTCCCCTGCTAGGTGGTTCTGGGTCACTGATTCCTTGTTTTAAGCCCACAGCCACTGTTGTTCCAGTATTTCAAGATGTAAGAATGTTTTCCTTGTGGTGTTATAGTAACATTTGTCTGCATCTATGTGAAAGGTGGGTGACCCTACAGTGGCCCCCAAGGCCCTAACACCCTGTTCTTACAGCCTATGTGGTGCCCTCATGGTAGGTGACAGGGGAACAAGATTATATTACTGCCACCTTGCCAGAAGATGATCTCTGTGTTTCCCTGGGAGGAGGGTCTGGGAGGAGCTTAGAGTTCCTCGGAAAGATGAGACCGTCACAGTTGTGATCAAGGAGCTGTGTGCTTCCAACAACCAGCTGAACCGTCTGCAAGACCAGTGCAGATTCTAAGTGGATGCTGGAAGGACCCTGTGCAGAGGACTTAGGTGAACATGCCCAGGGCCATGGCTCTCCCAAAACTGAGGTTTCCTAACACCTATGGTAGGTAGTTTTCCTTGTTTACAAATGCCAATCACCCACGTCCCGCCAGGGACTGGGACATCTTGAGCTATGGCCAAGCTGGAAAATGCAGGTCTTGGCTTGTATGCGCTGCTTGCATCTGTGGCCATTGCTACTGAAGGTGTCATGTCCATCATGCCTTGTCATAGAGACTCTGACATGGACAGAGGCGACCTCTGAGCATTGCTTTTTTCCTACTCTCTGAAGGTATAAGCCTGAAGGTGTGTGTGTGTCTTAGTAAATACGGCGTTCCCTATACTTTTGAGTTTCATAGGATGAAAAAAACCCAGCTGACTCTGCTAGTGAGATGGTGCCTTATTCTCTTTCCTAAAATCTAGCCAAACCCGTCTAAAATATACATGTGGGAGGAAGGACTGGAAAAACCAACTCGAATTAATTAGTTTCTCACAGTGGAGAGTGTGGATGGTTGCTTCCCCATTGAAAAACCACACTCTATTCTCAAAGGCTCCGTGCGGCTAAGAGACTCGTCCCTCCCCAGCTACTCTGGGAGACCGTCCATTACTCCTGATTGTTCTTAGAGCCGGTTGTGCTGCCTTATTTGAAAGCATCTAAAATAGAAACTTTTTGGCATGAGTCTCTCTTTCTCCCTATCAGCTTTCAAAGATGAGTTATAGAAATGTCTGGCTTAAACAGGCCAGGAACATATTTCTCCTGTGATAAGAAGTGACCTTTTTTTTTTGCTCTGAATCAGAAATATCTCCAATAGACCCAATGGGATAAGTACAATTTATTGGAGATAAATACAAAACTGAGCAGCGGGAGTATGCAAAGCTCCATCAGGTAACCATCAGGTAACTGCAAACCGGAACAACAGGATATCATGATACATCTTTTAAATGGTCAAACCCACAACAAAAACACACCAAATGCTGTCAGAATGCAGGCCTGGAAGAGCTTCTGAGGCAGTCAAATGGTATGACCACTTTGGAAGACAATCTGGCAATTAATTTCCAAGGAAGCTAAACATACACTAAATTCCACTAAGGACCTGGAGAAATGAGTCAGTTGTTAAGAACATTGGCTGCTCTTGCAGAGGACCTGGGATTCAGCTACCAGCACCCACACAGTAGCTGACAACCATCTGTAACTCCAGTTGCAGGGTCTGACGCTCTCTTCTGGCCTCCTTAAGTACTACATGCATATGGTAGATGGTCTCACACACAACATGCAGACAAAACACCACACACAAAAAAGAGATGGCTCAGTGGTTAAGAGCACTGACTGATCTTCCAAAGGTCCTGAGTTCAATTCCCAGCATCCGCATGGTGGCACACAACCATCTGTAATGAGATCTGATGCCCTCTTCTGGTATATCTGAAGACAGCTATAGTGTACTCATATACATAAAATAAATAAATAAATCTTTAAAAGAAAAAAAAAGGAAATACTTAAAAGCATAAATTTGAATCGGACTTGGGCTCCTACAAACCAACAAGACTTCGGAACTTATATTTACAGAACAACCAGTACGTAAATGTCTAGAGAAACTTTACTGAAAATCAGCCATGGAAGCCAGTGAGACGGCTCAGCAGGCAGAGGTGATTGACATCAGCCTGACAACCTGAGTTCCAACCCCAGGACAACACATGGCAGAAGAAGAGAACCAATTCCTACAAGTTCTCTTCTGATCTCCATATGTATACAGTGGCAACCAAGTGCCTTGTCATACCCCAACCCATGCACAATAAATAGTGAATGCAGTAAAGGAGAAGAAGAAGAAGAAGAAGAAGAAGAAGAAGA
The DNA here is from genome assembly GCF_000001635.26 of Mus musculus. Lineage (NCBI taxonomy): Eukaryota > Metazoa > Chordata > Mammalia > Rodentia > Muridae > Mus > Mus musculus. The sequence continues at coordinate 69,560,861 of NC_000079.6, read as the reverse complement.
AGAAGAAGAAGAAGAAGAAGAAGAAGAAGAAGAAGAAGAAGAAGAAGAAGAAGAAGAAGAAGAGGGAGGAGGAGGAGGAGGAGGAAAGTAGAAAGGAGAATAAAGAAAACCTTAGCTTGCTTATTTATTTATTTATTTATTTATTTATTTATTTATTTATTTATTTATTTACTTAGAGACTGGGTATTGGGTCTTTCTCTGTAGTCCAGACTGGTCAATAATTTACAATTTTTCTACCTCAGCCTCCAAAGCAGCGGGGAAAACAGGCATGTGCTACCATGATCAGCTAAGAAAGCCACTTAAATGCTGTTATTATATACGTATGTCTGTATGATGTGTATGTTTCAGAACCTCTCATTTGTCAAAGTCAGATGATAGCTTTTGGAAGTCTTTTCTCTCATCCCACTGTGCATCTGGGGGTTGAATTCACATCATCAGGGTTGTGTGGTGAGCGCCTTTGCCTTCTGAACCCAGAGAAACATATTTTAAATTTAAATTTTGTTTTGAGACTGGCTCTCAATAGCCATTAAGACTAGACTGTAAATCTCTTGGTAGACAAGGCTGGCCTCCAACTCGCACATCCCTGTGCACGCAGCAAATGTCAAGTGTGCTGGTCTACAGTATCAGAGGCCACACTGGTCCTCTGCAGAGCAAGCATTTTAGTGTTTGATCCAGACTCACCATTGGAACTGAGGTACCACTTGGATTTAAGATAGAGATCATCAAGGAAAGGACAAATGATAAGTTTGGTGACAAAGGCTATGGAATGGCCAAAATGAAGTTCTGAATAGTTAGCAGCTGGTCCTACCACATTGTCATCCACTGGAGAACCCAAGAAAGAAAGCAGAACTCAGGCACTGGACGCTGTTTATGGCTGAACAGATTGCCGGTCTCCACGAGGCTTAGTACTGACTGTGTTTCTTTCCTTTCACATGCCCTGCCTGCCCTGACTTGTCCACTCATAAAGTTTCTCACTGTGCCAGGAGCACTGCTAGGATTGGAGAGTGTAAGAGGGAGCTGGGCAGATAAGCCCTGTGTGCTCCGAGCCCCGAGCACCAGGGGAGAACGCTGCCATCGAGTGTTTACACAGATAAGGGTCTTGCAAAGTGGCTACACACGCATTTTGTAAGGCCTTTCTCCCACAGGGCCAGCATGTATTTAGCAGGGCAGATGTACAGGGGACAAGAGTAATGCCCAGCCTTCTGAGAACTAGACAATGGCTTTGAAGCGAGGCTAATCTTTGGAAATAATAGTGCTACTGTTTGAGTGCTGAGAGAGAGAGAGAGAGAGAGAGAGAGAGAGAGAGAGAGAGAGAGAGAGAGAGAGAGGCTTGTGTTGTGCACGTGGAAAATGTGGATTGGCCTAAATCCCACAGTGGGTCCCGCTGGCCGCGGACTCACTGTGCGATTCTTGTTCAGAGCCTCACGATAGCAACTGGAATACACACAGCCAGCAACTGGGAGACCACACGTGCTGCTCCTGGCACTGCTGTGTGTGCTGGCTCAATGGAAAGGGACAAGTGGATGTCTTCAAATTTTTACTTCCATCTAAATTAAGAAAGCAGAAGTAATAGGGCAGTCAGGGGTGGCTTGCAGAGAATCCCGAGCATTTCTGGCGCCTTTGAGCCGCTCATTCTTTCTCTGTAACTTGAACAGAACTACATTCACATTTAACTTACCCATAGGGTCTTCTCAGAAGTCATGTGGGGGAAGGAGTTGCAGAGACAAAGTTTAGAGCTAAGACGAAAGGATGGACCATCCAGAGACTGCCTCACCTGGGGGTCCGTCCCATAATCAGCCACCAAATGCAGACACTATTGCATACGTCAGCAAGATTTTGCTGAAAGGACCCTGATATAGCTGTCTCCTGTGAGGCTTTCCCAGTGCCTGGCAAATATAGAAGGGGATGCTCACAGTCATCTATAGGATGGAACACAGGGTCCCCAATGAAGGAGCTAGAGAAAGCACCCAAGGAGCCGGAGGGTTCTGCGACGCTATAGGTGGAACAACAATATGAACTAATCAGTACCCCCAGAGCTTCTGTCTCTTGCTGCATATGTATCAGAAGATGGCCTAGTCAGCCATCATTGGGAAGAGAGGACCCTTGGTATTACAAACTTTATATGCCCCAGTACAGGGGAAAGCCAGGGCCAAGAAGTGGGAGTGAGTGGGTAGGGGAGCGGGGGAGGGGGGAGGGTATAGGGGATTTTTGGGATAGCATTTGAAATGTAAATGAAGAAAATATCCAAGAAAAGAAAAAAGAAAAAAAAAAAAAGAAGCCATGAAGTCATGTGGGGTACGGGCTTCCATAAACTCAATCATGTGGTCCCACTAGCAGCCATCTGTCCTCATTTGGCCTCATTACTGGGCATCAGTCCAGTGCCTGGTATGTGCTGTGCAGAAAACTCTCTGGAAAATGCCCTTACCGTCTCTTCTAATTTGCAAATGCCAGAGGTTTCCTCTTACCCTTGGGCCCAACAGTGCCCATTCACAGGCTCGCCTTAAAGTCCTGCTCTCTTTGCTCCTCTCTGCCCGAATCCTGCAGGTTGGATTTGGCAATCAGGAAGTGATCGGTGCTGTGCTGCTCAGAGGCAGTGACAAAGTACCACACTCCAGGCAGCTTAAACAATGGCATCTTATTTTACCCCTGTTCTGGAAGCTGTAAGTTAGGCACCAGCAGGGCTGTGTGAGGAATGGGGACTTGAGTTGCTCTGCCTGCCTGCTTTGCAATAATGGTTTCTTTTCATCCCGCTTACCCAAGGCCTCCCTGTGCTCACAGTCTCTTGTTATAAGGTACACCTGCCCTGGTCACGTGAGCCTTGACTCCATGACCTCATGTAACCCACTTACCCCTAAAACCTTCTACCTCCAATGACAGTCTTCATGGAGAATGGAGGCTTTAACATGTTCGCTAGAGGAGAATGGGGCTTCATCTACAACAGGGGCTTCATCTACATCTCAAGTTCACAGCAGGCAGAGGGTGGACTTCTGGAAGGGAATACGGGGAATTCTCACAGGCTCGTCGTCCTCTTAGTACAAAAGATGTAATCTGAGTCACAGTGGGATGATGTTTCCTAGGGAAAGCAAGGATTGCTGAGTGTCATTACACCCACAACTGGAATGATGCCCTACCCCGAGGATATCCCAGAACTTCAGAGTATGCTAGCGTCCCATATACCCCAAGCTTCTATTAGTGGGCATGGTGCTTTTCACAACACTCACTGAGTACTTCATTACTGATTGGGTGCTGGAGAGGTCAGGGGGTCTTTGGGACTCAAGTGATCCATGGAAGCGCATGGTCAGAACCATGTGTCTCTGGTGTTCTCTGAGAGGATTTCTGTCTTAGCCTTAAGGGAAGAGGATCCCCTATGCCTGTTCGCAGATGATTCCTGACACACGGGAGCAAGCTGGGATACAGAGTGCTGCATTATGCCCAAGCAGAGAGGACCCAGAACGAGCACAGGCCAAGATCACCAAGCTGAAACCCCAGTTGTCCCCCTCTCTTCCCTTTCCTGTGCTTCTGATTTGGGGGTTAATGATAATTAAGTACCTTTAGTGTGCAAAACATAGGGTCAGGGTTCTCCAAACCTCCCCAGGGTGTCCTGGGCCCCGCAGCCCTGCTTAGTCCCTTGGGCATCCAAAAAGATGACTCAAGGTCAGCCAACGTGTGCCGGCTCAGATCACAGTTCTCTAGGAAGATGCTTCCATTGTCATTTCTTCCTCTTTCTTCTCTTCTTCCTCCCCTCTTCTTCCTCTTTCTTCTCCTCTTCCCCCTGCTCCTCTTCTCTTCCTCCTCCCCATCTTTTTCCTCTTCTTCCTCCCCTCTTCCTCTTCCTTTTGTAGAATCCAAATTAAAAGCTATAAATTGCTTCATGCAATTGATTGCTCAGAATCATTCAGAAAAGCAGTGCTTTTTCCATTGCCAGGAGGGTTTACCACCATGGACAGCTCCAGGCCTTTGCTAACACTAGGTCAAAGAACAAAGGACTATAGGAAGGCTTCTCTGAAAATATACATACATGAAGCAAGCAGGTTATATTTAGGAATATACATGTAGAGTACACACACACACACACACACACACACACACTTACAAATATGCATAGCAATTAGTGAGGAAAAGAGGCCATGAATTTGAAGGACAGCAGGAGAGGTATATGGGAGGGTTTGGTGGGAGGAAATGGATGGGAGAAATGTTGTTATTGTATTATATTCTTAAAAATAAAAATAAAAAATTTTAAAGAACAAATGCAACAGCACTCTTGGTTCTACCAAGAATTTCAGCAAGCAAGGTCAGAAGCATCTAACCTCAAGAGACTTATTACTGTATATGAATTTGTTTTAAAATAGACCATACAGTCTAATACCTGAAACTAGAGATGAGGGTTAGCCTGTGTCTGTTAAAATTTAAATGCCCATCACCACAGAGGGAGTTTATGTAAGCTTGTCCAGCCAGTGCCCACTGGGGAGGCTTTTGTGGTGGGGGAAGGCTGAAGCCCAGAGGTGAGAAACAGTCTGTATGGGGCCAGGGCTGCAAAGGGGCAAGGACTGGCTTTGGGTTCACACTGTCGAAAGCTGACATTGTGAGAAGAGTCCTTTAACCTGATCCTCACGCTTGGTGCCTGTGAGCTGTGAAGGATGAGGGTGCGGACTGGGAAGGTCTCAGTGGAAAGCTGCTTACCGTTAGGACCGCCCACTTAGTCATATGACCACACCCAGTCACATGACCACCCATCTAGTCTCTTGACTACTCATGGAGACACTTGCTTCATCATTTCTGGTTCAGTTTTTTTTTTTTAAGATTTATTTATTATATGTAAGTACACTGTAGCTGTCTTCAGACACTCCAGAAGAAGGCGTCAGACCTCTTGGATGGTTGTGAGCCACCATGTGGTTGCTGGCATTTGAACTCAGGATCTTGAGAAGAGCAGTCGGTGCTCTTAACCGCTGAGCCATCTCACCAGCCCCTGGTTCAGTTTTTAATAAGCTCAGATGTTTCTTAAAGAGAATGATTTCCTTCTGTTCAACCCCAGCTCCAATGGACACACACACAAATGCACACACATGCACACATATATATGTACATACACACCTGTGCCAACACAGACATACGCTCATATTAAAACATTCCTGTCTTTGAGTACCTTCCCGTAGGCTCACATGCACACAGCTGCACACATGTTCACTCACACGCACCACAGACACAGTGAATCTAGCTTCTCAATTGCCTGCTTCTCAGAAGCCATCAAGAGCTGTGTTGGTGCGGGGAACACCTGGGGGACTGCTCTGTGCCTGCAGCCACAGCCGTATTTCTTCTCTCTTATTCCCTATCTTCCCACGTTTTCCCAGCTGTTGTCAAGTAAATAATGCTATTGTCCTAAAACCTGGACACCCGGAAACATGGCCAGAGGGACTTAGCAGACGTGAGTAAGGCTATGGCAGAGCATATTATCCCCATGTGCCCAGGGGATCCAATGATACCACGGGGTCCTTTCAAGATGGAGGCATCAGGGCCACATCTGGGAAACTGACATGAGACAGTGGATGATGGAGGGGTGACCTCTGAGGAAAGGGGAGGGGCTGCAAGCCAGGGAGACGTGCTTGGATTGTTCACCCAGTAGAAACGGAGAAACAAGGACTGGGATTCTCTCTAGAGCCCCACCCCCACCCCTGCCCCAGACCTCTAGCCCCGCCCCAGTCCTCTAGCCCCGCCCCAGACCTCTAGCCAATGAAACCAAATTTGAAATTCTGTCCTCTAGAACTGCCAAGTGACAAATCTCCATGACGTCAAATCAGTAAACTCGAGGCAGCTTCTTGTGACTGCCACAAGGAATAAAAATGTCAGTTGTTTTTATAGCAGGTGCGTGCGCCTGCGCGTGTGTTTCTTTTCCTGGCCGAATTGAATTATGGAAAATTGGTTGTTTTGTGCTGCTTGGAAATTGTTGGAATCGATCCCCAGCATAGAAACACTTTAGGAAGTATTTTCATTTGTTATTTGGAGGTTTCATGCGCGTCTCTAACGTATTTTAGTCACACCCATCTCTCACTCCCCATTGTAACTCCCCCAAGCCCCCTGAACACCTCCCCCTCCTAACTCCATGCTACTTTCTATTTTTAATATCGCACTGAGTCCAGTTGCATTGTCTATGTGTAAGTGGGTCTGAGGTCTTCCACTGGAACATGGGCAACCTAGCGGAAGCCAAACCATCACCCCCAGCAGGCCCCTGTCAACTGCCGAGAGCCTCATAGCTGGTGATGGGGCCTTGGGATCCTCTCTTCTGTCTATGCTGGCATTTGGATTGACTCGATTTTGACAGCACCGCCTTCTTAGAGGGAGTCTGTGGAATTCCTTTGCATGGGTGAACGTGTCATGTCTTCCAGTTCTCAACCCCTTCACACTTGCTCATTCCACCGGCAGACGTGGTATCTATCATAGAAGGTGGCCCCACTGCTATGAGGTCAGTACCATGCCGTCTCTGCAGGGTGGACTCTGGGGCTGGCAGCTGCCATCTGCTCTCATTCCAGCAAAGGCGAGCCCTTCTCCATGCTCACCGATTTCAGGGGCCTCATCCTCTATCACTTCCCTGTTGATAGAGGTCACCCTTCCCATCCTGTTGTATATTGATTCAACATATATATAGCTTTATTCCAAAAGATACCTCAGCGCTTTCTGTCTCACTTATTTGGCTATTTGCTCCATCATACACACCTGTTCTGTCAAAGCATCTTAAATTTACTCAACATTCCTTCAGAGGAAGTGCCCAAACAATCATTGCCCCCGCCCACTTTGTCCCTGTGTAGTAAATACGAAGGCGGCGGCCACTGCTGCTGCTGCTGCTGCTGCTGCTGCTTCTTCTTTCTTCTTTCTTCTTCTTCTTCTTCTTCTTCTTCTTCTTCTTCTTCTTCTTCTTCTTCTTCTTCTTCTTCTTCTTCTTCTTCTTCTTCTCCTCCTCCTCCTCCTCCTCCTCCTTCTTCTCCTTCTTCTCTTCCTCCTCCTCCCTCACCCTCCTCCTCCTTTGAAAAAAGATTTATTTATTAATTTTATTTGTATAAGTACACTGGAGCTGTCTTCAGACACACTAGAAGAGAGCATCAGATCCCATTGAGCCACCACGTGGTTTCTGGGAATTGAACTCAGGACCTCTGGAAAAGCAGGTGGTGCTCTTCCCCGCTGAGCCATCTCTCCATCCACAGGCTTATTTTTAAGCATGCATCACTGGTATGAATGACATAGAGATGGGCTCTCAATAGCACAGACGTTAAGTCAGAAGCTGAAACTGGTGCTTAGAAAAGATTAAGGTCACATACAGGACTATCAGGCAGGAGAATGTTAAATGCATATATATAATTGATCAGCCTTGTGATTAAGATCCAGTAAAACTAGGTTGTTGTGTATGAGACGCCAAGTTAGCCGTGAGCAGAAAGAGACAGGAGTGAAATCCATGACTTTGTGTGCAGGTGTCTGTCAAGGTTCGGTGAGATGGGCCATTGGTAGTATCAAAAGAAACCAGTAGACTTGGCAAGACTAGCTCTTAAGCTCATAATAAAATATCAATATATACGAGTGGTAGAGACAGTTCAGTAGTTAAGAGCACAGTTTGGTCTCAAGAGGACTGGAACGCCATTCCCAGCACCCATGGCAGGTATCTTCCGCCCTCTTCTGGCCGTGCTAGGTACTGCATGCATGTATTCACAAATTAAAATACCAATACAATCTTTTTGCTTGTTTTTTTTTGTTTGTTTTGTTTTGTTGTTTTGTTGTTGTTGTTGTTTTGCTTTTGTTTTTGTTTTTGTTTTTAAATACAGGACACTAACTTCAAAAGGACAGAGAATATAAAATGTTCCTACTATGCTAAATACAAGGAAGGAAGAGTAAAAAACAGGGATGTAAGATGCAAGCAGAAGTTTATCAACAAGAATTTTTAAAATGGTGTGATGCCCAGTGGTGCACAAAGTCCATGTGTGCTACCTACAAGGTACATATCTTGTACCTTGGCTGATGATGTGAAGGACCAAAGCTTCCCAATTTTGTTCTTATAACCTAAGCTTGTCATTGTCAGTGTAGTGGTTTTGCATTTCCATGGATGTTTTAGAATCAGTTTGCCAGTTTCTGCAAGAATAATCATGCTGGGCTCTTACTTAGGAATGGTTTGAAAACACAAAATCACTTGGAGAGAAGGTGGTTTTTTCTAATCCACGAGGATATGCCTCTCCTGGCTTGCCCTTTTCAGGGTAAAGACCATACACATTGCTATGTCCAGCTTTAACTCACAACTGGACAACAATCTAGACTCACTCTGACAAAAAGGTTTCAGCGAGGAACTATCTAGATAAGGTGGCCCATGGGCTTGTCTATAGGGGAGTGTCTTGACCACTTGGGGTGGCATTCCTGGGTAGGAGATCCTGGAATTTGTAAGAGGGGAGAGAGCAAACGTAGCACTAGCATGCAGTCGCTTATCGCTTTCTGTTTCTGGGCTCTAGATCTGATGTGCCACTTTCTGGAAGCTCCTGCCCCTGTAACTTGGGACTTTGAGATGATGTAAGTTCTTTCTCTCTTCCACTGCTTTTGTCCAAGTGTTATGCAACAGTAACAGAAGGGATATTCACATACTCCTAATTTTCTTCTTCTCATTTGTTCTTTGATATTGATATATCATTTCCCCTTTCCCTGGCCTCCCTCCAGAAGCCCCCACAGACCCCTCCTTGCTCCCTCTCAGATTCATGGCCTCTTTTTTCACTGTTGTCACGCGCATACATGTATATACATCCTAAATATGTGAATACAATCTGCTTAATCTATATAATGGTACCTGTATATATGTTTGTAGGATGACTACCTGGTATTGGGTAACAATTGGTATGCTCTTCCCTGGGGAAGATTATTTCTTTTGATGTCAGTATTCCTTAGTAGCCTGTAGTTCTTTGTGTAGGGCTGAGACCATTTTACACATTTTTAAAGGTTTGTTTTTAATTATGTGTATGTGAATATGGGTGCAAGTGTCCAGCCAGGGAGACCAGAGGAGTTAGATCTCTCTGAAGCAGGAGCCATGGGCATCCATCAGCCCTGGCATGGGCACTGGATCAAACTCTGGTCTTCCTTAAGAGCAATATGCATTTCCAACCACTGAGTCATACATCCAGCTGAGGTATGCATTTAGATATATCTATTTCTAGATTATATATATATTGTGTGTATATTATATATATGTATATGTATATATATATATATATATATAAAATGTATGTATGTATACTGTCTTCAGACACACCAAAAGAGGGCATCAGACCACATTGCATCTGATTGTGAGCCACCATGTCTCTGGTAGAGCAGTCAGTGCTCTTAACCGCTGAGCCCTCTCTCCAGTTCCTAAGGTCATACTTTTACAATTTTATACACATATATAATGCATTCTGGTTACTCTTTCCCCATACATCTATCTCATTTTCCACATATCCCTATAACAGCCCTCCCCCACATATATACCAGTCTCTTTTAATGACTTTAGTATTGTTACACGACCCATTTAGTATTGGACTTTCTAAACTTCACCTTCTTCATCTTTACTTTGTACATAGACATTGTGATGGTCTGTATGAGAATGCTCTCTCCTCCATAGGCTGATATATTTGAATACTTGGGCCCCAGTTGGTGGAACTTTTGGGGAAGAACTAGGAGGTGTGGCCTTGTTGAAGGAGGTGTTTCCCTGGGGGTGTGATTTGAGGGTTCAAAAGCCCAAGACATTCCCAGCTAGCCCTATCTGCCTTCTAGTTGTTGATGAGGATGTAGGCTCTCAGCTAGTGCTTTAGCACCATGTCTGCCTGCCTGCCTGCTGCCATGCTCCCCACCATGATGGCCATGAACTCTATCCCTCTGCAACTGTGAGCCCCAATTTCAACATTTTCTTTGACAAGTTGCCTTGGTCACGGAGTTTTGTTACAGCAATAGAAAAGTAACTAAGACAGAAGTTGGTACCAGGAGTAGGGCATTGCTATGCCATACCTGGCCGTGCTGTTTTCTGGAAGAATATAGAAGATCCGGAGACTTTGGACTGGAAAGGGGTTGGATGCTGTAAGCGGGTCTCAATGGATGATCCTAGTAGGAGCCAGGAAGAAACAGTACTGAGAGCAAGGTGTACAATGGAGATATATTCAAGAGGTTTCACGGGGAAACATTAGCAGCAGGGCTAGAGTCCAATGTGTTATTTTGGTAAAGAATGTGGCTGCTTTTTGCCTTTACCTTAAGAATCTGGCTGAGGCCAAACTGAAGAGTATTGGACTAATTTCATTTGGAGAGGAGATTTAGAGAGCCTAATATTGACCCTGCCCTGTGGTCACTCTTAAGCAGAAACACAATGAAAACATCAACAGCTGACTCTACCCATTAAGCCACGGTGCTGGACCTGCTCTACAATTCTTGAATCAATAATAGGCCAAGGGTAAAATGACATAGAATATGTCAATAGAAACAAAAAATATCTGATACTCATGACTATTTTTAAAAGGCTTCTAGAACAGGGCTGAGAATGTCGTTTTCTTAATAATCAAACAGATAATTAGAAATCAGAATAAAGTATATTTGACAATGGAGTACTTCCACTAAAATGGAGACGAGAAAACGTCCGCTCTCCCATCATTGACTTGAGAGTTGTGCATGACAGCATGAGATAAGAAGATGGCGCTATAGGTCAGGAAGAGGAAGAAAGATCTCTTACCTGAAAAGCCCAAGGGAATCGCCCCACGAAAACTACTTAGTAACGAACTCCAAATGCTCAGAAGCTAGTAACTTTCTAGCTAGTTAGACTGCCAGTGATAAACTCCAGCAACAACTAATGAAGCTGAAAACCATTCACAAATTTCCTCTGTTCCTGAGGCTCTAAATACAGCACAGGAATTTATTTTATACTACGTGTAATTATGTAACTTATCATTAATACCATAAATATTAACAGCAGTCACTTCTACTTTAACGTGGATAAGCACGTCAAAAGCAGCCATGTTCAGATCGCACACCATACTATACTGAGCATCGTTCCCATCCCTGACTGCAGCTCATTAGATCAGGCTATACTATACTGAGCATCATTCCCATCCCTGACTGCAGCTCACTAGATCAGGCTGGACACTCACCTCTGAGCCACGCTTTCAGGCATGCAGAAGGCAGCACTAACAGGCTCATCCGTTCTTCTCCCAGCGGTGTTAATCCAGCGATGCGGAATAAATTGTGTAAAGGACCATATCTCCTGGCCTCCCTGCCAGCCCCCCAGCCTCTTCAAGGAGACGTGAGGCCACGCCGCTTTTCTCTATCAATCTGAGGAAGCCTCCCTATTACCTGCACTGAGGCCAAGCCCAACCACAAAAAGCATGAAACTGGTAACTTCTCCTGTCTTCTATTGAGTCCACCTGAGCCAACCATTATTCGCAAAGCCACCAACCATGTAAGTCCGAATTCCCTTGATGCAACTGACTGGTTCTCATTGGCAGGAATCTTGTGTAAGAGTAGATCTACCCAGCATGAGATTCAGGGCCCAGTCTACACCGAGTCCATCATCAAAGTTCACACAGGACAAAACGAATTCAGCTACCTGTCCCACATCAAGCTTGCCTAAAAGAGCCGAAGTTGCAACTGTAGAAAATGAGGATCTTGTATCAATTTTTTTCCCAGTATCTCTGAGCTTTGAACGTAGACCACAACTTCCTTTACATCAGCAACATTAATACTATGACACAGGGTAAGAGTCTGGGTGGCACTGGGAGTGTACAGGAGATGTGGGTCTTTCCAATGCTACCATTCCCGCCCCCAGCACCTGTGTGATAAACACCAGTACTTCTCTGTCTATGAGATCCACCACTGTCAGGACCTAAAAAAAAAACACTAATTTTCAAATATTCAAACATGCACTATTTGTGAGCATTTCCCCTACCTTCCAGCCCCCCACCCCCATAGGAGAAAAAAAAAATAATGGGCACATTTCTCCAGTAACAATCTTATGCATTGTGCCCATGTCTGATCGCTAACAGCTTATAATTTTTCAATAATAAAAATTAGCAATACACCTAAGGAGAATGAGCACAGTCACTGTGAAGTAATCGCCATAATTTCAAGTCGGAATTTTTGAAATACATGAAGACAATGTTCATTTGTGTAGTAGACTTCCATTAATTCTTAGATATTCAGTTACAGTTAAATATAATTATTATAGATGCTAAAAAGTCATGTAATTCAATATATTTTAATTTATGAAACTCTTGGAATTTTGTTTTGGTTATATTAATACATTGACTTAAATTGAATTAATATTTATATAGATAAAAGTAATGTTGATTATTATGAAATTATTATGTGTTATTCTATCTGGAATAACATACCAGCTGGGAATTATAATTTTAAAAGATAATGTTCAACTCTGAGGTTTTTTTCCAGTTAATAAACATATCGATATATTTATTTAAGATGTATTTTTCTGGTCAAGAAATGAGTAAGCAAGTCACGGGAGCAGAAGAGAAACCTTAGAGAGTCACTCCCATGTTCAATGATTCATTATATCACAGCCGCAATCACAAGAAAAATGTTGGGACAATGACTGATTATTCAGAAAAATAAGATATATGTTTTCCATCCAGATAAAACTAAGATGAATCGAAGTGTTAAATGTAAGACATAAAAGCCAATGCTGGAAATGAATGTGTGTACTCAACAGGTGAGGAGATGCTAAGCACGACCCAGAATTGGAAGGACGTTTGTTCTACAGGTTGCCCCCACCCCGTCCTGCTTTGGTCAGTCCTCGTTCTTAAAATAAGTTAGAGCTGTCAGCATCAAAATAGATCCTTGTGTCGGTCCAACCAGAAAACAAATAAAGCTGGGTGCTTGTGAAAGGGCTCTTGGTGACAGCTATTATCACAAAGACTCAGACAGGCGAAAGGCCCTTGCGGACAAGCGCCCATGCCTTACCCAGAAATATCAGGGCAAAGATGTCTGCCCAGAAAGTGGGTGCACCGCCTTCAAAGATGTCTGCCCAGAAACTGGGTGCACCGCCTTCCGAGACTGATCCTTGTGCCCTAGGATGATTGAGTGTCGTGTATAATTCTCATTTTTCCTTGAAAAGCTTCCACTCCACTCGACCTCTGAACTCACAGGTCACACAGAAAGCCTCGTCACATTGCAACAGACCTCGTCAATAAACTAAGCCTGCCTTAGGAGCATGAGTCTTTGCCCTCATTTAGCTCCCAGTCCTAATCCATGCTACCTTTATGTTTCTGACCGGCAGGCTGAGAACCATGTGCACATTTATCCTCAATTCTCTGGCAAACAAACAAACAAACAAAATCATAAAAGACAAAAGAACCATATAAAGTTAAGATTTCCCCCCAGAAATAGGCTCAAGTTGATTAACTCTCTCTCTCATGGAATTGTACTGGATTTTTGACATCAAAAGAGTTGAAAGCACTTGCAACACAAATTTCACCCTGTCCAGTTTTTAAAAACATTAACTAGTGGAATATAAAGAATGTGCTAGCATTGGCAACAACTGCTCGAAGCTTGTATTCTGGATGTGTCTCTCCCGGGGCAGCGTGTTGAGCCCTCTGGGTGCTTTGGGGATGAGCAGCGTGTTGAGCCCTCTGGGCACTTTGGGGATGGATATGATTGGGGATGGATAAGATGCATGTGGAGCGGGCTCTCTCTCCCCTGAAATATTTTGAGAGCCACCCCAGGATTTCTCCTTCACTGTTTAGACTGTCACTCACCACGCCTTTATTAACTACTAGCTTGTCACAACACCTCTTTAGAAATTAGGTACAGGCAGCGAGTGTGGGCATTTACTCTCTTCCACAGCCTGTGACTTCTGGAAGACATGTGCCAGGACCAGCATCTCAGAAATGTGCTTAGAGTATTTCTCGAAAAGAAATAGCTTCTTTGAAAAACAACACAGGCAAAGTTGCTCTCTGGTAAAAGCAACTCCCAGCCAACAAATACATTGTTGCTGAACGCACGGGTCCTGCTGCACTTAAATGGTTTTGCAGATGCAGCTGGGGACAACATAAATGAAATGTGTCTTTTTACTGTTCCCTTCAAAGCTTGAAGCACATGGATCTAAAACACAGGGACATGTGTTGATTGAGTTCAGGCCCCGGAGGTGGGCTGGTGATGGGCTCAGAGTCCCAGTGGCCAGGTACTTGCTATGACAAAGCCTGGTAGTACATGTGGGATATTGAGTAAGAAAGTGAACTATTAAATATTGCAGTTTTTACTTAAGTAATTTGTGTCAGGCAGTAAGAGAGTAAGCTAATATAATTCAAGGCAGCAACTGGGGTCCTAGCACTCATTTCTAACTGAGTCAGCCACTGTCATGGTGAGCGCAGATCTCTGTCTCCATTGCTTTAGGGGCACGTAGCCAGGAGACCCTTATGAAGGTATCTCAGATGGAGCTGGGTCCAGAAGGCTTGGGCTGCACTGAGGATGGCAAAGATAAACTGAGAGGGAAGCTTCCTGAAAGTTAGGTGTTCATGTGGATTGCCTGATTCGCATGATTTGATGCCATGAAATCCCAGGCCCCAGCAAGTGGGTGAGCGCCTCTAACAAGGCCGGTCTGGAGCTTGAAAGTCAGGTAGGGAGGCTCTCAGATGCTCATTCTCATTAATTCAGCTGTTGACACAAAACATAGTTCCCTCATCAAAGGAATCAGAGGTGGTTGTTCTGAGCCAAATATGAGGGACCCCAACCTAGGAAGATGGTTTTTGGTTGATCTGAATGACACATTCTTTTCGTGGAAGAAGTTACGAGAATGTCGATAGTCACAGAACAAAAGAAAACAATAAACTAGCACACCCACCAGATACGTGGCACAGACAAGACTGCGGACTCCGGTTTTACATTTTTCAGAGGTTATCTGGTGACATTCATTCTTTGATTTTGAGTTGGTGGAAGGGAGTGATTTGGGCATGATTGGGTAAAATGTGCCCAAGTTTTACCTGAGCCACACAGATGCTAGGTCAGACAGAGAGGTTCATGCTAAGTATGAAGGGCACGGAAGATTGACTGTAATTTCCCATCTTTCCTGAATCACGATGTTCTAATCAGTCACAGTTTTCAGGACTGGGTCTAGGATTTATTTCTAGATGTGGCTTTCTCGGGAAACTTCAGATCATAGTCAGCAGTGATGCTTGGCCTGTCTCCTCCAGGCTCTTGGTTAAGTTTGAACATCCGAGGATAGGGTTGGCAGCGTTCCTGCTGCTGTCCCCAGGTACAGGCAGCCAATGTAGAAACAGAAGTGAATAAACTCAAAGAAAACTAGCCACGGGTCAGGACCAAGGACAAAGAAGATGGCTTCCCAGTGGATAGCTAGCAAGGTATTAGGTTTGTGTGAGATCAAAGAAGAGCAGCTCACAGGCAGAGAGGATATCGCCCATGCCCTGTAGTGTGGAAGCAGGATGCTGCGATGGGGCTGGAGGGGAATCAGGGTGGGTGTGGTAGTGTACCAGAGAGGTAATGGCATGTGTGCACACTGGAGAGGCATCCACAGAGGAGGAGAGGGTGGAACCTGAACAGAGAAATCCTAGGAAGGATTGTAGTCAGATTCTGGACCATGGACAGTGAGGAAGTGGCTGTGCAAGAACAAAGCCACTCTGAAAGGATGCAGTGTCCGTACATGGTGCAATGACAGCCCGTGCCAACAGGGGGCTTCTGTACTGCCATTGTTTAGAAACTCCTGTGACAGAGAATTTGGTGAGAACCTGAGCTGGCTCCCAGTCTCTTCACTGCCCACCCTAGAGACAGTGTGGAAAGTCAGTATAGCTGTGAATACCTGCTCTGTGGTGTTTGCTTTGTGTGAGCTCGCAGACACAGGCTTGGTGTTAAAGACCACTGGAAATGTCAGATCTGAGTCCTCATCTGGCTTTCTGAGGTAAAGTGTCACAGGGGGCGGATTCCTGCCCTCCCTTGCTGGATATCAGCACCCACCTCATGGCAAAACAACATGGGCTAATGCCCTGAATAATAAGTCACAGAAGGGGCTGGAGAGATGGCTCAGTGGTTAAGGGCACTGACTACTCTTCCAGAGGTCCTGAGTTCAATTCCCAGCAACAACATGCAAGCTCACAACCATCTGTAATGGGATCTGATACCCTCTTCTGGTGGCTGAAGACAGCTACAGTGTACTCATATACATAAAATAAATAAGTAAATAAATAAACCTTTAAAAAGTCGTGGAAGGATGAATTTATCTAAGATAAGATAGTAACCCACAAAGACAATATGAGATTTTGAGTCTTGATCCTCTTTCCTTGTTTCTAGACAACTTAGGGTCAGAACATCCGTTAGTTTTAGATCCTTTTATGATTAAAAAGCCACAGACTTGTTAAGGGCTGTTTTTAAAGATGGCCAGATTGAGGCAAGAAGAATCAGGCAAATGCCAGCTTGGAACCCTGTTTGTGGATTAGGTCAGCGGAGAGACAGCCAGCCACAGGGACGCAGCACCTGAGGAAGTTCTGTACATGGAGGAGAGCGCTTCCCGCTGCCGCTTCTTGATCTCTGCCGGAGGATCACATCATACAGCCCCCGTCATAAAGTTCACAGTGCTTCCCCAAGCTCGCTGCCATCCATGAGACGGGAAGTGAGGTGACAACACCTCATCCCTGTGGCATTAGCGAGGCCTTCACTTGACCATCGTTGCCATGAGACTGAGGAAGGCTGCTAATCTGCCCTCCGAACCTGAATGTGGGGACGTGGACTGAGTGAGCCAGCATTCCGTGTCATGTTTTCTGGTCAGCCGGCAAGACCAGAGGGGGTGGGGGTGGGGGTGGGGGTGGGGGTGCTGTTCTCTACAGCAGAAATGAGCAAAAGTCAATTTATCAAGGCACATAACAGTACAGAGCAGGGATTTCAAAGCATGCCGTTGCTTTGTCAAACACACTGGCTACCCTCTAGAAAGCCGAGGATCCCCTACTTCACGGGGCGCTACCCCAACACCCAGCCCATATCCTTCTCTAGTGTGTATGGAGGAGGGGCTGGAGGAGAGCGGATGGCCCAGGGTAGCCGCAACCAACCTCAGTCCTTTTTGTGGAGAATTTGTCATCTTGGACACCTGCCTGGACTATCAAGATCTTGGACTACTGCTGCAGGGCAGAGCGCACACCCGGCGAGGCCCAGAGTTCCTCTGTGGGACCGACACACTCCTGAAAGCGCAGATGCCCCCTCAGTGCCAACTCAAGGCATAGGAGTGGCGGCAGCAGCCCACTGCTCTCAGGGGAGTTTGCCTAAACACTGTCCCCTGCCATTTCTCTGCTGGAGGTAAGATGACATTTCCCCAATGAGTGTCTGTGAGGGCAGCCCCAAAATGAACAAAACTGACCATTCTTGAAGACTCAGATTGCTGTGGGCACTGCACATGTTCAATCTGCTTGCTCTGTATTCTCTCACAGGAACTGTGCTGTGAGGCTCTGGCCGCCATCAGTTCAATGACTCAAGTTTAAAAAGAAGGTGAAATTCAGAAGAAAAATCCAGAAGGAAGGAGACCTGTCAGCAACCTGCAGCCCATGCCTATGCTAATGAGATTGCTAGTGACAGCCAAGCTTTGGAGGCATTCGATGTCCCCTGGAATATCCCTGCAGGCAAGGCTTTGAGCCCAGCCTCGGTCTGTCTGGAGTTGGGGGGGGGGGGGGGCGTGTGGCTCCCCGGCAGCCAGCGGGCCGAGCCAGGCTTTGCTGTCATGAGGAAAGAATCTGCAGGTCTGTAAACTTGCTATTTTTAGGCCTTAGTGGGGCTGAGCCAGTTCCCCAGTGTAGTAGGGCCCTCATATTTTACTAAATAGAACCTTGAAAAGTTATGACACAGGTCTCGGACTTAAAAACTTCAGAGGGTTGAAATGCCACATGGCTAATTCGTGAAGACAAAGGCACTGATCCCGAACCCCTTTTGTTCTCCCAGGTTGCTCCCCCAGTCCACGCCCACTTCAGCAAGCAGCTCGCCTGATGCCACCCACTAATTGTGAGTCTTCCCGCATGTACTCACTTTGAGGCCTGGCCTGGCAACTGTGCTCAGTGGCAGCCATCATGTCCACTAGCTCAGGGTGCCTCCCATGTAGGGGGCATTTCCTGATTTCCTTGTGTACCGTAAATCAGGAGAACGACCTCCAGCCGTCATGAAACCCATATCCCGGAAGCTCTCCTCTCTGTCCAACTCCCCCAAGAGACCCGGTGGCTCTCCTTCAAAATGTATGCTGCCAGTGGCTATGTGTCTTCCTGGCAACTCCACAGAGTTACCTGGCATGCCCCCACAGCCTGCTCCTTTCCACAGGCTTACTGAATGTCCCTCTAGAGAAGGCCAGTTCAATCTAACTGCCTGGCTCAGAATTCTCCAGGTCCAACTTGTTACTCTGGCGTGAGAAAGCACGTTCTATGACTTGGGAGCTCAAGGCAGCTTTCCTCTAGGGGTTGGTCTCCCAGATATTCCTCCTCTTGCCTCCGTAAATGCCATGGACAAGAGCTAATAACTTGTCGAGCAGTGGTAGCACATGCCTTCAATCCCAGCACTTGGGAGGCAGAGGCAGGTGAATTTCTGAGTTCGAGGCCAGCCTGGTCTACAGAGTGAGTTTCAGGATAGCCGGGGGCTACACAGAGAAACACTGTCTCGAAAAACCAAAACTAAAAAAAAAAAAAAAAAAAAAAGCTAATAACTCAGCTGCTAGATATGGCAGCTCACATGGTAAGCACATGCGGGATGCTGGGATAAGAGGCTGTCCCAAGTTTGAGGCCAGCGTGGGCTAAACAGTGAATTCCAGGCCAGCTAAAAGGGTGGGGCGAGATTATAGAACAACTTGAGAAACAGAAATGAAGAGCTGCTCTTTACAGCTGGGGGAGAGAGCTAGGCTGACTCGAGAGTGGGAGGCAGGCTGTGGGTCTGTCTGCTGTTGTTTTCCTTCACTTAGAGGATGAGGCTCAGAGCAGCCTGGAAGGGTTGGAGGAAATCCCAGATTCTTACCGAATCGCAGAGGAGTGAGAGTTGCCTGCGGTATAAGGTCTGTGGCGGGGTCACTCTTGAAAGCCGGCCGCAGTGTGAAATCCCTTTCATTTTCATATGTAATCTCAAGTGTAAGTGAGCAGGCTCATCCACCTTTTCCAGAAGATTTGGGGTGTGAGGTCAGAGGCTTTTCTAATTCCCCAAGGCTGTGTGTGACCAAACACAGAGCTGAAAGTTGGAAACTGGTACCCCCCCCCCCCCAGGCCCTAGTCCTCACTGAGTCATGAGGGGCTGTTTGCCCTGTTTACAGACTTGGCTCCCATAGGAGTTCTGTACATTTTTCCTGGGGTGGACAAGCTGGGTTTCCTCACTTAGGCTTCCTGCCTAGAGAGTGGAGTCTCTACTTACTGACTCCTGGCACCTGAGGTAGTAGCCAGGTGTGGCACTGGGCTACCCTGAGATATGATCTCGGCCAGGAAATGCTGCCAACTTGGCCGATTTGGCTGTGGGGAGTGTCCAAGGGCAGCCCGTGGTGTGCAATGTTGGCACTCAGCAATCACTTCCTGTCCCCTCAGACCACAACCAGGAGGGACGAGGAGGAGATATGGAAGAAATATGGGAAAGCACGAATGCTCTTGTTTTAGCTGGTATTTGCCCTCGGCACTGTAGAGTCTAGTCACTCTGAGAAATAAAAGGGGCATCCTATAAACTGAGTGCCACCCAGAGACATCAATGTCCAGGGTCAAGTGCTCGGGGGTGCTACTGCCAGCCCATGTTCTCGCAGCATCGGTGGATCCCGTGTTCACACCTGAGCCCTCCTGCCCTAGTCCCCCAGCAGAAGCCTGCAGCTCTCCGCATCCCTCTCTCCTGCCTCCACACCGACTCCACCATGGACTCTATCACATTACTTCCTAAGCAGTTCATGGGAGAGTCAGCACTATACACCTACCAGTCCTTATGGCTAATGCTCTGGTCACAGCTAGACCAATTTTCAGTCTTCCTTGGGAATACGAATCCAAGTTCTGGATGTGAAAGCTGTGCTGACCGCTCCAGGCCAGACCTCTCAGGCTCCTGCAAGACCTTCTCCATTTCTCTCTCTTCCGCTGGCCCTCCACATGAAAGCAGGGTTGGGGGGGCTGGGGGGGGACTCCCAGGCCCAGGGGAATGGCAATGTTGGGAAGACACCTGGATTTTTGAGTGGGTGGGTGACACTGAGCCCCCACCCCCACTCAGTTCAGTGGATGGAGAAGCTGTTCTGCCTCGCCTAGATGGGGGTCACAGACAGGAAAGACAGAGGCTAGCTCCTAGCAGCTTTTGTTTCTGTCCGTGTTTGACAGTGGCCAGTTGGGGCAGCAGCAGGCAGGAAGCAAGCATCACTGACATTACTATTCCATGCAAGCCTCAGGTATTGAGACCCTTGGGTCTTAGGCACTGTTGCTCTAGTTGGTTAATCTGTTTTAATCTCCCTGGTGGCTGCGGCGGCAGCAGTGGTGCATGCGCCCCAATGCTCTGGATTCTTGAAACACACACACACACACACACACAGCAGCCTTATATTTAATAAGCCTTAATCAGCTCAATGACTGGGCCACTCCCAAACTTCCAAGTTGCTAACAGCTCCCTTCTGATACTCCAGAGTTATTACTTATTAAAATCTATATTCCATCTTTGCGACCCCAGGCCCAATGAGGGGGCCCCCTGAGGCCACTCTTCGCTGGCTCTTAACATGACTGGTATACCTTTTCTTCTGCTGCTTTCCAACCTGGATCTTCTCCCTTTCCTGGCTTTGGTGAACCTCCTCTCTCCTGCATTTCTTGCCCAGGAATCCTAAAAATGCCACCTGTCTCCTTGCCTAGCCATTGGCCACCAGAGACTTTATTTACCAATCAAAGACATCTGGGCAAAGGGACCTTTAGTGTCTTAATGCAGATGTGTGAATTCCTGTGTAATTTGGGGAATCTAATTAATATAACACAAGCAATAAGCCAAATCCACAACAGGGCATGACCAATGTAAAGAGCTCCCCGCCTTGGGTCCAAGCCCCTTGGACTTGACAGATCTCTGGAGGTCTTCCAGTGACCAGGACAGCAAGCTCTCCTCTCTAGCTGTTTATAACCTGCTCTGTCATTGTCTTTCTATTTCCTGTTGTCCTCCTGTCCTGACTGCTTTAGGACTAACTGTTCAGCTCTCCTTCCGCTGTCAGTGGCTGCTGACAGGACTCGAGTTCTCTATCTCTGGTGAAAAAAACATTCCAGAGTCAGGATGTGGCTGTAGCACCTGCCCCTTCTCAGGGGCTGAGGTACCCAGAAGCCAGATGGGAACTGGGCATCAGGTGCAGCTGGAATCATCAAGGTCAATCGTCTCTTCCTCTAAGTGGTGGAATCCAGTGGGTCAGTGGATTGCAGGGCCTCCACAGCACTGTGCCATCATAATAGAGATTTAGGCTTGGGGGGGGGGTCTGACTGTGGGTTTGCCCCAGGCCACTGCTGCTGACTGGGGACACATCAGGGCCAGCTGTCAGTTGGCATGCTTGGTTCTCTCGTTAATGTCCGCACCGCGGTTGCCACTCTCTGCTGGTCCTGTCAGTGGTTCAGTGTGTTCTACTGAAAGCAGGACAGGCCAGTCAAGAGAAGTCTTCACTGCAGCTGATGTTGCAGCACCGACGACGAGAGAAAGGTAGGAGAGGGCTTCTTAGCCAACTCACCAGGAGCCCAAGCCTGAAAAGGGAGACCAATAACCGGCCATTTGCTTTCGACCAGTCATGGTTATTAGGAATTGTGTTTTTGACCAATTGTGGCCTTGCTACAGACTATATATCTTCACTCTAGTAGGGGACATTTTCCCTCTCTGCAAGGTAAGAATGGCTTGAGGAGGCTTGCCATCACAAGCCTGGTATAGACTGAAACAGCCTGGCTGGGCCTCGCCTCTGAGAGCCAGGGTGATCTGCTGTATGCAATCTTTCACAGTTATTTCAAGGTGTCCATGGAGTGTTTAAAATGGCTGATGCTGGCATGCAGCTTGTCCTGCTGGCTGTTAAAGCGACAGGCTTTTTGCTCAAGGCAGCCCTAGTAACAGGAGAGAGCTCTGTATCTAATTAAGGAATCAAGCTACCCCATGCTAGCTAGTGTCCCCCTGGTCTCTCACAGCTGAGCCCTGCTCGCTGCGCTCAAATTCTTGTCTGACTTGGTAGAGCTGAGCCCCTCTCCCCACACACATCTTGAATGACTGAATGGAGCAAAGCACCCTTTCCCATACCCTAGGTCCCTGGATAAGGAGGTAGAGTTGAAGTTCCTTCTCTTTCACCCAGACCTCTGGATATTCAAATGCCCAGATGACTGGGCTGGGTGGAGTCCTGCCTAAGCTCCTGTCTTGGGCCCGCCCACACTGCACTGACAGGGTTGTGTCAGAATCCGGCTCTCAACAGGACATCCCATTCCAGCTCGAGCTTACTTACTACATTGGCCTTGTTTACTGACCTTAGTTAAACCCTGCACCCATGACTCTTTTCTCCATCACCCTTTCCTTCTGTCCTTCCCTTCACACCCCAGCCTTCTGCAACACATCATGACACCATGTCCCCGATGCCCGTCAGCACATGCAGGTTCTAGAGCTTGATTGTCGCTCCCCCCCATCCCCCCTCCCCCCCGCCAGCCCTCCACCTGCAATGGACCCCCCCTGTTATCAGTCTAGAAGCCTTTCTTGATTCCCTCCCTCAGCCTCATCACCCTCTGTACATTCAGGACACAGCCCTGCTTTCTCCACTGAGAATCTCTGGGCTTTCTCTCACGCAGAGGCTGTGCAGGTACTGAACACATGGCAGGGAGCAGACTCTCTCGATTACAACAATCAAGGTGCCCTCTCATAGCCTCTCTCATGCATTGCCTCTATATTAGAGAGAGCCACGATATTAAAACATGAGTTTAGTCTCATCGTCGCTGCCCCCCCCCCCCGGCATCCACAGTGGGTGGCACACAACCATCTTTAATTCCAGTTCCAGAATATCCAACATCCTCTTCTGGCCTCCTTGGGCATCTGCATGCATGCAGTGCACAAACTCACACAGGCACACAGACCACAGACATATAAGCAGTAAATATACCATATTTACAATACACACATAAGTAAAATATACCATGTGTGCGACTGTAACATCTTTCACTGAGACAAGACTATACACAGACCCACTGGTTTCAATCGAGATCGTATCTGTCACTTGGGTTCATGGTGTGTTGAGAAATGAAGACGTGCCAGCTCCCAGCTTATGCACATCTGCTTGTTTCTTGTCTTCTTTAGCCAGGGTCGCTTGTTGCATAAGGAAAAGCACGGGGTAATGAGCCTCTGTGCCCAAGCTGCCTGCCAGCCAATGGTCAGCTGGCTGAGTGTGGTCCTCTGGGAAGGCCCGCCTTTGGCTGCCCTGCTAGATGACTTACAGCAAGATTAGCTGTGTGGGATTTCGGTGGAACCATTCAGTTGGTAGGCTGACTTTGAGAAAAACTGAACAGTCTTTTGCCATTGGGTTTGAGGGCAGCCTGCTACTCAGCTATAGCCACTCAGCCTGGGAACTCAGGTCTGGATTTTCAGACGTCACTGTGTGAGCCCTACGAGCCTGGAAGGTAAGGTGCTAGGCTCTTTCTCTGTGGAAACTGATGGGAACAATCTCCCTGCCCAGGGTTTTAAGGACTGAATTTTACTCTCAGTGTCAAGAAATATGCAGCTTCTATGGCTGGAGATGGCGAGGCAGTTAAGAGCACCTGCTGCTCTTGCAGAGGACTTGGGTGAGGTTCACGGCACCCATACTGTGGCTCATGACCTGTAGCTTCAGTTCCAGGGGATCTGACACCCTTCTGTGGCTTTCATGGATACCAGGCACACATGCAGTGAGCTTACAATACACACATACAAACATTTAATTATACACATAAAATAAAAAAAATAAATAAATCTCAAAAGAAAGGAATGAGCCGGGTGGTGGTGGCAGACGCCTTTAATCCCAGCACTTGGGAGGCAGAGGCAGGTGGATTTCTGAGTTCGAGGCCAGCCAGGACTATACAGAGAAACCCTGTCTTGAAAAACCAAAAAATAAAATAAAATAAATGAAAAAGAAATGAATGTACAGTACTGCTCCTGATTTACATAAAACATTTGTCACCAGACATATAACAAAACATTTACTCTAATTACAAAGACTTGTCTAGTGGCTGATTAATCAAAGGAGCATGTTAACTAAAGGCAGTGGCAAAGACAGAGCGTGAGACTATAAAAACCAAGGAAAGCACTCTAAGAAGAAAAAACTGACAGCACAGACGACAGACTCTGGAAGCTGGCAAGGGGACTGAGTGTGCGTGGCCATTCTACTAACACTCGTGGGAGGACCTACCTTCTGTGTTACACCGTCCTAGAGCTGATGTCCAGCAGAGAAGAGGACAACAAGCCTGTCTCTCCTTGGGGGCCTGCCATTCTGACAAAGTAGAGGGAACACAGAAAAACTATATATTGGATAGTCGGTGAAATCAAAACGTGCAGAAGCCCCTCTCATGGGTGCCTGAACAGCCTTGTAAGGAAACAGATATTCACAGATGTTCTCAGGTTATGGTGACATTTCTTAGTGTGTGCCCAATCCAACATACCAGGGGTCCTAAGAAAAGAGGCAGACATGGTGAAAGTGCCATGCAATGATGGAGTCAGGTTAGTGATGTGACTGAACAAGCAGTGCCAAGGAATGCCAAGAATAATAGACACCTGGAGGAAAGCAGGAAGCAGGGTAATTTTCCTTGTACAAACCTTCTGAGACATCATGGCTGCCGACATCCAGAACTGTGGAGGAGCAAACTTGCTTTCTGAGTGCCCGAATCAGTAAAATCAGGGAAAGAAATGGGGAAGCTGTAAGACCCAGTGTAAAAGCTCTGGGGCAGGAGTGTGCCTCACACTTGCTGCTGGTGCGTATGAGGTTTTGGGACAACCTGGAGAAAATGGGGAAAGACTAGGTGGAGTCTGGCAGGTTAGCAAGGCTGTTACATTTTGATCAGTGAGAGAGTAAGCTCCAGTAACATTCTGAGGCGATAGACGATCTGATTTCTTAAAAGTAACAACTTAAATATGTATGCATATATGCGTGGACATATCAGACGCTGGGATCACCGGCTGAGTGGGTTAAAAATTAAAGGGGGCAAAGGAAGGAATATGGGGAAAACACCTGGGAGACAATTTAAAAACAGACCAAAGACGGAGGTGACCAATGAGAAGAGAGGCAAGAATTTGTCTTTGGACAGTAGCAGAGCCAAGAGGAACGAGGGACGGAGGAGGGCAAAGACTTTTGCGCTTTTGCCCAGATCCATTAAAAATTGAGTTCAAACAAGAACTGTTTTTCTTTCCCGTAGTATTTAACACAACACACTCTGGGACAGGGCTTCAGGGCTTGCGTGTACTGTTTGCAATCGTCCTGCCTTGGCCTCCCAAACGCTGGAATTACAGGCACTCGTGACCACACACAAAGCATAGGCTCTGCTCATTGGCTGTGATCTCCACATACACCGGTGGTCAGAAAACGCCAGAGATAAAACATTCATTCGCATTAACGCTACTGACTGAAGGCAGTAAGCACGCTACCTGGCCCTTACTTCCACCTTGGTACAGTGTGAGAAGGGCCAAGTACTTGGTAAGGTTTGCTCCACGGTGGTACAGACCACGAGGGAAGCAGTTCTCTTATGCTCAAAATTAGCGGAGCCCGGATGCAGAGGCCCAAGGACGGCAGAGGCAGAGCGGGCACCCGCTGGGCTGGACCCGCACACCAAACGCACAGGACACCAGAGCTGCTTCCGGCTTCACGGGCCGTGGCGCCCGCACGCGGCGCATGCCAGAGCAGGCGCGTTTGGTGGAGCGCGTTGCGAGCGACGGGCCACGCGTGGCCGGCTCTGCCCAGTCACTCCACCGTACAGAGCACGCGAGGAGAAGGCGGGAGGGCGGGGGCTCGACCCGGTGCAGTCGCAGCGGTTTCGTTTTCCCAGGCGGTCCGCGACCGCAGCACACCAGCCGGCGCGGAAACTTCCACCCGGCACGCTGGCGTGTCTGCGCACGCGCAGCGCGGCCCACACAGCCCAGCGCCGACCCGCACCCGCCCCTCCGGCCCCGCCCTGTCTGTCTGGTCTGCATGCGCCCGCGCCACTGTCTCTCCGCCGCCGCCCGGAGCGCGCAGTGCGCAAGCGCGGTAACCAAGGCGGCGCTGTCTAGTGAGGATTTGAAATCCCCGCGCGTGCGCACTGCGCCGCGGCCCGCGAGGGAGGCCGCGCCCCCGCGCCGCCGCCCCCGCGCCGCCTCCCCGCCCCTCATTGGAGCTGAGGCGGCGGCCCCCATCCCTCTCCGTTCCCGGCCGCCGCCGAGGGCGTCTTTCCGCCGCCGCGCCGCAGGAGCGCCGTGACTGACTGACGGCCCGACGCTCTGGGCCCGCCCCCTCGGCCGGTCACCGCCCCTTCGATGGCCTCTCCCTGCCGCCCGCACGCTACGCCGCCGCCGCCGCGGCCCCCTCGCCCTCCCCGCGCCGCCTGAGCCACCGGGACCGCAGCTGCGCCGCGCGCCCCACCGAGCGCCGCCCGCGCCCATCCGCGCGCACCGGAGCGCGGCCCAGGCCCGTCCGTCCGTCCGTCCGCGCGGCCGGCCCGGGGCGCGGCGGGGCGGGGCGCGGCGGGGGCGGGGCGCGGCGGGCGACGCGGGCCCCGCGGGGGCGGCGCGTGGATGGATCCGCGCGTGGCCTGGATCCAGCCGGAGCAGAAGGGGCCGGCCAATGCCCTGTGGATGCAGATCTGGGAGACCTCGCAGGGCGTGGGCCGTGGCGGCTCCGGCTTCGCGTCCTACTTCTGCCTCAACTCGCCGGCGCTGGACACGGCGGCCGCGCCCGGGGCGGCGGGGCGCGCAGCACCAGCAGCAGGAGGCCCGGGGCCGGCGCCCGCCGCCTCGTCCCCGCCGCCGGCGCCCGGCCCCGCCGCGCTGCCCCCGGCGCTGCTTACCGCGCTAGGGCCCGCGGCGGACAGCGCAAGACGCTTGCACAAGTCCCCGTCGCTGTCGTCGTCGTCGTCCTCGTCGTCGTCCAACGCCGAGTCGGGCACCGAGAGTCCCGGCTGCTCGTCGTCGTCCTCCAGCAGCACCTCGCTCGGCCGCGCCGGCAGCGGCCGCACCTTCTTCAGCTTCGCCGACGGTGCTGCCCACGCACACCCGGGCCCACGCGGCTCCACGCCCGCCGGCTCGCCGCCGCAGCACCAGTTCCACCCGGGTCGGCGGAAACGCGAGAACAAGGCCAGCACGTATGGCCTCAACTACCTGCTGTCGGGCAGCCGCGCGGCCACGCTGAGCGGAGGGGGCGGCCCCGGGGCCCAGGCGGCGCGGCCCGGCACGCCGTGGAAGAGCCGCGCGTACAGCCCGGGCATCCAGGGGTGAGTGCGCCCGAGCCGCGGGGCTGCCAGCGGCGCGGGCACTTTAAAAACTCCGTTGGATCGAGATCCACCAGGCAGGGGGGATTGACAGTTCGGGATGGAGGCCTAGGGCTAGACTAGAAAGTGGTTCCTTTCTTTCCTCTGCTCCAGGGCAGGGAAGCAAGGGCTGGCTGTCAGAGTGGGAAGCGTTTACGCGTGTTCTTTCCTGTAGGCTAAATCCTGTATCTTAGTGTAGTGAGGTTGAATGTAAAAAATTTTTGTTCCCTTTTTTTGAGACAGTAGGTTTTTGGTATTGGTGCAGTTTAGCCATCAAGTGAGGTTTAGAAGTGGAGTCTTGTGTGTGTTGAGGTTACCTCGTACGTTTTAATTTTGGGCAGACGTTCACAGAAAGACCGTCACCTGGGGTTTCTGAAAACCACCTAATAGTACTCAGGTTTTTTTCCTGTGAACTCACAGGAAGGTGTTTTCATTTAAAAATTTTTCCATAAGGCTCAGAGGACCTTAGCGGTTTAATGTCCCCAATGACAGCAAGGTGGGGGTGTTGGTCTGGAATTGCCCCAGGTGAGACTTTTCTAGTATGAAGCTCTTCATTCAACCTATTGGTTGAATTTCTGAACATCTAGAAACAAAATAGTGGTTGTGTAGTCTCAAGACTGGTGAGCTTGATTTGCCTCAGTTCCTGCCGCTCTTAAAGGGCGTCTAACCTCCCCCCCTCCCCCTCACTCCAGGGAGCGACATCCCCAGTTCAAGTCCACCCGGGTGGTTGCTAGGCCCTGGGACTCCTTTGAGGTAACTTCTTAGGGGGCTGTTTGCGGTTTGAGGTCTGTGGGGAACACGGATACTCTTTAAGGGGTTGGGGGTGTTACATAGAAACAGTTGTCCCCTCTGCAACTTGTTTCACCTGCCTTGGATCTTTGGGTCGGGATTCTCCAGCATGCACTACAAATCCAGGAGGAGCCTGGTTTCTTCTGCCAGTTCCCCCGCAGTGCTTGCTTGTAGAACTTTGTGAGACAGGTGTGGCCGTGGACCTACGGGAGGTTTCTGGATTGTTACATAACTGTAATGGACATGGTGTCTGCCGGGAGACGGATCCTAGCCTCTGACAGAGTTCCACTTGGGTACTTAGGCATCAGCAGCATGATCTGCCCCTCGGTGAGAGTTGTGTCCCTTGATGTGGTCTCTCTGGTGGTCTGTAAAGCTGGTCAGCCTCTGTGTGTTCTTCTGTGGCGTTTTGTTAGTATGTGTGCCTCTGTGGGCTAGGTGTGCTTTTAGAGTCTAGCATGGGTGCAGTTGGCATGGGTGGCATGTATTTCTATTGATCCCACAAGCATGGTCCCTTCTTTAAATACCCTCCCTTCCTGGTACAGATGAACATTGCCACCTGGGTATTCATACTTGGCTCCTGTCACCCTACTCCCAAGTCTGTAGTTCTTGATTAGCCGCTGTCCCCCAAGTCTGGGTCTCTCTTCCTATGTCAAGCACATTGTAACCACTCTCTGGAGGAGGATGCTCAGGCAGTCCAAGACTGGGGTCTTCTGTGCACTGTGGCCTAGCCTGTGTCCTTGGTCAGCAGGGTCAGTGGGATGAGGTTCTACCAGCCCCCAACTTTCACGAGAGCCTCCATTACTTCCCCCACCCACCCAAGAGAGATGAAGGCCTGACTCGGTGGTGCTTGGGCTCTGCCACTCTTCTTGCCTGAGCCCTGCCTCAGAGCCCCACTTGCTCACTTTAGGGTTCAAAACCCAGCTAGAGTTTAGCGTTGGATGCTGCCTGGTGACTCTTCCTTTTCTGTCTAGGTGGCATGTGTTGAATGGTGACTCCTGGAGGAGGAGCTTGCTAACTGGCTTGGCATGTGTGCGTGAGAGAGTGCCTCCTGAGAGGGTACCTTGTCTGTTTCCTACTGTGACTGACCTCTCGAGGGGGTGGGAAGGAATTAGTGAACGGGCACCAGTAGAGCTGAGCCCTATATGTTAACAGTAAAGGTGGCTCCAACTATTGCTGGTTGCTCTCACGTGAGCTGATCTTGGATGGCAAAAAAAGGACCTGTCTGAAGCTAGTCTTGTGCTGTGTGGGGCCAGCACCAAGCCTGGCTTAGCAAGAGACACAAGTAAGGTTAAGTGTTGGCTTGAGCGTGGCCCAGTTAACAGTGAGGGGGCCTGTTATGTTAGTGAGAGGCTGCTGAGCTTGCTTTCTGCTGCTGGGGACGTGCCTTTGGGGGACTCCGCAGACCTCCAGAAAGGGTGAGTGGTTTTCTGGTGGGGTGAGAGTCTGGGTCTCTGCCCAGGTGGACACGGGGCACTTGCACCTTTCAGCTCTCTGGGTGGAGTTTGCCCTTGGAAACTGCTAGACTGCTTTCGATCCCGGGTAGGATGAAGAAAGCGGACAGGGCTTAGTGTAATGAGCTTGGGGAGGAGAGAAGGTGAGCCCTGCTATGGGAGCTCCCCTGAGCCCAGCTCTGAAACCTTCCTTGGGACATGGCAGGCATAATGTCAGATGTGCCTCTGCATGAGTTTCTTGCTTAGGATGGAGGCAGGCATGGGCAGGCTCTCTGGGTCCTCCCTCCCCCCTTTAACTAACTCACTGTGCCTTCTGAGTCCTTAACTCTGACCCACAGTGTGATTCCTTAGTCCTGGGCAGTCTCAGTGGCTTTAGAAGCTGCTTTGGGTTAAAAGTAAAGAGCATTCCCCTGGAAGTGAGGATTGGAGTGTGGTCCTGACCTCCCTGGTGTCTTGCAGGAGTGCAGATGGACAGGGGAGGCCCCAGCCCTTGCATACACCTGCAGCCCCATGACTTGAGTTGACTCTGAAGGTTGTGTCCTCCCAGGTGTGCCTACAGTGGGCAGCTTCTCTGCAACTCTCTTCACCATAGTTAGTCTTTGAATGTGTCCTGTGCCCTTGGCGACAGGAGTCCCGTTGTCCGTCTGAAGCCGGAGAAGCCTCCAGTGTCAGCAGTTACAGCTTGGCTGTGACTGATGGTGCTCTCAGGGCTGTGGGGTGATTCCCTCCCAGCTCCATGACTGCTCTTTTTGCTGTTCTCCTGTGAGGGAGTCAGAGCTCGGTGGAGCAGCCAGGTTCCCTCTCCTGCAGCACAGCTCCTGGCTGTTCTGACAGAAGCAGATGGCCTTTCCTCAGAAGGCTCCATTGGGAAGGCACAGGTGAGGGCCCAGTGGGTTGTGCTGTGGAACACAAGTGTAGTCACTGCTATCTCCCTCCCTGTCTTCCAGTGAGCATCAGGGGATGCACGGGAGGGAAGAGGGAATCAGGGAAGCTGTAAACCCCGCCTGTGCAGGTGACAGTGGCATAAGAGGTTTCTTTCACAGAGATGCTCAAGGTTGAAGAGGGAGATGAGAACAGTATACTACACAGAGCTTGTTGTCATATGGACAGTGTTACCTCCTGTGCAACCTTCTCCAACTAAACAGCACCACTCTCTTGTCATGGCCAGTCTCCATACAGAACTGGAAAGGCTAGTGAGATGCTGTCCCGGGCAGCTGAGGGGAGTCCCGGAGAACTGCTGCACCACGGCTTGCTCAGGATGGAGAGCTGATGCTGGGGAAGGCTGCCCAGGAGGACAAGGCCAGTCTTCTCTTAGACTAGAATATTAAGCAGGCTGGCGCAGTCCTTTGGAAAAGAGGCCCTAGGGTTGGGGAGGCCTTGGGTTTGGTTCCTAACACCAAGGAGAAAAGCAATAGAAACAAAGAAACAAACAACCATAAAAATAAAAATGGAGTCCCTGAGTAATTTTGAAGAAAAACCATCTAATGCTCATGCTGTGTAAGTTAAGGAGGGCGGGCATCCGGGTGTCCTGGCGTCTGGGTGTCCTGGCGTCCTGTGGCTGGGATATTTGGATGAAGAAGCAGGGCTGCTTCCCCCTTAGAAGCAACACACCTGTGGCTTAAAAGTAATTTTTAAGTAAAAAAATTTTTTTAGATTTTTTTTCATACTGTTATTTACATATTTGATTCTTGTGTATGTGCTTATGTGAGTTTATGTGCATCACATTTACAAATGTCTGCGGTCGCCAGAAGAGGGCATTGGATTCCTCTGGACGTGTAATGACAGGCAGCTGTGGGCAGCCAGATGTGGGTGCTGGGAACAATCTGGATTCTCTGCACGTGCTCCCAACTGCTGGACAGCCCATCTAGCTCTTTAAGTAGACATTTAAAAGGAAAAAAAGAAAATATGACTTTAAGACTTGTGCTTCAAAGTCTTGGTTATTTTTGATGACAGATGTGAGCTTTTGGGCATCACCTTGAAAGATTTCATACCAAGTATCCTTTGGGAGCAGGGATACCAGTCAGTGCACCATGGACAGAAAGGATGCTGTGCCTTGGTAAGGTGGTATACCTAAGAAAGTAAACCCGGATGCTCACATTCAGAGACATGGTTTTGATGATGCAGACAGAACTCAAGCTGCAGGGGTGCCCGCCCTTTCCAGGAACCATCTCTAGTGCTTGCTATGGCTGGTATTGCTGTGATGAGGCTAGGCCAGAGGCTCTGCCCAGCCTGTCAGGGTTGCTTTAACCTTAAATAAAGTTGGATGGTATGCTAACCCCATAAGGCTGCCCAGGAGAGTGTGGCTTACAGCAAAGTGAAGTTGGTGATGCCCTCTGCATGCCTCTGAGTGGGGCAGCCATGTCGTCTTCCCATTTGGCATGTGCACGGACTCAGACAGCATTGAACTCTTGATACGTCTCCATTGTTCACTGTTTCTGTGGTCAGGTAGCAAAGTCCAGTGCACTAGGCTTGGACCGGTTATCTCATCAGTCACATCCTTCCGGTCACTTGAGGATGGCTTGGGTGAGTTCTCTATTCAGCAGGGCAGAGGGCTGAGTGTCAGCTGCTTGTTGTCACATCTGTCTCCAGAGCCGGCTCATAAGCACATTCCTGTAGTTTCAGCACTTGGGGAGACTCCTCAGAGGGCTCACATGATTGCATAGGCCAATTCGGATGGTCTGTCTTCAGGCCATGCAATGCAGTGTGGTCTATAGACTATTCCATCAGAACCACAAGTTTGGGCATGGGTTGCTGTCTGCCACACACTGGCATTGTTTAGTAGGAAGACAGCATTGATGTGGGAAGAGGAGGCCATGGTTGTCTTGTCCAACACTCTTGTCCTCTGCTTGGACATCAGCTTATCACAAGTGACTCTTTTATATTGCCAGTCCCGTCTTCTGGCTTGATTGTCACCCCTGAAGCTGGGCTAATTGATGACAAGAACAGTGTGCACTTTTCTCTGCCTCTCACAGATGAACCATTCTTTAGTGTGCCATTTAACAAAGTCTATACAAGAGCCACGTGATTGCACAAAAACTGTTTCAGCCATGAGGGCACCTGCATTCATCAGATTGTCACCGTGGCCCATTTAAGTTGCCACTTGATAATGACAAAACAGCCCATGGTTGCTCTGTGTAAGATGTGGCCCACACCGGATCTGCATGCTCCGTTGATGGGGATGGTGGTTTGCCCATGGCCTCAGCTGCAGAACATGTGCCTCTCCCTGGAGGAGCAAAAAGACCCCCCACAATTCTTGCCTTGTCTCTTCCTGAGCTCCCATCTGAATCTTTAGTTTCTACGGAGTTAGCTTTTACTGTCCCCTGCCTACCTACACTCCCAGAACCAAAGACGTGCATACTAAGAAAGATGCAAAAGACAAATAGGTTTTGTATGCAAAAGTAAACTTTAGTTTTTTGTCTTAGGCATTTTAACATAGATTGTGAGCTTTGCAGTGATTTTTTGTTGTTGTTGTTGTTGTTGTTTTGTACATGCAAAACAGTATGTTAGTTTCTCTCTGAGTGTAGCTAAGACCCCTAGTGCAGGATGAAAACATTAACATACACACAGGATGAAAAACATGTAGAGAAGTCTCATGCCACATCTGAAAGGTATTCCTATTTGCTGGCATCCTTTTCTTTTTAAATACTGGATAACAACCAAAAAGTCAGAGAACCTCTGATTGGACCACCTGCCGAGAGTCTCTGTCATCTGTGTTGCCTGTTGGCCTCCCGCATGAGCTGGCTGGGCTGTGGCAAGACTTCTGCACAGGCTTATCTTTTCCCAGATGACAGGCCCAACTAGATGGGATGTCCCGGACATCCTTGAGTCAGTGGCTTGTGACACTCATTTGCCTTTTAGAAAATTTTTTATTTTATTTATTTACATTCCAAATGTTATCCCCTTCCTGTTAGCTCCAGATTTCTTTGCCCCATCCCCTCTTCCCTTTGCCTCTGAGCAGGTGCTCTCCCCCAAACCTCACCTCTTACCCCCCCCCCCCAGCATCCCCCTTCCCTGAGGCATCAAGTCTTTACAGAATTTAGGCACATCCTCTCCCACTGAGGCCAGACAGGGCAGTCCTCTGCTACATATGTGCTGGGGGCCACAGAGAAGCCCATGTTTGCTCTTTGGTTGGTAGCTTAGTCTCTGGGAGCTATGTGGAGTCTGGGTTAGTTGATACTGTTGGTCTTCCTATGGGGTTGCTGCTTTGCACAACTCTAGCTTTTCCTGGTGTTTGTTTTCTGAGATACAGCAGTGGGCATGATTGGGACACAGAGTCAAATTAGTCCCTTTTTTTCTTTTTTTTTAAACCTCATTTTTTTTCTCATATTGGGAAGCATGCACTTGGTTTGGAGTTGACTTTGTGCAACTTTATGTTTTACTTGAAATAGTTTAACTTGGTAAGTTACTGAAATAAATTGAAACTCAACTTCATTAGCCCAGCCACATACTTGGGGGTCTGGTTCTGGCTGGTTTTACCTGTGCTCTAACTCCCACACCTCAGTTTCCCCACCTGAGAAGTAGGGCCTGTGACATAACTCAGTCAGTTTCTGAGCTGGTCAGCATGTGTGAGAAAGGCTACTCCTTCTCCCTTTCCTCCTCTCAGGAAATGGAAACCAAAAATGAGCTTCTTGTTGCCAACAGGAAAGCCTTCCTCTTCTTCCTTTTCTTAAATGACGAAGCTACAGACTCAAAGCTCCACATCTTAGAGAGGGGAGAGGGACTCAGACTCAGCTGGGAGTTCTGGAATCCCCCTGCCCCCTAGTCCTTGTATTTTAAATGCAGACGACACTTTAGCCCATTGTCACAGCGTGTGTGTGTGTGTGTGTGTGTGTGTGTGTGTGTGTGTGTGTGTACACCGTGTGCCTGCTGTGCTGCAGCTGGAGTTAGGTTGGGTTCAGTTCTTAGCCTCTGCTCCGAGGGGAGGTTTGAGTGGCCGTGGATGACGATGACCCTTACTCTGAGTTCTTTGCCACTTCCTACACAGAGTTAGTGGGTTTAGAGGGAAGAGAGCAGTGTGCTGGGGAGCCACGACAGTGCAGGGTGGCACAGTCCTGTGCAGAGGAGGAGATGCAGTGTCTGTCCTGAGTAGTGGCCACACTTCATGTGTCCTAGCTAGCACTTGGAGGGTGGCCAGTGCAGGTGAAAAGCTAAGTTGAACTTTAATGTGTTGACTTGTTTTGTGGCATTGGGAATCAAGCTGAGCTCTTTGAGCATGCCAGGCGGACCGTCTACCAGTGAGGACCCTCCCGAGCTCTTACTTAATTTTAGTTAAAATTTAAATGGCCCTGTGTTTGAACAGTGCTGACTTTGTGCAACTTTATGTTTTACTTGAAATAGTTTAACTTGGTAAGTTACTGAAATAAATTGAAACTCAACTGCAGTAAAAAGAGTGTTGCTTAGTAAGTTGCTATGGAGAAAGCTCTAGAGTTCATGTTTCTGAGTTTCCAATGCAAGTCCTTTATGAAAGGCTGATATCTTTGTGCCGGAGGCAGCAGGGAACGGGGCAGTGCAGCCCAGAGCATTCTGAGGAGGGGAGCATTTCTGGTCAGCATGCAGGAGCGAGCGAGTAGGCAGGCAGGCTGCTGGTGGTGTGGCGAATGGGTTGCCTTCAGGTCTCTGCAGGTGTCACAGCTTCCCGCCACATCTCCTAGCAGCTCTGTGCTCAGGATTCCTGGAGGCTAGTGAGCCCTGCTCCACTGTACTCTTTGACGTCCTGGTTCAAAGCCACACAGAGGCAATATTTCTTGTGTTTTACAGGCACAAACCCAGTCTAGATTAGCTAAAATAGTCTGACCAAGAGGTCTGCACTTGTGCATATTGCTGTTGCTGAGGGAAATAGCTACCACAGACTGAGGATTTAGCACAGCACTAGGCAGAGCCAAAGGTAAGTTCATGCGGAGCCTTTCCTAATGAGAACAGGCAAATACAGAGCCTGCCTGTGCTGTGCTTCCTCTGTGCAGCCGCGTCCTGCAGAGGGGCGCAGGGAGCCCTTTGGGGTGGATCTGGCTTCCTGGGCTGTTTAGAGGTTGAATTTTGGGAGAGGTGAAGAAGCTGTGAGTTCTGACATGTCCTGGAAGGGCCAGGCTTCCCTGCAGTCCCAAAACAGCTCGTTTGAACGAGATGAGAGCAATTTTCAGGAGATGTTCTGATTTTGTCCAAGAGTCACCTAGGAAGTGATAGAACTAGGCTCAGATGCAGGCTTCTTGCCTGGCAAGTCCATGCACTTGACCAGTGCTTTCCAGAGAGTGAGAGGGAACACGAGTTGAGAGTCAGAAGCATGACTTGGTGAAATGGCAGAGACAAGTTGAAGCATAAGAAAGAGTACTTTGGTCACAGGCATCTTCTCTCAATTGAAGTAACATTTTAGAAAGTGAAGAGCAGCTATGATATGGTATCCAAAAGTAAAGAGAGCACTTGGCATGATAAAGAAACAAAGGAATTCGGAATATAACTACTAGTTATCTTGTGAATGAGTCATGAGACACTAGTGTGGGCATGGAAGGAAGGTCACTGTGTTGGCATGACACTCTGAACTACAGGGTGGGCTACTGAACAGTTTGAAGCTTGTGGGGGGCTGCTTGGGGCTGGAAGAAAGCTCACTGTGCATGAGACTTTCCTTAGCAGTGAGCTCTGCCTCTTTCCCCTTTTTCCCACCTGGCTGTAGCCGGCTGTACTAGCTAGCTAGAGCCTTACTGGCTCCACTGACCCACACCTGGGCCAGGCCTCTCTTTTTTATCCCTTTATACAGTGTTTCCGGCTGCCCTCCAGGATGCTCCAGGAGGTATGGCACTGAGAGAAACAGTCCACCCACACACCACAACACAGCACAGGGCTGTCAGTGGAGCTCAGGCCTCGTGATTCCCTAGCTCACTCATTACCTAGGAACTAGGTAGAGGGACTTGCCAAAGAGGTGAGGTTGGTAGGAGCAATGCTTGTGAATTCCAGGCTCTGACTCCTCTGGAGAGAGGCCAGATGCTGCCAGAATTCTTTGCTTCTGAGGACAGGTCTTTGAACATCCCAGAGGAATGTGAGTGACACTTCTCACTAATCTAGCAGCAGCAGGACAGGGAGCTCTGTCCTACTTGAGAGGGGCTCTTCTCCTTTCTGTAAGACAGTTTATAGGTGACTCTTCAGAGCATTGATGCCTATCGTTTATTCACTGTTTCTTACATAAGGGTACCCCCTGCTGATGTAAACTTAAGGCTGTTCTGTCTCAGCCTCCCAGCTTCCAAGATTACAAACGTGAGCCATCATTTCTGGCACCAATTCTAAAATACTGATGAATCGGTAAAACTGGCTCATATTTTTAAAAGTGGAAGCTTTAAAGTATCTCAGTCCTATCACCCAGAAATCGCCAGGATAATTAGATGACCACAGCTGCAGATGGTATTCTCCAAGATCCTGGAGATAGTACTTGGAGCCACCAACAGAAAAACTCACTAGAATCATCTTCATGAAAACTCTAGTAAATTATTTATTTTGCTTCAGTAAGAAACGTGCAGTTTCAAATAGAAACCCGGGCTCCTGAGAGCGAGTGCTGTGGCTGAGAATGTAAACTGACAAAGCCCGAGTGCAGAAGGTCGTGCTAACAAGGCACCAACCGGTTTGCTCTCAGTTTATGGGCTGAGAAGTCCGCCCTTCTGCATCTTCCCTCCTGACTGAACATGAGGCGTTGCTGTGAGTTTGCTATTTTGTTGTGTGGTTTCATTCACTAGTATTTGTTGATTGAGCCCTTACTGAGCCAGTGTCGCAGGCGGTGTTTTCAGGAGGTTCATTGCTGGCCGTGCTGCTCCTCTGTGCTGTCCTGTGCTCTCAGTAGCTCTGCAGGGCCAGCCCTGCATCCCTGGGCTCTGGGTTGCTCTGCTCTGACCCTGTGTGTGTAGTTTTTGCCTGAGATGTGGTTTGGTTCTTCATACTGCATAGTGGCTGCTGCCAGTGTCTTTTTATGAAGGGACTGGATAGATGCATTTTTTGTAGAGTGGATAAGGGCTCTACTCCCTGAAGCCTGTTGTGGCCCTGTAGGGTTGCTTGGCTTTCTTCTCCCATGGCAGAACAGTGCCACCACCACCTGTCCTCCGAGACAGGACCTTGTCTCCTCTGGTCTGAAGATTGATACTAATTGCTGACCTGTCTAGACATCTCTGTCTAAGCTGGCCTCTTTGTGAGGCAGACTTTTCTGGACCTCAGATGCTTGTGCACTGCAGGCTGAAGTTGGCCTGCAGTCTAGGGGGAGGCTCTGTCAGGTCCTTGCTCCTGTGTTGCTGGCTTTGCCTTCCTGGGGTGACAAGTGTCTGAATGTCTGTCCATCTTTGGATGCTGCTTGCCTTGGCTCTGTCACTGACACCCAGCAGCTTCTTCCTGACTCCTGACTTTTCTCAACATTAGGGACACGCTCTGATTTTTTTTCTGTGGAACTGGCAGTGAGGTAGCTTTCTCTTCTGGGTTCACTGTTTTTGTGATACACTGTGTCCCTTATGCCATCCCTCTTACTCTACCTGTGCACAGCATATTTCCCCCCTGCTCATTTTAATACTCAATAAGTCTTAATACTGACTTGCTGTGGATATTTTCCTATGGAAGCAGCCGCCACCCCCAATCCATCTGCAGATCTGAAAGTCTGCCTGTTCCATGGGATGACTATTCTCTGGCCTTCTGGTACCAGATTGTGGGCAGCAGAGATTCAGGCTGAGCTAGGGCATTACCTTGTTGGGACCTGGACTCTGCTTTGAGTTGTTTCAGCTTTCCAGGGTCAGTGCTCTTGGCTTACCCCTGGGCTTCCTAGAAGGCCTTCTGGCCTCTTGTTTACAGTCAGCCCCTGGGGACAGGAGTGGCCCTGGGCTCCAGTGCTCAGTGCTGCTGTGTAGGGATGCTGCCTTCTCTCCAGGGTTTCCTTGCCTGGGGGCCTGCTGTTTCAATCCAGCTGCTGCTGCTGCTTCCTTTCTCAGCCTTAGCACCAGCTCCTTGGAAGGCAGTCCCTGACAACTGTCCTGTGCCACATGAAACCAGTTTGGATTTCTTCACTGTTTATTCATTTCCCCTAGCCCCAGGGAGGACCCTTCTAGTGTGAGCAAGGGCCTCAGTTTCTCCTGTCTGGCTCACTGGTCTGCAGAACGAGCCACACAGGAGTAAACTACTGGAGTATGCAGGTCACTTCTGCTTTCTCTACTGGTGTACTGAGAGAAACCTTTGCACCTGTTGGGTTATTTTCTCTCCCTCTGTCTTAATTCCTGCCTTTTCTTTCTATATTTTTGGTAAATTTCCACTGTTAGGGTCTCCCTTTTCTCATAAGGTCCTTTTTGTCATCTTGAGTGAGGGCAGAAACTACTGCCCTGGTCCCAGTTTCCGTATGTGGGGCTGTGTGCAGAGTGGTTGACAGTGGTACCAGGACTCTACTCAGTGGCCAGTGTCACACAGGAGAGGCCCAAGCACCTGTCACATGCAGGTGCAGCCGTGATGCTTCCTTCCAGTCTGAATGCAGCAGCAGAGCTCTCTGCATAGTGCCTGGGCTTGTGTCTCTAAGGAGGCTGAGTGGCTGGTCTGCTGAGAGGGAGGGAGTGGCTGTTCAGGGACTAAGTCATTGAGAATCACACACCCTCCATGTGGAAGGGTTTCCTAAGCAAGGAGGTATTTCTGAGCAAGATGGGTGTCTGTGTCTGAGTTTGTTGCTCATGGCATGAAGGGGATCTGGGATGTGTCCCTTATATCCAGTGCAAAGTGGCTCAGTCCTGCTCTCTGCTGCATTTCAGTATGCTCAGTGCCTAAGTACTGGCACTGCTTCATCTGGTCCAGCGCTTACCAGACTTCCCTCTATAGAGACCAAGGGGCTGTAGTAGGTAGCCATGTCAGAGGCATTGCTAGCACTGCGGCAGGAAGTGCGTACTCTAGTTAACGCTTTGTTCATGGCCTACCTGCTGTTGAGAAGTGATGCTCTTGCTTTGCCTGAAAGTGGCTTCTCGGTGCCCTTGGGGCTTGCTCTGCC
Source organism: Mus musculus (assembly GCF_000001635.26). NCBI lineage: Eukaryota > Metazoa > Chordata > Mammalia > Rodentia > Muridae > Mus > Mus musculus. The sequence continues at coordinate 69,521,232 of NC_000079.6, read as the reverse complement.
TGGGGCATAGTCTTGAGTCTTGGAGCATGCACATAGAGCCTCTTAGAACCCCTCCCTCGTTAGGCTCTGGAAGGCTCTTAGACATCTATCTGTTCAGAGTCCAGATTGGTAATGTTGATCAGAAAGTTGAGGAGCCCTCCCTTTTTTTTTTTTTTTTTTGGTTTTTTCGAGACAGGGTTTCTCTGTATGGCCCTGGCTGTCCTGGAACTCACTCTGTAGACCAGGCTGGCCTCGAATTCAGAAATCGCCTGCCTCTGCCTCCCAAGTGCTGGGATTAAAGGCATGCGCCACCACGCTCGGCTCGAGCCCTCCCTCTCTTATCTTGTGTATTAACCTGTTGTAATTAGCTTTTACTGTAAACTTGACCAGACTGGTCAGTGGGCTTGTCTGTGGAGACTTGGCTTCTTGTTAATTATGTGAGAGGGACCCCACTCTGTACAAGACAAACACTGTTATCTGGGCAGGTGGTCCTGGGCTATATGAGAAGTCTACCTAAGCGTGAGCCTCAGTGAACCAGCAAGCACCATTCCCCTGCTTCAGGTCTGCTGAGTTCTTGCTGTTGGATGTCCTTCAATGATAGACTGCAACCTGGAGAGGTGCAGGCCACATAGTGATGGGCTGCGACCTAGAAGTATAGCCACATAAACCCCTTTCTCCCCAGGCTGCTTTTGATGAGGGTTTTATCACAGCAACACCATTTTAACCCTAGCCTCTCCTGACTGCCCAGGGAGTAGCTGCTGCACAGAGATCTTCCTTCTCTCTTCAGCTTTCTCAGGCCAAGCTTGTCCTATGCGGTAGAGCAGTCATGTGCACCCCACTCCACCTTCCTTCAGAGCCGTGCTCTCTATACCATTTAGAGCCCTGTGTAGAAGATAGGTACCAGAAAGATTCTTGTAGCTATTCAGAACATCTAGTGGGAGTCCCCTAAACACCCATAGGCTCCGTTCCAGCCTACAGCCTTCCACTTATTTTGAGACTGCAGGGTTTTCTTGTTTTTTGTGTTTTTTTTGTTTTTTGTTTTTTTTTAAAAAGCACGTTTGATAGTCTGAGGCAAGGTTTTCTAATTTGTTCAGATACTAGTTACCTTGTGACATAATTAAATAAAAGTGATTTATAATTAGTTCATTAACCATGCCATTTAATGATGCTTTAAAGAAGATTACCCGCCCTCAGAGTTGTGGAAGCAGCTCACTTATTCTTCTATAGGTACTTGTGCTTGCCTTGCTCAGCAGCTCATTCCTTCTGATGAATAAAGAGGCCCCTACAGCTCAGCACAGTGGGTCAGTTGTACTTGTGTCAAAGAAAGCTGCAAGACCCTCCTGTCCTGGCTGCTCTGTGTATGCTACTTGGTCCTACTAACCTGCTGCTGTTAGCTTTAACTGTTAGCTTGGCATGTGTGTGTGTGTGGGGGGGGGGGAGAATTGTTTTATTTTCTGGCAAAAATGGTTCCTGAAGTGAAGGGTTTTGGTCTCAGAAACTTACTGATTTTAAAGTTTTTTGAGACTGGGTGTAGTGGGCCACACCTTTAACGCTAGCACTAGGGAGGCAAAGGCAGGTGCATCTATGTGAGTTCAAGTCCAGCCTGGCCAGCATAGCAAGTTTCAGGTCAGCACAGCTATGGAGTAAGATCATGTCTGAAAGCAGCAACAGTAACCACTGAAGAAGTTGGTAGAGGGGAAAGAATAACTTAACAGCTGAGGAACTGAGGAGGTTTCAGAGTTTTGATCAACAGTCTGGAAAGGGAAATCAGTGCCTGAAGTCAATGCAGGTCCTAGCATCACTTTCCAGTAGAAGTGGGAACTGATGGGATGAATGGGCAGCTCTGCGGGTAAAGGGGGTGAGGGTAACAGTTACAGAGCCCTAGGTCTGTGGGCAGCAGAGAAGCCACGTGCTAGCAGCTCACAGTTGGTGAATTACATGCTGTGGCAACACCCAGGGAGGGCCACTGGTTCTTCCTGTGCGTGCGTTCTCACTTGTGCGCGTCCTCCCTCTCCCCCTCTCCCCCCTTTTTAGTTTATGTATATGAGTGTTTTGCCTGCTTGTGTCTGTGCACCAGCTGAGATCCTGGTGCTCTGGGGAGGTTGGAAAAATATGTTGGGTCTCCTGGAATTGGAGTACAAATGGTTAGGAGCCTCCATGTGGGTGCTAGGAGCAGAACCTGGGTCCTCTGAACTCCTGAACCATGTCTCTAGCACCAGACCTCTTTTTCTTTGGATAAAGGTGCGTCATGAAGCCTAATGTCACATTTGGGTGTTTCTCTGCCTGTTGTTGTGTGGTTCTTGTGCCTCCGTCATGCTTGCTGCAGGCCAAGGCTCTGTTTCTGCTCTGTTTCTGCTCTGTTTCCTTGTGCTGATGCAGTGCAGTTGCTGGCTGAGGTTGAAAACAGCACCTTCCAACAGTTTACAGCTTGTGCTTGTTTCGAGTGGGGATCCCAAGCCTGAAGGTCTGCGATCTTGGGAGTAGAGAAGGAGCCAGCTTTGCCCAGGTAGGAACTGGAAGGAATAGGAACCAGGAACCTAAGGTCGGGGCTGCACTAGCCAGCTTGGATTTGCTTGGATTACCTGGGACAGCACTTCGGAAGTGAAAACCATTCTCGCAGGATGACCATCTCTTTCCTTGGTAGCTAGATTTGGTATGGAGAGAGTTGGTTTGGCTTAATAGCTGGGATCCTTTATTCTTAAGACTAGCCCAGAGATCCAAGCTCCATGTCCCTGACTTGGGCATTAAAGACAGAAACTGATGGAATATACAAAAAATAGGAGAAAATCTGTCGTATTTTCCTCTGGTGTTCTGAGATGGTCTCTTGTGGTCCAGGCTGGCACCAACTCCCCATTCTCATGCCTCCACCTCCCAAGTGCTGGGTTATAGACATGGACTGCCACACTCCTCCTGCAGTTGGAGACTTATAGGCCCCAGGGTATGAAAGAGTAGCTCTGACACAGTGAGCATGCAGGCCTCTAGCACCCTCTTTGCCTGCTTCCTTCATCTGCCCCTATTGGAGGCTCCAGGATCTAGGAAAGTATAGGAGTAGGGCTCCCTCCAGGCTTCCAGGCCACCTGAAGCAAGAGGTTTCTCAGCATTGTCCCTTACCTGGCAGGTACCTTACCTGCACAGGTGTGGCTTTTAGTGCTAACAGCAGGCCTAGTGGACAGCAGCAGAGTAATTTTTGACTCCCACAGGCTTTTGCGTGTGCCCAGACAGGAGGTGGTGCTCTGCTACCTCTTCCCATGGCTGCTAACAGCTATTGTCAATCATCAAGCTGCCTGTCTTTGCTGACTACAGTTTGGTGGTGACCCTGCTTTTTGGGGAGGGCCAATAGGAGGCTTGGCTTTTTTTCTAACCCCCTCATCTCAAAGGCTTAAAGGCAATTCCTGTGCAGTGTCCTGTTCTGAGAACACAAAGCACATTCTTTCCTGATTTTTCCCCCCAGATCAGTTTGTAATATTTATATCCCGTTTGTAATGACTTCAGAACGATGCGTGCCTTGCTGATAGGACCACAGCACAGCACTGGATTTAGGACACCTGTGTTTGACTGCGCACCACTTCTTACTCTGGGCACTTACAGGCCATGGCCTTACTCCTGGAGGAATGCCAGCCACTTCCTTCTTGGCCCCAAGTGAGTGATCAGTATGATTGCACACTGTGCTTTACTGATGGCAGGGGTTTTGCTGTGGATCAGAGGACCCTTTCCAGCTTTCTTCTCTGGAGTATCAGGGAAGGCCCTAAGGGTAAAGTGCACCTGAGTGAGGAAGCCCAGCATGAGACCCGAGGAGCGGGTGTGTGTGTGTGTGTGTGTGTGTGTGTGTGTGTGTGTGTGTGTGTGTGTGTGTGTGAGACTGTCTCATGCTGTTGGTATTTCAGATAGAGCTTGAAAGCTTGGCCATATGTACTGCTTTGCAAGTGAAGACCTTGAGTCATGTTTTGGCTATTGGACCTCTCTGTCTACAGGATGTTTGAGTGTGGCTAGTTTGAGCTATGCATGAGATTTTTGTAAGCTAGCCTCAGTGTTCTGTTGTGACCGGGCCAGTTATTTAATTTTTCTTTTTGTCTTTGAAACCTGCTGCTCTGAGGCTTTAAACTCTGCTGTTCTCATCTTGAGCTCCTCCCCTCTGGACCTAGTGGACAGCCAGCAGGACCTCCTGTGGATTTGTATGTCTTTCCTGTCTCAGGCTGTGTGTTACCTATCATGAGGTATGCAGTGAGCTGCCTGTGTGACTCAGGATGTCTTGGCTAGGGCTTGAACCTTTGGCTGGGTACTGTGCTGCACTGCAGTTCATTGAAAAATGTCTGTCGTGAGTGTAGCTTTCCGACTGGCATTGTTTTGAATGCATCTTTAAAGGTTAGTTATAAATACATTAATGCTTGGGACTGACAAGAATTCATCTGTGGAACTATACCATCCTGTGAGATTTTATTTCATTATATATGTTCACAGAAAAGAAACAGGGAGGGTAGGGTGGGCTGGAAAGACCCTCAGCAATTAAGAGCACTGCGTGTGCTTTCAGAGGACTTGGGGTTGGTTCCCAGTACTCACGTGGGAGGGACCTCTCTACTGTGCATAACTGGTTCCAAGGGATCTGATACCCTCTTATGGCCTCTGAGGGCACTCTGTGTGCAAATGGTATGCAGACATACGTGCAGGCAAAACTCCCATACACTTACAGTAGATACTAATAAATAAGCTGGACTTAAATTTTCATTTTATGTGTATGAATATTTGGTATATATCAGTGTAATGTGTGTGCTATGCCTTCAGAATCCAGAAGAGGGCATTAGATCCTTTAGAACTAGTCTTACAAAGGCTTTTGAGCCACATTATGGCTGCTGGGAATTGAACCTGGGTCCTCTGGAAGACCCCAGAGGAGCAAGTACTTCTAATAACAGAGACATCACTCCAGTCCCAGAAGCTGGGTTCTGAGTGGCTCCAATATAATTTGAACTATAGCAAAAGGTAGAATTCTGTTTAATTGTAACTCTCCTTCTTCTTCTTCTTCTTCTTCTTCTTCTTCTTCTTCTTCTTCTTCTTCTTCTTCTTCTTCTTCTTCTCCTCCTCCTCCTCCTCCTCCTCCTCCTCCTCCTCCTCCTCCTCCTCCTCCTCCTCCTCTTCTTCCTTCTTCTTCTTCTTTCTTCTTCTTTCTTCTTCTTCTTCTTTTCTTTTTTTGGTTTTTTGAGACAGGGTTTCTCTGTATAGCCCTGGCTGTCCTGGAACTCACTTTGTAGACCAGGCAGGCCTCAAACTCAGAAATCCGCCTGCCTCTGCCTTCCAAGTGCTGGGATTAAAGGCATGCGCCACCACGCCCAGCTTCCTTTTTCTCTTTTTTCCACAGACTTCATGAGGAGATAATCGACTTTTATAACTTCATGTCCCCTTGTCCTGAAGAAGCAGCCATGAGAAGGGAGGTGGTGAAACGGATCGAAACTGTGGTGAAAGACCTCTGGCCCACAGCTGATGTGAGTATCTTGTTCACGTACCAGTCCATGAGGTTGTGTCAGCTTTATCCACATGTGCCCACGCTTCCTATTCCCACAGTAGAGCAGCTCCCCAGGCCTAGTCCCGGGAGCATCGCCTGGGAGGGAACGGCTTAGACGAGCACTCTCCCCTCTACTGCGTCTAGCCCTGGTGTAGTCCAGCCTCTGGTTAGCCTGTGAAACCCATAAATAGGAATATTTATATTCTTATGGTCCTTCATTCCCCTCCTCTTTCATTCTTGTTTAAAAATTGCGTTAAGGTTAGAAATCTCCCTCCTGCTCCACCCACACTTGCAGTCACTGCAGTTCACAGCATGGAACATGTTTGCGTCATTAGAAATTGCAAGTGGCAGCAGAGCATGGTGGCACATGCCTTTCATCCCAGCCCTCAGGCAGCAAAGGCTGGAAGTTTGAGGCTCAAGTGGGCTACGTAGGGAAACTCTGTCTTAAAACATAACAGAATACAAGTGTTCCTGGTGTAGCACTCACATGAATGAGTGTGTGTCTGTGGAAATGAGGTACTTGCCTATTTGTAGTCCTTGGTGCAGGCAGCCTGTGGTATGTCAGCTGACCAGGGAGCTAACCGCCTGGCCTGGATTTTGATGTAAATAAATGTACAAAGAGTTTTCTAGTTTGTTGCACCATTTCATCTGCTTCTTCCCCTAATGTCCAAGCTGGTTTTGTTTGTCCTCGTGTTTTTCAAGGCATGGTGGGGGTCTGCTGGCTTGAACTCTGGGACTTCTCTTTCAGGTGCAGATATTTGGCAGCTTTAGTACAGGCCTCTATCTTCCAACAAGGTGAGTGTCAAGGCTGACGGCACACTTGGGTGTTGGCTTATGGAGTGGCAGTGTCTTTGCTTCTAAGGCTTGAATAGCCAGCTAAGGGGAAGGATTGTGGAACACAGGGGAAATAGGCAGAAAGTTGCATTTATTAGTTTAGTATTAAGGCAGGAGATTGCTTGCTTGGCATTTTTCTTCTTGCATTTAATTTCTTTCTTTTTTTTTGGGGGGGGGTATATTTGGATAATAGTTTATTGGTTAAAAGAATATATTTCCACAAAGATTTTTTTGATTTGTTTACAGAGCTACCCATATTTTATAGAATACCTGAAGAAGCTGGAAAGCTGTTCAGATTTCATGTGCTAAAAAAAGAATATTCTTAATTAAATTGTAAGAAAAACACTAAAATACACAGGACAAATAAGCCTCAAGAGAAAATATGGCTGAACAAAAATAATCAGCAACTACATCACTTTATAACACAGGAATTATAATGAAATGAAGTTCTCTCTGGACGACTCCAGCTATACATGAAATGAAAAGTATTTTCAACATACATCCAATTTCCAAAGTACAACATAATGAAACATTTAAAACTTCAGTGTATTTTGATTAGTTCTTAAAGCCCCTTCCCCCAAACATTTTGGCACCAAACAAACTTTTGCTACAAATGGGGATTTTTTTCCTTTGAGATTTCCTGCATGACCAGTGTTGATAAAATAAGGAAAGGGGAAAGGCTGATTGACAAGAACAGCTACATAAACTATTAGAAGACCATTCCTAATCGAGAAATGAATTGGTACTAACCACTGTGTGCATACACTTAGATCAATGCCTGTCAGAGCCTTACAACAACGAATGGCAGTCTTAATCAACACAGAGGGATCTTTTTCTGGGTTTGGTCCATCCAGCGAAGGAGACCAGTGGCCTCCAATGGCCATGGCTTCATCCTTGCCTTTCATTCCCACTAGAAACTAATTCAAACCAAAGAATCATTTATATATATATAACACAGCCCATCAAATTATAATAGATACTTAGAAAATTAGGAAGGTACAAACCTTCCCAATACTACTTTTACTACCTCTGATATCTGTCAGTCAAGGACGAGTTCAGTTCAGCATTTAATTTCTTAAGCACAGAAATGTTGGGTGTCAGACAGAAAATGGATGGGAACTGCCTTGGTCTCCTGCTGCCATAGAACAGGACCCCGGGTTGGCTGAACTGTAAACTGTAGAAGCTTCGTTAGCTCTCAGTTCTGGGGACCGAGAAGTCTTAAGATTCAGAGGCTTATCTGGGTCTAACTCACCCCGTAGCAGAGGTCTTGATCCATTTAGAAAACATTGCCCCAGAGCCTACTCACCTCAGGAAGGAGAAAGGCCTGACCTGTTGGTTGGGGGGGCCACATTTCAGTGGGAGTCTTTGGGGTTTTGATAGTGAATAGAAAATGTTAGCGAACCTTCAAGCACACTTCTGTTAGAACAGTATTTTATGAAGCTCTTTATGTAGAAGTGTCAGATTTACATCCTAAAATTGTCTTCTGGGTTCATATTGTCATATATATAATGTATAGGTGGTTTTTGTTGTACATGCTGGTTAGCATTTGGAACTAGCCTGCTAGTATAGCATTTGGCTGTGATGTCAGGACTTAGGAACTGACATGGGCAAAGGCTCTGGAAGCCAAGTAGATTAAAAGTCTTCAGGGATCTCCAGACCTTGAAGCAAGAGCCAGTGACGATAGAATAGACTGCTGAAAACAGTTTATCCTGTCACCTGTTGGTTCCTGGGACTCTGAGGCCCTTTTCACTCTGGCTTTATATACTTAGATGACTCAAGAGCTGCATTCAGGGCTCATGGCTTAGGTACTTAGGGGACCTTGTTGATAAGAGGCAACATGCTGTGGTGCTGGCCTTCCCATGGGAGGCCACCTGGTGAGGTTTGTTGTGACTGACACAGTTTCTCTTCTGTCCAGTGACATAGACCTGGTTGTCTTTGGAAAGTGGGAACGCCCTCCATTACAGTTGTTGGAACAAGCCCTCCGGAAGCACAACGTGGCTGAGCCGTGCTCCATCAAAGTTCTTGACAAAGCTACAGTGAGTATTGGGGGACAGATACCTTCACCTGAAGTCCCCACATGGGGTCAGTGTCCTCTGGTTTTCTTACAGTGGTTACTGGTTATATTTTGATTGTCCTCTTGTGGTATAACCATACCAGTGACCATCTTCATGATTTACCAGCTGAGAACCTGTTTGGTGATAAGTGGATTTGTTCTCATTGTGAGATCTTAGATTTTCACTCTTGGCCTTAAAAGACTTGTGTCTGTCTGTGTCTGTAGAGTAAAGCAAGGCAGAGGATCACTACGGAGGAACTAGCACTCCACCTGCTGTTGTCCTGGTTTGCAGCTTAGAGATCTGTGTGGCAGTGGTGTGTGTGTGTGTGTGTGTGTGTGTGTGTGTGTGTGTGTGTGTGTGTAAGACCGCACACTAACTTACGCTGAAGGAGGAAAACCTGGAGTTCCCTTTGTTGCTCAGCCCTGTGTCTTCTTAGGAAAGGCACTGTCTCAGGGGAAACTGAAAGATAAGATTGCTTCTAAGAAGTTCCTGGGACGATTCATTGAAATGGTTTATGTTAGACAGCTTATGATCTCAGTCTGTGGCCCTGGTATGCACCAGACACCAGCTCTGCTGCCATGGACTGGTGTTTCAGTTTTGAGTTGGTGTGTTACCTCGTCTGTAGGGTTTTTGGGGAAAGTGTGAGTTTCAATCCAGTGGCTGCAAGCTTTGTTGGTACTTTTGCCTGGGGTGGGTGAGTGTTTAGATGGAAGCATGCCCACTGTGGATTGGATCTTCACAAAGTGTCTAGACTGTCCCTTCCCAGTGGTTGTCCCTCCAGGCCTGGCTACCATACTGCCTTTTATTTTATTCACCGGAACTCTGCTTAGTCATGAACCTTGGGTAAGATGCAGAAGGCCATGTTGTACTCAGTCAGTCCTCCAACTCACCGGCAGGCACATGAGGAAACACCCACAATGAATAGCAAGGGAAAGGCTTTGAGCTCCTTTAAACACAGTGGGCAGAGGTGACACCTTGCTATGACCAGGGTCCTGCTGTGGTCCAGGGTCCTGTTGTGATCCAGGGAAGGTCCTGCTGTGATCCAGGGAAGGTCCTGCTGTGGTCTGGGGTCCTGCTGTGGCCCCATCTGTGCCATGGTTGTTCTTTTTGTCTTTAATTCTTCATCCAGGGAGAAATCCAGCTGTCTTAGGCACTCTGACCACTCAGTCTTGCACAGTTAGTGAAGTGAGGCCCTTTGACAATGTGGAGGCAATGGGGACTTGCTGTTGGTGGTGGTATTCAGATGTAGGAGAGCTTATGGGTGGCCTGAGGTTCCTGAGTTGTTGAACTTTTCAAGATCCAGACAGAGCATTTGAGGATTGTTGGGTATAACTGCTTAGTCCTCCCAGACTCCCTGCTCCAGCATGTTGAAAAATATATACCTCAATTACTTGAAGGCATCCCATCCTGGCTGGTGTGTGTGTGTGTGTGTGTGTGTGTGTGTGTGTGTGTGTGTGTGTGTGTGTGTGTGTGTGTGTGTGTGCGCTCTTCTCTTCTCTTCTCTTCTCTTCTCTTCTCTTCTCTTCTCTTCTCTTCTCTTCTCTTCTCTTCTCTTCTCTTCTCTTCTCTTCTCTTCTCTTCTCTTCTCTTCTCTTCTCTTCTCTTCTCTTCTCTTCTCTTCTCTTCTCTTCTCTTCTCTTCTCTTCTCTTCTCTTCTCTTCTCTTCTCTTCTCTTCTCTTCTCTTCTCTTCTCTTCTTCTCTTCCTCTCCCTCCTGCTCGTCCTGTGATGATAACCATGGATCTGGATCTTGAAGTGCAAGGGCTTTGTGCTGCTGTGTATTTCTCAGTGTCTGGTCTAACAGAGCAGCTGTGGTGCTCTCACCCTTGGGTGTGTAGTGTGACTTTGTAGGGTGCATGTGCAGGTCAGGCCTCTCACCTGAGTCCTCTCTCAGGCTCCCATTCCCCTCTTGCTGTCCCACTTCAGAGTTGGCCTGTAGGAGATGGTAGAGTGGGAGTCCTGCTAGGAGAAGACAGGTCATGGACGTTGTGTGGAGCTTCATGACCACTGATTTTAACTCCTGACAGAGCCCTTCTCTTTAAAACTGACATCCTTGACCACCAATTCCCTTTTGTGAAGAGAGAACGGTGAGTGACTGTCTGGAGATGTAGATGTCACAGCAGTTTGTCAACTACATCCTCATAGGTGCCCATCATAAAGCTCACAGATCAGGAGACTGAAGTTAAAGTCGACATCAGCTTTAACATGGAGACTGGCGTGCGGGCGGCAGAGTTCATCAAGAATTACATGAAGGTACTGTTGTCTCAGGTGCCCAGTAGGACAGAGGTGTGAGACCTTGTTACTCATTTTTCTCATGAATGTTAAAAACCTTAGGATGGGTCATGGGTAGCAATACAGACAGTGCAATTTCCAGGTTCTGTCATGGGGTCTGTGGGGGCACTCAGGAAGTGTGTAGTTGCTTTCTGATTGGCTTTGAGTGACTGCTTCTTTTAGAGCACTCTGGGGAAATGTTCTGTGTTAGTGCACAGCCTCGCTCCTGCTCCCGGCTTTGTGCTACTCTCCCAACCTACTTTCTCACTTGCCAGACTCCGTCTAGGTTGGCTTAGTTTAGAGGCCTCAGTGCTTGTGAATGTGAGAGTGGCTGGTGCCTGAGCTGCTGCTTTCTGGAGCTTTGAGTGTTGGCACTCAGGCCACACAGCCAAGCCTGTGGTCTCTTTCCTCTGTCAGTTCCCCTTGTCTGTCATTGATCTGCAGGAGCATTTGCCCACTTCCCTCGCTCTCTGTCCCTGCTTTCCCTAGTTCTGTTCAGGGCTGAGCCACCTGCTTACTGAGTGCTGGGATTCTTGTGTCCCACTGATGGGGTCATGGCTTGGGCCTGGGGGTGTGGGGGCAGTACCCTCAGCTAGTGTGAATCCTTAAGCCTAAAATTGGAGTCAAGAGTTTTTGGGGGGAGGGAGCAGGAGAATGGGTGAGGAGTTCTTTTTCTCCCAGGAAGCTTGTCTAGAGTCCCTTCAAAAGTACATCAGCTACGGGGCTGGAGAGAGAGCTCAGAGGTTTTAAGAGTTTTTTCAATTCAATTCCCAGCAACCGCCCAGTAGCTTATAGCTATCTATAATGAGATCTAGTGCCCTCTTCTGGCCTGCAGGTGTACATGCAGGCATAATTAAAACAATAACAAAAAAAATATCAGCTGACCTGTATGCCTCTTCTTGGGTTTCAGAAGTACTCGCTACTGCCATACTTGATTTTAGTGCTGAAACAGTTCCTGCTGCAGAGGGACCTGAATGAGGTCTTCACAGGCGGGATCAGCTCCTACAGCCTCATCCTAATGGCCATCAGCTTTCTGCAGGTGAGCGGCCTCCGCACTGTGCTCTCCTCACCCTCACTGGGCTGAGGAGGCGCCCTTTTCTGCTTCTCCTCACAATGCTTTCTTGGTCAGCCCCCGTCCTGTAGGTTGATTCTGTGGGTGTAGGTTTCAGACCCTGGGTGATGCCTGCCTGTGCTTCAGGAAGCTCCAACTTTTACTATACTGAGAACTGTGGATTGTCAGTTTGGAGCAGGAGAGCAAGAATTGGTTTATTCCTATATAAATCATAAAAAGCCTTTTCCACTGGCGCTTATCTGTAAATTACTCCCAAATACCCTGAGAGTAAAGGGTAGTTACCAACATGGGGATGAGATGGAGACATTTCCTTTTGTGTTTTTGAGATAAAGTCACTCTAGTCCTGGATGACCTAGAACTCATGTGCAGCCCAGCCTGGCTTTGGACCCATGGCAGTCCTCTTGACTCAGTTTCCCTGGCACTGAGACTGCACATGTGAGCCACTCTGCCTGGCAAGCCCTCTGTGATTATTGGTCTTAAATTCGGTGTCATCTCTGCTTTGCGAGTAGAGCACTAGGAGCTGCCCTGTCAGCAGCTGGCCTCCCAAGCAAGGCGCTCCTCTCCTTGCTGGTTGGTTGGTTGGTGATGTTGAGCCAGAACCTCTTACATACTGACCTGGAATTCACTTTGTAGCCCAGGCTGGCCTTGAACTAGTAGCAAGTCTTCTGTCTTAGGCTCCTGAGCACTGAGATTATAGATGTGAGCTCTTACACCTGCTAACTCATATACAAAATAGCACCTGTGTTAAAGTTTTATTGCATTTCTATTGGCTTGAGAAAACATTTGCCTGTGTGTGTTAGTCACCTGAGTGTATGTCCCCATGTATATCACTGAGAGTGTATGTATGTCCCCATGTATATCACTGAGAGTGTATGTATGTCCCCATGTATATCACTGAGAGTGTATGTATGTCCCCATGTATATCACTGAGAGTGTATGTATGTCCCCATGTATATCACTGAGAGTGTATGTCCCCATGTATATCACTGAGAGTGTATGTATGTCCCCATGTATATCACTGAGAGTGTATACATGTCCCCACGTATATCACTGAGAGTGTACGTATGTCCCCATGGCTGCCCAAGTCTCTTTCCCCACGTATATCACTGGTTCTCCTTTGTGAGTGCTTGCTGAGGGTTTGTTATTCCCAATGACACTGCTAGCCTGCAAGTCAGACTGTAGCTCGGACTGTGGTGAGCTTTGATGCAGACGTGTTGCCCCTGAAGCATTAGTCCCCAGGTGTGACAGCGGAGAGGCTTACAGTGCTGAGCCATCACAGTGGGTGACATTACTGTTAGCGACATGGCCTCTGTTTATATCTTGAGTACCCCTGATTTGAGGTAATGTGTTTGGATATCTTGTCAGGACAGGTGACGTTACCTTGAGTGGGGTTTCCCAAGGCTTCCTGGTGTGCTGTTACTAGGATCCTTCTGGCTGTCAGACCTCACAGAGCTATATAGATGGGATAGCCCTCCTTCTGTGCCTGTGTTGGAGACCACCCACCTGAGGCTGGACCTGGTGTAGCATTCTGCTTATCTCACTGCTGCTGCCTGAGGGAAGAAGGCCAGGCCCTGTACTGGGCTGCCTTGAGTATTTGATTTGGCTCAAAAGCAAGGACATAAAGGCTTGGCAAGAGGACTGCCCTGTTATGTAGAGGAGGGAAGAACTCTGACATTATGAGGGATTATTCCTGGAAGGCCACATTCATGCTTCAGCCCTGTGCTACCAGGACTTGGACACTAGGGAGGCTTGACCGTCACCATCTAGAATTGTGCAAAGGACAAGTTCTCTGTGTGACCATGGAAGCGATGAGCCACACGCTACTCTTGGATGCTGAGAGTAACTGGCATGCCCACACTCATTCTGTAGTGGGCAGCTCAGGTCTATAAAGTTGCTGGCACCTGGGAGTTAGTTATCAGGGACCGTGGGCAAGCGTCACAGAGAGGCTGTGGCTTGCTAGAACAAAGTGTGCAGGTGAAATAGCCTGACAGTGATGTGTGAAAGCTGGAAGTGAGTTCCCAGGCAGAGTTAGCTCTGTCCACTCACATCCTGGTCCAATGATTGTGATACTGTTCAGTCTCATCCTGCTCCCTCCTGGTAGCATGTCAGGATGATGACATTGATGTGAACCATGCAGCCACCATCCAGATGACAATGTGGAAAACTTACCATTGCAGCATGAGGGTAACTAGATGTGTGTGCTTGGATGTCGTGGTCTGAATGGATGTTGAGATGTGTTCTTTCTTTCAAGCCTCCCACCAACAGAGGCTGTCCATTGTCTTGTGTTTTCTCAGGTGCTATCGAGTGGGGACCCCTCAGTGGGTTCCTGGAGAGCTGCTAGGTGAGTGTTGTTGGAGTGTAGCTTGAATTCATATGCTGGTGGCTCTCTTGCTTTTACAGTTACATCCAAGAATCGATGCCCGGAGAGCTGATGAAAACCTGGGAATGCTTCTTGTAGAATTTTTTGAACTTTATGGAAGAAATTTTAATTACTTAAAAACTGGTATTAGAATAAAAGAAGGAGGTGCCTATATCGCCAAAGAAGAGATCATGAAAGCCATGACCAGTGGGTACCGACCATCGATGCTGTGCATTGAGGACCCCTTACTGCCTGGTGAGCTTGCCCCTCTGGCTGGAAGCACAGTGCTGGCTTATCTCTACCAGCAGAACTCAGTGGGAACACTTTCAGGTTTCTAACGAGTTTACTGCACTTTAAAATGTTTACATTCTGGAAATATCATAACTAGGAAAGGCTAATCAGGGAATCCTCACAGGAAACATTCACTTCAGGAAGGAAGCATGGGCCAGGAAGTGAAGAATGGGGACTCCTGCAGGTGATTCTCCTGGCTTTCCTATGTCACTGCAAATGTTGCTCTTGCAGTATGTGGTGGCTGAGCTAGGACTCCAAGCCCCACTCCATTGGCACGTGTAAGGGTGCTTATCTCACCCACCGTGGTAACACTTGGTCTTTAAGTCCTTGCCAATCTGATAACTGCTGCACATTCTTATTTAGTTATAGTCCTTCCTGGTGCTTGCTCTTCAACTCTGCATATGCCTGTTGAGCCTGTCTTGGGTGATAGGCTAAGTGCATGATGGGATCAGGGCAGGCTGTGACAACAGGACGACGGGAGGCTGCAAACGCCTTGGCTTTGTTCTTCTTTCGTGGAACTGTGCGCTGCGCTGCAGCCATGGTCTCCTGAGCTGGCCACGTTGGTGTTCTGTGCTAGGGGAGCCTTGTCCACATGACTCTCAGATCCCAGCTTGTGCTTTCATTTGTATTCAGTCGCTTATTATTCTGCTCCTATTCCTTATTTATTTACTATCCTCATTTTTTTAAATAATGTTTTTATTAAATATTTTCTTTATTTACATTTCAAATGTTATCCCCTTTCCTGGTTTCCCCTCCGAAAACCCCCTATCCTCATCCCCACTTCCCCCTGCTCACCAACCCACCCACTCCCACTTCCCTGTCCTGTTATTCCCCTATACTGGGCCTTCGAGCCTTCACAAGACCAAGAGGCCTCTCCTCTCATTGATGTCCTACAAGGCCATCCTCTGCTACATATGTGGCTGGAGCCATGGGTCCCTCCATGTGTACTAGCTGGTTGGTGGTTTAGTCCCTGGGAGCTCTGGGGGGTTCTGGTTGGTTGATATTATTATTCCTTCTATGGGGCTGCAAACCTCTTCAGCTCCTTCAGTCCATTCTCTAGCTTCTCCATTGGGGACTCTGTGCAGTGGTTGGCTGTGAGCATTCACTTCTGTATTTGTCAGGTTCTGGCAGAGCCTCTCAGGAGACAGCTATATCAGGCTCCAGTCAGCAAACACTTGTTGGCATCCACAATAGTGTCTGGGTTTGTTGTCTGTATTTGGGATAGATCCCCAGGTGGGACAGTCTCTGGATGGCCTTTCTTTCAGTTTCTGCTCTATACTTTGTCTCCGTATCTCCTCCCATGGATATTTTCTTCCCCCTACTGTCCTCAAATTTAATGATTATTTTTAAACTGTTCGTTCTAGGGTGAGACTAATTTCTTTAAAAATCTTTTGAAAGGAAAATAGACAATTCTAGTGAGCTGTCTTCAAGTGGCTAACGGATCCCATAAATGGGGAGGTGGGGTTTTCGTGGAAACGTCCTGACAGTGTGTCATCTACTTGAGTGTCCCATGTCTTCAGGTTCTATTTCAGTGTGCCTGCATTACTCCTGGACTGTAGCTGTGTCTAGGAAGATGAAATTCCCATATCCTCCCTAAAATCCCATACTTGAGATGACTGAGCAGTGAATCTATGTAGGAGTTACAGTTCCTCTTGATGCTAGTGGTAGCTTCATTTGCTTTGCTCTGTGAGTTTGTAATACAGCATTCTTCCCTTAAAGGGCTTCCTTCCAGTTCTGATACTCTGTTCAGTGTGAGCGACCCCGTTACACTGTGTGCCACTCAGGGCTTATCATGACATTGATCATGCCAAGTCCACACTGCTGGTTGGTGTGTTGGATATTCTGGATTTCCTTGTGGTGTGGGCTTCCCTTTTTTTTTCTTTTTCCCTTTTCTGCTACCTGGGGTCTTAGCAGACTCTGTGAACTGTCAGACACTTGTGGCTGCCCCCTTTCCATTGTTAGGAATAGACTGGTCACAGAGTCTGAAGCACTGAACCTGTGTGCAATTATATACCATGCACTTGCAGCAGCTCGCTCGGGTCTGTGTTTACATGCCTGTTGCTTGAGCTGCTGTAGTTGGGAGGCATTTGGTGGTGAGCCCCTATTCACAGTACCTTGTATGAGAGACAGGTGCCTTTGTGTTGCAGGAAATGATGTTGGACGGAGTTCCTATGGGGCCATGCAGGTGAAGCAGGTGTTTGACTACGCTTACATTGTGCTCAGCCACGCTGTGTCACCGCTCGCCAGGTCTTACCCCAACAGGGATTCTGAAAGGTAATGGGTCTTGTGCCTGGGTTCTAGGCTCCTCTTTCCTGTAGAGTAGCAGGTGTACTTTTTCATGTGCTTCTGTGGCATGGATGGATACACTGTCATACTTGAGTGGACCTTGAGGAAAGCTTTTTTGGGGGCAACAAGATGGCTTTTGGGTAGCCCGTGGCCTAGGACAGCATTTCTTAGTGGGGTGGTATTGTACTTGGGACATTCTGTATTAGAGCAGATTCCTGACTTTGAAAACCTCGGTTGGTGCCTGTCCAGCAGCTGTCAGGTGTGCTTGCTTAGGTTGTGAGTGGGTTCAGATCTGAACACACTGCTCTGCCTCTACAGCTGTTTAGCCGTCCTTCACTTTACAGTTGAGGATAGTCTACAGTGTCTCCTTTAGTGGTTGTCAGGCATATTTATTTCCAGTTCAGCTTAGCTGCTATAGTATGTGCACATGGGGAGCAGGAGGAGACAAGAGTGGAAGGGGAGAAATGGGCTGAACAGACTGCTGTCAGCAGTGTGTGAATGTCTGTTCCAGAGCTGGCTGCCTCAGGAAACTGTTAGGAATGGGCCTGGCTTTCCATGATTGTCCACACACAGTGTTGCAGGCCAGCCCCTAGCCTGTAATGGGCGCCTGGGTATCTCTCCACACCTGTGCAGTGGAAACAAAGTGTCAGGACTTCATGGCTACCGCTTAAACTGGATTGAAGCCATCATTTGTAGACAGATCTTGGTTAAGGACTTCTACATAGTGAACCTACCTTTATCTGTACCGTGATCTCATGGTACTATGAATGTAAACATGTCAGACCTCATGCTCTCTCCTGTCTTTAATGAGCCTCACATCTGACACCTAGTGCTTATGTCCAACCCTGTTCTCTGCAGTACTTTAGGAAGAATCATCAAAGTCACCCAGGAAGTGATCGACTACCGGAGGTGGATCAAAGAAAAGTGGGGTAGCAGAATCCTCCCGTCTCCAGACCTTGGTGAGAGACTGACAGTGTGAGGCGTGGCCTCTCACCATAGCACAGAAGCATCTCTGCCCTCTTGTAGGGTTGGCCAAGCTGTGAAAGTAGTTCCTTTTCTACTTTTTCTGATAGGCTATCCGTTCTGTAAGCTCTGGACCCTATAGAAATACAGTCGTAGCTGCAGTAAACGAAGGGAAGGAGCAGATGGAAGTGGTTGCTAATGTTGCATTTGATTAAACGAAGGTATACTCCAACACAGTGGCAAGAAATCACTGAGATGCAGATAGGTTTTGTTCCAAATCTTAGAAATCCAGTATGTATTTGTTTCAGAATTCTACATTCTACATTGACATTGGACATATTTGTTTTATGTTTATAGTTTATGACAGCTACAGGTTAAGACTTACACAGCACTGGACAAATTATAGTGTTTTCTGGTGACTAGTTTGATTCACATTTAAAATTAGATTAACTCAGATACAAGGTTTGGTTTGTTAACATTCAGAGTTCAGCAGCCTTGTGCTTCGAGCACATTGTACTAATCACTAACCTGGACTTTGCTTTCCTGCCCCAGACAACAGGATTAAGATAAAGGAGAGAATTACCACGTGCAATGGGGAGCAGATGCAGAGCCGGGAGCCCAGCTCCCCTTACACCCAGCGCCTGACTCTGTCCCTGTCCAGTCCCCAGCTGCTGTCTTCAGGCTCTTCTGCTTCTTCTGTGTCCTCACTTTCTGGAAGTGACATTGTGAGTGGGCTTTTGCTCTTGACTCGTCCTTCTCATGGGGTGGGGTGGCCACTGTCCTTGTTATCTGTAGCAGGGAGTTCAAGACCTATTCCTCCTCCATCTCAGTCCCTTGCTGGGGTGTGAGGATGTGTGTGTGTGTGAGAGATGTATGTGTGTGTGTGAGATGTATTTGTGTGGATATCTATGGAGTATATGTGAGGTACGTGTGGGTGGGAGGTTGGGGTGTGTGTGTGTGGTGTCGTGTCTGTCTTTGTTGGGTGTTCTTTGACATAGGCTTTAAGAACCCCTGGCTGTGTTGCTCCGATGACCCATCAATAGCACTCAGCCAAACTTTGGACTTTGAGTGGTTTTTTTTGAGAAATGGTTTAGAGATTTACCGGTTAGGTCCATGTGCCTCATCTGCATTTTCTGCAGCCTAGTCTTTCTCGTGCTGCAGTGACTGAGGAAGGATAGGTTTGCTGTAATGGCCTTTCCTAGCTTCCTCCTTAAAGGCGCCTGGCTCACACTTCAGCTGCGCTGTGCTTATGACTCTCCTTGTCTCTGTGCTGCGCTCTAGGACTCCGACACACCGCCCTGCACCACACCCAGTGTTTATCAGTTCAGCCTGCAAGCACCCACTACCCTGATGGCCAGCCTGCCCACAGCCTTGCCAATGCCCAGCAGCAAACCCCAGCCTGCTGCTTCCAGAACGTTGATCATGACAACAAACAACCAGGTACAGGCTTCCTCCCCGGGGACGGCATCCGGGCCAAGCAGGACCCTAGATCAGCGTTCTTGTGGACGACTGGGTCTAGTGCTGTCTCCCGGCAGTCATCGTGCTTTGGTGGCTGCAGTTGTTACTCAGCCTGTTGTGTAACGCAGTCTCTGACCTGGAGTCTGATGTTGTTCTGGAGCACTGGATGCCTCTGACAGGTGCTCTCTCAGTGCCGCTTTGCATGCAGTAGTGTCCAGGGCACGCACTGCTGGCTGCGTAGACACTTGCTCTCTCTCTCCAGAAACTCAGTGTCAGCATGGGCTTAGACTCTCTGTTAGTCAGTCAGTACTCGGGACTTCTCTTTTTAAATTTTATATAAAGTGAATCAAAAGAAAAGTATAGAAATTCAGTATTGTGTTGGGTTTGTACAAACTCAGTGCATTATTAACTGGGAAGGAGAAGCAGCATTTGACGTGGGAGTTGAGTGGGAAACAGAACAGAAGCATGTAGATGGCTTTCCTGGAGTCCTTTGGCCCTGCTGAGATCCATTCCCACACAGCTGCTTTGAAGCTGAGCTCTACGAAAGCATGTGACTCTGATGTTGGTGAGCGTTGGACACCCTTCCCCCAGTGTAGCCCAGACTACAGACCTCAACGAGTGCACGCGAGGAACTTTCCAAGGCAGTTGTTGAAGCTATTAAATTCTACCCCACTTCAACTTGACTGTCAGCTTCCGGAAAGGACACTGCCCACCCTTCCACTCTGGAGGCCTCTTTGTCACTCGCCAGGACAGTGTCTTGGAGAGCCCGATGCAGGGCCAGCTTCAGTTTCCTGCCGGAGGTGTTTTGGACCTGTGGTGTCTAAGAAAGTATAGGTGTGGATCCCAGTTGGTTGTCACAGTTGTATGATTATCCTGTGTGAGTGTGAGTCAGGCTGAGCTTGAAACCAAAGTTTGCTGTAATGGCCTGGAGCAGAGTGCTGGCATCCGATTCTCCACCATGTGCTTTCTACAGAGGTAGCCAGGCTGCTGCCTCTCCCAGCAGCTGCTATCCCCCTATGGAGCTCTGCTGTCAAAGGTTAGCTCCTACTGTAGCAAGTCTCTCTGCAAGTGCTGGGTAAAGCAGCGATACCTGCAGTGTCAGGCTGAGAGTGGCACTTACCAGCTTTCTTTTGCTTTGGGTGGGACAGATAATGCGGTGGCCAGAAAGAGCCGCCCTCTTTGACTCTTCTTGTGTTCCTCTGTTCCTCTGGGGTCTGAGGGTTGTTCACTTTGGGGCTCATTCTAGGGACTAAAGTGACAGTTGCTGTTTTGGTGGCTCTAATTGTTTTGAATTTGGTTTGATCTTTGGAGAATGTTAGATTTTATGACCTAGTGACTGTTATAACTTGGTATTGTAATTGCTATTTGAGAAGATGAGATGATTGTAATTCCAAGGCCACAGTGTCCTTAGGTCACAACAGAAGCTGTGCTCCGTGGGCATGTGTGTGAGTGGATTCGCACAGCCAGCCCCACACTGCTTTCACTTGGTGTGAAGTTTCACTTGTGGGAAGCTCATGTTTCTCTTTTCCTTCTAGACCAGGGTTACTATCCCTCCACCAACCCTCGGAGTCGCCCCTGTTCCTTGCAGACAGGCTGGTGTCGACGGAACCACATCTTTGAAGGCTGTTCACAGTGTAACTTCCCCAGCCATTCCCTCGGCATCCCCCAACCCACTGTCTAGTCCTCATCTGTATCACAAGGTAAGTGTCGTCTGCTGCTGGGCTACTTTACTGCAGCCGCTTGCTCACTCGGGGCCCTGCACCCCTTGGAACTGAATTCCCCTGCATGCTCTCTGGTTGGTGGTTCAGTCTCTGTGAGCCCCCATGGGCCCGGGTTTGTTGACTCTGACCCTGCAGGGACCTTCTCACACCCATGAAGAGGCAGAGCAGATTAAAAGCCTGTAGGCTCTGAGTGGAGCCATAGTCTGTTCAGAGGGAAGGGTTCCCTCAGCTTACTGCACGCCGCAGCAGGGATTATGTGGCTATGGGTTCCTGTTGTACATTGTGTCTTTTCACCTCATGGTCTGTGTGCTGCACTCCAGCCCTGCTTTCTCTCTCTCCAGCAGCACAATGGCATGAAACTGTCCATGAAAGGCTCCCACAACCACACTCAGGGTGGCGGCTACAGCTCTGTGGGCAGTGGAGCTGTGAGGCCTCCTGTAGGCAACCGAGGACATCATCAGTACAACCGCACCGGCTGGAGGAGAAAAAAGCACGCACACACAAGGGACAGCCTGCCCGTGAGTCTCAGCAGATAATGGTCCTGACTGACTGCCCAAAGGCCTCGCTCGGGCACCACAGGGGAGCCGAGACCAGCATCCAGCACCTCCACCGCTGTCTGCCAAGCGCAGCCCAGCACTGGTCACTCTGCATGTTTGTGTGGTGGCCGCATCCATCTTACAGAACAGCTCCTTGTGCTCATCTGTGAAGCCTTACTACATGTGGATGTGCGTCTGCCTGCCTAGAAGTCTTCATCTGTGCCCAGCAGGGCGGCCTAGGAGTGTCAGGGACTGGATGTGCGGCTGTGCAGCCGGGTCAGCTAGGTGGCCATTTGGGGTTCTCATCGTGTCTGTCACAGGCAGAGACGCCAAGCCCTGCTCCGTGTCTTCTGACGGAGTGGGCAGGCTGCTGTTTTACTGCCCTCATGTCTTGTTTGAAAATTTGGGACTGTTTTTCTATGTAAATATTGAAAACTTATGATTTGTGCAATAACTCAGATATTTTTTATTTAATTTCATATTTTCACATAAGTTATATTTAAGGGAGGAGGGAATTTTTTTTAAAACACGCTTAAATCCTTTCCCAATTTGCATTTTCTAAGTTGGGTTCCTCGTGTTGGCTGGTTATCTGATAGCATCCTGACATGAACACCGTGAGGAGGGAGGGGCCTGTGGGCTTTGTTTTTATGTCTTTTCTTTTGGTCAGATGCAGTGAAGGAGCCAAGTCAACTTGATAGTTCTGTGAGGCCAGTGTGTACCTGGCAGCCTGGCTGTCGGCCTTGGGCCTTTGTCCTCTCTGACCACGAGTTCTGACATTTTGGTTTGGGTTTTTAAAAACTAGACACCAAATCCAGCATTTAAAGTGCCAGAAGTAAGAACCTCTAAGAGGAGAAGAGGTTGTCACGTCGTATAAATCGTAAAGAATCGTGACTCTGGGCGTGCTTCGGTCATTAAGTGACGTGGTCTAGAGTCACGGGCCTGGTGAGTATCGTTACAGACAATGGCACCCAGATTTAGGAATGTGGAGAAAGGGATTTTGTTGATTCCATTGAGGAATCTGCATAGGTATGCACTCGTTCTGTTAAGAGCAAATATCTGAAAAGGACCTCCGTTGTCCAGGCACATGGGGGTATTTTAATGTATCACAGGAGAGCACAGCCCCAGTGTGGGCCCAGGAGCGGCTGGTGCCTGGCGTCAGAAGCATACAGGTATACTATGCAAGTGTATTCTGCCACAACCACTGTCTTTGTTACTTTTTTTGAACAAGAATCCATCCATTGCCTGACCCTGATTCTCAAGCACCACGGTTGTCCTGGAGTGCTTGCAGTTGTAGGCCCTCTGACTTCTGCTTCTAAAACGGGGGTCTGGACCTGCTGCACACCACAGGCAGGTTGCTTCTTGTCCACCAGTACAGAGTGTCAAGCCGAGTGCTGTGCCACCTGATTGACATGCAGCAGTGGAAATTCTGAATGGATGTCTGAGTGACATTGGACACCTCGCCAAGGACAAGCTCTGTGTGTCTGGGTCTGCCTCCTGCTGCCGTGGTGAGGCTGTTGACTCTGGGAGGCATTCCAGAGCAGAGGAGCACATGGGTCTGCAGCTCATGAGGATTGGAGTCATCCAGAATATTTAAAATTATTTAAATTGTGAAGCCTGTTGCTAAAGAATATTTATGAACACTGGTCCATAGCCTGTACTAATTTACACATTAGCAATATTGACTGTATCTGCATTAAGGAGCCACCGTGGGGCCGTTCGAGTGACCCGCAGATGTGCGTTTTAAAGTTCTGTCATCCACAGGCACAGGTATGTGTCCGTCTCCGTCATGGTGAACCAGATGAATTGGCCTGGCGACCACTGTGGCCATATGCTACAGTTTACAAAATGATACCATGTTTAAATTTTCTGTGCGGACAACAATGTGGACACTAAAATTAACATATTTTTATGTAAAGTTTTTCTATTCTTTGATCTTTAATAAACTTTAGATGCTAGATACTTTTCCTCTGAAGGGTGGGGTAGTTTCTGCATTAGCTGCTTGCTGGGGTTTTATCCAAGCCCAAGGTCAACCCTGTAGCCAGGGTGGTGATGGGTCATTTTGCCACAACGTGGGGTAGTGCCACTGTGAGTATAGCAGGAGGATTGCACACTGTATTGTGCTGTGTTCTGTACTTAGGTATTCCAGTGGCTGTCACACGTAAAGCTCCCAAGTATGCGGCACTTTCAGCCTGTAAGTGACAGGACATCGGCTGCTAAGTGACAGCCCAGTCAGTGTGTGTGTGGTGGGATATCGTGTCTTATACGTGTCTTGTGAATCAAACACTATCCATGCCAACACAATAGTCTCTGCTCCATTGCCTGGGTCACTCTTAGCGAAGGACCGGTTCATGACCATAGAAGCCTCAGTGAATTCCAAGCAAGGTCAGGAAACCCATAGTAGGCTGTTTTTCTTGGAAGCAAGTGTGTAGAGGCTTGTATTTGTTCTGACCTCAGGAGTGTGAGGCTGACCATGCAGTGCAGACTGTTGGCTGTCTTGGAGAAAGAGCATTGTTTTTATTCTTGACAGTTTACCTACAAGTTGTCAAGCCCCGGGTGTGTGTTCAAGCAGCGTGTGCAGAAGTGAACCCGTACCTCATAATTCAGTTGGCTCAAGTAGGGAGAGGCCTTATGGATAAGCTAGAACTCTGAGCTGCTGCTCAGTCATAAAGCTGAGAAGCAGACCTGATGCTGTGCTGACACTGCCTCTCAGGATTCAGGGCAGATGGAAACGGAGCCACAGGCCTGAGTCTGTGAACACTTCTGGCTTGGGCCTGTCTTCCTTCCTTCCTTCCTTCCTTCCTTCCTTCCTTCCTTCCTTCCTTCCTTCCTTCCTTCCTTCCTTCCTCCCTCCCTCCCTCCCTTTCTTTCTGATTTATTTATGTGTATGAGTACACTGTAACTGTACAGATGGTTGTGAGCCTTCATCTGGTTGTTGGGAATTGAATTTAGGACCTCTACGTGCTCCAGTTGGCCACACTTGCTCAGTCCCTGCTCGTTCCGGCCCAAAGATTGATTTATTATTATAAATAAGTACACTGTAGCTGTCTTCAGATGCACCAGAAGAGGGCATCAGATCTTGTTAAGGGTGGTTGTGAGCCACCATGTGGTTGCTGGGATTTGAACTCTAGACCTTCAGAAGAGCAGTCAGTGCTCTTACCTGCTGAGCCATCTCTCCAGCCCTTAGGGCTGTCTTCTGAGCATATAACCCGGACAGTTTCTGTACAGATGTTCCACAGGCTGCCGACTCAATGGGTCTTCAAGCATACCTCCTCTTGCTTCCTGGGCCCTGCAGCCACTTGCTCTCAAGGGAACTTGCAGGGTGGCCTTGAGCGCCCGACTTGTCAGCCTCCGTTGGTTGCCTCCCCTGACTGCATTCTTTCGCCATTGAGAGGCTTCCACTCCTGAGTGTTCCCACTGTCCCTTTGGGTCTCAGACACCACCTCACCGGGTTGCATTCCTCCAGCCTTTTCTCCTACATCCATCACTGAGAGCCGTCACTGCCTGGGATCCTCAGCACAGCACTGCAGACCTCGCTCGGGTGCTGGCTTTTCCCTTCAGTGTTCTTAGTTACCATGGATGCCTGCTTGCTCTAGACCTGTCCATATCCACACACACCATATTGAGATCCTCGTAGAAAGGGAACCTGTAGGTCTGGGGAGATGGTGCGGCCCATAAAGGGCTTGCATTACAATCATGAGGACCTGAGTCCATCTCTAGCATCATGCAAAATCAGCTGGGGACTTTGAAGGCAGCAGGATCACCGGCTGGCCAGCCTAGCCTAATTGGTGAGTGCCAGCCTGTGTAGGAAGCCAGCAGTGTGGATAGTCCTTATTGGTTGGCAAAGTACAGTTGGCAATGGGGACATCACCCTGGTGCACAGCCCTACCAGGAGACAGCCCCAGCTAAGACAAGAGGGAGATCTGTGGACCTGTTGGGGAGTCAGAGCAGACAGAAAGTGGCTGAGTTTCTAGAAGAATAGTGTTCTAACTGCTGCCATTGGGGCCGCCTACCCAGGTGCCTGTTTGTCAGTCACCCCTCTCCCTGACTCCGTGACTTTTGTACCCATTTTCTTTTCTTTTCTTTTTTTTTTTTAATTTATTTATTGTATGTAAGTACACTGTAGCTGTCCGCAAATACTCCAAAAGAGGGCATCAGATTTTGTTACGGATGGTTGTGATCCACCATGTGGTTGCTGGGATTTGAACTCGGGACCTTCAGAAGAGCAGTCGGTGCTCTTAACCACTGAGACATCTTGCCAGCCCCTGTACCCATTTTCTTAAGCTATGAACTAAAATGTTACATATAGAGAAAACTCTGATCTTTCAGACCCAGAGTGGCCCCTGATCAACATAAACATGTCAGACCTGAAGGGATTCCTACATGGAGATAAGCCGTCAATTTAAAGTGTCTAATTTGCGTGAGGAACTGATTTTTAATAGCCGGTCAGAAAGAAGCCATTTTAATGCATAGCTGTCTCTTGCATTCATTGAACCTTAGTGTTCTTTCATATTTAAGATTCTTAGGGTCTTGGGGAATTTGGAGTAAAGGAAAGTTTAAGATAAAGTCATCGCCACTGTGATGCACTGGTGTACGAGTCACTTAGGATGGCATAAGAGACACCGCCAGTTGCCCGATAGCATTTTCTTTTGTCACTTCATAGGTTTATAGTGCAAGACTCAGATTTAAATAGAAAGCGAATAATTCTGGATACCAAGTGAATAGTTTCATTGGGTGCTCTGTACTGTGTTGAGTACCATTTTGCTTGTGGAAATGCACAGTCAATGTCCTTCTACCCAAGGATGGCTATGCAGATAGATGTACTCACCCAAGGTACCTTCTGAGTTGACGGCAGTCCTAATTTCATGTTGCTTTGCATCCATTCTGGATAGAAGGTGGACTGTTTCAAAGTATGTCATCCAGACTTCTGCCTCATGGTGCCACCTCCTTGCACCCATTGCCTGCTCATGGAACAGCCGTATGTGGCCTACTTGCCCAGCCACATTGAACTCACTTTAACAATAATGTCAGTCATGTCTGCCACAAAGGCCCTTTCTCAATGTGTGGCCTATGGAGCTCACACCTGCGTGCTGGTAGCTCCACATGGGAATCCTCTTGATAATTCCCAAGACCCAAGAAAGGTGTTGGCCTGAGGATATTTTTTTCTCTTTCTCCACATGTAGCTATTCCTGTATGTGGCTTCTAAGGCAGATTGGGTAATGCTGGAGATAGAGTCAGTACACTCTCATTTCCATCTTCTGGAATGGCGCATTCCATCATACTGGGTGTTTTCTTTTGACGTAGAAACTCCTCTGGGAGACCACGCCTTGATCTCCCCCTTTGATTCTCAGCAGAATTTGAATGCTGGGAGGTGCAGCCATCTTGAAAACATAGCTGCATGGGTGGCATGGTAAAGGAGGAGGGCAGGGTAGCTCTGGGGTTCCAGGAGGCACCGGAGCCCTTTTCATGGGCACAGATGGAACATTTACATGCAGAACAAACCTATTCCTGGCGCTCCAGGCTCTCCACTGAACACAACTTTAACGGAGGTATATAAAAAGCACCTGAAATACAAGCTCATGGGTGGTCCTGTAGGAGGTGTTATAGGTTGGGGTATGTCGGGAAATAATAAAAAAAAATAGCACCACCCTGCGCTATACCCAGCTACTCTGCCCGAGGTGTCTCTGACTCTAGGCTAGCCCCGTGCGGTGGTCTTCCTGGCTGCTGTTCATCTGTCTCAGAGCCTCTTGCATCTTCTCAGCCATCTACCCCCTGCGGCTAGTCATCACAAATCCCAGTAACCCAGTAAATCAAAACTCTAGAAGCTTATAATTAATCAGTCAGATTTATATATCAATAAGTTCTCAGTTCGCAAGATGCCCTCACAATAATTTCAGAGCTAGTTGGTAATGGTACAAGCTGCCCACCCAGATTAGACAAGTTATCCCAATTATTCTATCCTTTTATGATATTCATAGCTACCTGTGGCTATTTAAAGCCACACGGAATCTGGAGCATCTTCCTCTTCCTCTATCTTCCTTCCTTCTCCCCTGTCCTCTCTTTCCATCTCTAAAAATCTCTGCCCCCTTCCTTTTCCACTGCCCAGTCACAGGCTTCTTGTATTAACATTTAAGTCAATTTGGGGAAAATTCTGCTACATTGGGGGAACATTTGCTTGAAGTCCTGCCCGGCCTTCCTCCTGAATTTGGAGGGACATGCCCCATGAATGAAGCCCCTAGCAGCCCAGAAACACAGTTTTAAGACAGCACACCAAACACTTAGCTCTGCCTTTCATTCTAACTTCTGTGTTTTACTGAGCCACTTGATTTGGGCTAAGGAAGGCACGTACTTTACATCTTGGGCCTGAAATTGGAGCCTTTGTTCCAGAAGGGGCAGCTCCCATACCCCTGGAATATCTACAGAGGGACGAAGCCCTTTCCACTGTGGTTTCATGTCTGCCTCCTAACTAGTGAGGAGTTGGACATGTGATGATCTCAGTCAGGGACTTCTCCTGTGCCCAGTCAGAGCTGATTTCTCCACTTCGTCCTCTTTAAAGCTCTACATCCCAGCTCAACCTGAACGTGTAACCAGCAACCACCCGGACAGCCTTGGCTGCCCCTGGAGGGCATCCGGATGAGCTCTGGGAGGCTGTGTCTGCAAGGTCCAGTGGCTCCCCCTACAGGTAGAAGTTCTCTCTGAGAATGGCATTCAGAACCTTTGCTTTTCCTGCTATGGAAGCAGTGTGCCCAAGAGAAGAGAGAGGGCGCCCTTGTTCCAATCTCTCAGGTGCTCTGCTCTGCCAAACCATGGTCAGAACTCAGGTCACCCCTCTTGTCAGGTTGCTGGCTATCTGACCTCTCACCTCCAGGAACATTGTTCTCCCAGGTAGGCAGAGTTAAGATTTACTTAGCAACCAGGAGGGGGTACTCAGGATTTCAAAGTCCTTGGGGGGTGGGGGTGGGGGGAGGTGAGACTGCAGTTTTCCTCCGTTGAGGAACAGGTCGGTGACATGCTAACAGTGACAGTAAAGGGAGCCTGGGGATGCTGCTGCCTCTCATGGAGTCATTGATGCTGACCCAGTGCTGCCTGGGGACCACTTGGGGGTTATTTCTAGGTTGTTCATCAGATCTATCCCCATCCTAGAACTGGCTGTAGAGTTCTTATTCTGAGTTCTGGTGTGGGCAGGGGATTGCTGGCCATCATGGTCCACCATGTGCTGGGATGGGACCCTCACTAGTTCCCCATGCCATGCTGCTCAGTCTTTCTGAGGAGGATGGCTTCCCCACCCTCAGGGGCCCTAAGAACTCTGATGAGAAACAGGGGTACATAGGGTTGGGGGGGGGACAGTATCTAGGATCCCTGGCTGTGCTCACTGCTATAAGCGCTGGCAGAGGATGCTGTGCCCTTTGAACTGGATTGAGATAGGGTAGCCCACTGTCTGGGTGTGTTGAGGAAGGTGTGTGTCTGTCCACAAAGCGCCCCAAAGTCAGCAGCACACACAGCCTTCCCTCCAGACAGGTACCTGGGCCTTCAGGTATGGCTCCTTGACTCCCTTTTCTCTTTCTCTCCGGTGCTCTTTGGCTGGCTGCCTTCATACAGAATTCTTTCTGGAATTCCTCGTGAGCTACACAGGTACCACCCTTCAGTTCTCACACGAGGATGGAGGAGGGTGACTGAGGTTCCAGTGTGGTGTAGCTGGAGTTATCTGTCCTCTGTGGGGCCTCGGTGTGTAACTTTAGAGAGATTCTATCATGCATTATGAAAGCATTCACCTACCATTCAGTAACAAAGCCTATGGCCAGTAAGTTGAGGCAGAAAATAGGAGGGGGGAGTTTCAGTGGAGAGAGAGAGAGACAGAGGGGGAGGGAGAGGGGGAGGGGGAGAATTCTGAGATTCACCTGTACATAGAGGAAGAGGGTAACATGAGACTGAGAACCAGGGAACCACCCATATGGCATGAATTAGACTTTAAACTGAAGTCTAAGCTAGTGGAAATGAGCCAAAGCTACTGGCCTAGACATTTGTTCCTATATAAGAAGTCCCAGAGTCGTTATTTTGGAGAACTTATGTGCAAGCGAGAAAGCCTGCAGATACAAACACCACAGAGCCAAAGCCCTCTCAGTGGAAACAAGCCACAGAAGCACTGCAATGGATGATCAGTCTGAGCTGAGCCAGTGGAGGCCACAGCTCGGAGACAGGGAGGACTCCCTGAGCAGGCCTGCTTTCCACCATGCCTGGTCCAGAAAGGGATTCTGGACTCTGGCTGTTTCGGTGCCTAAGCTTATGGCCACATGAAAGGAATAGTAACTCAGTGACTGACCTGTAAGCAGACACAACCTAAGCGGGTGGTGATTAAATATTCCATATTTCATCAGTGAATGGATGAATTCTGTACTATCTGCCCGTCATGCCCCACCCTGGAGGTACTTGAAAGTTTGAACAGGCTACCTCTGTTCCTAGCCAGCATGGCAGACACCTTCACAGGGTGATGTAAGGGGTCCTTCACACTTCTGGCAGCTGCCCCTACTCTCCATTGGCCCCAGGGTATCTCCAACACAAAACCATTGTTTTTTTTGGTTTTTTGGTTTTTTGGTTTTGTAACTTGATTGCCTGTTTCTCAACTGTGAACATTTTTAATGACATCATGCCATGTTGTCAGAAGGCTGGATAAACCTCAAGCCAAATGACCATGGGAGAAGTTTTGCTGTTTCCAGCTTCCACTTGGTTTTGGGGACACTATGAGTCACCAGTCCTATGTGCTCCCAGTTATCCATACCCCACCTGCCTTTCTTTCCCCTTGTTCAGTATGGGGAATCTCAGGTCAGGGAGTCAACTAGGAAGGGTGAGCCCAGGAGAGAAGCACTGCAGAGGTGGGGTGGGGGTGGGGCTCGGCATTTTATGGTCACACCTGAATAAACTCAGAGAGGCCAGTTCTATTGACCGGAGAATTTATCACTTAGGTTCCTTTAGGGAATGGGACAGGACAGGCTACCCACATTGGAATGGCCAGGGGGTATAACACAGGAGTCTGGTCTTCACTGGGATGTGCCCTGGAGAGTCAAGGCAGAAGCGTGGTTGTGGGACAGTGGACTGTGCCAGAAAACTTAGTAAGGTTGAGTGGTACGAGATCCCGGCGCCCACATGAGACGGCAGGTCCCTGCTCCCCACCAGATTTCCTGGCCCGGAGCACATGCCACACTTCCCATCTAAGGAAATGTGACCTGTCACATAGCCCAAAACAGAGTTCGCCATGCTAATGAGGTACCTAGAGGTCCTGAGGGTTTAGCCAATAAGCTTCCCTTCCTGGACATTCCTCCCGGCAAAAGGTATTTAATCCACCCCGAGGAGTTAGTATGCATCCATTTTCCACGATGAACGGCCAATACACGGTATGGGCAAACATGGACTGTCTCTTTCATCGAGAACTGCCATGAGGAGCATGGAGACCTTTGCCTACAGAGCCGCAGCCTAAGTCTCCGTAATAGGCCCATCTGCGCCCCCCAGACAACCGAAGCTAAGCTAAGAACTTTCGCAGATGAGCTAAGCGGAAGTTTCCACTTGCCGTCATCCTCAGCCCTCCGGCCGTACTCATTCCCAACTCCTATGCAACCCAGCAGCACCTGGATGTCCAGGAGTTTGGGAGTCTCCGGTCCCGGCCTCCTTGCAAGTCCATGCCCCCCTACACTTCGTTCTCGACTCTTCTGCGCAGTTTCCCAGCAGCAACTGTATGCCCAGGAGCTTGGGAACCCCAGCTTTGGCCTCCCATATCTTAGACTGCCTTTTCCTCACCCTCTGAATGGTGTCTTGGCGCTTTCCTAAAGATGGCAGTGCAGGATAAATACAGTCTAGCTAGCTCCCAGAATTTTGCCTCCCCAGCGGCGTTTTGTCACCTTAACATCTGGGCGAACGGTGCACCCACACGTGGCCAGGCGATTGAGGTAACTCCTGGGCGCTGGCACCTGCCCTGGGATAATATAGGCAGGTCCAAACAAGCTGTCCAACTTCCTGTCTGACACTCATATCCAAGTCAACATCCCCTGCCCTGGGATAATATAAGCAGGGGATGTTGACTTGGATATGAGTGTCAGACAGGAAGTTGGACGGCTTGTTTGCTTGTGGGTGGTGAGCTGTACCCCAGCTGCCTTGCAGGAGGAGCTACACGTGTAGATTGATAGTTTGCCTTGTGATTAGTGGTGACCAGGTATGAATGGGGGAATTTGGGCAAGCACAGGCAGACAGACAGACAGGCAGACAGGCAGACAGACAGACAGGAGAAGGCTGTTTGGACAGGAATGGGCTTTGCCGTTTTAGGGAGTGGAAGCTGATGAGAGACTTTGATAGGAGATGCACTTTTCTAAGTCCTCAGACCCTATGACTGTGGAGAAGTGTGTGCGTCCTGATTTCTGTGGCTTTTAAGCACCTTTGTTGGGTGAGGGTGCTAGAACACACTGCTCCCTTGGCTTGGGGTCTCTCAGGAACTTGGACACTCAGCTCAGTGGCAGCTTCTCCAACAGGATGGAACTTGACTAGGTGCCCCAAAGCCTCCCAGGACCATAACTTCAAGTGACCCTAGAGTCCACACCAGACAGATCCTTGGAGTCAGGTTTATCTAAAACAGACCAGCAGAGGCAGAATATCTGACTGTGCATCACATGCATACACACGCCAGAAGAGGGCTTCAGATCCCTTGGATGTGGAGTTACAGATGGCCTTGTGGGTGCTGGAGTCAAATCCCGTGGAAGAATAGCCAGCGCTATGTACCACTGAGCCGTCTGTTCAGCCCCCCTCCATCATACTTCTTGACCTGTTCCTGCCCCCTCAGTCTGGATGCTTGACATTCCCTGTGGTTAGAGGACCTTTTACTCTTGTACAAGCAGATGTGTCACAGGGAAGAGGCCATGTTATGCATTCATTCCTGTGGTGTCTTGACAGATACAGGGAACCTGTGTCCCTTGAATAGCTCTTAGTCTTTGAAATGGTTTCATGGGGAGCGGCTGTGGGCTTATCTGGAAGCATCAGTGTTTCGCAACACAGTAGCATAAGAGAGGCCAACACAGTCGCACAGGAGAGACACCCTTGCTTCCCTGACCACTCCGCTGGGAACAGGCAGGTCTGCTTTGTCGCTCTTCCTTTCATAGAGACTCCAGCACTTCAGCAGGGCAGCCTCTTGCCAGAGGGTTGGGCTATGCTTCTACCTGCAGGGGCTCAGCACTGGGCATGGAAAGATTTGGGCGGAGAAGTCTGACCTCTCACCATTCACCGAGGGTTTGAACAGAGCTCCTAACCATAACAAACGTGAAGGCTGGATTCTCAGCTGGCACGGGTCTTGCACACCTGACAGTTTCATTAGATGCGTTAAAATCACTTGCTTTGTGACTGTATGAGGACTCCAAAGATTACCCTGGTTTTTAGCGATTTTCTCAGAGGACTCAGGACATGATGTGTAGCTGTGCACTCCTGTTAGTTACAGCTTAAGGAAACACAGCCTACATAATGCAAGGAGCTGGGAAACTATATAGTGAGTTTCCAGAAGTCACTGCAAGAGGGGTGAGGGTGTGGAGGACACATCCTTCGTTAAGAGTAAAAGAACGTAAGAGCAGGTCGGAGGCTAGCCGAGCTTCCCCCTCCTCCAATCTCTCTTAGGACGCGCATCTTCTGTCTCACCCTCTCTCTGTGCAAGTCAGTCCCCCAGCAGCAATGCAGATCAAAGGTACAGATAGTTCTCATTCCCCACACTGCAGCGCCGCGCTTCACAGGTTTTGACTCCTCAAGGCTGTACCGGGCGGGCGGGCAGGGAGCTCTCTGCTGCTTTGGATTAAACAATTCTGATCCTCCCCCGGAGACAGGGAGGATGAAGCGTGCGCCTCGAAGGAGGACAGTTCAGTAAGAGAATTACTCCACAGCAGGCTGGAGTTTCATGTGAGATGGGGCATCCAACCTTCTCCTCCGGTGCTTTTTAAGTTAGCAGATAAAAAACTCCGTGCGGCTGGCTTCCGGGGATTTGGCTGAAATGACCTTTCTGAGATGTGACATGGACTCCTGTCTACAGTAGGCTGGGGGTGGGGGTGCGAGAGTGCGGGGCGGGGCGAAATTGGTCGGAAATCTCTGTTTGCCTGCCTTTTGTGGCACAGAAGGAACTCCGTGTTCCTCTCTAAGCCTGTGCCCAGTCTCAGGAAAGCCAGCTACACCAGCTCATAGTGGTTCTGGCCCTTCTAGCACGAGGGGCTAAAAGCACGCTGAGGGAGGGAGGGAGGAGGGGATCTGCAGGTGACGCGGATAGATGGCTTCCTTTGTTCCTGAGTTCAACTCAGCAACTTAGCCTCGTGTCAGAATAAATTCTTCTGTTAAAGATTTATTTATTTTATGTATGTGAGTACGAAGTAGCTGTCTTCAGACACACCAGAAGAGGGCATCAGATATCATTACAAATAGTTGTGAACCATCACGTGGTTGCTGGGAATCGAACTCGGGACCTCTATAAGAGCAATCGGTGCTCTTAACCAGTAAGCCATCTCTCCAGCCCCCAGAATAAAAATGTTAAAGACCTAATTTTATTCTATGTGTATTCATTCATATACGTGTGTGAGTGTGTGTGTGAAGTGTTTGCAGGTGCCTCAAGAGCACCCTTGCAACTTGAGTTTTTAAGTGGCTGTGAGCCACCTAATGTGGATGTTGGGAACTGAACTTAGGTCCTCTGGAAGCATCAAGTGCTCTTAACCAATGAGCCTTTAAAGGGGCAGCAGGTATCAGGCAGGCTCCGTGCTCTTCCACCATAGCCGACCTACCCCATCCCTGCTCCCACACCCAGAGGTGTTCTTCAGGGTCCACACTGCTGGATGACACACATAGGCTCACCAAGAGGCTCAATTCCCAAGGAGCCTGAGTTTGCCTGTTCTGGGGAATAGGCAGTTTCTTTAATGGCTGCTCCATTCACATGAGTTAAGTTTGATTTCCAACTTGGGGACCAATCCTCTGTCCATGACCACCTGGAAAAATCCCACAAAGGACATCTTCCACTGGGAAATGTGAAGGACTTATCTTCATCAAAGGCAGTGACTTCCCATCCTTCTGGAGAAAGGAGCCCAAGCTCCTTGGGGTTTCTGGCTCCTCTGTTTAGCCTTGCTCACCCCCACCCCCTGCCTTTGAGGCTTCATTGTGGCAGAGTTCAGAGGGGCTGATGAGCATGTCTGCTCTGACCCTCTTGACAACTACTTAGATGTGAGAACAAAGGAAAGGGCTAATCGGATATGGGGGGGGGGAGTTTTTCGGATTTCCTTGTTGCTGCCTGCCAGCTCTTCAGAGACATCTTTTGCTCAGTGTCAGTATTTCTCCTGCAATTTCTAAGTGGAAAGCAGCATGCTATGGAAGTGTCCAGCCTTTTTGATATGACCTCATCATCTGCATTCGCAGACACTCTAGGCTGCATGTACTCAGCAGGGCAATGCTTTAACCTGGATAGATTGAATGTTTATGCCTCCCCACAACGTTTACACTAAACCCCAGTACTGCTCCCAGAAGCATTAGGAGAGAAGGCCTTTGGGGTGGCAAAGCTTCACAAGTGGGGCTGATATCCTGATAGAAGAGGCCTGACAGTAGTCCCTTGTCACCTGACCTGGACTCTACCATAACAAAATTGCTGGACACTCCAGCCTACAGAGCAATGGGGGCAATTTCTGAATATTTCTTTTCCCCTTTGTCCCCCTCGTGGTGTGTGTGTGTGTGTGTGTGTGTGTGTGCATACAGCCCATCATGGTGGGACAGATACGGTGGCAGGAGCTGAAATCTGCAAAGCTAAAAGGAAGCAGGAAGTAGGACCAAGCTGTAAAGAGTCAAGGCTCCCCCACAGTGACTCATTCCCTCCAGCAAGGTTCTATCCCCTGAAGGTTCCACAACCTTCTCAAATCGTCCCAGCTGCCAAGGTCAGAGCGCTCAGACATGTGAGCCTATGAGACAATTCACATTGTGGTGGTTTGAATGAGAGTGGCCTCCGTAAGCTCATATATTTGAATGCTTGGTCCCCAGTTAGTGGATGAGAGCTTTTGGCCTTGTTGGGGTGCCGGGGAGGCGTGTCACTGGGTGTACCAGGCTCAGTATCTTTCTCAGCTTGGAACTTGTAGATCAGATGTGAGCTGTCGGTTACTTCTCCAGTACCATGTCAGCCTCCCTGCCACGGCGATAATGGAGTAACCCCATT
This sequence comes from Mus musculus, assembly GCF_000001635.26. Lineage (NCBI taxonomy): Eukaryota > Metazoa > Chordata > Mammalia > Rodentia > Muridae > Mus > Mus musculus. The sequence goes on along the minus strand of NC_000079.6, from coordinate 69,485,724 downwards.
TAAATGCTTTCTTCTCTAAGTTGCCTCTTCATAGCAATAGAACAGTAACTAAGACAACATTCAAACTGGCATCTTGTGCACACGTGGGGCTTTCATCCGAACCTGCTTTCACACTTGGCAGTTTGAGCTAGCTAGCTAACTTTTCTGTGTGGAGGTGAACTGTGCACTGTAGACCACTTTTGGACTCTACCCACTAGAGGTCAGTAGTGCTGCGAGTTGGAGTCAAAAAGGATATTTGCTGGTGGCGGTCGTCCACCTGCCCAACAGTCCTTTATGGGCAGGGGCTCACACACACCCGGAGGCAACACCTGAGGACATTATCATGCACATTGTTGGCCATAGAGGTGGCTGGAACAGAGAATTTCATTTTAAGTGTATTGTTTAGTACCTAGATATCTTTGTTTATTGAATTTCTTTGCATTGTTTGCCCAGATTCTTTGTTTGTTTGTTTGTTTTTTTCTTCTATACTTTTAAAAGACATATTTTCAGTGTTAATGACTACGTGGTAGTCTCAAGTATCTGTAGGGTACAGCATGACATTTCAAGGTCATACACTCAATGTGTAATGATCAGATCAGGGAACCTAGTGACTTGCCTGTAAAAAATCATAAATATTTCTGTTGGTCACTTATATAAATGCTAGCCTGATGAACCAGAGACCATGCCCATATCTACTGAGTACAGGATAGCCGGTAGACGAGTGCTCCACCACCTGTGGGATGACGGAGGATGGCTCTCTCAGCTCACCTTTCTCCTCTACAAAACAAAAGTGCTAGACTATTTCTAGATTAACCCTTCCCCCAGTGATTTTCAACACGAGTTTTTTTTTTTTTTTTTTTTTTTTTTTTTTTTTTTTTTATGTATGTGAGTACACTGTTGCTGTCTTCAGCCACACAAGAAGAATGCATCGGATCCCATTACACATGGTTGTAAGCCACCATGTGGTTGCTGGGAATTGAACTCAGGACCTCTGGAAAAGTAGTCAGTGCTCTTAACCACTGAGCCATCTCTCAGCCCTCATCGCAAGGTTTTGCTAATGTATTATATAGAAGGCTAGATAGCAAATAGCTGAGAATTTGTGGGTCACACAGCACGGCAAATGCACAGGAGTGTCGACCGAGGAAGACAGTCAACAGGTTACTTCTGCTGTGTTATCTCAGGTAGAAATCAATGTCACCAAACATGGTTACAGAATAGGGGCCAGACAGTGGTGAGCCAGGATAGGATCTCCCCAGACAGTGATGAGCTGGCCAGGGAAAGGTTCTCCTAGTGGTTCCAGCTGGGAACAGGAGGGTCCTCCAAGACAATGATGTACTAGCTGGTCAGGAGAATACCTCCCCAGACAGTGATAAGCTGGCCAGGAAAGGGTCCTCTAGACAGGCATTTCATTCAGGGAGGAAAAGGTATAAATGCTTTCCTCAAGACTTCCCTTCGTCTCCTTGGGTAGAGCTGCCCACCTGTTTCTGCCTTGCCCAGGGTGGCCCCACTTTTTAAAACAGCAGGTGGTCCCAGTCTAATTGATTAACCAAAGTCGGGGTCTAGTTGCTTGAATCGATGGCTTGATGTGTCTCCACATGGCTTGATGTGTCTCTGCATGGACAACACTAGAGTTTGGGGTTTGTCACATGGCAGAGCCCCTGGGGAGGGGATGAGGGTCCTTATGAATGGGTGGAGGGAGTGTTTCTGCTAGGCCATCCTGTGAGACCACATCGCCCTTCCTCTCTTTGCCCTGTGCCCTCATCCATGGGAAGATGCTGCTGAGAGAAGCAGCCATGAACACCACACTGCAGGTGCTCACCACTACTGAGCCTTGATCGTCAAGTGTTGTGTTGTTTATTAATTCTCCAGTCTGGGGGTAATTCGCTATAGTTACACAAAGGGTTGAAGTCAATGCTTTTGAGCTAGACAGTAAACACACTGACAGGTCAAACCAACAGGATGTCAAAGAAATGGGTCTGATTTTCAGCAAGAAGGTATTCTAATGAGAGACAAAGAAGGACACTTCCCAGGAAAGACTGTGCCCTGTGGAGGGATCCTGGCACATGTGTTCGTTAAGGTTTCCTGGCTTAGGTAGGGAGCAGGTCAAACTGATTCATCGAGGGCCCATCTCCATCTCTCCCTGTCACGGTGCAGACTGCTGACATCCACAACAGGGATGTGAGACACATGAAATGGTAGTCTTTTCTATCAAACACTGCACAACTTTTGTTCTTGTCAAGGAATTAAAATCTGTTACATTCTTCATCTTCTAAACCCTTTATGCAGACGTTTTAACCCTTACACCCTTTAAAAACATTTGTTTACACAAAGGTCCTGCTGCATTTTTGGAACTTAAGCTACTTACGTGGTCCGCCACTTCCCACTTCCCATAATTCCCTTTACAACCCTTTCTCTTCTTGAAACCCTTTAATTGGAGTGGCGGTCCTTCTGCAACCCTGAACTTATTTCTAATGATGACAAGGGACATTTTTTTATTCAGGTCACTTTGCAGCCTCTCACCATGAAGATATCTGTGTTTCCCATGGTCAGCCTGTGAGGACAGTGGATTTGTAAGAGAACAGGTGTCTACCAGAATGGCAGCGCATGACATGCACCTTAGATGGATTTGTTCTGGAATTCTCCCTTGATAATACTCTTCAATCCTTTATGCCTGTCTTATGGACAAGAATATCAAAGTATTAAGACTCATTAAAGTGCTGACTCACGCTACGGAGTGACATCTGTGTGGCAGATGATGTTCTGGAGGGCAGACGCCATGGCTCAGCAGCTGGGGACATTTGCTGCCAGGTCACATGATTTGAGTTGATGCCCAGGCGCCGACATAAAGGCGAGAACAGATTCCATGGAGCTCTCCTTTGACAGCTACATGGTTATCTTGTCATGAATGTCCAAGCTTACACACTTATAAACCCAGGGACCTCTCCCTTCTAAACTGACACCTCTTCCCACTACTTCGACACCTCCTCCCCTTAAAAATCCTTAAATGTAAGGAATTTCCGTTGTTCTACGTGCCCGTTAAATTTCCTATCCCAGCATCTCACCCGTGCATGAACTGTGGGCTTTAATTAATAAAAGGATCTCCACCTGAAATCTTCCTTAGCACCCGCACTTGATTTTTATTACTAAGAAAGAAAGAAAGAAAGAAAGAAAGAAAGAAAGAAAGAAAGAAAGAAAGAAAGAAAGAGAAAAAAAGAAAAAGAAAAGAAAAGAGGTGGCTGAAGATGGTGATGGCCACGCACCATTGCAGGAATAGGAATGGCTTGCGAGAGTGAGAATGGCCCAGATCCGCCTATAATGATTTTCGTCTGAGATGAATATTTAGTTGCGCTCGCAGCCTCGGAATGCTGGGAGTTTTTCACAGCACTTGGGAGGGAGCCAGAGCGCGCCTCTGCTGACAGACCTGAGAGCCTCTCTAAATTTATCCTGTTTCCTGCTGTGCTAGATCCAATTTGACTTTGAACTTTAAGAAAAAACGGTTCCGTGGGTTACATAACTGGCGGATGTGAGCCCAGAGGAGGTGACTGGAGCTTGGAAAAAGAAGGAAAAGGGTTTCTCTTGCTCCAAGGCAGGTGGTGCTGGCGACTGCGAGGCAGGGTGGAGGAGTGGGTGGCGGCCCCCCTCCCCCGCCCCCTTCCCGGCTTCCCTCTGAGTCAGGGCTTCTTTTCCTGTCTGCTCTGCACCCATTGCTTCATGGCTCTGCAGGGGCCTCGCAGATTAATCTGGGACAAATTTAAGATGTGAGCACTTTAAGGCTTTGCTGCAGTCTTCTCTCCATCTTGGCTGCTCGTTGGGCTCACCTGGGAGCTCCTGAGAATGAAGATGCGATTCGGGATCCCGTTACAGCGATTCGGATTTAATGAGGCTGGGGTGGGGCCTGGTGAGAAACAGGTTTCAAAGCTCTCTCTTGGCAGTTCTGATTTATGACGAGGTCTGTGCTCAGTTGATTGAAGGTGTTGCTTTCACAGACAACTCTTTTCATGAGGAAGAGAAACCCCACACGCCTTCCTTCTGACTCTAAATCCGGAGGCGCGAGTTCTCAGCACCTTCAAGAAACGTAGGTGCAATGCATCATGGTTTTAGGTGTCCTTTTGCCTTGAGCCACTGACTGGTGTTTCTAACACTGTTTAAAGCCACAAACACTTCCAAAATGACCCTTTAGCTTTGCGCTGTGTTGGAACCCAAACAGGATTGCTTCAGAGGGGTTTCTGAATCCCTAATAAAGTCATCTATCTGCGTTTCTTATTTGCCTTTTTGTTGAGTGTGTTATCCGGGAAAACTCGTTTGGCTTACTAATCAATCTCATTAGTAAAAGAATTAGAGACTTGGAAGGAAGCGCAGGAACAATTTTCTTAGAGTTTGAGAGCAGCAATAGTGGTCAGCAAGCAGCTGCAGCAAGCTACTGGGAACAGCAGGGCAGAGAAGAAGCTGTGTATAAATAGCCACAGGGTGGATGCCATAGTAGCTCAGCTGTTACAATGTCGCGGCATAGCGGCCTCAAGTGAACCGCTCAGGGCAGAATGCCATTTTGTTGGCTGTGTCTGTGAGGCATTTTCTTAATTGCTAATTGATGTCGGAGCCACTGTGGGTGGTACCACCCTGGGGCAGGTGATCCTGGGCTCTCCAAGCGGGATAGGTGAACGTGAACCTGGGGACAAGCCAGAGAACAGTATTCTTCTGTGGTGTCTTTTTCAAGCTTCTGGCCCGAGGTCTTGCTTTTGATTTCCTGTGTGATGGACTGTAACTTGTCAGCTAAGATAACCCCCTTTCTCACTAAGTTGTCACTGGTCACAGCAACTACAACAAAGGAGGAGCAGCCGTGTGGTGGCCAGTGTCAGAGGTATAGTTGGGGAGGGTGGAGGCGCCTGAGTAAAAGCACGGGAGCTGAGTAAAAGCACGGGAAAGGACGCTCAAGCTTTGGCCAGTGTCTGAAAGAATAAACAGGAAGAAGGAGAAAGAGAGCTTACAGGTTTCTGAGTAACTCAGACAAGTGTTAGATTCCGTTGCTACAGGTAGAAGTTCTCCTGGGACATCTGAAACTTTTCATTACTTTAAACCACTTTCTTATCTATTTAATGTTTACATGCTTTAAACCACGTTATTAGACCCTCAGAATTTACATTAATTTAAAACCGGATTTTTTATTCCATCTCATTGTTTACACATTTACAATCACTTACATCATTTAACACAAGTAGTTATCACTGAGAGCAGCTATCTTGAAGCAAGTTCTTTTGAATAAAGGAATAGTAAAAAGCTACATCCGAAACCTGTGTATCCTTTAATATGAAGCCTGTTAGCAAGGCAAATCTGTCTGCTTTTCTCAGCAGAAGGGCTACTACTCTAGAAGGGCAAGGCCTTATCTTTATATATGAAATGAGCTGGCAAGGAAACTGCAGCTTTGGGGAAGAAGCCTAGCCCTCAATGCCCTCAGAGATCTGAGAAGGGTAATTTAAATAGTGGAAAGTAGGATACAAATGGCCTATTGCCTGGAGCTTAGCCCCGGGCTGGGTCCTCTCTGAAAAGGGCAGGACCTGGTCTTGTGTAGGCTGTCTAGTAGGGTTGACTTGCACCTATCTTGACTTTAAGTTACTCTGAGGCCAGAAGCTGCAGGCCTCTGGATCTGCTGACACTTGTGGCTAAGAGCGGGTGATTAGGTGATGGATCTATTGTTATTGCTTCCTTCTCAGTCCACACAGCCAGACACCTCTCTTGCTAGGCTGGCTAACTCCTTTGAGAGTCAGAGAGAAAGGAAAGGAGAAGAATTAAGATGCTTTATACAAGCAAATATGCACAGACACATGTACATTCATACACCCACTCTCTGGCTGGGCCTGACTGTCTCAATCAACTCCACAAGTATTCATGCATGCTTACATACATACACATATAATTACACACGCATGTACAGACAAAATGTACATTTGGATGGATGGATGGATGGGTAGGTAGGTGGCACAGAGATCCCCAAGCCAAACTATCCAACCAACAACTTTTTTTCTTTCCTCTGCTATTTTATACCTTCTTAGACAAAAAGTTCTTTAGAAAATTACATCCTAGATAAAGTGTTACATAAAATAGAAGTGGTCTAATCTTGCTGGGGTCTGTCGCTTCCTATTCCGACCAGCAGAAAAGAGCGACAATACTACGTTCTACTCAAAGCAGTTTATTCAGGAACCTTTCAACATCATGCATGAATCTCTCTCCAGAAATCAATCTCTCCAGGAAAAAACAACAACCCGCCCCCATCACAATCCCTTATATATCCTCTTAACCACGACCCATCAGCCTAGTCCACATAACAGCAGTCCATTGGCCAGAATCATCACTTGTCATATGGTCCGATCTTGCATCATGATGCACCTGCACAGTTCTCATGATGGATGCGGCTTATTTTCAGGTGTATGAGGAAGTCAGGTGCAAGTCATAAGACTTGACTGCAGTCCTGGGCGCCATCTTGGGACTGCTGCCACACCCGCTCCTCACAGGGGTCTCTTCAAAATATTAATACCACTGGGCTAGGAGAAGACCACTACCACAATTCTTTGAGCCAAATTTGAAGCATGCCTTATTAAATATTGGGCAAGACAATGGACACTTGCCAGGTTCATACCCAGGATTCCTAGAGAATGGCCACAAATTATGTTAGTCTGATGCTTAGAAAGGCTAGCCCCACAAGGCTCTGTTCTTTCCCCATTCATTCAGTCATGTAAGCATACATCTCGACATTCTTCTTGTCTATCTACCTCCTGCCTACACGCGAACAAGCACGTACTGTGCAGTTGGGGCAACCAACTTAATTTACAAAAGTGAAAGCATGTAGCTAATTGTCTTCCATGAACAATAGCCTGCAGCACTTCTGAGCGTCATCTGTCCTTGGGCAAGTGGGGCTCACAGGCTTCTCTGTCCTTGAGCAAGCGAAGCTTACAGGGTAGAGGCATTTCTATTCCATTGATCTCTTAAGAACAGTAATAAAAATTGGAAACATAGTCTTTACAAAAGGAGGGCCCAGTTCAGTGTGGGTAGGAACATCCCTAGGCTGGTGGGCCTGTGCTGTGTAAGACAAGTAGTGGAACAGGCCAGAGGGAGCAAGCCAGTGACTAGCATTCCCTCAGTGGTCTCTGTTTCAGTTCCTACCTCAAGGTTCCTGCCTTGGTCTTCCTCAGTGATGGACTATAACCTTTAAGCTGTGATAAACCTTTCCTGCCCACGTTGCTTTTGATCATGGTGTTTATTACAAAACAGAAGGAAAACTAGGATATTTACCTTTCTAGTGTTGTTACTATGGAAACAGGAGGGAGCGGGCATCCTCAGTGTCCTTCAAGGCTACTAATCCCTGTATTCCCCCACCTCAAGAGTTCATATCCTTACATCATTTAGGAGATGGCTGAAATTAGGGAGTAGATATAATCCATTTTCACCCCCAAAACCCAGAGATCTGGTTCTAAAGCTGTTCACCAAAAGGGACTGGCATTTCAGACACGCCCTCCCATGTAGCTTTTAGGAAGGGAATCTCCTTTAGAAGCCAACAGAGAATAACCAGAGCTCCCTTCTGGTCCTCCTTCTCTCTGGCCAAGGCAGAACCAAGGGCATTTAGAGCTTCTACCAAGGACGAGAGTAAAGCTCTGCTTTTGAGGTCCCTGTCCTACACTGCCAGGTAAATTTCCATTTCTCATTCTTATCAGCTGTAGGAGCGTGACAGATGATGGGTGTCCTTTCACTGACATGAACGTGGTTGTGCCCATTCTGGAATCGCCTTGAAGCCCCCAAGGACATCCTTTTATTTGTCTCCAGATTGTAGCATACTCTGTTGACTCGTTTCTCCCAGTGCTCTGAAGCGCAGAGCAGCTCAGACCGTCATGTGTAAGAACATTGCACAGGGAATGGGCCCACTGGAGGTCAATTTGGCTTTGATGCAACTTGTGGGATGAAAATGATCGTTTTACTTGATTTTTAACTGAGCTGTTTGGATTTTCAAAAGCAGGCATAACCACTGTTGGATTTGCTGACGAGATGGACACATGAGGTTAGTACTGGGCAAGATCTGTGGGCATTGCTGGTCCTCATGTCCTGGGAGATGAGGGGGTGGGGGTGGGCAGCAGAAGTGAAGTACCTAATGGGATGGAAGCTGAAGCGAATTCCCTCTCAGGAACAAGGCCAGCCCTGCATGCTCTCAGCTGGGCTACTTTCTCAGACCTGATTTATTATTATTATTTAAAAAAATAATATGTGAAGTTTTCTGAAAACCATATATTTAAGGCTAATTATTATATGGTATGTACTTACAGACAAGTGGATATTAGGCAAAGAGCACAGAATACCCATGATACAACTCACAGACCACATGAAGCTCAAAAGAAAGGAAGACCAAAGAGTGGATGCTTCAGTCCTGCTTAGAAGGGGGAACAAAATAATCAAGGGAAGTAGAGGGTGGGAGGTACTTGGGAAGAGGGAGGGGGGAAAAAGAGGAGAAGAATTAGGTATGGGAGGAGATGGTCAGAGGGTCAGGAAATTGAACAGAGGTATGTAGCAATGGGGAATGGGGAACTGGGGGTAGAAACCAGAAAGTCCCAGATGCCAGGAAAGCAAGAGCCTCCCAGGACCCCACGGGGATGACATTAGCTGAAATATCCAACAAAGGGGAGGGAGAACCTGTCAAGACCATATCCAGAAGTTAGGAATGCCCCTCCCCCTGGCTGAAGGATGGGGCCACTCACCCATCTCCAAAATTTTAACCCACAATTGCTCCTGTCTAAAGGAAATACAGGGTCAAAGAGTGGAGCATAGACTGAAGGAAAGAACATCCAGAGACTGCCCCACTTGGGAATCCATCCTGTATACAGTCACCAAACCCAGCCGCCATTTCGGATGCCAAGAAATGCTTGCTGACAGGAGCCTGATACAGCTGTCTCCTGAGAGGCTCTGTCAGATCCTGTCTAATACAGATGCAGAGGTTGGCAGCCAACCATCGGATTGAGCACAGGGACCCCAGTGGAGGAGTTAGAGGAAGGACTGAAGGAGCTGAAGGGGCCTTATCTGGCATCAATGGGAGGGGAGGCCTTTGGTCCTGTGAAGGTTTGGTGCCCCAGTACAGAGGAATGCTAGGGCTGTGAGGCGGGAGTGGGTAGATGGGTGGAGGAGCACCCTCAGAGAAGCAGGGTAAGGGGGTATGGTATAGGGGGTTTGCAGAGGGGAAACTGGGTAAGGCAATAACATTTGAAATGTAAATAAATAAAATAAAATAAAAAAGAAGAAAAGAGTGGAGAAGCCTTGATCCAATAGCCTAAACTTGGCCACATACTCAGAGGATGAGGTGTGGAAGTCTCATAGGACATTTGGCCGTGCTCTGATTTCCTTGTCACAGGTCTCTCTTCAGTGGTATTTTATTTAGAACCAGGACCCAATTGGCTTCATTTGTTGTATTATGTCCTTAGCCTCAGCTAATACAGAACAGCTGCCTTTTGCGGTGCTTTGAGTGAGAAATGTCCCCTGTAGGCTCGCATATTTGTTTGGAGCCCAGTTGGTGGTGCTGTTTGGGAGGGTGTTATGGAGCTTTCAGGAGGAAAGCCTTGCTGGAGGAGGTTGTCACTGGGGGGAGGGTTTAGAGTCTTGTATCACTCACTCCCTGCTTCTTTCTGGTTTGTACCTGTAGATAGAAGTGTGAGCTTCTGTAATACCTAAGATACAATTCACAGGCCACATGAAGCTCAAGAAGAAGGAAGACCAAAGTATGGGTGCTTCAGTCCTTCTTAGAAGGGGGAACAAAATACAGGAGCAAATGTAGAGACAAAGTATGGAGCAGGGACTGAAGGAAAGGCCATCCAGAGACTGCCCCACTTGGGGATCTATCCTACATACAGTCACCAAATGCAGACACTATTGTGGATGCCAAGAAGCGCATGCTAACAGGAGCCTGATATGGCTATCTACTGAGAGGCCTTGCCAGAGTCTTACAAATACAGAGGCAGATGCTTGCAACCGACCATTGGACTGAGAACAGGGTCCCCAATGGAGGAGTTAGAGAAAGGACTGGAGGAGCTGAAGGGGTTTGCAACCCCATAGGAAGAACAACAATATGAACCAACCAGAGTTCCCAGAGCTTCCAGGGACTAAACCACCAACCAAAGAGTACACATGGAGGGACCCATGGATCCAGCCGTATATGTAGCAGAGGATGGTCTTGTCGGGCATCAATGGGAGAAGAAGCCCTTGGTTCTGTGAAGGCTCTATGCCCCAGTGTGGAGGAATGCCAGGACCAGAAAGCAGGAGTGGGTGGGTGGGTGGGTGGAGTCACACCCTCATAGAAGTAGGAGGAAGGGTATGGGATAGGGGGTTTCTGGGAGGGGGGAAATCAGGAAAGGGGATATGTAAATAAATAAAATATCCAAAGAAAGAAATAAAGGAAGGAAGGAAGGAAGGAAGGAAGGAAGGAAGAAAGAAAGAAAGAAAGAAAGAAAGAAAGAAAGAAAGAAAGAAAGAAAGAGTGAGTGAGTGAGTGTCCTGTGCCCGTGGCTATGTCATGCCTTGCCCACCATTACAGGGTCTCCTTGTGGAACTCTGAGTCAAAATAAACTCTCTTCCTCCTGTTGCTTTTGGTTATTGTGTTTTATTGTAATCATAGAAAAACAACTAATACACCTCACTTCTTAAGGAGAATCTGTTAAAACAGAAGAGATTGTTCTATACTTTAGATTTTTCTGATCATTTCTTTGTGTTTGTTAACATATTTTTTCTTCCCTCTTTATTGCCTGCAAACTGGGAGTTAGTTTTGAAAGTCTGATTGGATTCATACAGAAGATTCTTTGCCGGAATACTGCGAGAGTATTTTTTTTTTTTTTTTATCACTGTGAGGTGCACAGTGCCAGGTGATGTTATTCTGGTGTCACTGTATCTAGGGGGCCATGGTCGGTCCTCATTACAGAAGAGTTGTGTTTGTTGTACTGTAACAGCTGGAAGGGAGGCTGTGGGTAAATGTCATTATTTGGTTATCTTGTTCTTCAGTATCTTTGGCCATTCGATTTTAGTATTCACTGATGGTCTTCACTTATGTCAATGCTTTCTTTTTTATCTAAATGTCTCTATTAATTTATACTTGGCAAACTAGAGTCAGACATGTTCCTAAGTCAACAAGTACTTTTCTGATGGACATGCTTTTCCTTGGCATTTATGATGATGTCTTCCTTTTCTTCTTCTTCTTCTTCTTCTTCTTCTTCTTCTTCTTCTTCTTCTTCTTCTTCTTCTTCTTCTTCTTCTTCTTCTTCTTCCTCTCCTACTTCTCCTCCTCCTTCTCCCTCTTCTCCTCCTCCCTCTTCTCCTTCTTACCTTTGAATTTTTTAAAATTGTTTTTGATACTTTCATACATGAGCACAGACTATATTTGCATACTTTCTATTCCTTCTCTGTCTTCCTTCAACTCCTCCCATGTTTCCCCACTCCACCCCAAATTCATGACTACTTTAAAATTATTATTAATTATTAATATTATTATTATTACTACTACTGTTGTTCATGTGTTTATTGTTCATATACATATGTGTGTGTTTAGAGCTGACTGCTTGGGATTGAATAAACTATTATGGGTCTCATCTCTAGAGTAAATGGATTCTTCTTGTTTTTGCTATCTTTAATTGCCTTTAGTGTTTAATCCAACTATGGACTTTGTGAAATTTCCTCCATCCTTGTTGGCATGGCAACTGGTGTGATCTTTTCAGGTCTTGTTTAGGTGGCCATGTTGTTGAGATTTCATGGGTTCAGCTTCCCTATCATGCCTAGAAGATGCTGTCCAGCAGCAGGCATCCAGGTCCTCTGACTCTAACAATCTTTCTGTCCCCGTATTCTGAAACTGCCCCTGAGTTGTACATGTAAGGTTATTCTGTAAACATGTCATCTGGGCCCAGGCGCAGCATAGCCATGTAGTCTCTGTATTTCGACTGGCTGTGAATTCCTGTAATAGTCTACATCCACTCCATCTACAAAGACACTTCTTTGATGAGGGATGAGACCAATAGTTACCCATTAGTATAAGGGTAAGTGTTCAGAATACAGTTTAGAATTTAAAGTACAATTTAGAAATTATATTGGCTTAAGAGAGGGGGCAGTATTAGGTTCTCCTCTTGGTCCATAACATATCTAGCTGCATGTAGTTGGCCAGATGTGTAGTACCAGCATGAGTCCCATTCTAAGGAGTGAGCCCTAGGCTCAATTAGACAGTTGTTAATTTCTCTCACCTCAAGATAAAAACGCCACTATTGCACATTTGAAGATGTCTTACCGGGCCAGTCATTGTGGTTCCCAGGCTTTTTTGATTCTTTTTTTTTTCATTGCTCTAAGTGTACAGTTATGCATACAGTTATGTACACATTAGTAAGAATGTCATCTTTTGGGAGCTAAAGTTTTAAGGGGGTAAGAAGTTAACATTAATGTGGTGGCTCTGCACTCACGTTTTCTGAGCCCAAATTCTTATGTCTGATTCTACTACCTGGGCCTACTGCAGTTTAAATTCTCCCATCTGCAAAAACAAAGATTACCCTTGTAATAACCCTAGTGAGTGTCTAGTTGTTAGAGTTTGCAGACTAGCTGAGAAGAGTTTTGAGAACTGTGCAGGCAGGAGTGCTAGCTGCCGTGCTTCCTGCTACTGTAGTTAATTTAACCCTCAGGAGACACTTAGAATACATCATGCCTTAGATAAAGAATGCCACAGTGGCTAATCTGCTTGGGGACATCATTAGTGGGAAGGAGCAGGGTCACAGGAGACTTGAAAATGGTAGCTAGGGGGTGAGAGTCACACGGGACTTATCCACAGATGGATAGCTTCAGTTTGAGGGTCTTGTAGGATGTGTGCTTACTTAAAGACTGGAAGAATTATGCACTGTAGAGGGTCTCACAAAAGAAAAGTTGGGAACTTGAACCTCGGAGTCATTGCATGTCTTGGGATGTGAGCTGAATACCAAAGCACCTACTGTGACATTTCTAGTTTCATATCTGTGCTGTGACAAAAGATTATGAAAAAGAGCAACTTAGGGGAGAAGGAATTTATTCAGTTTATAATTCTTGGTTACAATCCATCTTTCTGGAGAAGTGAAGAAACTTGAAGCAAGCAAGTTATGCCACAAACCCAGTCAGAAACATAGAGAAATGAATACACTCACAACTCTTCCCAGCTTGAATTCTTTGTTCTCATACAGTTCAATACTCAAGCCTAGGGGATGGTGTTGCCCACAGTGGACTGGGTATTCCTTCATCAATTAACACAGTTAGGAAAAAAGTCCCTCACAAACATGCTCACAGACCAACCTGATCTCAACAGTCCCTCATGAGGTGCTTTTCCCAGGTTACTCTGGGTTGTGTCAAGTTAATTAAAATGAACCATGTCTTGTGAGCAGGGCAGTATATGGAGGCACTGGTCTGCTTTGCATATGTGGGGCTAGGACACTACTCAGTTGCCTTTGTGGAACCAGTGGCTCCAGTGAGCCATCTGAGCTTCTGGCATCAGCCCTTGCTGGAGTGTCCTGCAGACCCAGTAAAGCAGAGTGCTTGGTCCTTCCATGGAGTGTTGTCCTGGGCAGGAGCACCAAGGACCAGCAAAGGTTAACTTGGCTGTCATGTGAGCTATACAGCTCTGGCCAACACTTCACTGGTACAGGAGAGCTTTCCTCCTGTTTGGAACCAAGGAACTGGAGTTGAAGAGTGAATGTAGTTATGATCAAAACTTGATGAGTGAGGGAGATGTGTTCCTTCTCTTGTAGGCACAGCACATGATATCACCATAGTCCAGGACCTTTAAAACAAAGGAGTTATTTAAAAAGTCTTTTTGATAGACATATAATTGGAAAATATAAGATTCAGGACCCTTTTGCATGCAAAAGTTTATTGACTTTTCTTTGTTGTTTTTCTGTAATGGACTATTTTTGGAGCCAATTAAGTTGTTCTGGGGGAAAAAGTACATAAATTGGTGAGAATAAAAAACAATGACAAACAAACAAACAAAAAACCCCAGAAAGGCAGGAATTTAATTATTGCGGTTTAATTGCAGTTTTTTAGAAAATTATGTATAGACCTTTGAACTTTAAATCCTTTGCATTTTCTCCATGTTGATAACTTACTGAACTTTTTGAATAATGAGCAATACTGAGCACACTGGGGAAGAAACCTGGCCTGGCTGGTGTTGCTTGCCTTTATTCTTTCATGTCTTAAGAGTCAGTAATTTGGATTGTTGTGACTAAAAGCGAGGAAATGTGGGCTTGTGGAACATTTACAGAAGAGTGATTCTTTTTCCTCATTGTCTTTGTTATTATTGTTGTTGTTGCTAGGATTTTGTTTAGTATTGTATGTAGCCCAGGCCAGCTTCTAACCTATTATCCTCCTGCCTGAGTACTGAGATTATGGGCATGTGCCACCATGACTTGATTTTACTCCTTTGGCTCACTTTAGGGTTAAATTATAGCAATTTTGGGGCAAGACTCTTGACATTGAGCTAAAGTGGAACATACTGGAATGGTGTAAGGTTATGAGCCATGACGCAGGAGGAACATCTGAGGAAATAAGGTTTCTTGCATAAAGAACAGGCAACCAGATGGGAGTTACAAGCTAGTCCTTTAACATCTGAGGGTCTTATCATCTTCATCTTCCTCCTGTGCTCTTTCCAGAAGGGAGTCTTGGTCAAGTGTGTGAGAACATGCAGAGCTGTGAACCTAAGGGTGTGTACACAGTGTATTATGGGCTGTGTGGCCAGAGCTGTGAAGAAACAGGTTCATGTGTCACATGTGTCCTATGTCCTGAGAAATCCCAAAGATCCACAACCTCCTTTCACTTGCCTGCACCTGAAATAGCCACCTTTTGAATGACAAGCCTTTCTGCTGGGAGGCAGAGCCGTACAGATGAACTTTGTCATTTCTGTGGCCCAAGTAGTGAGACCGCAGCCCAGGGAGGCTCCCAAAGACCTCCTGCAGGCACTTTAGATGGAGTAGAAGCCATATCTTTCCACACTGAACACATCCCACATTCTGAGGTCTCTTTGTGTGTCTCTGGTCATTTCTAGAGATGAGTGGTGGGCTCCAGAACTAGCTGGCCAGACTGACTCTGGGATTGTTTTCTTTCTTTCTTTTTTTTTTTTTTTTTTTTTTTTTTTTTTGTAAGCAAGGTCAGCCAAGATGGGCCCGATGCTACTTTTTGGAATGAAGGTATACTCATTACTCTGGCTTTAGCTAAAATTCTTATAAGAAAAGTTCCATGTAAACACAGCCATACCAGACCATGCCTTGTTGTGTAGTCAGTTTGTGTGCATACATGGAAATGAGAGGCAGAGAGTTGGGTAGGGTGTGTGGCCAAGGCTTGGCGTGGTGTTTAGTTCTTAGGAACTTAGAGAGTTCCTGTGGGTATCACCTCTTGCATGGAGCGTGGGTTTGATGATGCCAAGAGCTTCCTGTTTGAGCTTCAGGGACTTGAGTGGGTAAAGAAGATTGATCTACCTAAGCATCCTTCGGCTGTACTCTCCTCAGTCAGCTCTTGTTGGAACACAGTCCGAAAATGGAATTCTGAGAGCTCATGCGAAAACTCCAAGAAAACAAAACAAGAGTCTCGTTTCTTTGAGAATATGGAATTATTCTTGGAGTGTGTGTTTTATGTTCATCCTAGGTGTGGCAGACAGGAGTGGGTTTACTTGAGTTGTTGTTCACATGCCTCTATGGAAAAATATGCTTTTCCCACATGTGGTTTGTTTTTGTGATTAAACTTGCTACTCATGAGATTCTTCTGAGCCCTCCGAGCATAAATTGCCTGATGCTCTGACTAAAGTTGACTATTGCATGAAACTTTAGTCTACCTCATTTTAGGCTCCACTCTCCGGGGTTCACACAGCTAACTAGAGCAGTAAACATGATCTTACTCATGGTTGGTTGTTATTAATGTGCTTCTGAGAAAAATGTGCAATTTGTCTAAAGAAAACTGATAAAATATGTCCTTTATTGACCTACTAGAATGGCAGCTTCACATGGCTGAACCAATGCAGTTAAGCATTTTTTTTTACATTCTTCTGTAAAAGTTATATGTGTAGCTACTTCCTGTGCCTCTGAAATCCTTCTTCTAATCTTTGCCTTTAAGATACAAGTGTAGCCCATTTATGTTTATTGTGATTGGTGGTAGAGTAAATCACTTCTACCATTTGGATTTATTATTTTTCGTGTCTTATCTCAGTATTTTTCTTGTTGTTGTTTGTTTTCACGACACACACTGAACATACATGTGCCTTCACGGTTATTGATCACACTCTAACACCTTCCTGTCATATTAACATTGTCTGATGATGGAAATGTGATGTCGTGTAATGTAGATGCTTGCAGACATATAGAAGTATGAACTCTGGCTAGTGTGACTGGAGGAACAGGTTCTAGAATTTTATTTAGCTTGAATATACTCAAATGTAAATTTAGTAGCCCCATGAAGCTGATGGCTACCATGTTGGATAGTGAGGATTTGTATCATCAGCTATGTATTATTTGGGATATATTTTATCTTTTTATTTGTTCCTGTTGACTTTTAATAAAGACAACAGCAAACATGGCCATAATATTGCCATCACATTCATTTCATGCAGCATTCTAGGTCACTCGAAACAACTCTTGGTTTTTGGTTTTTGCTCGTGAATGACTCATCTAAACCTTCTGTCAATGTGGACCTCGGGGTGGCAGATTCCCTGGGTCTTATAAATGATGTGATACTTTTTTTTTTATAATGATGGTTTGGCTAGACATAACACTTTAAGGCTGCTGACAATTTTAAAACACCAATCATTTTTTCTTATATCTACCGTTGCTAAAATCTCTCTCATCTTTGCTGAGAAAGGCATCGCAGAGAACTTCTTCTGGTGTCCCTGTTGGTCCTAGGCCCCCCTGCTGACTCATGCCAATTCGGCTGAGGCCTGGATGTTTCTCCTATGTCATTCCACCCATATCCTGACACTACTGAACTGTATTGCTGTATATCAGTGTAGCATTTGCGAGTGGCTTGAGCTGCCACTGCCAACTCCTGTGAACTGAACTGCTGATCTCTGGACATAGCAGATGGGATTTGCTCCAAAGAACAATTTAACCACTGAGCAATCTCTCTCATTCCTCCAAATTTTTAACAGTTACTGAAGATAATGATTTTAACATTTTGTAAGATTTAAAAGCACATGAGACCACCAGGGGGTCTTATTTGACAAATGCTAACCTCTGTGCCCTTTCACTTCATGTTATGTTTTTATTAGCTTATATTAATTGTACAAATCAATAAGTTTCATTGTGCCATTTCTATACATGCACGTAATGTAATTTGGCCATAGTCACTCCTTCTATGCTCTTTATTGGTCTTCCAGTCCATCCACTTTTATACTTAAAACTTCCTAACATTTACTTTAATGTTTCACCCTGCCTGAATTGCACATATGACATAAAACATGTGGTGCTGTTTACACGAGACTGGCTTGTTTCACCTAACGTGGTGATCTCCAGCTCCATCTATTTCTGTTTTGTGTCTTTGTGCATTCGTGCATTTATAAATAGATACATGGCAAACTGCATACTGATTACTAAGGGTTGTGAAGTTTGGTGAGATCCTTAGCACTGTTGAGCACCTTGACGATGGGAGGCAAGGGCCTGAGGCATCTGTCCTTCCTGTGGGTAGAGTTACTCTTCTTTTGCTGCAATAAAACCTCTGACCAAAAGTGACTTGGAGAAGGAAGAGCTTATTTTGCCTTATGATTCCAGATGGAGTGTTCATCATGGTGTTGAGTGTGGAAGCCAGGGACAGGATGCTGCAGATGAACCTCGGTTGGGTCCTCGATCTGCAGGAAACGGGGTTCTGGTTACAGGTGAGCAAGGAGTCAGTGAGAAGTGAATGACAAACAAATACGAACACGAGGGAGTGCTGTATCTGGATGTAATTTCATCAAAGTTAGCAGCAGTTTTATATAATACAGAAAACAAAGGAGTAGGGTGCCACAGCAGGCAAGGTACATTGAAGTATCTGACACAAAACAGAGGAATGCCTTCAAAGGACTGGCAGGAACCAGGCAATGTTTACAGTTAAGATAAAAGCAGCCCCGCCTAGAGTCAGCTAATGACAGGGACCAGGAGATGATTTCACACTGTAGTCACAATTTATGCTGTTCCTTTGAGCCTTGTGAAAGCCTGCACCAGGGGGTTCTGCTCTAGCAGACCTTTCCATGAATAATGCAATACTGTAGTTCCTCCTAAGTACCTGTAGGGAATCTCCATTTGTCAGAAGAGCTCACCAACTTTCTTCTAATATGCAAGGTAGTCTGCCATACCTGACTGTAATGAAGATTCTAAGTATACTTTGCTAAGCTTGTCCTGAGATTTCTAATTCTTATCCAGTAAAATGCTGTAAGAAAGCATGCAAGACCCTTCACAATATCACAGGGACAAATCTGGGGCATTCTAGCTATGGGAATGCCAAGGTTCCAGGAGGCTAAGTTTCTGTGAAACTCTTTGCCTTGGGACTGCTTCCAGGCTTTCCAGGCCTGTCAAGCAAGTCACTACTGGAGTGGGTGTAGCAACAAGCATGTGTGGAGTCCATCATAGTGTGGAGCATGGTAGCAAGTGACCACAAACATGAAGCAGAAAGCAAAATGGAAGTGGGATGACACCTCCTCTAGGGATATATTGTAGTTTCTACTACCCCACTTTAAGCTCTGGGTGGACCGCACTACCAGCCCCTGCCCAGGAGCTACCCTGGATCCGCAAATGAAACACACACACACACACACACACATACACACACACACACACACACACACACCCCAAACTTATTTTTAATATGCTTTTAGCTCAACATCCAGGCTCTACTAAGCCTCTCTCGGCTAGTCCCAGGCCCAGTTGAGGAATCAGCCAATGGTCACTCCACTGGAGATCTCACGTGGCTGGTATTGCTCTCTCTCTCTCTCTCTCTCTCTCTCTCTCTCTCTCTCTCTCTCTCTGAAGCATGGTGAATCCTTTTCCTCCTCCTGCATCTGCTAGCCTGCTTTCAGGGGAAACTGGAAGTCCTGCTTCTTCTACCCACTCATTGGCTGTTAGCATCTTTATTGATCGATCAAGAACCAATTGGGAACAGGACCTTCAGCATTCACGCAGGATCAGAGCATCAGAACAACCCCCTACAATGTACTTCTACCTTAAAGCTTCCCAAACCTGTATTACTACGGGTAACCACTACCTGGGAACCAAATGTTCAAATACCTGAGCCTATGAGTAACATTTCTCATTCACACAAGTACAATTTGTAGTCAACACGAGTCCCTCTTCTCAAGAACATTAAGAATATAATCTCTTTGATTACTAAGTGCATACAATTTATGGCTTGAGAAATGTCCCAGTGACATGGTGAAGCAGAAGCTACCATTTATGAAATGGCCAATGAAGAGAGCAGCCTTGATTTCAAACAAAGAAAGGCTGAAAGAACATCAGATATCACCAAGGGAGCTGTAAGCCTGTGGGCTCAAGGTAAGACAAGGTCTTCCCTGAAAATCT
This sequence comes from Mus musculus, assembly GCF_000001635.26. Taxonomy (NCBI): domain Eukaryota; kingdom Metazoa; phylum Chordata; class Mammalia; order Rodentia; family Muridae; genus Mus; species Mus musculus. Next base: position 69,466,201 of record NC_000079.6, on the reverse strand, counting down.
CAACCCAAACACTGCCCTTGAGAAATGGCAACTTGTCAACAGCCAGATTAGTGTACCTAGTTTGTGAGTAATACCCCAGACTCCCAAGTTTCTGTCTAGAAGCAAGATTAGTTACAGATCCTGGTCATTGTGGGAAGTTGTGGTAGGCTTCAGGCTTTTGAGGCCAGTGCTGAGGCTGTCCAGAGTTCTGTCTATGTGGGGTGAAGAAACAAGAGAGCTCAAGGTCAAGTGCATCTGTAATTCTGGATAGAGCACAGGCTTGTGGTGGAAATGAGCTAAGAGCTGCATCAGATGGAAGTGGCTGGGGCTGACACCTGCATCAGATGGTGTTTGAGAATGGGTAGGGTGATATGAACAGAAATTTGGGTGTGTTTCACACAGGGGTACTGAATACATTACTGTCATTTCTAAGTGACTTCTGGTGGATTTTGTGAGTCTAGGGGATAGTCTTGGATGTGACTTGGTGTTGTTCTCTTGGAGATTTTAGAATAATTCTTCTTCTTCTTCTTCTTCTTCTTCTTCTTCTTCTTCTTCTTCTTCTTCTTCTTCTTCTCCTCCTCCTCCTCCTCCTCCTCCTCCTCCTTCTTTTTCTCCTTCTCTTCTTCCTCTTCATCCTTTCTTCTTCCTCCTCCTCCTTCTTCTTTTTCCTCTTTCTCTTCCTCTCTTCATCTTCTTTCTTCTTTGACTATTTGGCTGTATGTCGTGGTAAAGTTTTCTTGTGATCATGTCAATTTGGGATTCTATAAGTCTCTGTTTCTGATTGTGTATATATTCCCAAAGGTTAAGAATATTTCTTGTAGAAGTGAAGAAAAATATAGCTGATAGTGAATGAATAAAACCCTAAGCAAGCCGGGTGTGGTGGCACACATCTTTAATCCCAGCACTCAGGAGGCAGAGGCAGGCGGATTTCTGAGTTCCAGGCCATCCTGGTTCTACAAAGTGAGTTCCAGGACAGCCAGGGCTATACAGAGAAACCCTGTCTCGAAAATAAAAACAAAAACCAAAAAAAAAAAAAAAAAAAAAAAAACCAAAACAAAACAAACCAAAACAAAAAACCCAAAAAACAATAACAACAACAAAAAACCAACCCATAAGCAAAACCCTGTTGCGTTGCAACAGCTGTTCTGACTGTATGGAAGCTCACTGAGGGGAATCGTTTGGGTGATGGAAGCGTCTGAGTGGCTTCCTCCAGTCAGCTGTGTGTTGTTTGTATTTGTGAGCTAATTATTTTTTTTTAAGATTTATTTATTTATTTATTTATTATATGTAAGTTCACTGTAGCTGTCTTCAGACACACCAGAAGAGGGCATCAGAACTCATTACGGGTGGTTGTGAGCCACCATGTGGTTGCTGGGATTTGAACTCCAGACCTTCGGAAGAGCAGTCGGGTGCTCTTACCCACTGAGCCATCTCACCAGCCCCTTGTGAGCTAATTATAATAAAATGATTTCCGTTAAAACACTCTGTTTATTATTTTATTTATTTAGGGAATTTTAAAATTTCCCTTCTCCCTTTAAGTTCCATGAAAATGTGAATATTTGCTCTGTGTGGAAAAATTCTCAAAGGCTCTCTTTGTGTGTTCACCTACTTCTCCTCATTGCCTCCTCCTCCCCAGTCCCTCCTCTTATTTGTCTGGTTTATTTTTAAAGTCTTTCTTTAGTTCAAAATTCTTTCTTTGACCTGACTCAGACTCCTTTTGAGGCTCTCAACACTACTACTTTCGCTTATTGAGTTCTTTATTTTCAAAAATGTGTTGAGTTCTTTTTCAGGATTCTAATGCCTTGGCTGAGTTTCTCATTTACATCTAGAGTTGTTTTCCTAATCCTGTGGAATGACATTAAGTCAGGTCTGTGTTGTCTTTAGTTTTGTTTTGTTTCCTTCTAACAAATGATCCCCCACATTACTGACTCTTTACTTCATCCACGCCCTTTAAGACCTAATGTTGGAGTCATTGTACATGGGATGTCCTACTCCCTTGCCCTTTTGTGCCTCTTTGGACTCCATCTTGAGATCTGGATGTCTACTGGATCAGTTCCCTCTGCCACTTTTGTAAGGTGACTTTTTTTGTAAGTGACATTTTAAAAGGAAGAGCCTTGGATGTCATTTTGGTAAACTATGCTGGTCTGTCTCTGACTGGGCAATGTAGTGTTGACTCACTATGGATCACTCAGCTATAGCCCATGTGTTTGGACTCAGTGTTTGTGTGTGCATGTGTGTGTGTGTGTGTTTGCATGTGTGTGGTGGTTGGTGAGAAAGCACTTTCCCCCCCCAGGAGCTACAGAGGGAAGGAAGCGTTGTGGGTGAGACTTCTATGTGGCCACTGTAGCACTGAAGGAGGAGGTGGGGGAACAGAGGACATTGTGGTTGTTTCATGCACAGCAGCTGGTGCTTCAGTGACTCAGCAACTTTGTATCCATAGAGAGCATAGTGTATAGGACACACACCTGGTCTCAATTAGGTAGTGTTTTAGTTACTGTTTTATTGCTTGGAGGAGACACTGTGACAAAGGCAACTTGTTTATAGTTTAAGAGGGTTAGTGATCATTATCATCATGGTGGAGAGCATGGTGACAGAGAGGCAAGCATTGTGCTTGTGCTGCAGGGTTGAGGTGGGAGATACTGGACCTAATATGGGCTTTTGAAACCTCAAAGCCCAAGCCCCTAGTAACATACCTTTTCTAAGTCCACACCCCCTAATCCTTCCCAAACAGTTCCTCTAACTAGGGACCAATCATCCAAACATAGGAGCCTACAGGGGACATTCTCATTCAAATGGTGACAGGTGGGCTCTGGACGGTTACAAAGGCAGCTTGAACTAATAATTATGAGTCTTGGGAGCATGGAGGCTGTTCAGTGATGCAGACAGCTCTTCTGTTGCATGAGTGACTTAGCATGATTGTGGGCTGCATTGGAGGCTGCAGATGCCTTTTGAACTGATGAGGAGAGAAGCTTAGCTGATTGTGACTCAGTAACATTGGGGTGGCAGTGTCAATACATCAAGTTCACCAGATGGCATGGTCAGGTGCATGCCAGGGCAAGAGTACTATGGAATCTCTGCCCGGTGATGGAGGCAGCTCACGGCGACTACTGCCTGGGATGATTACATCATGGCTTGGGGTGTTGTGGAGGAAGTTTGGAGGCAGCCAGGATGAAAGCAGAGGACTATCCTCTGTACACCATCCCCACTGCAGCAGCCTGGAATCTGGTAGTACAGCCACATTTTTTTTTGTTTGTTTGTTTGGTACACTTATTTGGTTTTTTAATTAATTAATTAATTTTTATTTATTTATTTATATTTTTATTTTGTTTTTTTGAGACAGGGTTTCTCTCTTTGTAGCCCTGGCTGTCCTGGAACTCACTCTGTAGACCAGGCTGGCCCCGAACTTAGAAATCTGCCTGCCTCTGCCTCCCAAGTGCTGGTCACATTTATTTGTAACCAGAAGGTTCACTGGGAATAGCTGCTTCATGACAGTCTTTGACACTGAATGAGTCCTGTGTTGAAAAGGTAAGAGTCAGGGAGATTAACCTTTCCCTATGTCTCTTCCAGGGCACTCTGGATGTATAGCTGCAGGGCACAGTGACTAACGCAGAGCTTAGAGCAGTGTTGGGGGAACCACAGAGTCTCCTTATAGGTCTTTTTCGGGGGTGGGGATGAGGGTGGGGGTAGGGAGATCTCTCTTCCTCTTATTCTCTTCCCCCCAACTCCTTTCTTAGTCCGTCCTTACACAGCCAGTGGAATGCTCTTGCTGTGTCTCAGTCACTGTGCTCCGTGAAAGTGCCTATGTTCAGGAAGAGAATAACCTGACTCAGCCATGAGTGACAGGCCACTAGCTAGATGTCATGGCTGCTTTAATCTCTTCTTTCTTTACCTGGATGCCTCCCAATGAGCTGGTCAGCTTGTCATATCCTATGCTCCCTGGACCAATCGCTGTGTGTGATTGCATGTGGGATGTGAGATTTCATGGGTGTCCACGGGGCTAAGAGTGGGGAGGAACACAGAGATGCCTTCGCTCGGTATGTGAACAGCAGGGAAGAAGATCTCACCATTTTACATCTGCACCCAGTCACCTCTCAGGGAAGTGGGCCTAAACACAGCTCATGCCAAGCCGACCACACATACCTTGTTTTCATGCACGCCTCCCATCTTCTGTGCCTTGCTGGTCATCTGGCAGACATTTGTGTGTGTGTGTGTGTGTGTGTGTGTAACTATTAGCATGCTTTAATTCAACTTTTCTTAAGTTCCACTGATCACCTCCAAAAGCCACGTGAGAAATCACTGGTGAGAGACATACTGGAGAAATGACAAATCTTTTAAATTCAAACTCCATTTTAGAGAACCTAACCTAAGTTTGAACTCAGGTAAACTAGCAGGCTGGTACCTAGCATTAGTTTCCAAGTTGCCCCACCCAACAAAACCGGAGCCTAGCTCCAGTCTCTAGGCTAATCTCCAACAAGACCAGCGTTTCCAGGTTACACCATCAACAAGACCGAGGTCTCCAGGTTTTTTCCCCAACAAACCTGCACCCCCCCCCAGGTTACAAGCCCACCCCTTGCCTAACAACCACCAATGCAGAGGGGAGCAGAAGTTAACTTTATGATATGACTCCCAGCACCAACCAATTATGTTAAAGGCCACAGGAGCTTTCCAATTAGATGCTTGCACATGTACTCCCTGCTTGCTGCTTACTATAAAGTCTTGCCCTATAGACATTCGGGGATCCTCCCCAAAAAAACTTTCTCTGTGACAGCGGTGCGTTGGGGGTGTGTGTGTGGGGTGAGCTAGCTTGAATAAAGACCCTGCTGTGAGTTGCATCAAATTGGCTTCTGTCTGGTTTTCTTTTTTGGGGGAGGGGGGGCGAGGGGGTCACTGTTTCCCTGGCACTACACTGGAGTGTGCTCATCCTGTTTTCTGGAAGCAATTTAGAATTCTTGAACAAGTACCTGAGGTCAGCTGCTGCAATATGAACAAGGGTGAATCGTTTTTCTACACAGAGACCACAGGACCGTGAGAGAAAACCAAACAAAAACTGAAACCCAGTTGGTGCAAACCAGAGACACTGGGGGGCGCTATTTCTCTACCCAGGCTGCCAGTGAGCGGCTGGACTCTGAGCTTTGGAGCACTTTCTTCCTTTCTGCAGTTTCCACTCTTGTCTGGGGGCTCACAGGTGTCTGTCGTTCTTCACACCTGACACGCTTACTCCCACAAGCTAAGATCTCTTCACCCAAAAAAGGCGCCTGGCTAACCTGTGACTTTATTTTAGGGGGAATTTCATGCACCAAGCTCTGGAAAGGAGAGGAAAGTCTGGGCGTCACGTCACTTCCAGACATCTGCCCACACCCAGGAGTCTCGAGTGGATGGATATGACCGTCCTCATAGCTTGCTCTTCACTGATGAGGAGACATGTGTGGAACCCACCTGGGCAGGAGTGACCCTCGGGAGTGGCTGAGATCTCAGAGGACTATGGGGTTGGGGATCTAGGTGTTTGGGGCTCATGAGTGGGACTCACGGGGCAGGGAGGTTTCGAGTTTTTGTTTTTGTTTTTCCCAAAGCACAACTCCTCTGGACTCTTCTGAGAAGAACACAAGGCATTTAGACGTAAAGATACTCCATCCACAGCAACTAAGAAATAGATTAGGGACAAAGCACCAACGTTTTACAGCTTAGGAAATGGGGTTTCTGGGGTCTCTTGGAAGGGGCCTCGAAGGTCGGCAGTTGGGTGATATTTCTAGATCACTTCCAGCTGTCTTCCCCTTGGCACCTTGATATTAGTTGTAAGCACAGAGGCAGCTTAATATTTTATTTGTAAGTAGAAGTGGGTGGGAAAGTTATTCTTCCTTGGAAAGAATTGTTGAAAGGAGAAGGGTGGCATTTTCCATGAGTTGTAGGAAAATGGTTCCCTTAGCCTCACTACCAGGGACTTCAGGTCAGAGAGTTTCACCACTGGCCTCCAGGCGGCGCCATCGCCTCAGCGCAGCTCCATGGTGACTTCGCAAGACTGCAAATTAGAAGGTAATTAATAGAAGAGACTTTTAATTGTTTCTACATTCTGGAAATGAAACAGTTTTCCTTTGAAGAAAATCTAAAACTTAGTGTTGAGGGGAGTAGCTGAAACTCTTTCCTAAATTTAGATATTCCCAAAGTGTTTACAATTACTACATATTGTTTAGAGTGAGCCCAGGATTCATTATCTATTAAGTGATTTGCAGCAGGCCTTCTTTAAATGACAACTTCTTAACTTCTTTTCATTTATTATAACATGCCACAGTTTTATTTGAATATAAACAACACATTACATGATATACTTTTGTTCCAAACAGCATACTAAGTGATGGCTTTCCCTCCCGGCCTTCTTCCCCTCCCCCATCTCTAATGTCAGCTTTGCTAGCCGGGGCCCCTCCAGCAGTAGCTTCAAATCCCGGGCCTCTCCAGCAGTAGCTTCATTTCCCTTTCCTACCACACTCATTTTCCTGCCCTCTCTTTCTTTCCCTCTTTCCTGACATCTTCCTTTCCCTCTTTCCTGCCCCTTTTTCTAGTTTAATGATTTATACCCCCTCACAAATTTCTACATGAATATAAAATTTAAAATACAGAATAGGCATGTGAGATGCTTATTACATAATATCTGTCTTTCTGAATGTGTATTATTTTTTAAAATTATAATAGATTTCAGTCTACCCATCTTAATAATGATTTTAGATTTCTTTACGGCTGAATAAAATTTTATTGTGTGTGTGTGTACCATGTTTTATTTGTCCATTCATTTATTGAAGGGAATCTGGGCTTATAGCATGACTTTTGGACCCACTGGTGGTAAAAATGACACAGAGGCTTGTTCATATTTTAAAGCTTAGGCGTTTTAGCTAGGACAGTCTCCCAGCCAGCCATCTAGCTTAACCTGAGTAATTCTGACACTACATCTCTCCATGAGGCTAAGGCTACCTCTTTGCTCTGCTGGATCCATATACCTTCATGTCCACTGGTGAATCCCCCTCAACTCTTTCTTCTCTGTATCTCTCTGTCTCTGTCTGTCTGTCTGTCTGAAGCTCTGCCCTCCACTTCCTGCCCAGCTATTGTCTGTCAGCTCTTGATTACAGCCAATCAGATACAATTCTGCATTGCCTCTAGGCTAGTGAGGAAGGACAAGGCTGCTGAGGGGCCATGGAAATGACAATACCAGGATCCTGCAGCATTCAGATCTCTGCCAGTACAGAATTAACAACGGAAAATACAGAGACACATCTTTACACAGTGTCGAAAAGGTAACTCCAACATGGGCTAGTTACCCTTCCTAACTATTGCAATGGTGTGCCAGCTAACATGATTGTGCAGTATCTCTGCAGCACCCAGAATCCCAGCAGAGGCACAGCTGAGTTGTCGGATAATTCAGGTTTTTGAGAAACATCTATCCTGATTTCGATTGTGAATGCCGGTGCTGTAAACGCAGTATGGAGCTCATGGGAGTGAGACACAGACACATCTGGTTGGAGGTCTCTGGCCATGAACAAGGGTGCTGTTCATCAGGTGACTTCCAGAGCACGCTCTGTTGACAGAACTTTGGGGGATTTTTTCTTGCTCAGTGGGACCCAGGCAGGATTGGCTAGTGACTGAATTATCATGTGCTGAAAGACTCAATTTTTAAAATTTTCTTTCAAAAGTTTGGGGTTAAGACACAACACAGATGTATAGACCCCGACAGACCCAGACAGACAGAGAGACACAGAAACACACCCACCTACACACACTGTGTGATCACTTTCTGCCGCATAGCCATCTCATATTGGTTCAGACTGCATGTTCACAGCAGAGAATTCAGCCTAACAAAAACAGGAAGCAGCAAGCATTGGTAAGATTTGGGTGGTATTACCTGGAACATCTTGAAGGTAGAGTGACTGAGGATCTTCCCCGTGCTCAGCTTCAATCTTGCCACCAATACAGGGCTCCCGGGTGCTTTAAGATTGGCCCCTTTTCCATCAGTATACAAAACACAGATGCCCTTGTGTGGTGTGAAGCTGCCACAGGCTGGTGACTGATTTTGGCTTTGAACACTATGCACATTAGCTACAGGGAGACGTGGATGGATGTTTGTTAAGGACAACCAGACAGGGTGGTCTGAGTGATAGGACCAGACATCCAAGAACACCAGGTCTTGACTAACATGGGTGTTGGTGGCTTCACCTTGCCAATGTGTGCGATCCAGACGTCACCATCTGTCCCCATGGAACCCTTCAGAGCAAGAGAGGAAGGACCCAACGAACAGTGTCCTGATTACAGTCACAGTTCCCTGTTCCCAAGCATGACACACGGAGCGGTTCAGCATTTGAGAAAGGTCTTGTATCTAAAGCGATTCAGCCCAGGTCTCCTTGCCCTTGTTTGGTGTTCAGGACGTGGGTAAGCTGATAATGTTTACACAGGAGGAGATAAACAGACAGAAAAATAGCCTTTCTTCACTTGTATAATGATAGCTCTCACTGTGTTTTTTTTGTTTTTTGTTTTTTGTTTTTGTTTTGGGAGGTCTGCCTGATTTACTTATGTTTTTGTATGTATATATATATGTGTGCACACACATGAATATACATGTATAGGTATATGTGCACATATGCATGTGTGGTGACCAGAGGACATCCTGTGTCATTATCTCTCTGGCACATACATTATTTATTTATTGATCTATCTATCTACCTATCTATCAGCTATCGATTTATTTATTGAGCTGGAATCTCTCACGAGGCTGGAACTTTCCTGCTAGGCTGGCCTTGCTGTTCACTGAACTCCAGGAATCTGCCTGCCCCCATTTCTGCAATGCTAGCATTGCAAGTGTTGACAACTGTGTGTAGCAGATCACATGCGTTCTGAGACATGACTGAGCCCTCTCCCCAGCCCTGGAGGGACTGCTTTAGACCAGTTTCTTTGGCTTCTTTATGCAACACAGCTGTCTCTTGGCCCATATATCTTTGCCTTTGGTCAGGGAACCTCCCACAGCCAGGCTTGACCCTGTCATCTTTGGGTTCTCTTCACTTTCCTTGTCCTCACTAAAGACAACTTTTCTAAGTAAGTTATTCTCTTCACCAGAGAGGCATGAAAACATGGATGTCTTTCCAAGGTTATTAACCAAACCGGCTGTGTCCCTTGCTTATGAGGAAACGTCAGCGCTGGGGGTATAAGGCTCTGGTGGACCAGTGTCCCCAGCCTGTGTGCTTCTACAGTGAAAAGACTGTGTTTCTCTTCCACAGACGGCTCCACAGTCACAAGGTACCAGTTAAGAGATGTCGGTTTGGATGGAGACGTTTGGGGTACAGAGGGATTCGGTGGAGATAAGCCAGTCCCTGTCCCGCCACTGTGTGAGCAGGCCCTCTAGTGGCAATGGCATTGACTTTGAGGTCTGTGTCCACCGAGACACTCACTTCCGGTTTCCAATGGAGAGCCTCTTTCAGCTCATTGGTGCTCAGCTTTGGGTTAACTCTGCTTCCTGTTGGTTTTCCGTTTCCATCGTTTGTAATGCGTCCTGCATGTGCTTGTATTATTTTCTGACCCCGGCTCTTTCCCTAGAGCAGTGGTTCTCAACCTTCCTTTAATAACATAATACCTCATATTCTGGTGGCCCCCAATCATAAAACTATTTTTTGTTGCTACTTTTTTTTTTTTTTCCCGAGACAGGGTTTCTCTGTATAGCCCTGGCTGTCCTGGAACTCACTTTGTAGACCAGGCTGGCCTCGAACTCAGAAATCCGCCTGTCTCTGCCTCCCCAGTGCTGGGATTAAAGGCATGCGCCACCACCGCCCGACTTTTGTTGCTACTTCTTAACTGTAATTTTGCTACTATTATGAATCGTAATGTAAATGTTTTTGGAGACAGAGGTTTGCCAAAGGGGTCTTGACTCAGTGAGAGCCACTGCCCTAGAGGGACACCATGGCCTGGCACAGGCTGTTCCCTTTTCTGTACTGACCCTCTGTATTACTTATCAGTAGTTATGATAAGAATATCCTGACCTAAAGCTACGCAGAGGAGGAGAAAGGGCTTATTTTGACTCAGTGTCCCACTAAGGACTTAGTCCATGTGACAGGGAAGAGGGGTCAGCAGGAGCATGAAGCTAGCTCAGGGGTCAGGAAACCAGAAGATCGCTTTTTATTCACAGACCGGAAACAGAGAGAGAACTTCCGGAGGTGGGGTCAGGCTATCAACCCTCAAATCCTACCCAACCCCAGGGACGTGTTTCCTCCAGCAAGGTTCCACCTCCTAAATGCTTCCTGACCTCCCCAAACAGCAGGACCCGAGGACCAAGTGTTCCGACCCAGGAATGGGCGCTTCATGTTCAAACCACTATGCCTCTGTTTCCCAGAATCACACAATCCACGCAGAAACCTGCCGCTATCACCCCGTCCTGGGGAAGGGGTCCCGCCAGCAACCCTGTCCCTCTGTGGGAGAGCAGGGCTGCCTGGTTTTAGAGAGAAGTTCCGCTAGCTCGTTACAAATGACCTGACTACATTTCATAATTAACACCCCTCCCCCAACGTCCTTGGTGGTTAATTAGGTTCCTTTGAGCTGAACACAGTTTTATGCTGGAGTTTATAACCTGCAGGAACCCCAGGTGCTGGATTTAATTAGTTCAGAAACCTCCCTTCCTAGCCTAGGAAAGAATAATGAATTTTATCCTTAAGGTTTAATAAGTCAACCTTGATATGTTTTGCCTCAGCTAACCACACACAATCTACATTTATTCTGGCTTCCTTTTTTTTTTAGAAGGCCAATGTTTCTGTTACATACAACTTTCATCTATTTCTGCCTGTATTATGAACTTAAAATTTTGAAAAGTCTTACAGGAGAATTTCCTGTGTTCTGGGTGCATTGAAGCAGCTTGCCCTGACATCTCCAATGCTGGCCCTTGGCCTTACTGGCTAATACACGCTGCACTTACACTGAGCGGCACTGCTCTGGATCTGCCCTCTTACTGCACGGACCGTCCCTTTTCTTCTTTCTCTCGGTCCCTCCAGTTCACCTTTCACCTTTGCTGTACGGAGCTCACTCACCCTTCTGCTGGGCTGGCAACTTTTAACTGCCTTCAGAGATATGTTTTTGGGTTCATAGATGATTCCAGGTTTTGGATGTAGTGGTTTGAACGAGGATGTCCCTTGTAGGCTCGTATATTTGATTACTTGTACCCCAGTGATCGATATTATTTGGAGAGGTTTAGGAGGTGTGGCTTTGCTGAAGGAAGTGTGTCAGTGGAGGTGGACTTTGAGGGTTAAAGGCACTTTTGAGTCCACTCTTCTGCTCCTTGCTTATGATTCAGGATGCAATCTCTCTGTCTGCTGCTTCAGCTGCCATGTCTTCCTGCTGCCACGTCTCCACTCTGTGATGGAGGACTCATCCCTCTTCAACCATAAGACTCTTTCTTCCTTCCTTCCTTCCTCCCTCCCTCCCTCCCTCCCTCCCTCCCTCCCTCCCTCCCTCCCTCCGTCCCTCCCTCCCTCCCTCCTTTCCCTCCCCTTCCCTCCCCTCCCCTTCCCTCCCCTCCCCTCCCCTTCCTTCTTCCTTTCTTTCCTCTCTCTCTCTTTTTCTTTCTATTGTTTTTTTAAATTTATTTACATTTCAAATGTTATCCCCCTTCCCAGTTTCACCTCTGGAAATCCCCATCCTCTCTCCCTGCTTCTATGAGGGTGCTCCCCTACCAGCCCACCCACTCCTGCCTCACCACCTCACCCCCCTAGCATCCTCCTACACTGCCAACCAAAGAGTATTCATGGAGGGACCCATGGCTTCAACCATAAGTCTGAATAAACTCTTTCTTCTGTAAGTTGCCTGGCTATCGCATCTTGTCATGGTAGCAGAAAAGTAGCTAAGACCCTGGAACTCTGGGGTTCTGTAATTTACTTAAGATATATATTAGTGCTAATGCTTTATAATTCTCACATTGTGCGTATGCTGGAGAAGGCCCAGGTGTGATGAAAAGCAAGGAGTAAAGATTGTCAGGAGGTCAGGGAAGGACAGAGGGATGGGTTCAGCGGAGCATGGAGACAGGGCAGAGGAACGGCTCTGTAGGATCCTACAGCAGTGGATGAGAGTCACTACAGCTTTGTCCAATAGCGTGTGGAATGTCCAGCACCAAGAATGGACCATCCTGTAGACTGCAGCTCATAGGTGACAGAGGAGTGTCATGTAGGTTTGAATGAAAATGGCCCCCATAGATCCATAGGGAGTGGCTCAAATAGGAGGTATGGCCTTGTTGGAGGAAGTGTGTCACTGGGTATGAGGTGGGCTTTGAGGTTTCAGAAGCTCAAACTAACTGCAGTGGCTTACTCTCTCTGCCTCCTGCCTACTGACTGATATGTAGAACACTCAGCTCCTTCTCTGTTATCATGTCTTCTCGAGTGACACCATGCTTCCTGTCATGATGACAATGGACTAAATCTCTGTACCTATAAGCCAACTCCAATGAAATGTTTTCCTTTGAGGGCTGGAGAGATGGCTCAGAGGTTAAGTGCATGGGCTGCTCTTCCAGAGGACCCAGGTTCAATTCCCAGCTCACAACTATCTTTAACTCCTGTTCTGGGGAACCCGACACCTTTACACAGGTACCCTTTCAGTCAAAACACCAAAGTATATAAATTAAATTAAAAAAAAACTTTTCCTTTATGAGTTGCCATGCTCATGGTATCTCATTACAGCAATAAAACCTTACCTATGACACAGATGGTAAAGAGTGTATGCTATTGGCAGTGGGGAGGCTGGGCAAGTATGGGGGCAGGAGCTTATGGGAAATCTCTACATTATACTACGTTTAACTAAAGCCATAAACATTTCTCGAACAATAAAGTCTATTAGCGTATTTACAGATACACTCAATGATTCCCACTTTAGAGCAAAGCACAGATGTTGCTGTTTTCTCCTTATGGCGACCGCCCAGTTCCTTTCTTAGAAGAAACATACAAAAATCTTGCTTTCTAGATCATTCTCTCAACCGTATGTTCTCTTGTAGAACACACTCTTCTTGCACTCATAACACACAAACACACTACTATGCTCACACACACTTACACACTTATCAGATACACACCCCACATCTCCACATGAAAGAAGAACTCATAGGCATCATTATATCATGTAAATAAAATCATAATTTACATGTTTTCCTGCAGTCGCTTGATATTTTATACTATCAAACAGTTTATGTCCCAAACCTTCTTATGTCAGAATATTCTTCTAGAATTCTTTCTCTCTTGCAGTTTTGACTTTGCTCATTTTCATCTTGAGCTTTTGACCAATGTCCTGGATCTTCACCTCGAGCTTGCTGTAACTCCTCCCACTTTCCCCGTTTGTTGGTACTTTTCAGTCACGTGTACATTTGAAATACTCATGTTGGGCATTTACCTGTGGTTCCTCTGGAGTTCTGTGACCAGTCAGAGAAACCTTCTTTAGTATAGGATCACAATATTGTTTATTTTCTTTCAAGAATTTCAAAATGGTTCAGAATTAGTTTTCTTTTTCTTTTTGGTCCTGGTAATTTGTCTTTTCTCCTTGATGTATGGCAGCGACTTTAATGTCATGCCTTAACAGCTCCCACTCTGAATTTGGTGGTAAATCAATGATGTGTCTAGCTCTCCTGCCCATCTCATGATTTGCTTGTTTCTTTTCATTTCATTTCTGTAACAGGGTAATATGCATTTCCTTCTAACATGATTTCTCTCTCTCTTACCCCCCCCCAACCCCCGCACCTCCCCTTCCCATGTGTGTTTGACACTTGGTCTCCAGACCAGTAGGAGGTAAAGCCAGCTGGAAGGGGTCACTAGGGGGACAGGCCTTGAAGTTGTACAATTGGATCCTACTTCATATTCAGTCTCATGTTCATATTCAGTCTCATCTAAGTGTAGATGCCATGTGAGCACCCACCTCTCACTTCTGCCATCATGTCCTGTCACCCTGTTTTGATGGACTGTATTCCCTTGAACTACAAGCTAACACAAACCCTTTCTCTTGTCTTTTTTTTTATTCAGAGTCCTTGAATTTTTAAATCAAGAACAACCCATAGAAAGAAGCAGTGCGTATAAACTCACATGCTTTATGTATTTTATAAATCAGCAGAAGATAAAGGGCTGGGTTTGATCACACACACACACACACACACACACACACACACACACACACACGCACACGCACATGCACACGCACACGCACACGCACACGCACACGCAATCACTCCCCTTAGAAGAATGAAGGCTTCAGATAAAAATGGAGAGAGCAGAGAAGGAGTCACCAAGCACTGCACTTGAAAAATAGAACAAATCCCAGGGGTGTTTTATGGTTTCACTGTCTATTTGGCTCTAGATCACACTTCTTCCTGAAATTCATCAGGTGAGAGAAGGGAACACCCCCACACCTGTAGGATAACAGCTGTGGATAAGCAAGCCTGTTTATCACAGGTTGTTGTGTTGTTTTCTTCTCAGAAACATTCTTAGTTCACCATTCCCCTCTGATTTTCCTGGAAATCAGTTTTCATTTGAAAGGCACCGAGGATCAGGAGTTATCAGAATACATTTTATGGAACTGGAACTTTGAAGTCTATTTATCGAGTTTACTTTTCTGTTCATCAAATTCTATGAAGCTATGTTAGCAAAGATAGAAAAAGGAAGTTGGGAATGGCCTGAGTAGGTAACTCGGTCAGAGCCCCAAACACACTGCAGCAGGCCAGGAAGCAGGCATTTCCCTGACTTGGTCTTAGCTGCTGCTTAGCTCTGTTCTCAGTGTAAAACTTACCAGAGCCAAAATGTAATAGAACAATCATGGCTGTGTGCCAATGGAATTCTATCTATGGATGCCCAGATTTCAATTTCATGGGATATCCACATATCTCAGACTATTAATTTAAAAAATCTTCCCCAAAGATTTAAAATATGAGAAAAATGGTTAGTGCAGAAAGTCACAACTGGTCAAAGTGCAGAGAATGTGTTTATGGTGTGCTTAGGCACAGTGGGACAACTACATCATTTTCATGCCTGAGGCTTGGGGACCAAAGTGGGGAGAAAGGTTGTAAGGGCCACTGAAGTGGAGGATGGATCTTTGCCTTTCAGTGTTGGGCACCACGGTGTGTTTTGTTAGTGACCTCACCTGGGGTCAACAGCACCTTCTCACCTAACACAAATAGAGAACTGTGACATGGACAGAGGCCATCAGGGGAGGAGCTTACTGGGGATGCTTTTTCTTGTATGCAGAACCTAGAAAAAATATGGTGGCAGGAAGGTAGAAGGGAGCTATGTAGGGAGAAGACAGGGGATAGCAGGAGGAGAGAGGTGGGACAAGAGAGACAGATTGAGTAATGGGGTTAAGTGTGGTCACTCTACACACTATACTTGAAGAAGATAGTATAAATCCATCACTTTATACAATGAATATACATTAGTCAAGAACCTTTAGACATGATCTGGAAATAACAATTATACTCCAAGGGTAGCCTGGATTATTGCTGGGCTCGCTCAGATGTCTTGTTCGACTTGTGGGGATGAGTGTAAGAGAAGGAAGGAATGATCATTTCCAGGTCTTCAATATTACAGGTATTTAACTGCATAACTCACATTGGAGACATTTTGTGTTGAGGCCGGCCTGTGGCTCTCATGTCCAGGTTCGAGCCTGGGAGGCAGCCTGGAGTTGAAAAAGAAGAGGGAACCTAGGCGGGTTGAGAAATAATGGAACCAAGACAACTAGATGCTCAAGGTTCTAATCTTTAATGGTGGTGGACACACTTTATAAAGGAGAGGGGAGGCCCATTCCCACCAATTCATCCTTGGAGCCCAGTAGTCTCCGGAATAGCTAGGCGGACTCCCAACAGGTAGCAGCAGTGGCAGTGGCTGAACAATAGAGTGATCTAGGGGAGGCAGGCTTGTTGGAGGTGCAATTTTGGAAATTATATTTGATGATATCTTTCTATGACAAAGCTCTTGGGAAGTGTGCTCTATCATCCATCTATCTATCTGTCACCTATCTGCAATATGTCTGTCTGTGTATTATTGTCTGTCTGTCACCCATTTACCTATCATTTGTCTGTCTATCTATCCATCCATCTATCCATCCGTCCATTCATCTATCATCTATCTATCTATCTATCTATCTATCTATCTATCTATCTATCTATCTATCATCATGAATGTATGGATCATCTATTTATCATCTATCAATCATCTATTTATCTATCATCTATCTATTTATCTATGTGTCATCTCTCTATGTATAATCTATCATCTTTCATGTATTTCTCATCTCTATCTATGTATCATCTATTTCTATCTATCTATCTATCTATCTATCTATCTATCTATCTATCTATCTATCTATCTATCTATCTATCTATCTATCTTCTATCATCTATCAATCATCTATCTATCTATCTATCTATCTATCTATCTATCTATCTATCTATCTATCTATCTATCTATCTATCTTCTATCAATCATCTATCTATCTATCTATCTATCTATCTATCTATCTATCATCTATCTATCAATCATCTATCACTCTATCATCTAATCTAAGCATAATCTATTACATTTACATTTATAAATACATTCAGAGCTCAGACGGAGAAACACACAGGGGTAGAGAAAGGCAGAGGAACACAGATTACTTTTAAGGAGTTATTTCATGAATGCATGAAGGATTTGTTGTGTCCACAACTTTCAGGAAGGGCTACCAGGCTCTAGATGATTAGGGAGAGTCAAAGTGCTGTTTGAAGTCTCAGCTGCAGAATTCTCCTTGCTCAGGAGAGCGTAGCCTTGGTTCAATCCGGGCCATTAGCTGATCAGGCGAGACAGCCTCTGTCATGGAGGCCCATCTGGTTTGCTCAATTTTTATTGACAGATTCCTCTCAGTCACAGAACTCTGTCACAGAAACACCCAGAAGAAAACATGATAGAGAATATGGATGAAATTGTTTAGGCAAGTTCAAACATGAAGTTAATTTATACAGCCTTACTTAAGAGCAGGGAAGATTATGATAGGGACTTGGCCAATTCAACGTTCACGAACTCCACAGCAGAAATACTGCTCACCCAGTGTCATAGGCTTCCACTTCCCCAGTGCCCTTAAACTCAGCAATACTCTCTTACGTATTAGTCATTTGATGTCTTTGCCTTGGAGCAGGGAGAAGCATGTTGGCAGAGTGGGTCTGAATGATTGTGGCTCCTGGCATCATCTATGAAAAGAGAAATGATTGTTATAATACGGAGTTCCTGAGGTTTGAGGCACAGGCTCTCCTGTCCTGAACCTGGACATGCTGTGTATGTGAGTGTGCAGGTATGCATGTGTTTTACATTTTTTTGTCATGCCCAAGTGTATACCTATGCCTACATTTGCATGTGAATACTTTATTGTGCATGCACACATGTGTACGTGTGTGCATGTGCATGAATATCTAGACTGGTATATGCATGTGTGTAAGTATGTATGTATGCAAGTGCAGGAACATTTGTATGCGTTTCTGAGTGCAATTTTCCCCGAGTCCTACATATTGGAGCTCATCCAGCGCCTTTATGAAAAACCATTTCAAAGGGGGTCAGGCCACTCACTGTGGCTTCTCTTGCTGATTGCTGTGGCTTTCCAGAGCTGCATTGTTTGACTTTCAGATGGAACAGTGGTTTAATGAGCTAGAATACAAATACTATCCTGGAGGTCAGTCACTTGTAGAGCAGCCTTTGATGTGCCACTGTGGTGGGCCTACAATGTTCCTAAGAACAGTCTTCCTAAGATAATCATCCTGTGGGACTGACAGCCACCCCCTGTAGGACTGACAGCCACCCCCTTGCCTAAGCCCGGGTGTGTGTGTGTGTGTGTGTGTGTGTGTGTGTGTGTGTGTGTGTGTGTGTGTGTGTGTGCTTCGTTGGTTTGGAAGGAGAGCTTCCTGCCTTGTGGAATCTTACTGAAGTAGCATAGCAGAAGCAGCTTCCTATGAGGGTAGGAAGGGGACCGCTGGCTAGTGTATAGATAGCCACATTATGGGCTGGCAGCTGGACCATCAGTGCATTATTTTCTACTCTACTGAAATGGCTTTACTGAACTCAGGGACACTGACCAGCATGCAAAGTGGAAAAGAGATGGCAGGGTCTGGGGGATAGAACGTGTGCCCTAACATCAGTGCTTCAGCAGCTATCGTGAGCTCATTAGATTCACCACTGGTTTCACACTTGGTGGAGCTGATAGGTCCCCTCTGTCACTCAGCAGAAGGATACCTGGAAGTTTATAGTAATGTTCATGGGTCTGTGACCCACAGACCTTCCTGTCACTTGCTACTGTAATGGTGGGACAGCAAGAGTCGGGAAATCATGGAGTCCATTCTAGGCAGTAGGCAGTGGTCTGCTCTTTTGTGGCTATTCCCTCCAAATCCACACATTCTCTCTCGGAGGGAGGCTCATAAGAGTCACGAAACCAAGCCAACACATTCATGAGGCTCGGGAACCATGAGTTACATGGTTCCCATGGTTTTACAAACAGCGACTGATGGCCGTGGAGAAGAAACTCTTCCCGGGAGGGGTTCCCTGAAAGTTGAGCGAGGAGCTCTCAGGATGCAGTTTTCATGAGACACCACCCTAACAGGTCATCTCTGCAGTGAGGCAGCTGCCTTTGGGTTGCCTGTGCTCCTGTAAGCCGATCCAGTAAACTCTGGCTAACAAGCCAGACTCCAGTGGAATCATTTCTTTGGCTGTTGTGGCAACTTGATTCTGAATTTGCCCTGTTCCTAGTGAGCTGTTCTTCCACCTGACTGCCTAGGCATGGGGTGTGTCACTTAGGCCTTTTCTAGGGTATTCCGTGTCCCTGCATTGACTGCACATAACAGTGATGCTTGGCTGCCTTCTAAGTCTTTATAAGTAAGAGCCAAGGTGACTCACTGAAATCAGCTTATTTGTACTTGGATCTGACTCCCCAAGTTTGGGGAGGCTGAGGCCGGTGGGGGAGGGAAAGAAGGAGGGAGAGAGAGGGAGGGAGAAAGCAGGAGTTCACTGCTGTGCTGTGAGGATGATGAGGGATGCGAAGATGCCCTCTGTGTTCCTCTTGCCCTCTAAACTCTAAACTCTCCCCTCCTGTCTTTTGAATTGCTAGGCCCACCTTTCTTGGCATTAACCTTTTCTCTTCAGAGGGATGTTGTAAAGTCTTGCTTAAAATTTTGAGAGCTCCAGGAGCCATCTCCTCTGGCAATTCACACCTGCAGCTAATGTTTTCTTCATTGGGTCTTTCTGGTGCCGAACATCGGAGGATGCTGACACAGGTACCACTGGGCAAGAAATAGGCATCTTTTGGCTGATTGGATGCATGTGCTGAGGCAAGACCGGTGCTGTGGAGGACACGTGATGTTTGGAGGGTACATATAGGACTGGACAGAGTGATAGAGACAGAGCTGGTACAGCTAGCAGTGCAACACGTGTGGGTCTCACATCTTCCCTTGTCTTTGCTTCTCTGAGAGAGGCACAGTTGAGAACATCTCCTGGCATTCCTCCGGGTCCCTCTGGATGACTCTAGCCTAGCCGAGGCTGAGGCCTGGCTGTCTCTGCTAGGTTATGTCACCACTGTTGCTAGCACCACTCTACTGAACTGGACTGCTGGTGTATCCTCGAAGGATTGCAAGTGGATCTAGCTGTCGCTGCCTGCTAACTTGAGAACTGAACTGTGGATTTCCAGACAACACAGTCAGGAGTTGCTCCAAAGAATCTTTCTAAACAGGTCCTCTTCCCCCCACCCCCATATCCTTTCTTTCCCACTACCTCTGGTGGGTGGTGGGCGGCAAGGGAGGTTAAAGTGTTTAAGAACCATCATTAAAAATAAGGTTTGAAAAAATTAAAATTACAAAAATGAGTTATTGAGTTGTCACTTTCAAAGACTGATATTGTTAGATAGATTTTTACTGAAGGGTTTCAAGACATTATTGTCAGGATTTTTGTAAATTTCTAAGTGTTTCATGTGGCTACATCTGTTTGTAAGTTGGAGAGAGAGTTGGTCATGACCGTACAATGGTGAACTGTCTCATTCTGGGCAGTACATGCCTGACTTCATGTCTTGTCTTCAGCTTGGTGAAAAACCTTCTGTTAGTGGCGTATTGTCAAGCAAATTCTCCTACTCTCCAGTGATGGAAGTTTCTAGACAAAAGAAGGATAAATTCCTTGGCTGCTTTCCAAAGCACAGCACTCCACGAGTGGAGTTTTAGGGAGTCATTCTGCGTTTGATTCATTGTATTTTGTGTTTGGTCCAGTAGCTGAGAAAGTGGAACTCAGATGGAGCCATGCAGAAAAGTCTCGGTGTGGTCAGGTTGGAGGAAGAGAGAAGAAGAGATGTGAGGAGGAAGAAAATGAGTCCATAGGGTCTAAGTGTGCACGTGGGTATTCAGAGCTAGTCAGGTACAGTGAAGCCACACCAGCAAGCAGCTGGCTCGTCTCTGTTCTGAACTGGCAGACATGTCCTGGGCAGGTGGGGGATTTGGAAGCCCTTTGCTTTATCTAGACAAAGGGCCCCTGTCTTAGGATTTCACTGCTGTGAACAGACACCATGACCGAGGCAACTCTTCTTACAAGGTCAACATTTAATTGGGGCTGACTTACAGGTTCAGAGGTTCAGTCCATTATCATCAAGGCAGGAACATGGTAGCATCCGGGCAGGCATGGTGCAGGAGAAGCTGAGAGTTCTACAACTTTATCTGAAGGCTGCTAACAGAATACAAACTTCCAGACAGTTAGGATGAGGGTCTTAAAGCCCACATCTACAGTGACACACCTACTCCACACCTAATAGTGCCACTCCTTGAGCTAAGCATATACAAACCATCACAGTCCCAGAGGAGCAACCTAGAGCCACCTGAACTGACTGGAGATTCTCTGTGGAAGACCAGGCAGGGCAGGGTCCCAGAACAACAATGGGACCTCCGTAAGGGCTGAAGCCTGAATATCTACCCATCTATGGTAGGATTTTGGCTGATTTGATCTTGTGCAGGTAAGCCATAGCTTCTGTGAGTTCATGATTACAATTGCTGTGTCACATCTAGAAGATAGTAGTATCACAGCACTCTTCCGGTTCTCCTGCTCTTGCATTCTCTCCATCATGTTTACAGTGACATTCCATGAGACTGGTGGGTGGTTGCTGATATAAGTGTCCCATTTAGGGACTGAGGACTCAAACTCTGTTCTCAGCACGGTTGACCAGTTATGTATTTCCACTGCCTGCTGCCCTCTGTGAATGATGCTTCTCTGTCCGAGGTTGAGAGCAGCCCAGGTCTATGGGTATAGGCACACATATTTAGAAGACAATTTGACAGTATGTTTAGTAAAATAATAATAGCAGATTTTGTCCTAGAGTCTATGACTCCCAGTCATAGACTTTGGATGATGATCAGAGACAAGGCCTGAAATTCTCTCCTACAGAACAGAGCTCAGGTGCAGTCAGAAAAGGCTCAGGGTAATAGTTGTGTAGCTACTGCACCAGTGGATACATCCTGACTATCAGGTCACTCTTCCAGCATTCAAGGTTCAGCTCTGGGTAGGACCATTAATGACCACCCCCCCTGCCCAAGAAGCCCGTATGGCACCTTCCAGCACCATGAAAGCTCACCAGCACGGAGGTAGTTCTTGGTCATTTGAGATTAACTTCTTTCTGCCCTATAGCCAAAGTGTGTGGTGTGTGGAGTCTTCAGTACACTGAGTACTTACAGTGGGTAACTGAAAGCAATGGCAGTAACCTGGGTTGTTTTGGAGACCTCTGGATTATAAAAAGGTATCTACTACAATTTTTATATAATAGCCCATGTCTTCTGGGCATGGCATTACTCACCCATGCAGGCCAATTCTATTCAACTTCTTCCTTCAAAGTTATATTTTGAAATTGGCTTACTAACTAGTAAGTTACCATAGGTTTTGGTTAACCCACCCATTACTTCCTCTTCTTTCTCATCCCTTCACCCACATTTAACCCTTTAACCCTCAGTTTCTCCCATCTATCTATGTATCTATGTATCTATCTATGTATCTATGTATCTATCTATGTATCTATGTATCTATGTATCTATCTATGTATCTATGTATCTATGTATCTATGTATCTATGTATCTATCTATCTATCTATCTATCTATCTATCTATCTATCTATCTATCTATCTATCTATCTATCATCTATTTATTGTGTACCTATGTGTCTATGTATCATAGACAATGTATGTATCATGTGTGTATCTATGTATCTATCTATTATGTATGTATGTACACACATTGTATGTATGTATGTATGTATGTATGTATGTATTTATGTATGTATTTATGTATGTATGTATCTATCCATCTATCTATCTATTACATGTGTTCCAAAACCACCCCAAGGATGAGTTTGTTTCTGAGACAACATCTCATGTAGCTCAGGCCTCAAACTCTTGATGTAGCTGAATGTGTTACCACTCTTCTTTTTCATCACAGCCTACTCCCTCTTCCTTAGGGCCACGAGAGTTTGGGGATTTCTGCTGAGCAGAGACATTTGATTTCTGTTCTCAAATTCTCATAGAAGACTTCAAGGCTGGCAGGTGAGGTTTTCCCTGGACGAGAGAGGTAACATTTCTCCCTAAAGCTTGGAGAATAAGTTCTGGTACTCTAAGACCTCTGAGCTTTTAGAAACTGCTTGTCCTTACACCAGAATCACTAGCAAGGCATCTCTCTTCTGGCACCCGTGCCCACACTTGGGTATAAACTCTGCTTTCACTAAGCATCTGTCTTAATCCTTAAATCCAGTGCTTATATTTATGCCAAAATTTCCCCTTAATGAACCTGGCTTTGCTTGGAATACCCAGAAGTCCTCAGGAGTGAACTCTGTAGAGGTGCAAGTCCTTCCCACTCTAGGCACAAGTTCCTGTAGGTCAACATGAGTGTGTCTTCATGAGATAGGCTGTGCTCCTCTTTGGTTACTTTGAGTGTAGTCCCTTGAGGAGGTGTGACTGAAGTGCCAGGAGAGAGATGAGAGATAATAGCTCCTCTCAAGGGCAGGTGTGCCCAGACGCCTTCTGGTACACGCATATGAGCTGCAGACACGTCTGTTCCATTAAACAAATGACTGTCTTATCCCCAGTCCCAGTTATTGTCTAACTCAGACCTGCCCAGCCTCTGAATCAGCACAGCACATGGAGTTCAGGACCACGATGCCATGCTGTCAGACGTCCTACTTAAAAGGAAATGGTCCACCCTGAGCACGAGGGCAGGAAGGGACACTCAGGGCATCCTCAAATGAGCCCTCTATTGTTTGGTCCCAATAATTAAATACTCTCAGACAGTAGGACTTGCTCTTATTCAAATGCAAATGCAAATTGCCTTCCCTAGTTCAGTCGAAGTAACCTCTTAGCATCTCTGATTTTGAATTACCTGCTTCTCTTCTCTGGCATTAGTGGAGATAATTGAAAAATTGCAGCACTTATAGTCATGTTTTAAAAAATGGCTTAAAAAGCATGTTTTCTGTCTTCAGACTACCCGGAGTGCCACTTACTCCTGCAAGGAGGAGTAAGGATACCAAGCTCTTTTCTTTTCTTCTTTCTTTCTTTCCTTTCTTTGGTGGAGAAAACATTTAAATTGTTTTAAATTGACACATAAAATAACACACATTTATAAGGTATCTTTTTTTTTTTTTGAGACAGTGCTAAACTCAGTAGCCCAAACTGTCTAGGAACAAACCATATACCCCAGTCTAGATTTGAACTTGTGAGTATCCCCCTGCCTCAGCCTACAGAGCAACGAGCATTGAGATTATAAGGATGAGCCACTCTGTGCCACCATGTGGTGTTCTGACATATATCTCACACAATTCCAATCAGGGTAGACGCAGCAGGTTGAATTTGTATATATCTGTGTGTGTGCATGTGCACACACAAATGCATGTAAATAACAAAAATAATCAAAGGAGATTATTCTGCCTTGAGAGTGGGAAGGGATGGGAGGAGTTCAAGGCAGGATGTCTGGGAAGGACTGGAGGGAGGAAAGGGTGGAGGGGGAAGATGACATAATTCTATTTCAATTAAAAACATATTTTAAAAATCCTCTCTCTCTTTTCTGGTCTCCCAGGGGGGCCCAGGTGACTTTGCTCTGTGTCTGGGTCCCTCCTGTAATACTGAACACAAGGTTTCTTTGTGTGAGGTCCACAGTAATTCACTGAGGTGACGAACTGTTTTAGCTCAGCACTACATGTCCATAGTGTTGGTGCCCAGAGAATGAAATATGGCACTGGGAGCCTAGGCAACCCCAGAAGACTCCTAGTTTCTTGATTCAAGGACAGTTCAGCCTGAGAGGGAGGATGGCTTGTCTGGGGGCTAGGGTCATGGGGGAACTTAGAGAGCTGGCCTTTGTCTCTCCAGCCCAATGAAGCTTTGTCCTGCTTTCAGACTTAACTACTGAAAGCCAGGAGCTACTACTAATGTGAGCTGACAATAGAATTAAGGAACTCCTCAATCTCTTGTTTTGGGTGGTGGAGGTTTTCTCATCCTATCATCCACAGCTAGTGTTAATTGATCTGGTATGTTACAATTGCTAATCAGGAGGATCCTGTTTGCTGAGGCCCTGGGAGCCAGCCCACCCTGATAAATGTTCTGGGATGATGTTTGTCAATATGCCTGGCTGCTTTTGATCTGCCTAAAAGGCACAGAAGCAACCCTGGAAGCCACTACTCAGAAGGACTTTTCTGAAAACAAGACTCCAAACTGCTCAGTTCATTCAGGCCTAGGGTCATGGTTGCTTATGAGTAGAGGGCTCCAATTTTTCTTTCTTAGACGTCACTCTTCAGTGGGCCCTCCTCCTTTAAATACTTTTTTTTATTCCATGTTAAACCACAGTATAATGTTTTGAAAAGTAATTTTAATTATCAAATGCTTTGCTTACTTGGGTCTTAGAGCCATTTCATATTTTTATGTGTCTGTCTGTGTGTCTGTGTGCCTGCCATGTGTGTGCAGCTACGTGTAGAGGCCAGAGGGTGTTGTAGCTGGAATTACAGGTGGCTGAGAGCTGCCTGACATGGGTGTGAGGATCTGAACTTGGGTCCTCTGGGAGAATAGCAGCTGCTTTTAATCACCGAGCCATCTGCTCTGTCCTGGTTATGATCTTTCAGTGAGGGAAACCTCCCCTGCATTGGTTGCTGAAAGAGGAGTTCTGAGGTGTTAACTGGGCAAAGGCAGGGACGTGGGGTGCTGATACATTTGAAAAATTGAGCCAGGAAGTACACCGATACTGGCTGTTTGGTCTCAGACCTGGTGACAGGTTTGTCTGTATGGTTCTTAAAGAAGAACTTTTCTAATGTGGCTGGACGAAGACGACAGGCATCCGGGACTCAGGTCTTTCTCTGCCCCGCTATCTCCATTGTGCTAGTACCTCACAACTCAGGGCTTTGCCAGAGAAACCCTCCTGCCCTGTCCATGGAATGTGCAGTTAGGTTACTGGATTGCCTGGAGTATTTCTAGTTTTCAAGGCCTTTGCATTTTTAAATTGCAAAGCAGGTGCTGTAGCTTCTTATGTAATTATTGCACATTTTACGCAAATCACTCAATGATTTTGATAGACCAAGGGCACTAACCCTGCACTGGGGTATATTTCTGCAGAGGCATTGACTTGCCTATAGATTTATGATTGTGGGGGTTCCAAAACCTGTAAAATGGAGGATTGCTTATATTGGACAACCAGAGCACCCCACCAGGACAAACAAGATAAAGAAATGATGCTAGAAGTGTTGCTTTGTTCCCACAGCACACTGAAGGGTGTGTGCTTGTAGCCCTGAGAGTACAGACCGCTTCAGTCTTGACGAAGAGGGGCTCAGAGACTTTTAATTCTGTCTCCCTCCTAAGCTTGAAGTGGGCCGTTTTACTTTATAAATTCTCTATGGTGTATGTAAAGATTAGCCCATCAGGAGTCATTCCACACCCTTTTCTTCCAATTCTCTTAATACTAGCAAAACTCTAGTCTGTCTTAAGCAAAGGTCTTGGGAGGTGAGAGGCCAGGAGATGGACTCTGACAGGATTCAGTCGCTTATCAGTCCTGCCTCTTTATGTTAGCACCAGCCCAGAGAGCTGTGTGGCCACCTTTCCTGTGGATCAAATTCCCTGGGAGCATGTGGCTTAGTAACCACTTCCTGTGTGGGTCTTGACTTGGTCTGTAACATATCAGGTGGCAAACCTAGATGTAAGAGGGGCTAGGCAGGGGGATTGTCAGGTGGAGCTGAGCCGGCCATTCTGCCACCTTGCCTTTGAGCCCTGTGACTTCATATTGTCCATGATGGGTGGTATGTTACCACTAACTTAGGTAAGGCAGAAAGCACTTGTTTAGCACTTCACAGAGTCTTAGCATCAGTATCCTTGATCACTTTATCTGGGTTCTCTACTTCAGGTCCTTTTTGAGCTAGACAGGGCTGTACTCTCACCTGAGCAGCAGTGAGGAAACCACATAGCCTGCAATGTACAGTCTAACAAAAACTAATTTCTAACAGTTCTGAGACGAAGGAGACAGGCTGTGGGCAGGGCTTCTTGCTGTGCACTTCTGTGGTGTGGGGCAGAAGAACAGGAAATGAGAGAAAGAGGAACTGCGTTGATTCTTCTCAGGTGCCCCACTCTTGTCATTCAGACAATGTCCACATGAGTTTCTCTGGGGACCGAGCTTTAACACTGTGTCAGGAGCTAAGTCATAGCCTCTGAGAAGAGCGGGCTGAACGTGCACGTTGTGAAGCGGAGAAGAGCGCCGGAGTCTACACACATTCACAAGTCTTGCTCCTGAGTGGAGTTGCGGTGTGCTTACTTCTTCCCCCCACCTTTCCTCCTGGGTATAGTTCTGGAGTGAAGCCTGGTGCTTCAACCATCATCCAGCATGCAAGAGACCACCTGAGTGAGGCTCAAAGGCAAGTACCTCAGGGCCTTCTACAGGATGGACGAGTACCTCTGATCCTATGGGCAACCAGTAACCTCTAGACTTCTTATTGTAAGAAGTTATATGTACACACACACACACACACACACACACACACACACACACACGAATGAATATGTGAATCTTGCCTTACATCTATCTATCTATCTATCTATCTATCTATCTATCTATCTATCTATCTATCTATCTGTATATATTCCAAATAATAATTTGGAAATAAGGCAAGATTCATAAGGAGTTGAAGAAATGGTGGAAAGAATGTCTTGTATTCTCATCTACCCTCTGAACTTCTATAGCCTGTCTACTGTTCAAACTAGGAAAATGCTACCACAGCTGATCTGTTACTTACACAGCGTGCAGCTCAGATTCATCTCTGTTTGTAAATTGCAGCATTGCTGAACCTGTCCCTCACCCATAGCCAAAAGCCTGATTTGCTTTCCCTGCAATACCATGCAACGTTAAATATACAGACACATGCCAGTCTTGACTGAGAAATTGGCCTCATGTTTCGAATCTTCTCCTTGTACTATTTCACGTTGGGCAGCCATCGGAGATCAGATCCAGGTGCTGGTAACAGAAAAGCTGAAGTTGTTGTGCAATGATATTATATACATTATCCCGTCTTAGGTTCATGTCTGTTTATGATGTGCTCTAATCACTTCTACCTTCTTGTTTACTCCCACATTTCCTGCGTGGTTTGAATAAGGATGGCTTTCCTATAGGCTCGTGTATTTGAATCAATGAGCCTCAGTTTGGGAAGGATCAGGAGGTGTGGCCTTATCAGAGGAGGTGTGTCACTGGGCTTTGAGGTCTCAATATCCCACAGCTTCCCTTTTTAGCTTACTCACTCTGCCTTGTGGTTGTCCTGGAACATGGGGGAAAAATCTACTTTTGGGCACATCTTAAAAGTATGATCTTCCCTCCTGAAGCAGCTATTAATTGCCTGTCATCCCATGGTTAGTGGTAGGGCCTTGTCCCTGACTCCCACCTATCCTGGAACTTTGGCTGGCTTGATCTTGTGCAGGTCTTACTCCTGTAAGCACAGTGGTTGTGAGTATGTCAGTGTAATTGCCATGCTATATCCAGGAGAAAGCGCCTCACAGCATCCCCTCCCATCCTTGGAAGGTTACATCTTTTCTGTCTTCTCTTTCCCAGAGTTCCTCGAGCATTGGTGGGAGGGGCATGGTGCTAATAAAGATACCCTCTTTAGGGCTGAGCACTTCCTCTTAGCTCTTTGAGCAGCTAGGAGTCTCTGCATTGATTGCTGACAACTGCACAGAGAGGCCTCTCTGATGGGGTTGGGAGTGGGGAGCTACACAGGCCTCTGAGTTCAAATGTAAGTGTTTAGAAGGCAGTTTGACAACATGACCTTTTAGCAAAACAATAATAGGTTCTACCTGTGACCTCCCACCATGGACTTTTGGCCAGGTTTTTAGAACTAGGAGTGGTTTCCCTCCTGTTGAATAGACCTCAGATCCAATAAAAATGCTGTTAATTGCCTTATAACATTCCTGCCCCTTTTGGACTAGGTGGGCACATTATGCCTGGAATGTTGGTATTGTGGCATGCACACAGTTCAGTGCTAAGTAAGGCTGTTGATATCTGTTCTCTCCTGACTCCCTCAACAGCACCTTCTGTCACTATGAAAGCTGCCCAGCCTGGATGAAGTTTCCTGCTGGGTTTGTGATAGATTTTTATACATCCTGCAGCCACAGTGGGTAGTGTTTTTAGCAACAGGGGTGTCTTTAGCAATAGGGCCTCAGCAATGGAAATAGCCTGTGCTATATTGAGACATATCAATAACTTATAGGGAGGCATTCCATGCCTTGAACTGATAATTTTCACTGGATAACACATACCAGAGGCTGCTACCTCTGTTCAAATTCCTTTTTTAACATATATATGTATATATATATATATATATATATATGCATATATATTGAAATTATCTTATAACTTGGTTGGCACTTATAAGGCTTTTTCATATATCCTTAGTTTTGGTTAACCCACCTCCACTTACCTCTCTACTCACCCCTTCCCCCATCTCTGCTTAAGCTTTGACTCTCCAGTCTCCCTTTCTTTCTCTCTTTCTCTCTTTCTCTCTTTCTCTCTTTCTCTCTTTCTCTCTTTCTCTCTTTCTCTCTCTCTCTCTCTCTCTCTCTCTCTCTCTCTTTCTTTCTTTCTTTCTTTCTTTCTTTCTTTCTTTCTTTCTTCCTTTCTTTCTTTCTCTCTCTTTCTCTCTTTCTTTCTTTCTTTCTTTCTTTCTTTCTTTCTTTCTTTCTTTCTTTCTTTCTTTCTTTCTTCCTTTCTTTCTTTCTCTCTCTTTCTCTCTTTCTTTCTTTCTTTCTTTCTTTCTTTCTTTCTTTCTTTCTTTCTTTCTTTCTTTCTTTCTTTCTCTCTCTCTCTTTCTTTCTCTCTCTCTCTCCCCCCCCCTCTCTCTCTTTCTTTCTTTCTTTCTTTCTTTCAGACTACAGGTGTTCTACTATCTCTCTGATTATAATTTAATTGGGTTTCAAGATAGTAGATTTCCATATGGTTTTTCATATGCCCTTCCTTCAGGGTAACCCTCTTCCTTTAGGGTAGCCCTCTTCCTTTAGGGTAACCCTCTTCCTTTTCTTCAGGGTTTCCCCATTCTCTCCCGTTCCTCCTTGGTTAAGCATTTCCACCTCTAGTATTCTTGCCATATATGTAAACACTAGTCAGTTATGGCTCATCCACACAGCAGGCCCCGGTGCTCATGGCTGGCATGCAGCTTAAGTTACCACATGTATGTCCCAGGAGGGAGGATACAGATGTGCAGAAGACATGGGCACTCTTGCCATCTCTCCTTAGGATTTGTGGTAAGGAGTCCCCTCTAGACTTCAGCCACATCATTGTTGTCTGCAATTGTCACATGACGACATCTTACCACGTTGGCCTGAAGAATGGAGTTTTTGTTCTGGCTGGGCAATCCCTGGGTCTGATTCTGTCAGAGAGAGTCTCTGAAGGATGGCTTTTTGGAGACGTTGCTTGAGTATTAATGTCACATACTTGAGAAAACAGTGTTTCTCTGCTGTGTAGTTTCATGTCAGCTTGATACGAGCTAAAGTCTTCTGAGAGGAGGAAGCCTCAGTTAATGTCTCCATAAGATGGGGCTGTAGACAAGACTAGGGCATTTTTTTGATGAGGGAAGGCCCAGCCCATTGTGGGTGGTACTATCCTTAGGCTGGTGGTTTTTGTCTCTATGAGAAAGCAGAGTGAGCAAACCATGATGAGCAAGCCAGTGAGAAGCATCCCACCGTGGCCTGGCATCAGCTCCTACTTCTAGGTACCTACCCTGGTTGTGTTCCTGTTCTGACTTCCTTCAGTGATGATCAGTGATGTGGAAGTGTAAACCCTTTCCTCCCCAAGTCGCTTTGGTCATGGTGCTTCCTCACAGCAATGGTAACCCTAAGTAGGATCATCCCAAATTGTCAGCTCAAAGTGTTGCACTGTTTGCAAACTCAGGGTCAGCTTGAAGAAATTTATGGTTGCCGGTTGAAGGCATGAAACTCATGGTTGGAAAAGGGATCTTTCTTGTGCAGGTAGAAATAATTGCCAGAGAATTAATTTTTTTATTCTGCAAATGCAAGTCTCAATTCCCATAAGGCAGCGACGGAGCCTAAGTCCAATTCCTGTTGACAATGGTCAGGAGAACTCCCTTTCTTTGTTGAGGATGGAGACAATGGCCACAGACCTCCAAGGCATCTCATTCTTCCAGGGAGGAAAGCCAGAGTTGAGGAATTTTGGAGTGGCTCTGTTTCCTCTGGAGATTTGCCAGTGGGTCATATACCCTGGCATCTTCAGAATACTGGGAAAGAAGAGTTAGCAAGGGGGTAAAAAAGGGAGATACTTTCGACTCGAGCTTCTTCAGACTGTTGCTTGCTTGCTCACAGACCTCACTGAAGTGTTCCTGTGACATGGCTGACATGTCTTCCTCCTTACAGGATGGCTGTGCTCATGGGTAAGGCAGACACGCCTATGATGCTATGGAAGGTATCATCGGTCTCGTTGGACAATTGCTAATTTGCAGGCTTGTCTTCAGGAAAGAACAGCTTCCATTGTACTTGTGAGGCTGGCAATGTCATCTGTTTATACTTTACAAGTAATGTAAGCATTTGCATGTCACAGCCTTCCTTTAAAGCATTTTCAAGGCCTGGCTTCTCATAGAGGGGCTGTGGACCCATTTCTCCCAGCATTCTGGCTTCACAGCCATTTCCTCCTCCTGGCAAGGCTCTTCCTTTTACTGGTCCGAGTGGTCCTCCCCCCAAGTGCCACCCAACATACACACTTCTTTTTCCATGTCACCTCTGAAGAAGGCAGGTGGGCAGTCGCAGCCCAGCCATGACCTCCTGGAATAGGCACACATGTGACACAGCCCCTTGACCACTACCTCTGACCCTGCTTTGCAGTGGCCATGGGGTGGCATTTCCCTTTTGTGTTTTCCTTCCATTCAAAGTCAGCCCCCAGCATCAAGACTGAGGAGCAGCCCCAAATTAGATGCTGTTGTTCTCTTGTCTGTGTGTTAAAAATAGCTGTGCTGCACCCTCCTGCTGTCCCCCAGGGGCTGTTTGCTGCAAATGTTTGTGACACAGAGAGACTTCTGCTAATTTGATGCCTGTTGAAGGGTAGATCTTCTCTCTTCTGCTGCACAGGATTCCAGGGTGGCGGTGGTGTTTCCTTTGCACTTTTGAAGGTTTAGGCTGTTACAGAAAAACAGCTCTTGGGAAGGGGGCATGCGTTTACAGGACTCTATAAAAATGCCAATTAAACAGGGAACAGTGGGAGAGGAGGCATGCGACTGACCACTGGGAGAATCAGATACAAAGGAAACCACCAAGCTTTCTTTTTTTTTTTCAATTAAGAAAATATTTTATTAAAATTTTTGATGAGGAAACAATAAGCAGACCCAATGGACACTCATTCCTTGTGTAGCCACATACACATCTCACGTCAACTCATGTTAAGGGTTTACACAAGTTTGACCAGCATTCTTTGTCCAAACTTCACGTGACAACTTGGTTTAGAATGACTTGGAGTCTGAGGCATCACAGAAGATACCACCAAGCTTTCTATTCCGGTAGCCTGAGCTCCGTAGAGTTGAGCCATGTGCAGATCTGTGGCTGCCTTCCAGAAGCCCTGCGTTTGTTCTCAGTGCTGGTCCCAGCCTTTGGAGTGATGCTTAAGCAATGTGTGCCATTTGGATTCATGGCTTCCCTTCATTCCTGTGCAGTGTAGGAACCAGCTGCTGGCTGTGCTCATGTGTGAAAGCTGCCCCATTCTGAGGGTCCTCTGCCCTCCCTGGTGCTTTCCTCTCCTTTCCTCTTCATTCTCTCTGCTTCTGCATCCCCTCAGTCCAGCCGCTGGAGGAGAGGCCGGGGCTGGGGCTGGTCACAGTGGCTCCACATAGGTTATTGCTGTTCCGGTAATAGGGACATAAAACTCTTCTGGGTGAAAGACCAGAGTTGAACTATTTAAAGGTTAGCTTGCCAGGAGTAGAGTCTGAAGGCACTTATCTTGTCTTCCAGGGAGTGTGAATACTGAAATGTAGATGGAGTAACTTGTTTCATAATCTCAAAAATAAACAAAACAAAACCAAAAAAACAAAAACGGCATTTGGATCCCAGGGCCAGCCATGATAGGAGCCAGCTGTGCACTGACATTCAACTTGAACTCAGACTGTACACAGTGTCAGAGAGGAGTGGACAGAGCTCCAAGAAAAGGCATTGGCAACATATCTTGTCACAGATGAGTCCCTCAAAATCTCTTTCTCATTCTGTGATGGGATTATCTGTTGAAAGCTGTGTTAGTGTGGGACTGTGATAGGCAGCCTATTTTGGTTGAATGGGGCTTGCGACGGTGACCCAATAGAGAAATCTACAAGGACAGAAAGGTGAGCCACGTTCCTAGAATCAGGTGCCTGTCCATAATTCTGTGACTATCAGTCATTCAATGTCCCAAGCTCCTGGCATTCTGGCTAGACTCCACCCCCACAGTTACCTGACTATAGCCAGGTATGCTCCTCCCCACAGTTATCTAACAACAGCAAGATAGCCCAGCCCACTATAAGAGGGGCTGCTTGGCCCCTCCATGCTCTCTTAAGCTCTCACCTTGCTTACTCTCTAGCCCTCCTTCTTTCTCTCTTTTCCCCCCTCTCTCCACATGCCCATGGCTGGCCTCTCTCTTTCCTTTACCTTCTCTCTTTCTCTCTGCCTTTCTACAATAAAGCTCTAAAACCATAGACTGTCTCTGATCATCAAGGCCCACTGTGCTTGAACGATGGGATGGGCTTTCTCCTAATGAGCCGCATCTAACCTCCCGCCAGAAAGCCATCCTGTGCTCCAGCCACAGACCTAACCAAGGACTCTTGCCTGTGTGGAAACCATCCAGCGCCCCCTCTCTCCCTGCTCTCTCTTCACTTCATCCCCGGGGGCCTAGTGCCTCCCCTGTGCCCCTATTCTGTTCTCAGCTCCTCCACTATATCCAGCATGGGATGCCGGAGGCTGAGAACCTGGTACCTGGGGCTACCCCTTGTCCACCACCATGTAGGGTCAGTGGCTTAACACAGCCAGATGCCCATCTGGGACTGCATGGAAAGCGTGTGCAGTCCTACTGCATCCACCTACCCAGAGCACCGGAACTCTGGCAGAACGCAGGTTCTCTCCCACTCCCCTCTTTCCCCCACACCCATGGCCCTGTATGTTAGCGTTCTCTGGAGAGACATAAATGATAGATCAGATATACACTACAGAGGGCAATTACTAGATTGCTTACATGATACATGCTGGTGTAGTCCAAAGATGGCTGTCTGAACACTGGAGAGCATAAGATTGGGTGACTCAGCAGGATTCCTGGAGAGGTGCAGGTCTTCAGTGCCTACTGGAAGGCTGGTGAAACTAGGTTCAGTATCAGTGGAGGATGGCACCAGAAGAGCCATGACAAGGTAAATGCACTCATCAACAACAGGCAAAGGAAACTAGGCAAATCCAACAGGTTTCCCTCGGACTGCCCTTTATCTGTGCTGTCAGGTCTGGGAAGGGTCCTTCCTTCTCAGTAAATCTTTCCGGAAGATACCTTTACAGATCTGCCTACAGAACTGTGTGTCTTAGTTGATTTCAGATTCAATCAAGTTAATAATTAGGATCAGTGAAATATATTCTAGGTATGGGGAGCCATAGACACAACAATATGGAAGCCATATTTAAGAATGGGTAAGGGCTGAGGATGTGCCTGAGAAGTAAAGCAATTGACTAGCATATGCATGGCCTGGATATGATCTGTATACACACACACACACACACACACACACACACACACACACACACACCACACATACACCACACACACACATACACACACATACACACACACACACACACACTCACCACACACACACCACACACATATACCACACACACACCACACACACACACACATACACATACACACACACCACACATACACACACACACACACACCATACACACACACACCACATACACATACACACACACACATACACCACACATACACACACACACACCACACACACACACACACACACACACACACCACACACACCACACACACACACACACACCACACACACCACATACACACACACCAAACACACACACACATACACACACACACACCACACACACACACACACACACACCAAACACACACACACAGACACCATACACACACACATACACACACACACACTCACACACCACACACACACCACACACACAGACACACACACACACACACACACACCACACACACAGACACACACACAGAGAGAGAGAGAGAGAGATTCAATTGATCAGAAGCAACACATTGCTCTTCTCTGAATAGTGGCTGGGTGATGCTAAGACGATGTGTTTGGCAGATTCGATGAAGGATCAGGGGGTTCCTGCTGGTGGCCATAGTACACGGAGGGAAAAAAAGTACTGCACATAGTTTTGGTCCTTGACACATGATCCCTGGAGGGGTCACAAAGATCCTTCATTGTCCTGAAATTCTTACTAATATTTGTATAAGAGGTCCCGTGATTTATTTCACCAGAAACAGTATGCTGGGTCTCGGTTAAGCAACAGCAAGGGAACTCAGAGAGAAAGAGAAAGGAAAGTCAAGCAGAAGTGGAGTGGGGAAGAGAGACTGGGTATTCAGGCAACTGGACAAGATGCGCTTTCAGTTTTTGGCGCAGAGGAAAGGAAAGAACCACGGAGGAAAGATGCTAGATGGTTTGTTTCACAAAGGAAACATAAATGTCCTGTTCTGTGACCTCCCAGGTTCTTGTAACAAAAGATGCATTGGATCAAGGCATATATTAGATCCAAGAGTTGAGTGTGGGGATAACAGTAACTAGTTTTCTATTGCAGTAACAAAATCCCCGAGGCTGAGTAATGTTAAAGAAAGAAGGTTTATTCAGCTCATGTGTAGTAGGAACTGCGGGCCGACTCTTTGTAAACACTGGGGGCCATGAAACTGCAAAAGCATCTCCTGCAGGAGGACCTAATTGAGGACTGCCTGTGACACCAGCATTCCTGCAGGAGGACCTAATTGAGGACTGCAGGAGAGACCAAGGATTGCTGTTGCAAATAATGCCAGCCAACCAGGAACTGCTGTTTAGAAGATATGCTTTTTTGGGACCAATGGGGCGTGGATGGAGGGTATTAAAGGAGCTTGCAGCAGTGCTCAGAGGAGCTTGCTGCAGCCTTTCTCACCTGATCCTGGAGTCTATGTCGTTGACTCTGCGCCAACTCGCCCCCAACCCCCTAGGGCAGGTAGGGTCAGGCGGAGAGCTGTCCAGGGCACAGGCAACACTCATGGTTGTGAGTCTTAAAGCTAGCCAGAGCCCATAAGGTGGACCCTGGTGAGGGCGCTCTGGCTCCATCACAACATGGTAGATTCATGATGGTGGGGGAGATCACGGGAAGCCTGAGGGATTGAGCACCCTACTTGCTCATTTTATAACAATTCCTCAGAAGTAACTGGGGTTTTGGGGGAAACCTATCAATCGCTGAGTGGGGCTCCCCAAAAGCTCAACAGCTCCACCCTGGGGCTGAGCCTCGCCAATAATCTTCTGTCTACTACTCTGAAGCAGGCGATTCCTCTGCAAATGTTTTCTGGAGTCAACCTTGAGTTCGCTTCCAAGGTCCTTTGTCTTTTATTTTCAGTAAAAGCCATTTGGCAGATTATCTCCTTCCAACTCTGCCGTGCATCTTGATCTTTTTCTTAAGAAAGATTTGTTTTGTAAGTGACAGGGTGACAGCAGGCTGGTCCCATTTTTCAGGCCTTCCTGCAAAGTATTCCGATTTCATTTCCCTTTGTGCTCCCTTGGGGAGTTTTATAGCTCCCTGATTTACACTAAGGTCAAGACAAGGTTTGCAAGCTGCTGCGGAACATAACTCACAGAACTCCTGACACAATGCTGGGGTCGCCAGAGCACGGCAGAATACATTAACAGAGGGGTAGATTAACATGCCCTTAATGCTGATTTATTCCTCAGAGGTTCTGCCTGAAGGCTCCCTCTCTTTCTCCTCATCAGGCCTAGGCTGTGGCTGTGTCTCCTCCATATTCATCAGAGCTCTGCTGTGGCAGGCACATGGGGATGCGAAGGGAAGAGTGGGGGGAGCTGAGTTGTGAGAAGCAACTCATTGCTGGTGGGAATAATTCAGGAGATAAGATGAGTTGGGAGGATGCGAGTGTTCTTTACATCCCAGGGATGCAGTTATCAAGAGCTGAGAGCATGTGTTTAGTTAGCTAGCTCTCCTTGGCATACATCCTAGGGCCTGGGGAGATGCCTGGGTCTCCAGAGAGTGCATCCTGCTGAGAGAGACTTGCAAATGTTCTTCAATGCAATCCAGGGCTGATGGCCTCCTAGAGAGAGAAGGGCTCAGTCTGCCAGATTCTTCTGGCAGCCAGGGGTCTTCAGTAGACCTTGAGGGAAGAGGCTCATGAGGTGGTTGGGTAGGACTGGGGGAAACCTGGGAAAGGAAACCCCAGGTACAAAGGGTGGATTGTGTGAGGCCTGGGGATTCTAGAGTGACATGTGCTAATGTCTCTAGTTTCTGATGTCATGGGTGGACTTGGTGCCGTGAGCTCAGCTGCACCTCTGGCTATTACTGATATCAGGAGGTTTCACCCAGGCTTGTTTGGGTCCCAGGTGAGGAGCTGTGCACATAGAGACTGAGAGAGTGAAAGGAAATAAAACTTGAGACCTGTGATTCATGTAATTTATGTCAAATAGCCCAAAGAGTTGTTTGTGGGCTTTGAAACCTGGGGCTGAGAACATAGCAGAACAGGCCAGGACATGCCCGGGCAGGCCTGTTGTTACATGTCCGGACTGGCCCGGCACCTCCCTATCTCCCACCCTTCTGACCTAAGTTAAATGTTAACAGGCTGCTGATGTTTAAATGGACCAATCATGTGAAACCCCACCAATTCCTCCCCCAGCCCCACCCCTTTTCTATAAAAACCCCTAGCTTCCAAGCCTCGTGGTCGATTCCTCTGTCTCCTGTGAGATATGAATTGACCCAGAGCTCCGCCATTAAAGCTACCTTGTGCTTTTGCATCAAGGAAGTCTCTCGTGTTTCTTTGGGTAACCATGTGTCCCGAGACTTGAGTGGGGGGGCTCCTTCTTGGGGTCCTACAAGAGGCTTAATGTTTGTAAAGCTGGTGAAGACAGTGGTCCAGAGGGAAAGAGGCACAGCCACCACGTCAGGACAAACATCAAATAACTCCTGGGAAGGAAGGTGTTTGAGCCAGAGTAGTGGTGACAGCAGGCAGCCAGCAGAAGTCAAGGACCAGTGGGGTTTTTGGTTTTCTTCTGTTGAGCCCAGGAGTCAAGTTACAGCAGACAGTGAAGAATCAAGGCCCAGACACCATGATCAAGGCAACTCTTATAAAGACAATATTTAATTGGGGCTGGCTTACAGGTTCAGAGGTTCAGTCCATTATCATCAAGGTAGGAGCAGGGCACCATTCAGGCAGCCATGGTGCAGGAGGAGCTGAGAGTTTTACATTTTTATCTGAAGGCCGCTAGGAGAATACTGACTTCCAGGCAGCTAGGTGAGGGTCTTAAAGTCTACACCCACAGTGACACACCTACTTCAACAAGGCCACACCTCCAAATAGCGCCACTCCCTGGGCCAAGCATATATAAACCACCACAGTGGCATTATTTGGAGTAGGTGTGTCACTGTGAGCATGGGCTTTAAAACCCTCATCAGACAATGTCTTGGTATGAAGTTTAATTTAATTTTTATTTATGTGTATGTTTCTGATTGTGGCGTATCATGTGGCAGTTCCTGTGGGGGCCAGAAGAGGGTGTTATGCTCTAGGCCCTTGCCCTGTCTTGAACAGGGTGACATCATGCCTGTGTCTCTCCCTTTACAGAAGGAGACATACAGTTCACCACGGCGCTCTGGGTCCTTTTAGACAGGGTGTTAGTTATTTTCCCCATTGCTGTGGGAAAATACCCACAGGGTGGTATTTTAGAAGGAAGAGTTTACACTTGAGGAGAGTCCCTGTGTTGGGAGGGAGGCTTGGCAGGACGAACTGAGGTCCTGGGCAGAGATGAATCTTGGTATTTAGTTAGGACCCTGACCCATGGGATGGTACCACCCACATCCAGGATGGCTGTCAGTAGACCCCTCAGGAAACCTCACAGACTCACTCGGAAGAGTGCCTCCTGGCTGATCCTAAATCCAATCAGATTGACAGTTAAGATTAGCTATCACAGACAGCTGTGATAGAAGACAGAGCTCGGATTTTCCACCATCCTGGGACCTGAGAAGTGCAGGCACCATCTGCTGTGTGGTAAGGCTCCCTTGCTGGGCTGTCAGACTGTCTCATTGTGTCCACCCAGCAGGGTGTGGTGAGGGAAGAACCCAACTCAAGTGTTTGTGAGGATACCTTGCACTGTCCTCACCTCCACCCTGCACTCTCCTCACCTGCACCCTCCTCACCTCCACCCTGCACTCTCCTCACCTCCTCCCTGAACTCTCCTCACCTCCTCCCTGCACTCTCCTCACCTCCACCCTCCTCACCTCTCACCTCCTCACCTCAACCCTGCACTCTCCTCACCTCCACCCTCCTCACTCCTCACCTCCACCCTGCACTCTCCTCACCTCCACCCTGCACTCTCCTCACCTCCACCCTGCACTCTCCTCACCTCCTCCCTACACTCTCCTCACCTCCACCCTGCACTCTCCTCACCTCCTCCCTGCAATGTCCTCACCTCCACCCTGCACTCTCCTCACCTCCACCCTTCTCACCTCCACCCTGTACTCTCCTCACCTCCTCCCTGAACTCTCCTCACCTCCTCCCTGCACTGTCCTCACCTCCACCCTACACTGTCCTCACCTCCACCCTGCACTCTCCTCACCTCCTCCCTGCACTTTCCTCACCTCCACCCTGCACTCTCCTCACCTCCACCCTGCACTCTCCTCACCTCCACCCTGCACTCTCTTCACCTCCTCCCTGCACTTTCCTCACCTCCACCCTGCACGCTCCTCACCTTCTCCCTGCACTCTCCTCACCTCTGCTGTAGGTCCCACACATAGCCCAGCATTCCTTCCAGAGACAGTTCTGTGAGCCCCCAGACTCCCTGCTTCTGTTTCTTTGCATATGCCTTACAAATATTTTGCCTGGAGTCATCTTGTATAGCAAGCAAGCAAGCAAGCAATTGCTCCTAATTTTGCTAATCTCTGAGAAAGGAATTTGCAGAAGATGCCTAAGTAACTGAAGATGTGTGGTGTTTTACTTAGACCTGAGCTCTGAAACCTTCCATCTATCCCCCAAATCCATCTTAAACAGCAGATATTCAATTTTATTCAGCTTCTCTCCTTTTTTGAGCCAGACCCGTGCACAGCCTAATCACACCACACCAGCTTAAACAGGCTGAGGAAGCACCAGCTTTTCCACTTAGTGATCTGTTTTATTGTTTGTCATGGTGCCAGCTGGGAGGAACGGCTGCTGACGCCAGCATAGACCATCCCCGGGGAACACAAACTACCATTAGGTCAACGGCCATAGTGGAGACTGCTCCAGCTCGTGCTAGCTCAAGGCTCTGATCTTTTTGATTTGTGCTCAGCTTTTATACAGGAACTGATAAAACTCCCAACTGATAAAGGCTCAAAGAGCCTTGGGAATGTGTTCATATCTGCACATGTGCTTAGCAGAGGTGAAGAGAGCCTTTGTCCTGCAGTGGGAAGCAGGGAAGTGAAGGGGTGTTCAGTGGGTACCGGGCACAGAGATGCTGAGTGAAGGAATGGATTGAGAGAGGGCTGACTCTCTTTTCTTTGGATTTTGCTTGATACCACAGAAATCTGCTGCTATTGGGGTGTTACTGTAATACACAGTGGGCCCTCAGATTCTGCCCTCATCAGCTCATCTCCTCAGAACACCTGGGTCTAATAATATCATTAATTGGCAAATGTTTATACAGTCAGTGTCAAGCTCTCCAGTAAGTACTCTGCTTAACCCAGGTGACCCTCAGTGATTGTGGAGTTTCTGAACCATCATGCATGATGCCCACGAGGCATCTGCAACATGGAGAGCTGGAAGGTTTGCCCGGGAAGCATGGAAGGGACAAAGCCATTGCTCTGCCAGGTGGGTAACTCCAAGCTCCCAGTTACCAGCGAGGTGCCTGGGATCAGCTGTGCAGGCACACCAGCTGCAGTCCCATTTGTGAATAGGTGTGGACAATACGGACGTCCTAGATGACCTTCACACCCCTGCTCCTCCTTTAAGTGACCTTGAAGCCTTTTCGGATTGGAGTCTGATAAAGAAAAAGGGAAACACACACACACACACACACACACACACACACACACACACACACACACACACACATTTAAAAATATTCATCTTATTTATATGAGTACACAGTAGCTATCTTCAGACACACCAGAAGAGGGCATTGGATCCCATTACAGATGGTTGTGAGCCACCATGTGGTTGCTGGGAATTATAGTCAGGACCTCTGGAAGAGCAGTCAGTGCTCTTAACTGCTGAGCCATCTCTCCAGCCCAGGTTAAAAAAAAATACCTAAGTGTATTCCATTTAAATGTTTCTTCCTTATTCAGCCTAACAATATTGATGACAAACCTCTGAAAGGAATACAAACAAAAGCACCTGCCCTGCTTCTCTCAGTTACTGTATCCTGTCTATTTATTTGTCTTATCTATCATCTATCTATCTATCTATCTATCTATCTATCTATCTATCTATCTATCATCTATCTATTATCTATCTCTACCATCTGTCTACCTATCATCCATCCATCCATCCATCTATCTATCTATCTATCTATCTATCTATCTATCTATCTATCTATCTATCTATCATTTGTCTACCAAACATCAATCATCTGTCTGTCATGGATCTATCAATCTGCTGATCACCTCTCTTCCCCCTGACTCTCTGTTACATGTCTATCACTTAACTGTTTAATGTGATGTCCATTTCATCGACTTCTGTGCTTACACTTGTAATTTATGGCTATTTGCTAATTCGGGTTTGACTTCTTGTTGCTTTTCTAGAACCTCAAGATATGTTATTAAATTATCTAATTGAGAACTCTCTAGATGTGAACACAGGCTTCTCCTCTTAAAACTACCTTAGCTGTATTCCAGTTCTAGTAGGTTGTGTTCTCACTTTTATTTTATTTTAGGAATTTTAAAGTTTGCCTCCTACAGTGACCCACAGTTCATTCAAAATGGTAGCATCCAGTGTTCAAGATTTTGTGCGATTCTGGAGTTCCTCCCGATGGTGATCTCTAGATCTATTATTCTTCTATGATCTGATAAAACACAGAATTAGTTCAGTATTTTCCTTATTGCTGGCTTGGGCGTAATAAGTTGCCTTAATTGCCTTGAAATGTTATTATCTTTCTCTCCAATTAAAGAGATAATTTTGCTGGGTCAGGACTTGAAATATAACATTTCATGCTTCTTGGCCTTTGAGGCTGTTGATGAGATCTGATGTTATTTGACAATTTCTGCCTTTGTATGTGACTTATAACCTTACCCTTGAAACTTTCAGTATTCTTTCCCCTCTATATGTTAATGCATAAGAACACCTATAGACAATAATTAAATAAAATTATTACTGAAATTTGTTCTTAGAAAATTTCACATATGTTCACAATCCATGCTGACTACTCTCACTTCCACTCTAAACCCAGTTTACTTTTCCTCCTCCCCACAGTTCACTCTCCCTCCTCCCCATAGTTCACTCTCCCTCTTCCCCACAGTTCACTTTCCCTCCTCCCCCTTTCACTTTTCCTCCTTCTCACAGTTCATTTTCCCTCCTCCCTACAGTTCACTTTCCCTTCTCCCTACAGTTCACTTTTTGTCCTCCCCACAGTTTACTTTCCTTCCTCCCCACATTCAACTTTCCCTCCTCCCCACAGTTCATTTTCCCTCCTCCCCACAGTTCACTTTCCCTCCTCCCCACAAATCTTCCTCTCATGTTCACCTCTATTCACTTTATTTTGTGACCCACTGAGATTAAGCAGGGCTATCTGTGTGACAATGATTTTGGAGCAATCTGTGGGAGCCTGTGGGCTCAGCAGTGGGTCTACAGTTGAAGATGTTGACTCCTCTTCTCAAAAACTATCAATGGATATTACTTCAGAGGTAAAGAGCTGGGCCTCATAAATGTCTCTTTCCTTGACTAACAGTTGCCAGGGTTGGTCTTGGGTGGGCTCAGCGTGGGTACCTATGGTTGTGACTTAAGGCTGTGATGGCTGCACACAGCTAGAGGAGAACCATCGTGTAGCCAGCCCTTCACCCTATCTTCCAGTTCGTATATAATTTCTGCAGTGTTCTTTGAGAGTTATAGGAGGTGGCATAAGTAACTTGATTAGGCCAGGAACCACAATAGTCACTTGTTCTCAGAATCTTGGGTAACGACTGGGCTTATATATTCACATTGTTTATCGTAGAATAGGTTTTTCTGGTTAAGGATGAGAGAACTTTCCTCTATGAGTATATGCACAGGAAGCGCTGTGATGGTAGTTTGGTTATAAATATCAGTACTAAGTTCCCTACCTGGGCATACTAACTCACAAGACCTGGGTTGTGAGCCAGTTTACAGTACCAACTCTGAGTACCCTGCTTCCCTGGTAGTGTTTCTTAAACCTAATCAGAAGGCAACAGTCAAGCAGCTATTACACCAGAACTGCAGGTTTCATTTGGTGATGAGAGATGTCTAGTTGGGGCTTTGTCTCTTCTGTTGTTTGGTGATTCCATATGTATATGGAATTTCGTCTCCCTAGAAGAGAACATAGGGTATATTTATGAATGGACTTAGGGGGGTCGGAATGAGATGATCAAACAGAAAAAGGGAAGAAAGAGAGGGACTACAGGTAAGGAAGGACAGACAGACAGACAGACAGACACAGACACATACACAAAATGATATATCCTATGTACTTTTATAAATGATACTTATATAATGACATATCTAATATATATACCTAATGTAGTAGAATATACACACCTAGAGTGGACATATACCTAATATATTAGAATAATATATATATATATGTATATATATATATATATATGGAAGATATGTATATAGAATATACATAGAATGATATATATGTGTATACATACAAACACACACACACACACACACACACACACACACACACACACTGTTCTA
The DNA here is from genome assembly GCF_000001635.26 of Mus musculus. Classification (NCBI taxonomy): domain Eukaryota; kingdom Metazoa; phylum Chordata; class Mammalia; order Rodentia; family Muridae; genus Mus; species Mus musculus. The sequence goes on along the minus strand of NC_000079.6, from coordinate 69,422,606 downwards.
CTGTATTAGGTTACCATATGCACTGGCTGGTTTTCTGTGTCAATTTGACACAAGATAGAGTCATCAGAGAGGAAGAAGCCTAACTTGAGGAAATGCCTTCGTAAGACCCAGCTGAAAGGCATTTTCTTAATTAGTGATCAATGGGGGAGAGTCCATCCCACTGTGGGTGGTACCATTCCTCAGCTGGATGTTCTGAGTTCTATAAGAAGCATGCTTTAATAGCCTTAGTAGAGACTGAGGTTTTTGGGGGAAGAGGGAATTTAGCCTGCAGATGCTGTCAGCTGAAGCTGCAGCATCATGGGTCCCCTGGGAGAGCTGTATGCCTGCTTAGAGATCAGTCTGTGAAGCTGCCCCCACCAAGCTTCTGTCAGTTACTACTGGGATATTTGCTCTAAGAATGACCTCAGAGACACTGATTGCCCTGGCAGGAGGACAAGGGACACAGAGAAGCCAGAGGAGACTGTCCCTGTTGAGGCTGGCCTTCAGGTTACACTTTGAGCAACAGCTGAGAAAAAAAATCTCTAGGTGACTGTGGCCCTGATCTAAAGTTACTCCTGGCCTTTGGATCTTTCTTGTTGGGACTCCAGATGCCAAGAAGAAAGAAGGCTGGGTCTCCTTCCAGTGTGCCCAAATGATAGATACACTGAATGCCCTGTAGTTTGGGAATGACTGCTGCTTCTCTGTGCTCAACTTTCTGATTGCAACTCAATCTTGCCATCCACAAAGAACCATGCAAACAAGTCACAAAAAGAAAAATCATACCAACCAAAGATTTTCTAGTATTTTGAGTAAGTGTATGATATTTCACTGGACCACATTCACAAGAGGCCTTACCTTTCCCCCCAGAGTTCACTATTAGATGCCTCCTGTGTTGTTTGTGCAAATCCTAATTTTAACTTATTGAGCATAAAAGTTGGGTTTCTTGTCAAACTGATAAAGTGCAGATCTAGTTTATGGTACTTCAAGCTGGAGAGGAGATCCGTTAATCCACACATAAATGATGTTGGGCTGTGTGAGACCCAGAACTTTATATAATACATGTTCTCGACAAGCACACATTCCTGAATGAATTGTGTGCTTGTTTTATAAACATTCATTGTCAGGTGATTTGTGTTAGGAACAACTTACTAAAGTAGACTCAAACTGCTAGCCTGAAAGAGGTATGAGTGTTAGGAATCATAAAAAGAATAGAATCCTCAGCCCCTTGAAACTGGCTTATCATGAAGACCAGGCTGCAGGAGGGGAACTTCAGGTTCCTCTGATTCTTACTTCAGATCATGATACCCCTAAGCGATTTAGTTGTATTTTCTCATTTTCTTGGGTAATCCTCTGAGCCCTTAAACTCTACAACTTCCTACTTGTTCCATAACAAGGGACCTATGTCTCCATCCAAGAATGGTAGCACATACTTATAATCCTACACTCAGGGAATGGAAGCAGGAGGACTAGGAGTTTAAGGCTAGTTTAGTTTACATTGTGAACTTGAGGTAGCCTGGGATACATTGGGGGTGGTTAGCCTGAGCTACATGAGACTCTATCTTAAAATACACAAGTGTATATAAAACCAAAACCCCCTCTGGTGGTTAGTGGTAACTGTCAACTTGACAGATCTAGAATACCCAGGAGATGGTTTTTCTGGGCATGCCTGGGGATTTTTGTGGTTAGTTGATGCACAAAGATCTATCTAAACTATGAGTCGGATCTTGGGTGGTATAAAACAGGGAAAGTGAGTTAAATGTGTGTGTGTGTGTGGGTGGGTGGGTGTGGGTGTGTGCGTGCGTTAATTACTCTGTACTTACTGACTGTTGATATCATAAGACAAATTACTTCAACCCGATGCTGCCCTAACTGCTGTGATGTGTTAGTCACAGTGAACCTGTCTTGAGTGACTTTTGTCAGGATGCTTTGTCACAGCAACAGGAAAAGCAGCCCCTTGGACCAAAAAGATTTCTCCAGATAGGACAGATAGGATAGGAAAAGAAGAGAAAAATAAAAGACCTTTCATCTTTTTCATCCCAGATCCTTTACAGTTGAGTTGTGTCAGCAATCATATGTATTATTAAGGTTCTAACTGTCAGAACTGTCACTGTGACCTTATTTCAAAACGGAGTCTTTCTAAGATATAACCAAGGCACGATGAGGCACGATGATAGCAGCTGGGAGCGGGCTGAGTGCAGTGGCTGGTGTGCTGCGAGTCAAAGCAGATTGTGCAAGAGAAGATCCTGTAGGGATCAAGGCAGAGAGAGACTCGAGTGACACAAGCACAAGCCTGGAGACAGGAGCATTCCAAGGAGCAGCCAGGCGAGCATATCCTCCTGCTGATGCTGGCTTCCTGATCTGGCAGAGGTTGGCTCTTGGGCTCTAAAGCTCTTAGTGAGCAGTGCTCAGGAAATGAGGATAACTAGTACATTCCGGTTAACTTCAGGTGTCCTCTTGATTTGGATAAGGGATACCAGGGTAGCTGGTAAAATACTGATTCTCAGTGTAGCTGCAAGGGAGTGTCTAGCTGCAAGGGAGTGTCTGGAAATACTGACATTTGAATCAGAGGGCTTTAGAAAACATGTAAGCATGAAACAACTGTGAGGACTGACTGAAAGACCTCCAGGGAGTGTCATAGAGTCTGTCCTGGGAAGTGGGAGTCTCATCTGAGGCCTCTATCAGATTGCCCCGAGGCCATGTCCATAGGCTGTGTCTTAATTGTTGATTGATGGGGAGGGCTCCGCCCACTGTGGGCAGTGCCACTCTTGGGCAGGTGAGCTTGGGATTATAGAAGCAAGATTGCTACAACAGTAGTTAAATAAAAAGAGGCCATGAATTTGGAAGAGAGCAAGGAGGAGGTATATGCAGGTTTGAGAGGAGGAAAAGGGAGGGAGAAATGATGTAATCATATCATAATCTTGAAAATAAAAGGAAAAAGAGAAAAATAGACCAAATATGACTTTTATCATTACCGTTGTGTGTACACAAAACATATAGATACAACCTGCTGATTTTTGTTAGTGTGTATATGGTTTCAGGGCTGACCACTCTGTATCAGACAATTGATTAGGAGATGCTAATTCTCCTTCTTCCAGTAGTAAATACATGCCTGTAATTCTTATCTATATATGTATATAAAGATAATAATTAATAACCAAAGAAAAGAAGGCTTTTAGCCTAAAGGAGGACCTTGAGGGGGTTGGAGGGAGGACAGAAAGGGAAAGTGATGTAATTCTATTTCATTTAAAACATAAAAGAGCAGTAGCCTAGCAGGCCCAGGGAAGCACACTAGGAGGCAGGGTTCCTCAGTGGTCTCTGCTTCCTTTTCTGCCTCAGGTTCCTGCCTTGAGTACCTGTCCTGGTTTCCTCTAGTGATAAATTGTGAACTGGTAGTGTGAGCTAAAATAACCTTCTTAAATCCTGTTTGGACTAGATGTCCCAGGATAGGGTGGTACCCAAGGGTAGGGGACAATGGGGGGGGAGGGCCAGTGGTGGAAGGCAACAGTGGAAGGTGGGGGCTTTGCACGGGTGGGAAGAGAGGAGGGAGTGAAGCTGTGATTGGGATATAATCCGAATTTTAAAAAGTAAATTATTGGGGGGGGGGGACCCTCTTCTTACACAAGGTGCTTTGGCCATGGTGTTTATCAAAGCAAAGGAGTTTGGGAGAATCCTCTGGAGAAATACCAGAGAGGAGGTAGCTTAAGTTGGCACTGTAAGCATTTGTCACCCAAACCACAGTGACACAGGCTCCGCGAGTCTTCTGTCCCCATTCCAAGCTGGTCCCAGCATCTGCCTCTGGCCTGTGATATATGATCCTGACCTAAGGCCCCTGCTGACTTATCAGAGCCAGACAGCAGCATTAACGAGATTCCCTCCAGAAAGAGTCTGCGATTTTGGCTGGAGGAGCTCAGGGAATTGGATGCCCTGGGTTGAGTGAGAGCAGATCAGGATCCAGGGCACATCACTCGTCTGGGTAGTTGGATCTTCCAGCAACTCTAATGAGTTCACAGAAAGCAATTTCTTGGAATTTGGGCTTAGGGAACGCTAGAGATACTTGTAATGGATGAGCACAGGCAAAGGGCAAACACGAGATCTGAGCTTTCATTGAGCTCTGCTCTGTAGCGGAGTGATGCGGGACGGAATTAGGCTGCTTCCGGTGCCTTGACATACCTATGGAGCAGGTCTTGTTACCTGAGAACTGCGGAAGCGCCATTGTTGTCTTTTCCCAGCATGCTTTGCAATCTCCTTCTACACTGGGCCGAGCATATACAAACCATCACACTCTCCTTCCACACTGACACCTTGACTACAGACGCCCTGCCCCATCCTCGGTCTGGTAGCCATGGACTCTAAGGGGCTGTACCACCTTGGTGGGGCAAGATTCTCTCCTGACTGTATGGATTCTTTCTCCTGGTTCTGGACTTTCATTCTCTGTCAGCGAGGGTGGGTCAGTGTGGGTAAATCATCACTCGCCTTTCACATGCTGACTGGAGCCTGCAGTGCGGGGGGGGGGGGGGCAGGAAGGATCGGCTGCAAGAGGCAATCAAGTGCAGCAGCTTAATCAAGGCACTTTAATGTTCCCTGTCTAACAAGTAGCGCAGAGAGAGGAGTGAGGGCAGATTCCAGGCCTCGCAGTACCAGTGCCTTAGCTCCTCTCTCTTCTTGCTCAAAGTTTGGGAGTGAATGTTTTCCCCTTGGCCTTGGGATGGCATTGGAGCCACGATTCAGGCAGAAAGTACATTAAATGGGTAAGGTAAGGCGAGCTTCAGTGGTCTAGAAGAACAACCCTGGACTGGAAATCCCCAAACCTGAGCTCTCCCGCGTCCAGCCCAAACTTGGGACTCTTTCTCAGAATCACGGAGACATTGGTTAGAAGTCAGTGTTCTGAACTCCTTATCTGCTGACTCTGCTTGTGGGGTGAGGAGGAACTTGCCCATAGTCTGGCATGTGGGAAGCACTGTAGCAAATACATATGCATGAGGATAGGTGTGAGACTGAGAGTGTGAGCATGCGTGTGCTTGGGTGCGTGTGTGAATGAGTATTGCCCAGTGCTACACGTATGTGCATGTCTGTGCCTAGGCATATGAGTGTCTGCACATCTCAGGGCTGTGTGTCAGTACATGTGTGTATGCCCCGGTGCATGTATTTGTGCACTTGAGATCATGTGTGCGAGTCTGCACATGGGTAAACGTATAATCGTGTGTGTTTATACATAGGTGACTGAATTTGTGTGCTTGGGTAAATGTATGCATGATCATTCTGTTTATCAGTGTGCATGTGTGCATATGACAACATGTGTGTTCATGAGTGGGTGAGTCTATGTGGTCAGGCTTTGATTCCGAGTGAATTATGAAGAGCCCATAAGCCTTATTTTTTTATTTTTTTGCAATTTACAAAAAGCTCACTCAAGGTCTGGTAGAGAATGAGGTGTTCCCCCCCCCCCCCCTCCGCCCAGCTTTATGTCATGGTGCAGGAGAATTGGATGCTAGATTGTGACTGCTCTGCAGGAAGCAATGTGAGGCACAGCTTGGCTTTGGGAGGCTGCATGCTGAGAAGATCTCTTTGTGCTCACCCTTCATCCCAACAGGTTCTGAGGCCAGCAGCTAATCCCCATGGCTAGCAGCTGTCCTTTGCCCAAATCTGTAGAACATGGCCACGCAGCTGAGCCCAGGGGTATGGACCTCTTTGAGGCTCTGTTCTTTGTCTGAATGGTGGTTGGCACAGCACTTCTGCATGGGCTGAGATGACCCAGTTTTGATGACTGAACAACCATCGATCCAGGCTCTTGCTTCAGTCCCACAGCCTGCTTGCCTCTGCCTTTTGTTTAGCAGCTTAAGAATGGCTGCCATGGGTGTGCTCAATTCTTGTTCCTATGAGCATAGCAGGGTGGTCCCAGTCAAACAGAAGAGCTGTGCATTATTGTTCTATTTCTGCTGTGGTTTGGGGCTTGGCCAGTTCCCTACTTATACTCCTTGGGCCCGTAGTTCAGGGAAGGGGCTGTTTCCTTAGAGTCAGGATCACACTCCCCAGCTCTGAGTGTGTTGCTACAACTTTGCAGGCTATGGCCTGGCTAAAGGTGTGCCTGGGTCAGACACCCTCAAGTCCTTCAGAAAAGGCTGGTAGAAGAGCTTTCCAGGGCCTGGTGAGGGGTGTGGTGGGCTGTGATGGGAGATGAGAGATAAGAGCTGGTGTCACCAAGGTCTGGATGGATGGGATGGATCCAGATAAGCAGTTACTCATTTCAACCAGGCTAGGAAGATGCCTTTGCCCATTGGTTCTTGTGATGCACTGACTTTATTTATATCTTGCTTTGATCCCAGTCACTGTTAAGTTTGTACCTAATACAAAGGGATTTTTGCTTTGGATTAGGCAATGAAATATTTTCTTTTGGCATTTATCTCTCGCCCTCCCTCCCGCCCTCCCTCCCCCCTCCCTCCCCTCTCTCTGCGTATGCATGTTTGCAAGTGTTTCATTACACATGAGTAGATGTGCATGCATGTAGGTGCATGGGAGGACTTGAGATTTCTGCTTGACATCATTCTTGATCATTCTTTACATTATTCATCAAAGCAGCTGAACCCAGAGCTTGTGAATGCAATTTGTCTCCTAGCAAGCTTGCTCTAGAGATCCTCTGTCTCCACCTTCCTAGGGTGGAATTTCAAGCCAGTCACCTCAAGTCACCTGTCACCTGATATCTATGTGGGTCTTAGGAATCCAAACTTTGGTCTTCATGCTTGCAGAGAAATGGAAGCCCTCTCAGCACTGATGTCCCCAGGCCATGTTACAAACACACATGTACATCAACTCCTAGGCTGAGTTATCCACTAGTGTGCACACCTACTCCAGGCTGTGATACACATACACATGCATACCTACTCCTAAGTTGCCACGCATGCATAGCATATGTATGTGCATGTGCGTATATGCATATGTGTATATGTATGTTCATATGTGTATATGCATATGTGTGCATGTATGTTCATGTATGTGTGTGTGTATGGGAAGCCGTTGTGTGCATGTATGTACACATGTGTGTGTGTGCATGTATGGGTATGCATGTGCACATACGTGCATATGTGTGCATGTGCATGTGTGTGCATGTATATTCACGTGTGTATTATGTGCATGTGTGCGTGCATGTGCATGTATGTATGTGTGTGTGCATGTGTGTATGTATGTACACATGTGAATGTATGTGCATGTATGGGTATGCATTTGCATGTGTGTGCATATATGTGTTTTCATGCAGCCAGAGGTCAAGGTCATCAATATGTTCCTTGGTCACTCACCATCTTATCTTTAGAGACATGTTCTTTTGGGTGACCTGGCAGTGGTCATCAATTCAGATAAGCGTACTACACTGTGAATTTCCCCAGAGCTTCATCCCTTGGTGCTATTAGGATGCCAACCATTGCTCTGTGTTTGGCATGTGAGCTGCCTGCCACAACATCAGTCTGTTGGTCACCAGGGGCAAGGAGGCCTGCGAGTGCTTCAGCTGATGTAGTGATTGTACTGCAGGCCATTTTCCTCTGATCCAAGATCCCTGATGGTGTGGGAGGGCCAAGTCCCTGCCGCCTTCATAGACACTGATGAAACATGAGCTGTGGTGAGACTAAACTTCCCTGGGTGCCGTGATTCACGACTGATTTCCCCATCTCGAATTCTATTAAAAACAAGCCTGAAAGTACTTCTTGTTCCCAAACCCTTAGCACAGGGACACCGTTTCTGTAGGAGTGAGAAATATGCTAAAAATGTTATATACATTTAAAGGCAGCCTGCATATACAGTAAACGGATGTAGTGTATTTGTATATATTGTGTCAACAACCAAGTATTTTCTCTAATTACCCAACACAGAAGCCCATGCAGGTGTCAGCTCTCCTGTTGTCCTGACAGAAACAAAGCAGGAAGGATTTATCTTGACTTGTTCTCTCAGAGGTTCTATCCATGGTCCTTTACCCATGTTGCTTCTGGGACACAGCGAAGTAGAACACTGTAGTGAGGTGTTCTACTTCTCTTCAAAGGTGCCTTCCACATCATCGGGAATCTTGGATCAGACATAAATGATATATTATTTACAATACTACTTCAGCTGAAGCTACTAGAGGCTGATCCCAAGCCCTTAGAGTCACTCCCTCATCTAAAGTGAAGGCTATTAATAGAACATTTGAGCATTGGTCAGGCTAACCAATCAGCAGCCAGCTGTCAATGAATAGGTGATTGCTTCTCCCAGTTTCCCAATGCCAAACATCTTGGTTAGGGTTTCTGTTGCTGTGAAGAGACATCACAACCATGGTAACTCTTATAAAGGAAACATAATTGGGTCTGCCTTACAGGTTCAGAGGTTTAGTCCATTATTGAAATGGTGGGAAGCATGGCGGTGTGCAGGCAGACATGGTGCTGGAGAGGGAGCTGAGAGTTCTACAGTAGGATTGACAGGCAGCAGGGAGAGAGAGAGAGAGAGAGAGAGAGAGAGAGAGAGAGAGAGAGAGAGAGAGAGAGAGAGAGAGAGAGAGAGAGAGAGAGTCTTGAGCTTCTAAAACCTTATAGCCTACCTTCAGTGACACGCTTCCTCTAACAAGGTCACACCTCCTAATATTGGCATTCTGTATTGACCTTTTGACCTATTGAAGTTTCTTCCAAACTACTACAGAGAGGGCAGGCCACATCACACATGGAGGAGTGTGAGTGTTGGTCAGGGGGTTGAAAGAGGGAGGGAGCTGCAGACAGGAGCCTCAGTGTGGACATGGACAGGAGTGGAAGCTGAGTGTGAGCCAGACAAGATGGGGGAGCTTGAGCCATATCAGCAAGTTTTCAGCCACAGGGACATCTGGTAGTTGGATGATGCTTCAGGCAGGTGCTTGGCCTGAAGCGTCAATAAAAGATGTGCTTGGGTGTCAGCTCCGAATTGGCAGGTGTGCATTTGGAACTCACGCTCCAGCAAGCATATTAGGAACTAGTTAGTCGTACAGGGCCAGTCCCTCTGGGGCCAGCGAAGTCACAGATCTGCACAGAAATAAGATGACAGAACAGCATGGTCTCCTCTGCTTTCAGACTCAGCCACCATTCATAAATCCTTCTCTCACTGAGGGTCTTATGTCTCCTGCCAGAGAGAGTGATTTGCTGTCCAGAGTTCCTCTGACTAGGGTAGATCCACTGCGTGACATCTTGCCTGAGCAACTCAGAGTGAAATGGTCACTGTGATGGTTTGTATTTGCTTGGCTCAGGGAGTGGTACTATTAGAAAGTGTGTCCTGTTGGAGTAGGTGTGTCACTGTGGGTGTGGGCTTTAAGACCCTCATTCTAGCTGCCTGGAAGTCAGTATTCTGCTAACAGCCTTCAGATGAAGGTGTAGAACTCTCAGCTCCTCCTGCACCATGCCTGCCTGAATGCTACCATGCTCCCATCCTAATGATAATGGACTGAATCTCTGAACCTGTAAGCCAGCCCCAATTTAATGTCCTTATAAGAGTTGCCGTGGGAGGGGGAGCATCCTCACAGAAGCTGGGGGAGGGAGGATGAGAGAAGGGGGTTCCGGAGGGGAAACTGAGAAAGGAGAAAGGGGATAACATTTGAAATGTAAGTACAATAAAATATCAAAAAAAAAAAAAAGAGTTGCCATGGTCATGGTGTCTGTTCACAGCAGTAAGACCTTAACTAAGACAGTCACTAACCTTGATTCTACCTGCAATATCCCTTTGGTCACGTGTGCAGTCACAGAGCAGCCAACATCCTGGGTCCTAGGGTTGGAAATCCCAGTGAACCAGCCTAGAGTTCTCCCATACAGGTAAGAAGTGAAGTCAGATTTGGTCATTCTGACTGAATGGGTACAAAATGACAGAAGACCACAGAGGAAAAGAAGAATTACATGCAATTTTATCCCTAGTAATATGTTTCTTCGGTGGTTTTCATCATCTGTGCTATTTTCACAGCTAAAGAGTGTGTTCATAGCTGTATATCCTTTTTGAATTTCATAAAAATTCCCTGTGACATTATCTCTGCCGTAATAATTGCCAGCAGCTGCATGGTGAGCTAGAGCCAATACTTTAATATTGGCAGTGTAAGAGATTTCAAAGCCCTGCTAAGAATTATGATTATTTCCTTATGAGATTTTGCTAGGAATGGCTACAAGAATCCAAAATGGTTTTATTATTTGTACCCGCAAGAGCTGAATGTCACCACTGTCTTCCTTCCATGATTCTTTCCTTTCCTTCCTCCCTTTGCTTCCTTTTTTCCTCTTCTGTGTCTCAGTTTTAAATAGCAGAATATGAAGGTGGAACATGGCCTGGCTATTATTATTATTATTATTATTATTATTATTATTATTATTATTCAACTTAACACAGACTGGAGTTATTTGGGAAGAGAAACCTTGAAAAAATGCCTCCATAAGATTGACTGTAGGCAAAACTGTGGGGACATTTTCTTAAGGAATGATTGGTGGCTCAGTCCAGCTCCCTGTAAGTGGTATCACTGCTAGGCAGGTCGTCCTGGGTGAGCAAGCCACAGGGAGCAACCTAGTAAGCAGCACCCCTCCATGGTCTCTGCTTCAGTTCCTACCCCCTGGTTCCTGCTTGAGTTCTTGCCCCGACTCTCTTTAAGATGCACTATAAACTACTGTCTGCAGTAAACTTTTTTCCCCCTAAGTTGGTCATGGTATTTTATCACAGAAACATAATCCAAACTAATACAGGAAATATCTCCATCTTTCCCCTCCTTCTCTTATAAGGAAGGAACTAACTTTTTAAATATTGCCCTCATTTCATTTCTGTGGCTGTGTCAAAAATCAACACACATGAGGAGAGGGTTGATCTGCTTTATGGTTCCAGGTCGCATCCCATCCTTTGGGGGATGTGAAGACAGGAACTCAAGCAGCTGTTCACATCTCTCTCATCCACAGTCAAGAGCAGAGAGAGAATGTATATGTTCTTGTTTGCTAGTGCTAGTGCTCTTTGCTCTAATATTGTTGAGGACTCCCTGAATAGGGAATGGTGCCACCCACAGTGGTTGCGTCTTCCATTTTTAATGACACACAGTGCTTGGGTCTTTCATTCTTATTCATTACTGCAATTTCTCACAGACAGAACCACAGATGTATCTGATCCAGGCACTTCCTTATCTCAGGCTTGTTCTTCACAGGTTGTTCTAGGCTGTGTGTTCTAGTTGACATTTTATACCAACCACCACGGCAATCTTTATGAGTCCCAGTTCCAATGAAGCTCACCAGAAACTCATCTGATTGCTTGGAAACATTGGGATTTGATGGAAAGTGTACATTGAATAATGGGTTACCTTAAAAACCTCACTCACCATTCTAACATCCTTTACCTGGATCACGGTGTTTCCTACAAATCTCTGCACACCCTGGGTGTGGCAATTGCATCTCAGCAGCCTGCTCTGTTACCGATGTGCCCATGTGGGTACAATCTCTTTTCTCCATTCGTTTCCCATCAGCCTCTAGTTTTCCAGATGCACCTTGGGAGTAGGTTACAGGATAAGAACTGTTCTGTTTGCCCCACCCTGGAAACACTCAGTTTTGGGTAAAGTCTTGCCTTCAAGACAGAGACTTACCCCACATGACAGATTCTGATGTTCGCTGTCATCTCTGTTGGAGATTGGGATGTAGTCGGTAGGCTCTTTCAATCAGTGGTGGCTAATTGACAGATGGACTCCTAAGTAGTGAGGAATGTAGTGAACTAGCTCACGTGTTCTTTGATCATCCTGAAAACATGAGACTCATTGCTGCCAGAGTTACAGGGGTTTGGTACTTATTTTGGTTTTAGTGTCTAGACAGGAGACTTGATATTTTTCTAAGGCAACTAACAAATAGCAGACAAAATTTTATTACTTACTAATCTTTGTGTTCTCTGAAGAATATGTAGGGAGATGAACACTGGGTTCCTATGGAATTTGAAGGTTGAGACCCCGATGCATAAATTCCTCTCCATGTGGATTAGCCTGAGATACTGTAGAGAAAGATACCAGGAAATGTCCTTGGAACACAGAAGGCATCATTGCAAAGCCTGATGTTACAATGAGGCCACTGTGCATAGCTAGAGATGGACTTTGGTCCAAGCCTAAGGCATTAGTGATAACAGTTAGCTGTTTCATTGCTTGATTCACTAATTGGTCAGTACTTCAGTCACCAGTTGTTTGTGTGTCTGCTCCAGGAGCTTCCATGGTTCATTCCTCCAATCTTCTCAGTGAGAGGCAGTACTCTGAATGCACCAACTTTGTCCAAATGGCAGTGATTTTTTTTTTAAAGAAAAATCTCTAATTGGCATTTGGCCTCATTAATATTTCAGAACCATCCACAGTTCTTGTTAAGGTCCAAACTATTATTTATGCTAAAACTGATCACAGTTCTAAAACAAAGGAGCAGAGTGACTGTGGACTTCATCCATTCAATTTAAATTATGCTACAGTAAATTAATTTGGCTTGAAGTTTTAGGAAACAGTAATGAAAATCTGCTCATATTTTTGCCCGACTGGAAGTCAGTTGGGACCCAGGCAGATGGAGACCAAGCTTTTATTACTAGGATGCCTTAGGGGTCGGGATGGTGCAATGCAATTAGATCTAGGGGCTTACATGCTCACCTCTGTTTTCCTGCCATCCATTCTATTTACCTCATCCTGAGAATAAATCTTCCTCCACCCAGAAGCCTCTTTCAGTTGACACAGAATAGAAGGATCATGAGTTTTGGGCAGGTAAAACATCAAGTCAGGCGAGAGGAGGGGTTTCTCAGTGGCACAGGCCCGTAGTGCTCCAGAATTCACCTGAGAGAGAAGCCACTTCCCCATACTCTGTAGGGGATAAACTCAGATGCATTTTATGAGGATTCTCATCTGCAAACACTCATTCCAGGCCTGACAAGCTCTCTGTGATTGCCTCGGAAAGTATCTAGCTGGTCACTGGTGTGCTTTAGAGAGCAGTTTGGGCAGCTTTTGTCAACACACAAGCCTTCCCTGCCTCTGACTTAGTTCATCCAATCTGTGGCTTCTCTAATTCTCCCTTTCTTCTTGCTCCTTTAGCCTCACAGTTGTATTTTATTCCTCACAGTTGTATTTTATTCCTTACGGGCCCCACGAACACATGGTAGAATGTAGCAGGTAGAATGTGCTCCTTGCTCTAATATTGTTCAGGACTCCCTGAATAGGGAATGGTGCCACCCACAGTGGTTGGTTCTTCCATTTTTAATTATACATAGTGGTTGGTTCTTTCATTCTTACTCATTACTGCAATCTCCCACAGAGTTTCTGCGACAACTCTGTTTTTATTTGTTCCCAGTATCAGCGGGTCATAACAATATAATCTGTCAAAGATAGAGCTGAAAAGGGCAGGAGAGGCAGCAGGCAAGGTCTGCACTCAGTGACCCTTTTCTTCCCCTCACCAGCTCTCCTCTGGGTTTGAATCGTCACATGGGTTGGACAAGGTGATTCTTGATCATGACTGAGAAAATCAATAGAGAACACCAGGTGATGTCGTGGGGGTAAGGGAATAGAGGTCCACACAAAAGGAGCCCCAGGATGGAGCCAGAGCAGCACAGTTGGTCTATGGAGGTCTAAGCAGTTCATGAAGGAGAAGAGCCAGATGTTGGCCAGGATGTGGGCTTGTGTATTCATGTATACATCTTTGTGTTGATGAGAGGAAATGGAAGTTGTTTGTTGTCTTGTGAAAAACATTCCAGAAATAAGATTCATAAGGAAGTTCAGAAGGGAGAAAGACTCCTGGCTGGAATGAAGATGTTGGTTGGTGGGTGTGATGGTTTCTATATGCTCAGCTCAGGGAATGGTACTAGTAGAAGGTGTGGCCCTTCCACCTCACACCAGTCAGAATGGCTAAGATCAAAAACTCAGGTGAGAGCAGATGCTGGCAAGGATGTGGAGAAAGAGGAACACTCCTCCATTGCTGGTGGGATTGCAAGCTGGTACAAACAACCTGGAAATCAGTTTGGTGGTTCCTCAGAAAATTGGACATAGTACTACTGGAAGATCCAGCAATACCACTCCTGGGCATATACCCAGAAGATGTTCCAATGGTAATAAGGACACATGCTCCACTATGTTCATAGCAGCCTTATTTATAATAACCAGAAGCTGGAAAGAACCCAGATATCCCTCAACAGAGGAATGGATACAGAAAATGTATTTACACATTTACACAATGGAGTACTACTCAGCAATTAAAAATAATGAATTTATGAAATTCTTAGGCAAATGGATGCATCTGGAGGATATCATCCTGAGTGAGGTAACCCAGTCACAAAAGAACACACATGGTATACACTCACTGATAAGTGGATATTAGCCCAGAAGCTCAGAGTACCCAAGATAAAATTTGCAAAACACATGAAACTCAAGAATAAGGAAGACCAAAGTGTGGATACTTCAATCCTTCTTAGAAGGGGGAACAAAATACCCATGGAAGGAGTTACAGAGACAAAGTTCGGAGCAGAGACTGAAGGAATGAACATCCAGAGACTGCCCCACCTGGGAATCCAACTCATAAACAATCACCAAACCCAGACACTATTGCAGATGCTAACAAGATTTTGCTGATGGGAGCCTGATATATCTGTTTTCTGAGAGGTTCTGCCAGTGCCTGGCAAATACAGAAGTGGATGCTCACAGTCATCTATTGGATGAAGCACAGGTTCCCCAATGAAGGAGTTAGAGAAAGTACCCAAGGAGCTGAAGGGCTTTGCAGCCCCGTAGGAGGAACAACAATATGAACTAACCAGCACCCTGGGACTCCCTGGGACTAAACCACTAATCAAAGAAAACACATGGTGGGACTCATGGTTCTAGCTGCATATGTAGCAGAGGATGGCCTAGTTGGTCATCAATGGGAGGAGAAGCCCTTGGTCCTGTGAAGATTATATGCCCCGGTATAAGGGACTTCCAGGGCCAGGAAGCAGGAGTGGGTGAGTTGGGATCAGGGGGAGGGCGGAGGGCATGGGGGGGCTTTCAGAGGGGAAACCAGGAAAGGGGATAACATTTGAAATATAAAGAAAATATCTAATAAAAAATAGAAAAAGGTGTGGCCCTGTTGGAGTAGGTGTGGCCTTGTTGGAGTAGGTATGTCACTGTGGGCATGGGCTTTAAGACCCTCATCCTAGCTGTGTGGATGCCAGTATTCTGATAGCAGCCTGCAGTTAAAGATGTAGAACTTTCAACTCCTCCTGCACCATGTCTGCCTGGATGATAATGGATTGAACCTCTGAACCTGTAAGCCAGCCCTCAATTAAATGTTTTTATAAGATTTGCCTTGGTCATGGTGCTTGTTCACAGCAGTAAAACCCTAACTAAACAATGGGAATAGGGGAAATTGAGGAAGTTTCTGGGTGAAATAGTGAGGGAAAGTATCGTAGCACTGGAGAGGTATGGCGCAACAAAGTGGCATGCAAGGATAGTGTCAGGTTATGAGAATGGGCGGGCTGACAGAGAAGGGAGGGACGTCCTTCATGACAGACTTGGGACCCTTCTTCCTACATCTCTGCCTTTCCCAGTGCTAGTGTGGCTGCTGAGCCTGGGACATCCAGAAACTCCAGAGGAGAGAGAGCATGCTGGATGAGAGCAGCCATGAAAAACAGGCCTCTGGTCAAAGCTGCGAAAGGATCTTGTGTCTCTTGGTTCATGCAGGGTCACAGGCAGCCACGCTGAGCTGCTGGGGAAGAGCAGCTTCCAGACAGCTACACCAGTTGAGTGACTCAGCCACCCAGAGTGGAGCACCCTCCACAATCAGTTTCTCTTGGTCTTCTCATGATCCATTTCTCCTCATCTTTTAGCATCTTCTGATTTATCCTTCTTCAGATCTCACTCCCTGACTTTGGGGACCTGACATAGAAATTGAAAATCTCACACATTCAGAACTGCAAGATGGACCACGGTACACGTGTGGAGCCCACAGATGTCCCCTGCCTTCCTGTCCCTTCTCCGTTTGCACACATGTCTACCCTTGTCACTTCTGCACACACTCAAAATCCATCTCATCGTGCTCCCCCAAGCCTCTGCTACAATTTCTCTCATGGACTTATCGTTCCTTGATTAAAATATACAACCTTTATAGCTGTCGACTGAGAGAAAGTGAGAACTTCACTGTGCAAGGCTAAGGCAGGGAAGCTGTGTCTCCCGCACTCAGCTGCACATGAGAAACCACCAACCCGTCCTGGGATCATAAGTGTGCCAGTGTGCTGTAGCCATTTAATTCATACACACCCAGGTTCTGCCCTCTGATGAAGGCGAGCAAAGATGTGAACTGCAGATTAGATTTGCCTTTAATCCCAGAAAAGATGTGACCCTGCAAACATTTCAGTGAAGCGATAACCTTGAACTGAGTTACTCCAGTTTGAGAATAGGTGCCATGAAAGAATGATGTCCTGTCTTGTCTTGGAGAGTATGCAGCCACCACCTGCTGGCAGAGCAGGAGGCACAGACTGGTGATCTATTTGTACCAATAAATAGTGACACCTGAGAATATATCAAATTCCAGAAACACCAGACAAGTGGGCTTATCAGTCATACCAGCTGTGGCTCCTAGACCTGGGATGGCAGAAGAATTTCTTCAAGCAAGAGTGTGGCAGGCACGCTGACCAGTCCCAGCCTCATCCAGGAAGATTGCCAGAGGAGATTCCTGCCTCTGTTCTGGGGAACTATCTCAAATGCAGTTTCACCTGCCTGGGGCACCTGGCAGACTTCACCTCACGCTCAACACAGGTTGTCATGTGGATGATCTGCATCTGACAGCTCTGTGATTCTCAGGCCTCCTTACCTAGCCCTCGGTGGGCTGTTCTCTCTGCCTGTGTTAGCTAAGGTGACTCTAAACTCTGCCCCCCTTTAACCATTTCCTTAGCCATTCTGTAATTGTGTGAAGTACAATGTATGACTTGAGATGCAGACTGGCATAAAGGAGGTTGTGATTGCCAGTTGGCCAAGCTATTGACAAGATCAGAATGAGTTGGCAGACTGCAGCCAGTGAAAGTGCTAGAGCCTGTGAATTTGTTGCTTAACAAATCCTACTGTGGAAACACGCCCGTGTGTATTTCCTTTTTAAAGATTATTTTATTATTGTATGAGTGTGCATCTGTGTATGATGTGTGCATGATGTGTGTGTGGGGGTGTATGCATGTCAGAGTCTGTAGAAGGTAGAAGGCAACTTCATGGAGTCAGTTCTCTTCTTCTACCTTTATATGAGTTGGGAGAATTGTAATCAAGTCAGTAGGTTTGTATGGAATCTGTTTTTGCCCACTAGCCATCTTGCTGGCCGTGAACATTTATACCTTTGACACAAGTTCACTACAAGACCCAATAGTAAAACAAGAAAGCATCTGGCTTACTTCTGGGTTTTTTCTTTGCTGATGCCCTGGATACTCTGCTGCTTGGCTAGGATTCTCTCATCAGCTCCAGGGAAGCTGATCCTGGAAGCCAAGTGAGTCAGGCAGGTCCTGTGGATGTAGTTAATACAAGCTGAGGGTATGTTGCTAGGCCGTCCTCTAGGGAGGGCTTCCCTCTGAGGATCTGTGCATACACCATCCACCATACTGCCTCCAGGCCTTCTACCACAGTGCAGAGAGCGCCTAGAAAACCTTGAAAGATGATCAGGGTCTCCTGTCTTCCTCCCCTGAGAGATGAGCAGGGAACATCTCAGGGCATGCCTCTTGTCTTCATGAGATCATGTCTTGAGGTCACAGTGGATGCAAAACCTAGAATTCCTTAAACTCGAGGCACGGAGGAGTGGTTCAGAGCATGTCAGTGTCTGTAACGGTGGCCTCCACATCTGCTTCCTCACTGAGTATTTGTATGACCTTGAGAGGTAATGTGACCATGCATTGTGTATGGAGTGTCAGGTGTAGTGATGTCTATCAGGGCTGGTGTGAGAAGCTCATGAGTTAAAACATGTAAGTTGTGTTTGTCAAAGTCTGTTCTGCCAATGCCCAGGCATAGGTGACACTGTGTTTTGCCTGTCCAGGGCTCCCTGCCTGCACTCAGGGAGAGGGCTGCATGAAGTGCCTGTCTCCTTAAAGCCCATCTCTGCTTTATGTCCTGGCGGGCTGTGCAATTGCATTTGGATTCTGTGATGAGGTTTACTGTCTGACTTCATAGCCATAAATTGGGAAGGGACAACACACTTTGGAGAGTTCTTGTATATATACTTATGTTCTGGGTTTATTAGAAACTATTACAATTGGGAAAAATTTAGGGAATAAATCATTTAGGTATTAGCATGACTACTTTTGGATTATGCATCATAATGGAGGCAGGGGGCAAGGGCCTGCTCAAGCCCCCTAACATACTGTGCATCTTTCTGACCTGGAAGATGAGGCTGGTCTGGCAGGTTTGTGAATAAAGTATCTGTTTAACTGGCAATAAAATTTAGAGCAATTTAATAGGATCAATTCTTGCTGCTGCTGTTCCTTCTTTTCCTTTCCAAAAATAAAATATTATGTACAGCTGGCTTTATAGCCATCTGTTCGGGGCCAGTTTGTCTGCAGAAGAGCTAATTAAAGGAAAAAAAAAGATTTGTCATCTTAAGGAATGCTTACAAGTCTCAGGGGAGCAGAGTCTTGTTAGAAAAATAGTCCTGGTTTGTTGTTTGCATTGCTGTTTATGTGATGTCTAATTTACATTAGCTCTGATGTGCAATCAGCATAGATGCCTGTTTTCAAATAGAGTGTGCACCTTCCTCAGAGGGTCAGACTTTCAATTATTATGACATTCTCTTATTGCTGTGGCCTAGTTTCTTTCTTAGTATATTTTCATCAAGTAATTAATTTATTTGTGTGTGTGTGTGAACACATGTATCACAGGGTGTGTGTGTAGGTCAGAAGACCATTTTGGAAGTTAGTTTTCTCCTTTGAGCATGTGGGATATGCAAATTGAAGTCAGGTTGTCAGGTTCTGTCCACTGAGCCATCCTGTTGGCTCTATTGTGACCCACCCTTCCTTCCTTCCTTCCTTCCTTCCTTCCTTCCTTCCTTCGTTCGTTCCTTCCTTCCTCCCTCCCTCCCTCCCTCCCTCCCTCCCTCCCTTCTCTCTCTTCCTTCCTTTCTTATACTGGCAGATATGCATACATACATACATATATATATATATATATATATATATATATATATATATATATATATACACACACACACATATATGATTGTATCTTACCGTTAAAACCATGCTTCAGTGTGCATGTCATTGGCATTAAAGCCGTTCACAATTTTGTACAACCATAACCGATATTTGTTGGCAACACATTTTCATCACTCAGCTACCAAGGACTATTTATTTCTGTTAGGTAAACATCAGGCAGCTGTGTACCAGGGGCCTCCGGGTGCTGATCCCATTAAGTGAGAGCCACTTTTGTTCCCTGAGGGCAGCAGGGACAGGGTAAAAGGACAGACTTTCCTTAGGATTTTCATCCCGCTTGCAAGGGACTTGGGATGGTCACCAGGGATGAACATATTTTCTTCAACATAAATGCTGTATTTTCCCAGAACATAGTGTGCTCCCTTGCTAATTTCTGGGGGTGGGGATTAAGTAAAAATTTTAATTTATGTACCACTTTCCCATTTCCTGCCCCCACCCCTGTTTTTCCAGCCATCAAGCATCTAAGAACACATAGTTGCTTGTTGGCTTTGGAGAAAGGTAGTGAAAGACACAGGCAGCTGGTAAATTCTGCTCCCATTTTACCCTTTGGTTTCTGAAGTCCTCTCCAGATTGGGGGGGCTCTTGTCAGCAACTTGTGTGTTTTGGGGTGTCAGTGAGGCTGACAAGAGTCCCTTTAAGGCCCATTGTTTCCTTTTGATACAAATGTTGTTAAATTATATTCTCATTGGTTCCCAGTGAAGCTTCTAACACAATTTGTGGGACACCACCTGCTTCATATTTCATCCCTAAAAAAGCTCATTAGATGTGCACACCTCCTGCTTCAGCCTAAAGACTTGGAAATGAACCATGAGTATTTTAAAGTCTCAGTTCCTTAAAAATAGCTAATTGTGCTTGTTCTGTCAAATTTATTTAACAAGGTATCAATTAATATTTGGACATAGTTTATACTCTACTGTGTTAAGTTCATGTGATACCTGTAAGAATGGAACCTCTATCTTACTAGAGATATTTTTGTTGTTACAGAAATGGTAGCACCCTTAGTGTGATGTATCAATATTTATTAAGTGCTATGAACTTTACACAATATTGAGTTTTTTATTAGAATGCATTTCATAATAAAAAAGCTAAGAGAGATTTTTTCACTCTTGGAGAACATATTTCTGTGACCTATTAATTATGAGGTGACATCTATACCATAACTTTAATAATAAATCAATTAAGGTTTGCCCGTCTACAGGAGGAATGTTGGTGAGCAATTGTTCTGAATTTGCCCAGTAAATGAAGCTTCATTCATATGGATTTTAGAATGATACACTACGAGGAGAAGAAAGGAATGTGAGATCCCTAGGAATTCATGTTGTCTCTTGCTGGTTAGTCCACTTTGTTCATGGCTTTGTGGTCTCAGTTACCCACAGTCAGTAAGAAGCACTGTGAGTGCCACGCCTTAAGGTGTTTGGAGGGATGGAGCAAGGCAAGAGAAAGAGAATAGCCACACAGTTGCTATGTCTGATTTAGAAGTTAATTTTTATCACAGATACATATGTGCAGCAAGAAAAGAGCATATGAGGGCTGGTACTTTTTGCTGTTGTAGTGGATTAATGTCATCAAACTATGACCCCCTTCTTTCTTAAGTTATTTTGCTGGGTATTTTGTTTCAGCGATAGGCTAAATAATTAATACAAAGAGGAGCTGGTATATGCTTTAACTTCTTTCCCCTGTCACCAGGGAGGATTAAGATGGAGTATGGGGTTATGAAAACATACTTTGGTCTTGGGTTTAGAAATAATTCTGAAAACACAGGAAGAACAGGACAAAGAGGAGCAGGGTTCTAGAGACCTGGCAGACCTGGGTGCGACTGAAGAAAGGACAGGACAGGCTGGCTCTGCCACATAGATGGTTCCCAGTGTGATGTCAGCCTAGAGGCTCAGCCTAAGTCCCTCTTCTGTGCTGCCTCATTGGGCTATGCAAGCTCCTTCTGTGTCTGGTTCTTACTGCCAAGACTTGTCCAGTGCCAGGCTCAGACCCGGAGTGAATCCAGCTGAACTTTGCTTCTGGCTACAGTGGAGCAGACACTGCAAACTATAGGAGAAACATGAGTGTTAACAGTTGAAAATACCAAGCAACAATGAACACCATGCTCAGCAGCACAGTCCTGTTTGCTACAGTGTCTGTCTCCTTATGGTCCCCTGGGCATTGCAGTTTCTCAGCAGCAGCAGCAGCAGCAGCAGCAGCAGCAGCAGCAGCAGCAGCAGCAGCAGCAGCAGCAGCAGCAGCAGCAGCAGGAGGAGGAGGAGGAGGAGGAGGAGGAGGAGGAGGAGGAGGAAGAGGAAGAGGAGAGGGAGAGACAGACAGGCAGACACATACACACACACACAGAGCACTGAGCCACATATTTGTAACAAAGGAAGAAATATAAATTTATACTTACAAGCGGGGTCTCTCTTGTATACACCCATTTCAACAACATCACACACGAAACATTGTTAACCAGGTATGGATTATCACTAGGTAATGAAAACTAAATCACTGAGATTGTTTATCTTTGAGGGTGATCAGTGGTGTTTCTGTAACTCATGCTATGTGGTTTTTTGTTTGCTTGCTTTTCAAGACAGGGTCTTTCTATGTAGTCCTGGCTGTCCTGGCACTCACAGATCTGTAGCTGCCTTTTGCTACTTTGTGGGTCCTTCTTTCTCCCACCTTTCTCTACCCCCTTTCTTCCAACATTTAACCCCTGTACTAGCTAATTTTGTGTCAACTTGACACAGGCTGGAGTTATCACAGAGAAAGGAGCTTCAGTTGGGGAAATGCCTCCATGACATCCAACTGTAAGGCATTTTCTCAATTAGTGATCAAGGGAGGAGGTCCTCTTGTGGGTGGTGCCATCTCTGGGCTGGTAGTCTTGGGTTCTATAAGAGAGCAGGCTGAGCAAGCCAGGGGAAGCAAGCCAGTAAAGAACATCCCTCCATGGCCTCTGCATCAGCTCCTGCTTCCTGATCTGTTTGAGTTCCAGTCCTGACTTCCTTGGTGATGAACAGCAGTATGGAAGTGTAAGCTGAATAAACCCTTTCCTCCCCAACTGCTTCTTGGTCATGATGTTTGTGCAGGAATAGAAACCTTGACTAAGACAACCCCCTAACACTAGATAAGAAAGAAAAAAATGATAGAGAGGAAAGGAGATCTCCAAATAAAGTCAGTGGCTAGAAAGGCACAACGTGTTTGTTTTTTTTTTTAAATTTTATTAGACATTTTTTTTATTTACATTTCAAATATTATCCCCTTCCCTGGTTTTCACTCTGAAACCTCCTCTATCCCATCCTTCCTTCCCCTGTTCACCAACCCACCCACTCCCACCTCCCTGTCCTGGCATTCCTCTACATTGGGGCATAGAGCCCTCACAGGACCAAGGGTCTCTCCTCTCATTGATGTCTGACAAGGCCATCCTCTGCAACATATGCAGCTGGAGCCATGAGTCCCTCCATGTGTACTCTCTGGGTGGTGATTTAGTCCCTGGGAGCTCTGTGAGTACTGGTTGGTTCATATTGTTGTTCCTCCTATGGGGCTGCAAACCTCTTCAGCTCCTTGGGTCCTTTCTCTAGCTCCTCCATTGGGGACCCCATGCTCAGTCCAATGGTTGGCTGAGAGCATCCACCTCTGTATTTTTCAGGCTCTGGCAGAGCCTCTTAGGAGGTAGCTATATGAGGCTCCTGTCAGCAAGCACTTGTTGGCATCCACAATAGTGTCTGGGTTTGGTAACTGTATATGGGATGGATCCCCAGGTGGGGCAGTCTCTGGATGGCCTTTCCTCCACACTTTGTCTCAGTATCTCCTCCTATGGGTAATTTGTTCGAAAGGGGGCAGTGTTATTGTTAGATACTTCCTACTGATTAGGGCTGTTGAGTTCCTTGGGGGTAAGTTTGATCTTCTCTGTCAGGACATCTTAATTTCTTCTTGTTGTTGTTTCTTCTTTGCACACAACTACTTAACAAACTGTGACCAACAACAACCACCCAACCAAGCACATGTTGGGGCTCTACCAAATACTCTGAAAACTTCCCAGAATTCCAAACATCACCCAATCACAGAAACTATCTGCAGCTGGCAAGATCACACCTCTGCTAGAGCAGGAGGCAGATCATAGTCAGCTGGAGTTAAGCAGTCCCATATCCCACACCTGGGATTAAAATGAAAGCACATTCTTCTCTCTCTCTCTCTCTCTCTCTCTCTCTCTCTCTCTCTCTCTCTCTCTCTCTCTCTCTCTCTCTCTCTCTCTCTCTCTCTCTCTCTCTCTCTCCCTCTCCCTCTCTCTCTCTCTCCCTCTCTCTCTCTCTGTGTGTGTGTTTTAAATCCCCAAATTCTCACCCTACAGATTCACCTGCCACTGTCTTTTAAACACTGAGATTAAAGGCGTGTACCACCATTACCAGCTATGTTACTTTTATCATGCTATATATAACTCTGTATAAATAAAGGTATTGGTATTTTATAAAGTCATTTAAGTCTAAAATACATATACCCACAGACATAATACATAACACATTTTATCTAATTAGTATGCTCCATCTATTCCAAGAAATAGTACATTTTCATCTTTCTATATTTTGAAATATCTTACATCCCTGAAATATCACTTATTAGCTAGTTAATTTCTCCATTTTAAATGTAATTTGTCTTTATTATAAAATTTCATAACAAAAATATTTCCATTTATATAGGTTGTGGCATTTGAAGTCAGTCTCTAATAAGTTAGATTCTACTTAATTTCTGATATGAAAGGCAACCTCTAGAATTCTAAAATAACATTGTAAGCCACGGGCAGAGGGAAACCAGCAACCTTCCTCAGCACAGCATCAGAGCACTGACTCTTCAGATGACACCAGCAGGGCTGGGCTGTCTCCACACTTTGTAATAATGTGTAGGGTTTTGTTTTCTTAAAAAAAATGTATTGATCTATTTTAATTTTGATAAACCATTGACTCCAGTTTGTACGGTCTGATATTCCTGGTTGTGGGGCCATCAACTGTGGTTGTCTTACCAGGAGGCAGATGTCTAAGGAAAAAAAACAACCCTACTCTCCCAGGAGCTCAGTTAGAGATGCAAGTTTCTGACCCTCCCCCCCCCCCCCAAACACCACCACCATGATGGGATGTTGACTGGCTTGATCCTGTGCAGTGCAGCAGTGCAGGCAATCACGGCTGCTGTGGGTTCCTGAGCGGAGTCCTGTCATGTCCAGAAGACACATCTTCACTCTGGTCCTCCCTGGCCTCTGGCTCTTACAATCTTTCCAGCTCTTTTCATTTTGGAAGGATCCTTAAGGTTCAGGGGAGGGGGGGGTGTGTTGTGCTGTGATGTCAGTGTCCCCTTTGTGGCTGAAGGTCCTTAAGACTCACGAGGGTGGGGAGCTGTGATGTCTAGGTTCCATTGGGAGCTGTGATGTCTCGGTTCCATTCGTGGTGAGCACCTTACTGAAACATTCTCTGTACAAGGATCAGCTTCACATTTCTGCCTTTGCTGACCTTGGCTGAACGAAGAAACTTCTCAGATGGCTGAACAAAGAAACTTCTCAGATGAG
Source organism: Mus musculus (assembly GCF_000001635.26). NCBI lineage: Eukaryota > Metazoa > Chordata > Mammalia > Rodentia > Muridae > Mus > Mus musculus. Next base: position 69,397,963 of record NC_000079.6, on the reverse strand, counting down.
ATCTCAGAGCTGGGCAACTTTGTATTTAGAGAGATATAAATTTAGACGGCAGTTTGATATTATGTTTTTTTTAACAGAATAATAGTAATAGGTTCACTTTGAGGACCTATGCACTCTCCACCCACCAGTCCTTTGCTACTTTATAGTACTAGGTATGAGTTTCTTCCTATGGAGTGGACCTACCAGTGAGGGAACAGTTGGTTAGCCTTACAACACTGGTACAACTATTTCAACAGTGGGCATATCTTGCCATACTGGTCACTCATTATACTTCTCAGGGTTCACAGCTGGGCAAGGCTGTTGATGGCTTTCCTCCCTAGGTTCCATTTGTGGTGAGCACTGCACTGAAACATTCTCTGTACAAGGATCAGTTTCACATTTCTGCATTTGCTGAACATAGAAACTTCTCAGAAGAGATCTCAGAGCTGGGCAACTTTGTATTTAGAGAGATACAAATTTAGACAGCAGTTTGATACTATGCACAGCCCCTTCCAGTATAAGAGAGCTGGCCAGCAGGGAGGTTTTCTAGTTGTTACTGGTTTTTCCGTGTCCTGTAACCATGTGTATGGTATCTTCAGCAACTGGGTCTTACAATCAAGTTCTGGAGGGAAAGCAAGAACAACAACAGCCTTTATTGTTTTGTGTGTCTCTGAGATTCTTCCGATAAGACAAAACAAAACAACACAAACAAACCTCAACGAGATATATCCTCTAGCTGGTTCTTTATTTAGCAATCTATGGAAGCTGTGGATCTCTGTTCAAGACTGGAGTGATGCTGAGTTAGGGCCACAGGGAAGTGATACAAGATGCAATATTTTAATGCCAACCAAGACATGTTCAGACAGATAGTTGGCTTATCCTGAGACGTGCTTTTTTTTTTAAGTTTTATTTGTAATTCATTTTTTACACTCCATATTCCATTCCCCGCCCCTGCCTATCTACCCTCCGACTGCTCCATATCCCACACCTCCTCCCCATCCCACTTCATTTCCATGTGGTTGTCCCTATTTTCCACCCCACCTGACCTCTAAACTCCCTGGGGCCTCCAGTCTCTTGAGGGTTAGGTGCATCATCTCTGAATGAACACAGACCTGGAAGTCCTCTACTGTATGTGTGTTGGGGACCTCATATCAGCTGGTATATGCTGTCTGTTTGGTGGCCCAGTGTTTGAAAGATCTTGGGGGTCCAGATTAATTGAGACTGCTGATCCTCCTACAGGATTGCCCTTCTCAGCTTCTTTCAGCCTTCCCTAATTCAACAACAGGGGTCAGCTGCTTTTGTCCATTAGTTGGGTGCAAATAACTACATCTGACTCTTTCACCTGCTTGTTGGGTCTTTTGGAGTGTGATCATGCTATGTCCCTTTTTGTGAGCATTCCATAGCCTTAGTAATAGTGTCAGGCCTTGGGACTTCCCCTTGAGCTGGATCCCACTTTCCTGCTGAGACATTCTTGATGCCTGTCTATCTCCAGCAGTGATGGGTTGTCGGCAGGAACTCTGCTTTGAGGAAATCACAGCATGAAGAGTGGAGTAGGCACCCAGTGGTGTCATGGGATACTTGTCATCAGCTGCAAGACCTCAGTGGATGGGATTGTCCAGGCTGTCCTTCAATACATACCAATGATGACAATACACACTGCTGGGGAGGCCTTGGATGAAAGTCATGTTAATCTCCCAGGAAGAGAGTATGCATGGTGCTAGACAGTCTACCTGCATGGGCCTCTGTGGAGGCTTTGTCCAGCCCCATTTGGATGGTACACTGAAGACGAGGATGACTGTTAGGACAGAGATTCCCAATAAAAGGCACAGCTGCTCTGGTACTTGACTCATGGCAGAGATGCAGGCCAGGGGAGCATGAGAGTTGAGAGTTGAGTCAAATCTCAGCTTGGAAACTAGAGTTCTTGCAGCTCCGTGGGGTCTGGTGTTAGAGGAGCTGTGGGTGAGAAGATCTGGAAAGGGAGAGATGGAGGGGTTGAATTGGATGTATGCCCTTGAGACTGCAATACTGTGTAGGCAATCAACAGTCCAAGCTTCTGGGAAGGCCCAAATCACTTTTAAGAGTGTGATAAGGAAGTCTCCTGAGACCTGTTGGAGCCACTTGCTAGGCTTTGGAGTATATTTAAATGCTTAGCAGAAGGTTGGGCTGCTGGTAACAAATGGGCCTATGGCTAAGAAGAGAAGCCAGGTATACCGACCGCAGTGTGTTAGTGTGAACCATCCAGCTCCACACCTGAGTGCCACCGCTCATTGAGCTAGAAACTCCTCTGGGCTTTCCAGCTCTCATTAGCTAACTTGAACCTAGAACCCCATGGAATTCCATGAAATACAACTACCTCTGTACATGACCTCAGATGATAACACATTGTAGCCTCCCCCAGCCTTGAGGAGGCTGATTCAGACCTAAGTTGCCACTGTGAATGAGACCACCTGTGGTGGAGCCTTCTGACCTACATGGTTCTATTGTTCTGTCACCAAGGTGGTTCTATTGTTCTGTCACCAACTCCTGTTCTGTTTGTTGTTCTTCTCCAAGACACTGCTACCTGCTGAGAGGCTGAACCTGCCTTCCTGAGAAATTCCTGAGACAGCCAGCAACCTGGCAATTGACACCTTACAGCCAACTAGTGCTGTCAGCCTAATTGCTTACAGGCTGGCAACAGCCATCAAGAGTGGATGGGCTCTCCCCCTTTATAAGCACAGAGTCTTAGTAAACATAGGGCTTTGATAAGAATTTGTCTTGGCCTTGTTTCTTTCTCACCATCTATTCTCTTTATAGCCTCAGCTTGCCTTTCAGGAGGGACCCAGTTCCTGTGGCCGTGGGCGGTCACAACACATAGGAACCATCTGAGTCCTGGTACACAGTTTGGGGAGTCACTTTGTTGGACCTTTCAGACCGTTCAATTATCTCCCGACTTGATCTAATTAAACATTAACATGGCTACTCAGGATCAGCTTTGTATTTGAAGTGAGTGATAGAAAAACCATGATACTAGGGTGGTGGAGTGACCTTTTGGCCTGAGGTCATGCTGTTGCTGGCCAACAGGATGCCAGCCCAGGTGTCTTATGGGCAAAGGCACCTTAGGATGCCTTGGAAAAATAAAGAAGAGGACATGTCTCTGTACGTGATACTTGGGTGGAGTGTCACAGGGACAGCTCTCTCCAAGGACAGGAGAGTCCTGCCCCAGTGTCAGACGCTGACACCGTAGACACAGAGAGGATATTGGACTTTGGATACAGTGGTGTGCTAGGAGTGGGAGGTGGGAAAGAACAGACTTTGCTGTCTGAGATTTTGAGGTCTGTCAGTGAGTGAAGAGTGCTCCAGACTTGTCAACACGAGAAGAAGAGGGGCCTGTCCTAGACACAACACCAGGGCCTTGTGACTATCTGTACCATAGATGCCATTTGACATCCTCTGGATAGTCCCAAGTTTCTAAGAAGGGTTTTCTCACAACTCAGATCCTCAGGTCTCCCCAATTTCCCACAACTTTCTGTTTTTTCTCCCATCTGAGGACAGTTAGAGATAAAAATGTGATCTCCTGAAACATCGGAATGGGAGACACACAGTGTCTTCCTTGAAACCCCATTAGCATTCTCTGCTTCTCAGACATCACCTCTCATTGTCTTCGAGATGGAATCCTGTGCCCATGCAACCACAACACAGTGTCTTAGTTAACACAAAGACTCTTGAAATTGGCAAGAGACCTCCTTTGGGTTGCCACAGAAGTAAAAACCTATTTCACTATAGAAGCCCAAATTGAAGTGTGTGGGTTCTAGGGCGGGCTTTCCAGCAGCCCTGTGAGTATATTCTGGACAGTGAATAGTTCTGTTAGGAAATTATTCCTCTAAACCTGGAAACTTATTATATGTGGGCAGAGCTAAATTGTTGACTAAGCCTTTAAGGGAGTACACAAAATGGGAATGTACAAGCATGGAGAGCAGCCTCACTCCCAACAATATAATCATTTATTAAAAAATAAAAAAAAATCAGCAACAGGACACTTAGCAAACATGACATCAGCACTTCATAACCAAGAGTGTTGACTTTATCTGCCTTGTTTCTTCAAACGGACACTGTAACTCGAAAGGACTTAGTGGTTTTAATTTTAAAACCATGAGATGAAGTTGGGTGGGAGGTTGGGACTGAGAGGGGCTGTAAATAAATAAATAAATAAATAAATAAATGAAAAATAATGAAATGAACTCTAAATACCAAACCCATATCTCTCTTCTCTCAGCCTCTTTCTTGGTCCCCAGGTGGACATGGCTGAGATGACATCATAGGCTTGAGGAGCCTGAGGCTGCAGAGCTGGAGATGTGCTGTGCCTCATGCTGATGTATCATGTCCTACGAGGCCTGGTGCTATGACTACCTGATGCCTTCCTGTAGCCTGGGGAACCCAATAAGGACATGATAGTACCTCACGCCTCACGGAGGGTGATAGAGGCAGGTTAGTTCACTCATGCAGCCACGCAGAGACTTTTCTACTGACTGTCCGAGTGACCACATGTCCAGGTCTTCAGAACTCAGCTTCCAGCAGTGTTTTTTGTTTCCAGAATAAGGCAGGGATGAGCCGCAGGTGTTTTTATCTACTCTGGGGTTTGCAGAGGTTGCCCTTGATCTCTAGGGAGGTGTATCTTTCTTATGTGATGTGCAAAATGGCACCCGACAAGTCTAGACAAGGTTGTTGTGGGCTTGTTTAATGTCTCCAGGCAGCTGCACATTAAGTCTCTTGTGGGTGAAATAACAGACAATTCTGTTACAATCCCATCCAGCCTCGTCCCAGAGGACGCTGGCTGCTGATGTGTTGGGTAGTACTGTGAAATCGGAGCAGGAGGCTCCAGAGAGCAGCACAGGAGGAGGGGCTCTTGTTCAAGGAGCACTCAATGATGCCTGAAGTCACAGCTGCTTCCTCTCTGAGTGACAGGTACATCCCAAACAGGGTAGAGCATTGAATCTGCTCAGAGGGGTCGGCCTCTCCTCAAACCTTGTGGTTCCATGTTCTAAAATGTTCTGGTTGTTTTACAATCTCCCCTTGGCCATGCTGCATGGGTTATTTGGGATGGATTCTCAGACTCCCTGGATATCTGAGACTAGCCAGTCTGCCCAGCTGAGAGGGCCATAAGGGAGCCACAGCCTCCATGTTTCTATATAGAGTGGGATGGCAGCAGCAAGCTCACACTGGGAACAGTGTGGTGCTTAGGGGGGACAGACAGCACAGATGCTCAGCGACCTTCATGCAGTTCCCTGTCACACCTCTGCTCCTGTGGGAAGCCTCACTTAAGACCATTTCCAAACTGCACAAATTCTTCTTTTATATGAGGTTTCCTTAAGTGAAGACATTTGCTTGGATGTTTCTGGAGAAAGAGAGAGAGATAGAGAGAGAGAGGGAGAGAGAGAGAGAGACAGACAGACAGAGAGACAGAGACAGAGAGAGAGAGAGAGAGAGAGAGAGAAAATAGGAAGGAAGAGCAAAATCCCCTCTTTAGAGAATTTTTTCTTTCTTCCCAATTAATAACTTCTGCTTCCACGCTGCTCTTTAATAGGAAGTGCATTATCTTGACACAGTGACACTTTGGCGTCTGCCTCTTCCAGTCCAATGAGTCATTTGATTTGTGATTCTCTCTGGTGTGAAATAATGATGCCTCCTGTTCGTAAGTGGATCGTCGAGCCTGTCGCCAGCTCACACACTATGAGGTGTGAACTCTGCTTCATGCTGGAGGAGCAGGGTGGACTCTGCCATGTGGAGGAGGCTGCAGCCCTCTCTTGTAGTTCAGCTTCCTCATAGTTGGTTTGCTATGTGTGCTCTTCTTTAGTGCTGAGATATCAAAACTGGAGCAACTGTGACATAGGTCAATTAAGTTTCTCTGAATCTATCCGATCATAGATTCTCATCTTGATCCTGGAGTTATCCTCCAAGGGCCCATTTGATCTTCAGCATCATTGGAAGATGTCATCCTTACACGTGCATCACAAGGCAGAAGAATGCTTTGAACAACATGGTAGAAGTGATTTGTACAAGGCCACCTTATAGAACCATCTACAGTAGAGCAGGTCAACTGGTCGACCTGGAAAGGACAAGACAGAGGAGATAAAGCTGGGAACATCTGCTTTGTCCCATCACCACAGCCTGGTCTGTATGGTCACATGGATATACTACTTGATGGGCTTGTGCTATAATGGCCTGCTCCTCCCATGCCCTCCCCAGAGGGAAGTGATGACTCATCTAATGCACAAGGGGAGCTTGCCTCTGCATGAGGTAGTTTATACCAAGTGACAAGGAGGACAGGCTGCATATCCATCAGCCTTCTTCAACATGCAGAAAACTTACTTCTTGCAGAAGGACAGTTTCACGGGTTCCTGTGAGATCATTCTGTGCTGCTTCAATCTTGCCTTTGTTATATTCACATTATTTTGGAATTTGGGATGATGGTTAACTTCATTTTTTTTGAGATTATAATTATAGCATTTTCCTTTTTTCCTTTCCTCACCGCAAACCCTCCTATATATCCCTATTAGTTCTCTTTCAAATTCATGGCCTCCTCTCTTTTTTTATTGTTTGCTGTTGTGCGCATGCACGTGCACGCACACACACACACACACATTCATAAATACACAAATATAAAATTCTCGGTCTGTGTCTTAGTCAGAGGTCCGTTTCCTGTATAAAACATCATGACCAAGAAGTAAGTTGGGGAGGAAAAGGTTTCTTCAGCTTACACTTTCACATTGCTGTTCATCATCAAAGGAAGTCAGGACTGGAACTTACACAAGGTAGGAACTTGGAGGCAGGAGCTGATGGAGAGGCAATGGAGGAGTGCTGCTTACTGGTTTGCTCCCCCTGGCTTGCTCAGCTTGCTTTCTTATAGAACTCAGGACTACCAGCCCAGGGATGGCACCACCCACAATGGGCTGGGCCCTCCCACCCTTAGTCACTCATTGAGCAAATGCCTTACAGTTGGATCTCATGGAGGCATTTCCTCAAGGGAGGCTTCTTTCTCTGTAATAACTTCAGATCGTGTCAAGTTGACACACCAAACCAGCTGGTACAGTCTGTATGATGTTATTTGCATGTATGCTTTCAAGGTTGGCCATTTGGTGTTGGATAACTGTGCTATTCCCTGGAGGAGATGGTTTCTTCCACTAAGGAAATGGTTCCTTAGTTGTTTGCAGTTCTTTGTGTGGGGCTGAAGCTCTGTGATTTTTTTCCTGTCCATTTTGCATGTCTATTGTTGTTGCCCTGTTCAGCCCATGTTTGGACAGCCATAGTGAGACGTCATGGGTGTAGCTTCTGACATTCCTAGGAGACACAGTTTCACAGCAAACTTTTCTGACCACTCTTCCAGCTGAAGCATGATGATATGACTGAGCCCATGACACCCTTTGTGGGATAAGAATGAGGATGTTTGTTTGAAGGGACAGAATTCAGGAGAAGATGAATTTGTATTGCTTCACTTAAGAGCCTCTTGGCTTAATTTGTTAAATATTTATTAAGCATCTGTTACTTGCTACATGTAATGCCAAACTCTGGAGTTTAAATACCATGTGCTTTGAAAAGTGTTTTTAGAGTGATAGAGGATATCATTTAGTGGGCAGAATGCTTGCCTACCACACACATAAATTTCTGAGTTTGATCCACACCATTGCTATAAGCTGAGTGTGGTGGTCCATACCTGTGATTGCAGCAGCTACCGGGGCTAGTGCCAGGAGCATCAGGGGTTCCAAGTCATGCTTAGCTACTTATCAAGGTTAAAGCTGTTATGGCTTATGAGGCCCTGTCTCAATAATGGTCTCAGTGGTGAAGGTATTTGAGTGATGGTCATCACCGTACAAAGAATAATGTGGAAGATATGGGGCTGAGGTGAGAGCTGGAGAAACCAAGTACCACACAGCACACTGTGACTGAGGCCAGTGTGCTGTGCCTTGGCAGGAGGACAGACAGATGGACAATGGGGATAGACAGGTTTTAATGAGTTGTATGGGATTCAGCTTACAAGGGGGCTTCCAAGGGAAGGTAGCGATGGAAGGTTTAGGAGCCATAAAGTGGCCTGTTGTTTCAGGTTAAGATCTGTGCTTAGGAAGAACAAAGTGTGGGTACTTCAATCCTTCTTAGAAGGGGGAACAAAATACCCATGGAAGGAGTTACAGAAACAAAGTGTGAAGCAGAGACTGCCCCACCTGGGGATCCATCCCATAAACAATCACCAAAACCAGACACTATTGTAGATGCCAACAAGTGCTTGCTGACAGGAGCCTGATATAGCTGTCTCCTGAGAGGATCTGCCAGTGCCTGACAAATACAGAAGTAGATGCTCACAGTCATCTATTGGATGAAGCACAGGTTCCCCAATGAAGGAGCTAGAGAAAATACCCAAGGAGCTGAAGAGGTTTGCAGCCCCATAGGAGGAACAACAATATGAACTAAGCAATACCCCCAGAGCTCCCTGGGACTACACCACTAATCAAAGAAAACACATGGTGGGTCTCATGGCTCTAGCTGCATATGTCACAGAAGATGGCCTAGTTGGTCATCAGTGGGAGGAGAGGCCCTTGGTCCTGTGAAGGTTCTATGCCCCAGTATAGGGAACTGCCAGGGCCAAGAAGCAGGAGTGGGTGGGTTGGTAAGCAGGGGGAGGGGGAAGGGATAGCGGGTTTTTGGAGGGGAAACCAGGAAAGGGGATAACACTTGAAATGTAAATACAGAAAATATGTAATTAAAAACAAACAAACAAAAAACAAAACAAAACAAAACAAAAAATCCAACCAACCAACCAACCAAACAAACAAAAAAAGATCTGTGCTTAGAAAGTCATGAGGGAACACCAGGGTCAAGGTGGACACTCAGGTATCACCTGTCTGCTTCACTGGGGCAGCCTTTCTTGTACTTGAGTGTCTATTGATCCTCACTGCTAATTCTTCCTTTTTTCTGGAAAAAAAAATCCCGCTGTAGCCAGACAGTGCATTACAAGGAGGAGCTGACATTTCTTCTTTGCTTCTGTAACAGAGATTTCCTTCTAGCCTAAAAGAACGATTTCCGTGACAACCCCTGATTCATGATGACATGCAATTTTCTTGCCATTTCATGCTAATGGGTCAGAGTGGGAATTTTTATGATGTGGTTTTAAATTTCTAAAAGGTCCTAGTCCCCAAATCTCTCCTGTAGAAATATTTGATGTTTAATAATACAATGATAACCAAGATGATTGCCAACATGAGGTCCTCGTTAGGTTAATAGCATCAGCTCTGATGCCACTTAGCTAGTGATGTAATTTTGGAAATGACCCAAGGACAGGGATTGTGCTGCCCTCACCTGTTGGGGAAGCTGATGCTCTGAGAAGTCACTCATTTCCCAAAGTGACAGAACTAAAGGTCAGCAGAGACGGAACCTGAACCGCGGTGGTGTCCTTCAGAGCCCATGCCTTGGAAGGCGAGAAAGCATTAACAGTCCCGCTTCTCCTTGGCCTATGGTTGTAGCTTCTCGACTGGGGATGTGACTATTTGCTTTCATTAATTTGACAAAAGTTCAGACTAACTAACAGCTCATTCTGATGAATTGCCAACAAACCCATTTCTCTGTCTATTCCTCTAGCAGAGTAAATAAGTCTCTACAAAAGGAAATGGAGTGTTTTGACCAAAAACCAACTCAGGGATTACGCTAAGAAAAATAGAGAAAAATAATACCAGGAAGTGATCCGTGTAATTCTGCTGAAACGGTAAAATCAAAACACCAACCAAAATAAGGGAGTAGAGAGTGAAGCGTGGTGTGTGTTTGAGAGTCCATGGAATGCGACGAGAAAGGAGATTATGAAATCCAAGGGTGGGCGAACGCTGACGGAATACCTCAGGGGGAAGGACGCGAGCAGTGTGCCACGGCTCACCGCCAGGACTCTGTGGGGGTGGAAAAAGTAACGGGAGTATTCCCATTATTGTTACTGCTATAGTGTTCACTCCATAAGCACTCGCAGCAGCAGCAGTGTAAGAAGTGGCTAACACATTCTCCACACTGAGTCTCAGAGAAGCCCAGAAGCCCGTGCGAGTAGCCGTGGACTTTCCAGAGAGAAAGCAGCCAGAACAACCCCAAGCTTGGTGTGATCCTCAGCAAGGGCTGGGTGTTTCTGTGCTATCAACTCTTATATATTTTCCCTCCACATTGTATTATATTTTGGAGACATGATCTCACTGGGTAGGCAGACCTTGCTGGCCTCATACTCACAGAGATCATCCCGCTCCTGCCCTCATTTTATACTGCCTGAAGCTCTTTGTCTAGGTCTGAGGCCCCAGGAGAACGCTAACGTCCACCTCAGCAGGACTATTGGTGCCTTTCAGCTCAGGGTCTGTGAAGGCCGCCGTGATGATGAGAGTCCATGGGTTTAGCTTCTCAGACATTTCCAGGAGACAACGATGCGGCAGTGAACTTCCTGTTCCTCTGGCTTTTCCCATCTTTCTGTCTCTTCTAACGCCATGATCCCTGACACATCAGCTAGGAATGGAAATCATATTCATACAAGTAAATAACATTGTATGAACCACGCAGTATGTTCTTAGGAATACCCTCCCTCCATCCCATACACACACACTTGAACTTGGGGTCAAGTGCATGGGACAGGTTGGAGGAAGAAAATGAGAGAAGGAGGATGTAATTATATATTAATTCCAAAAGGAGGATTTTTGAAAAAGAAGATTTGAGGAGAGAAAGAAAAACGGGTTGATGGCAGAATTATGAAAATGATGGAATCCACGGCTGTAATCTTTACATTCATACTCTTTTGGTAACACCACCCCACCCAGCACCTTACTTAGATGATGCCTGGGAAGCAAATATAGAGGCATCCAAGCTCAGAAATTCCATTGTGGCTGCCCCCACACTCTGGGTGCCAAAGCTCACCACCAGTATTTAGTAAATGGATGTGTTAATGCTTAAACAAACCAACTCATTTGTTTCCCAGTTTAACTCTGTGGTTACTATATTGCCAGCCACAAATGCTTTTTTTTTTTTTTTTTTTTTTTTTTTTTTGGCCATGAAAATCAATATTTACTCGGTGTTCCAAGGTTTCTTTATTTACATTAACTGTGGATAGAGACTGGTAACTAACCATTAGTCACTGACTTCCTTTCAGATACACAGTTTAGCAGCCAAAGAATAAAAGAGTCAAAAGAGGCTGCAAGCACACCAAGCTCAGCTGAGAAAATGAAATAAAATTTATCAGAAACCTGAGAAGACAAAGTGTTTGTTCTCCACACGAGGAAGAGAGAGATCGTGCTGGGGACAATAGATTACATTCTTTCAGGTGAGACCAGGCCCCTTCTTCTCTTCCTCACAAGACTGGGCGAGGATGAGGTTGGAGCTGTAATACAGACAGGCCTGGGCTGGTACAGCCTGGGCGATAGTCTACTTTCAACTTGCAGACTTAGTAGGTCGTCCTGTATAGGTCGGTAATCAAACTGCTTGCCCACAGGGCTGCATTGATTTCCTTGTACTTCCCAGAAGGCATGTTAGCTACTATTAAGGTGCTGGGGTGGGAAACTAATCATGCTAGCTGAAGGGAGAGAGTAATCATCAAGTGGGGGACCCAGGGTGTGGAGCCATCACAGTAAGTGGAGATGGAGGGGGACCAGCCTGTGTGTATCTGTGTCCTGTGGACTTGAGTTTTGCTTTACAAGATCATCCTGAAACTTGGCAAGGGAGAGTGCCAGGATTCATGTTTGAGGGGAGAATAGTACTAGGGACCAGAAGCATTTGGGGATTTGTGGGTCAGATATATAAACTGCTCCCTGTCCTGAGGAATGCTCAGATGTGGCTGCTACCACCCAAGCTTTTGCAGAAAAGCCAAATTGCTTGCCTAGTCTGTGGCATGCACCCATCCTTGGGGAGTAACACTTAAAACAAATAGGACAGAACTGCTCAGGGAGATGAGGCAGAAGGTTGGCCACCCAGGCACAATTAGGTGCTCACAAAGAGGATGAAAATGGGACTATTTTATAATAAAAGTGTAAGTAATGAAATAAAGGCAGAGCACACAATGAACTGATTCGGTCGTTGTGGTCAGATGAAGCCTGGTATTGGGCTGGGTGATCGAGAACCAAGGCCAGGGCCACGGCCAGGAGGCAGATGTGAGCACCATGTATGAAAGACCCTATCCTGGAAGAAAAGAGAAGAAAGCAGAATGCTGCAAGTCGTAATAGCCTAGTATTCCCAAGAAGCCAAGTGACAGACAGCAACCAATAACATCACAGAGAATCCAATGCAAGAAGGAGCAATAAACTCAGCCCACACACCCTTATGCATGTTGCCCTGGGAACTAGTATCAAGCCAGAAGGATACCACATCTTCTACAAATAAATTTAAAAAAAAAAAGCAAAGTTGTTCTCAAAATGTCAATGGTGTAGATGGATGCATAAAGAAAATGGAATAAAACATTCCTATGTTGAATGAAAAGAACCAAGTTGTAATGTAAATTACTGCGATAATACTGTCTAAAATATTTTAGGCAAATGAAAACCCATACAGTATGTCTCCATGAGTCAATTATGAAAAATATTTTAGAAGAACCACATTAGTGAGAATGGAAATAAACCAAGATGAAAGCAACCAAAATAAAGAAAAAGAAGGGAACCACACAGGAGAAGATTCTCAGTAAAGGGCACCATTGCCTAGATAAACATTGAGTTTAAGGACAAATGCATACCCTTAACACCTGCAGCTGTGTGGATCAGTCCTAACCAGGGAAGTTGGCAAGACACCTAGCAGGGAATGTGTGGTCCTCAAACTTCCCATTATACAGGAGTGACTTTGGTGGGCATGGCCATCTGCATGGGGGAGAGTGAAGAAAAGCATGGCTTTAGTTATGTAGATACCAAAATAATAAAAAAGGACATACATTAAAAAAAATAGTAGAAGAGGGACTGAAGAGATGGCTTAGAGGTTAAGAGCAATGTCTGTTCTACCAGAGGTCCTGAGTTCAATCCCAAGCAACCACATGGTGGCTCATAACCATCTATAGTGTAATCTGCTGCCCTCTTCTGGCATGCAGGTGTACATGCAGACAGAACACTCAGTATATAAAATAAATAAATTAATAATAATAATAATAAAACAAATATAAAGTATATATATACTTATATATATAAATAAATAAATTTATTTATGAGAACTATTTTAGAAGAACCACATTAGTGAGAATGGAAATAAACCAAACTTCATAAATAAAGTATATATATATATATAGTGTAGAAGAGTGCTTTCTGTGTGAAAAGGAGGGAATAAGAAATAAGAGGGAAATCCCAAGAGGTCTCCCTCCTCCAAAAAGAACTTCAGTTAATTAAGGAGCACTGAGGGTAGTAGGAAGCCCTTCGCAGGAACAAGCGAGCTCCCAGTTGGTTATTCAGTACCATGTGATCAGCTCTGAGGCCACATACCTATAAGCAATACTAAGTGGACAAAGCACTTTGCATTTACTTATGAAGGCACACATATGTGCGCATAGCAATAACAGATAAAAAAAGAGGCCATGATTTTGAGGGGGTGGAAGGGGAGGATATGGGAGGGGTTAAAAGGAAGGGAGGGAAGGGGGAAGATGATATAATGTTTGATTAAAACTAAAATCGGAAAAGACAGAATAAAGATGGAAAGTAGAATACAAAAAATCGTGAAAATAAATCACAGAAGGGGAAGGTGGTCCACTGAGTGGAAGTGCTTGCCTAGCAAGCCTGATGACCTGGGTTCAAATCCCCACATCCTTAGAACCCTGGGGGGGGGAGGTGTTGTAGCACACATCAGAAATGTCAGCTGCCCCTCTGGTGAGGTGGGGATGGTGACAACTCTCCAAGAGCTCATGAGTCAGCTTATACCCTACACTCTGTCTCAGAAGAGGTGAAGAGGCAAGGGAGGGGAGGGCCACAACTCGGAGGTTGTTCTCTGACCTCTACTTGTCTGCATACTCATCTGCAGAAAACCCTGTGCAGTGTGTCTCTTCAAGTACAGCACGTCCAACAACTCCAATAACTGACTTTTGCAAAGAGCGAGGTCCCCCTCCCGTGGTTTTTCACTTGTGAAGCAAAGGTCTGGACTCAGAATCATTCTGTGAGCCTGAGAACATAATCTTAGAAGTATTAAAGTCAGCCTATTCTTTTTTCTTTTTTCTTCTATCCCATGAAGCTTCCAGAGTGTTTCAGTGCCCCGTTGCGTCTGCACTGTTCTCATGTAATATAAAACAGCATGTCTCTGTGACAGTGGAAGCGTAGCAGCATGAAATGGATCCTAGGGTTTCTCTGAGTTCAGCGGGGTCGCTTCCAGGAATTTCCACTCCAAGGGTTGACATCTCTGTGGAAGGGTGTGCCTGGCTATGTGGCCTTATCCCATCTCTAACAACAGCCTTTTCTTGTTCAACTTCTAGACTGTGGCACATGGGGACAGGTCCCACTCGAGGCCACATTGCTTGCTGGGACCTGCTAGGATGGGAAATGTACCAAATGATAACGGAAGTTCACTGTAGAGTGATCCCTGCCCCCCACCCCCAGCCAAAATGCTGACTTGTTGACTGGGGTTTTGACACAGTGGTGCATTTTTATGGAAGTATGTGTCACTTGCTTTAATGAGGAACTAGCATTTCTGAAATAAACAATCTTTATTTCTCTTCTTTTGCCCCTTCTCCACCCATTCTCTGTGTCTTCCTTACTTTCCTTTCTTCCCATCTCCCTTCTCGCTCCCTCCTTCCTCTTCTCCTTCTTTCCTTCCCTCCCTTCCTCTTTTCTCCACTCTCTCCTCATTCTTTTCTTCTTTAACCATATGTAAGAAACAAACTCATGCAAGCAAGAGGCACCTCAGATCCTGTTAGCCTATGTTTTCTGGAGGATGGTTATTTGTCTACCAAGAAAAGATTTAAAAATGTGGAGCAGGATTATCTCAGTAGGGATTCTTGTGAAACCAAGGGGCACTTTCTGGATAAACAAAGAGGCTGGTCTGTAAGCAGCTCCCTGGCTGACTGTGCACTTCCCTGTATGTTGCTTGCTGGCCACATGACCTTGCCCAAGTTAGTCACTTTCCCAAACTGAACATGTCTCATCTGTTTAGGGCGCCCTCCCCAGAGGTGTGAAGAGGCTTGAAAGTACCTAGAAGGCGTTTAGAACAGCGATTGTTATACACCGAGCAGTTCATTAATAGAAGCCTTCTTCATTTCTCATTACTGTGACTATACTTTGTCGATGGATGTGTTCCATGCTGTGGCAGGAACCAGAGCCCAGAGCATGATAATTCAGCATACATGCCACTCCCACTGACGGGCATCCCTTCTGATTTATTACTTTACTTCTGAGCACTATTTCATAATTCGAATGTACTGCAGTTTGTCTATTAGCAGCTGGAGGATATTCAAATTAAGTTTTCTGACTTAAACCATTGTTGTTCTAAGACAAGAACTCACCCTGCAGCCCAGACCGGCCTTAATACGTGTAACTTAATATGCAGCCCGGCTGGCTCTCGTTTCTCTCTTTTGCCTCAACTTCCCAAGTGTTGGGATTTCAGGTGTGAGCTCCCATGGTTGGGTTTAACTTTCTATTTTAAAATAGAAGCACACAGAAAGTTACAGTGTGAGGATCGGCAGGCTGTTCACCATTCTCCCTGAGAGTACATCTTTCATTGTTCTTGAACAATATCAAGGCCAATAACTTCACCCTGGGACATGGTGCATGGATAGTGCTCTATCACCTGGCACGGGTAGATTCCCATGACTACCACCACAGGGAGGACAAGCTATTCCATTACCCAAAGGTCCCTGTATTCATGATCTCTTTCTGCTCTGACACAATACATAACAAGAAGCAATATTGATATCCTGCTCTAGTACCAATAGACTTAAGAAGATTTTGTATTTTGTATTTTTTTTTTTTTTTTAGATAAAGTCTCATTGGCTGTCCTACAACTTACTATCCAGACTAGGCTGGCCTCACATTCACAGAGATCTACCTGCCTCTGCCTCCTGAGTGTGGTATTAAGGATATGCATCACCACGCCGAGTTCCAAGGATATTTTCCTAAAGTTTATAGTCTAAACCATTGTAGACAGTGCTTAATAGTCCAAAGTCTCTTCTGGGGACTCCCTTGGATCTTTTAATTGTGTGTCCCTCTGATTCTGCCTCACATATCGTTGCTATCTTGGGCTGGCTTTGCTCTTTGCCTGAAGCTTTCCTTGGCAGACATCCCACTGCACTGGCATCTCCAATATCATGGAATCTCTACTGCTATTCGGATGTCACCTCCAGAGCTTGTAACATCCTGTAATGTTTGCATTTTGCACACCCCAAAAGAAATATCATGGATGGCGCTGTCAAACTCTGCTACAAGCTCCAGATGCAGATGGAGCTGGGTTCCCTTTCAGCAAACACTTAGATATTTCTGTATGTTTCAGTGGCTGAATCTGGTGACACATCTTCCCAGGTCACTGTTTTTAAGCAGAAGATGGTCATAGTTCTCAGTCCCGTCTCCTCCTAAATGAGTTTACATCTTAAAAATGAAGCTTTCAGAGGCTCTTGCTGTTCTCCCTTGCTAGAAACGTGAACAAGAGTAGTCACCAGCCACAGTCAGAATTAGCCCTCTTCCCTGGAATCCCTCTCGCTAAACAATTTAGACCATTTCCTTTGAATTAAGCCTCACTGAAGTTCCCAGGAAAGAGGGAGAAGGAAGCTGGATTGTTGGAATGTAATATGGATAGTCTCCAGCTCTTGCTGCTTCTGAGACTTTGTGAACAGAGAAGTCATTGTACCTTTGCCAGCACTTCCATCTTCCACACTGATGCCAGAATGGCCCAGTAAGCTATGACCATATCAGCCTAGGGATCTTCGAGACCACTGATTTCAGACTTTTCCACGTTCTTCCTGCACACCTGCACACCAGTTTCAAAGGCCTGGACGCTAGCTTTTGGTATTAGTTCTCTTTTTCGTAGCTGTGACAAAATACTTCACAATGAGCAATGAAGGGGGTATTTATTTTGGCTCACAGTTTTTGTGGTTCGGCAACAGGGATGTGGGATGGCTGGTCACATCGAATCCCATCAGGACACAGAGCAGTGGATGCTAATGTTCAAATTATCTCCTATTTTCTTTACTTTAGTCTTGAGACTTTGGCCCATAGGATGGCAAGATCCAAGGTGGATCTCCCTTTTGCACTTATGCTTCTTTGGAAACACCTCAACAGACAACCTAGATTCCCCAGATGGTTTAAGTCCCAGTAAAGTTGACCATGCAACAATCCTCCTCCTACTGCATTCAGTAGCCAGGTAGCCACGTAGACCCACTGCCATGCCTCACTGCGTGGCCATCTCTGACCTCTGACCTCGGGAGTTCCTTTGTACAAGACAAACATTCCAGGAGCACTAAGACCAGAGCTGTAGCCTGTGGCCTCTGGGAATTGACCTTTAGACAGCATAACACCTGCGATTTTTGCTCACATGTACTTTGATTCCACTGTAGATAGAGAATACATATGCCAGTGGTTTCTAGTATTGCTTTCTTTTCTGGTTATTGGTTGTTTATTTCCTGAGACATGGTAGCTCAAGCTAGCCTGGGATTCACAATTTAGTACAAGCTGGTCTCAAACTTGTGGGATCCCTGCCTCAGCTTCCCAAGTGCTGGGGATTACAGGAGGTGAAACCAAGCCAAGAATGGTTTTAATTCTTTTAGGGGGTTTGTTTAAAGGACCAGTGTATGGAATATGTATCCTGGGTCTTTGGAAATAGCTTGTATTCTGAACCCGTATGTAATGATGGTGAGAATGTAGACAGTATAACCACTATAGAACGTAGAGCAGTTTCTCAAACTAGAAAGAGAACTATGCTAAAGCTGTTCTAGTCCCAGGTATGTCCTAAAGGGATTTAAGTCATATTTAAATCTATCACAGGGACAACTGAATATCGATGTTTATTGCAACATTACTCATGAGAGTCAAGGTGTACAGCCAGCTTAAATTACAAACAGCCAACAGTGAGGTAACGGGTATGGATATACAATGGAATTTTATTCACTTGTAAATAAGCGAAGTGATGTTGTGTGCAGGAAAATGGCTGGAACTGGAGATCATTGTGTGAAGTGAAGTAAGCCAGAAAGCAGATGGTCATGCTTGTTTACACATGGGATACGGATCTTTATTTCTATGTTTATCTGTAGGTGCTTTTATGTACATCTGCATCTATCTGTCCATTTATCATCCAGACAAATGTACAGAAGGGAGCTCTTTCCTGGGATGGAGGGGAGTAAGAAGAGGGAGAGGGAAGATAAGAGGGTCATGGCAGGGTGAATTTGAGCAAAATACAGTAATAGTCATTAACAAAAACATCTTAACAAAACCCCCATTGCTTTGCACATATAAATTTAATAACAATGATTATAAATGCAAGATTATAAACGTATATTCTGCTTGTCTTAGGGTTTTATTGCTGTGAGCAGACACCATGGCCAAGGCAAGTCTTATAAGGACAACATTTAATTGGGGCTGGCTTACAGATTCAGAGGTTCAGTCCATTGTCATCAAGGCAGGAACACGGCAGCATACAGGCAGGCATGGTGCAGGAGATGCTGAGAGTTCTACATCTTCATCTGAAGGCTGCTAGCAGAATACTGGCTTCCAGGCAGCTAGGATGAGGATGTTAAAGCTCATTCCATAGTGACACACCTACATCAACAAGGCCACACCTCTTAATATTGCCATTCCCTGGGCCAAGCATATACAAACCATCACACTGCTTTTCTGGAATGTTCTACCGTGTCCCTTGCATACTGGATGGTGGAGCTGGCAGAATCCAGATCCTTGGTCCATTCCTTGAAGTGTGGAGAGAGAGCTGTAGAAGTCTCAAGACAGGACTCTGTGTCTGTCTCTTTCTTCAGCTCTAACAGTTCCATTTCCACATCTTGAAGTTTAGCCCTGGGAAGCAGATACATGAACCACATCACAATGCTTGTCCCCTTTTCTGAGAATTGGCACAGAAAAGTTTCAGCAGTTCATTTGGCTTCCTCTGGTGGCATCCTGGGAAGGGTCACAGTGTAAGTTCCACACGGGTCACCACAGACTCCTGGGTAATGTAGGGAGAAGTGGTACCAACACTCAGGTATGCGTTCCAGCTTTCCCTAGAGATGTAGTTCTGCTGGGCTGGGATCTCCCCTTGATGAAACTTCAAACCATTGGTCACAACAAACTCATCGGGTTGGCCTTGCTTTGCTATGCAGGTATGGACCCCATAGAGAGCTGTATCCTCAGAAAGTGCTGCACGTTGTTGGCAGCTTCTCAACCAGTATGGCTTCCAGGTGCAGAAAGGCTCCATTTGGAAGAGCTGCAGCACATAGCTCTTGAGCTTCTACAGTGTCCACAGCAGCTGGTGCACCCTGGGTACTGAGATCATAGCTTTGGAGGAACATGAGCAGTGTTGACTACATAAGCCAGAATGGCTGTGGTGCATCCATGTGGCTCTGGGGTCAGGGAACCACAGACTGGCTTGCTGCACATCGCAGAGGCTGCAGCCACCTCCAGAAGTGGCTGAGTCATTGGTTTTGTTTTCATTTCTTGCCATCGTGTTTAAATCTATTTATTTAATATGTTGGCTAATGCTAATTATAATAAATGAGCTTATGCCATGAATACTGGAGTTTCTCTGAAACACACATGCACACACAAGAAGCTGGGTTTGAACTTGACCTAGACATAAGTGTTATTCGGTTCCATGTTCTCCATATTGGTACTAGCTTTTGGCAGCAGTATCAGTCTTGTTCCTGATGACCTCCAGCCATGCCCTGAGAAAGTACCTTATGAGTAATTTATGATGAGTCTCAGTTAGATAGTGCTTTATAGTTTCTTTATGACCCGAAACATGAAAATAAGGACACAGAGGAATGAATAAGACTGTATCCTCAGGAGCCTGCAAGTCTCCAATTAATTATGAATACTTACTGTGAAGCATCTCATGTCTTTGCAAAAAAAAAAAAAGTCAGCACAATGTAGCTATGGAGTGACTTTCACATTTTCCTTTATAGAGCAAATTAAAAACTCTCGAATGTTCTGCTTTTGTAAGAAACAATCTTATGAGTATAAGTGTATTATTATAGTGTGAGGTTTTATTTCAAGCTTATTTTACACAGGAATGCTTTACACTGTCATCAGCACTAATGGACTTTTAGTGGCAAGAGCCATCTCCTGAGTACAGCATTGTCACTTTCCATGGATGGGTTTAGAAGTTTATTTATCCTTATTAAATAAGATCACCATGAAGTGTTGAAGTACACTCCCTCATTTTCATTATTGCTTATATCATCAGCTTTTCCGTTTCCAGGGTTCAATGCTTGGGTCAGTGCAAGTGCAGTGTAGGTGTGTGCCTGCACGTGTACCTATGTCTTCAGTGGTGTTTATTTTCCTAACGGGTTTCTCCTCCCAGGGACACAGAGCACAGAGTATAGAGACCATCCATGGGCTCCTTACCCTCTCTGTGCACATTCTTCCCACTCCTGACATTACCTGACACATACACTCTGGAGCAGTGACCAAGTCACATTGTCACATTATTGTCAGACTAAATCCACAATGAACACTGGGCCATCTTAGTTGGACATATCATGGATGTGTACAAAGGTGCAAAACATCACCATAATTGTGTCACACACACTGTGACCACTCCAAACCTCTCTGTCCCAATTCACTCTCCACCCACTTCCCTCACGCCTGGCCTCACAGATGTCTCTCTTTACGACACCACAGTATTAGTATCAGGATACTCATGATTGATTTTTTTTTTTGTCCCCATCGGTAATATGCATTAGATTGTTTTTTCCTATTTTTATCCCCTTTATTTCTTTCTCTCGTCTTATTTCTCTGGATTTTAAAGACCACATTGAGTAAGAATGGCAAGAGTTAATATTCTTGTGCCCTAGTTTTCAGGAAATGTCTTCACCTTGTATCTGGGTAATGTATAGTAAAATTTTCCATATATTTTTTTTATATTTGCAAGGTGTATTAGTTAGGATTTCAGGGTTTCTATTCCTGCACAAAACATTTTGACCAAGACACAAGTTGGGGAGGGAGGGAAGGGTTTATTCAGCTTATACTTCCACATTGCTGTTTATCAACAAAGGAAGTCAGGACAGGAGCTCACACAGGGCAAGAACTTGGAGGCAGGAGCTGATGCAGAGGCCACGGAGGGATGTTACTTACTGGCTTGCTTCCCCTGGCTAGCTCAGCTTGCTTTCTTTTAGAACGCAGGACCACCAGCCCAGGTCTGGTGCCACCCACAATGGGCCCTCCCACCCTTGATCAGTAATTGAGAAGATGCCTTACAGCTGAATCTCATGGAGGCATTTCTTCAAGGGAGGCTCCTTTCTCTGTGATAACTCCAGCTTGTGTCAAGTTGACACACAAAACCAGGCAGCACACAGGTTATTTGTTAGGACTGTGGTTCACTGAGAAACAACCCTTGCTCTGCAAGTGTGAGGAACTGAGTTCAAATTCCCAGCATCCACAGAAAATGCTGAGCACTGCTGTATATGCTGGAAACCCCGGCACTGGGAAGTGGAGACAGGTGGCCGAGAGCTCAATGATTAGCTAGCCTGTGCTCCCCACTAGCTACCCTGTGCTCCTCACTTGTGCTCCCCACAAAAGCATCAGCATCACTAATAAGAACAAGGAAACAGTGAGCTCCATGTTCAGTGGGAGACCTGCCTCAAAGCAGAAAGGTAGAGAGTGATAAAGACAGCTGACGACTTACTCTAGCTTCCATCTGTGTATTGGCTCATGCATCTATATACTCAAGTGCATCATGTAACACACACACACACACACACACACACACACACACACACACACACACACACAGAGTAGCTTACACACACAATCACACACACTCATAGCACTCATACTCACACACAGACACTCACATACATGCACACACTCATATGCACACTGACTCATACACAGACACTCACACTCATACTCACATATTCATGTTCTCCTTCACTTGTGCCCAGAGTCTTCCAATAACTTGTTTTCAGCCATCCTTTCACACTAGGAGGCGAGGGGGGCACTTGATGTCTGAACTCAGCGCAGCACCTGTGACAGAAGTCCATGTGTTCCTTACAGCTCTCCGGGGCAAACTCAAACACTATCTGAACAGACACGAGTTCCAAGGGAGGTGAATCAAAATGAATGAGAAAAATGCAGAGTCCTGATGTCATATTAAGTCCCCGTTTTTAGAAGGTGTTTTGAAGACAGAGAGTTTTCACCATCCCTAGCAGGAAGAAGGAAGTCTGAAGGGATTAATATGAAGTATTCTTGGAGATCCACGGGTTGGCTTGCTTACCAAGACCTCAGATAGATTCAGGGAAACCTATACCGATTCGTCTGAGTCTTCAGAGGGAACTGCAATGGCTGCGGAGCAGCATCAGGCTCTACAGCTGCAGAGCGGTGGCAGGATTGATAGCTGGCCATCTAACATGGCTTTATTAACCCATTTGTTCCAACCAGGTTCACTGGCGTCAGTACCCAGAAGGGATGAAGATAAAGCAGCTACAAGGACATTTAAAGGACTTCTGAGATCTGTCCGCCTCTTCCTTTGAGAGAATTTATACGAGGCTGTGCCTGTATAAAGTGTTCACTCCCATAACAGACACAGACATGTCTAATGAGTGCTGAGCTAGGAGGCTCTAGGAAGCAGGAGGGGGGGGGCTCAGCTATCTTTCCAGGCCTTAAGTTTTTGCTCAGGCACGTTGCCTGTGCCTGCTTGTCTGTTTCTAGATTCAGTCCCACTTCTTAAAATTGTAAATCCCAATAAAAACCTTGCTGTAGACACACCTAAGGTTTGCTTTTCTATTCTTTCCTTCCCTTGATTTCTTCTTCCTTCTCCTGTATTTTTTCTTTTTACTCCCCTTCCCTCCCACTCTTTCTCACTTCCTTCTTTTCTCTTTCCATCCCTTGTTGCTCCCCCCACCCCAGCCTTCCTCCTCCCCCCTCGTCTGTCTTTCTCCTACTCTCTTCATGTTCCTTTTACTTTCTTTATTTTCCTTCCCCATTCAATTCCTGCCTTTTTCTACCCGTCTCCATTTCTTTCTTTGATGTAGGATTCCTTTCTATTGATGGTTGCTTCTGTGATGAAAATCTAAGGAATAGCTGCTTGTCTAAATTCAGGCTTCCTGGATCTAAGGGACCCGAGAGACTGTCTCAGCTTCTCCCAGCCCATGCCTGACTTATTAGGCTGGCAAGACTCTGTTTGAAGAAGATAACCCCTGAACACAGAGTTGAGGAGGCAGAGATGGACAGAAGCATGCCTAGCATTCTTCATCCAAAAAGAGCTTTCCTTGAGATCCAAGGCTTGGCCTAAATCCTCCTTAGCACTCTCTTCCACTGTTAGCTTCAGTTGCAGGAATAGTCATTGGTTGGGGGAGAGAAAGCAGGATTGAAGGAGTGAAATGGTCTGCAAGGGTCTTCCAGTCATCACAGCATGTCTGCAAGGGTCTACAGTAGTCACAAGTATGTCTGCCAGAGTCTAGAGTAGTCACAGGTGTGTCTGCAGGGTCTACAGTAGTCACAGGTGTGTCTGCAAGGGTCAACAGTAGTCACAGGTGTGTCTGCATGGGTCTGCTGTAGTCACAGGTGTGTCTTCAGGGTCAACAGTAGTCACAGGTGTGTCTTCAAAGGTCTGCTGTAGTGTGTCTGCAAGGGTCTACAGTAGTCACAGGTGTGTCTGCATGGGTCTGCTGTAGTCACAGGTGTGTCTTCAAAGGTCTGCTGTAGTGTGTCTGCAAGGGTCTACAGTAGTCACAGGTGTGTCTGCAAGGGTCTGCTGTAGTCACAGGTGTGTCTGTAAGGGTCTACAGTAGTTACAGGTGTGTGAGAAGCTATCAACATCACTATCAGCCTGCAGATGTGGAGCTAGGGTGTTGGCATTCAGAAAATTTGCATCTCTTAACTCCATGGGCCTCTCAAGGCCAGCCTGTTGACCTGTACCTGTTTCTTTGTCAGCCCAGTGGTGCAGGGCTGGTAGTTCACAGCACCGTGTACAGATGGGGACATGAAAATATTCAGGGTGAAGATAGCCTGGCCATGGGGTTAGAGTACACATGTGTGACAGTTACAGATGGCCTCAGGACACAGGGAAAGGGGAATCTTCATTCTCAAAGACTCTTAATTCTGTGGCAAACAAATGGTTTGAGCATCTTTCTTGTTAAATGTCTTTGAGGATTGATATTGATTGTCAGCTTCCAGGATCTATAGTCACCATGGAAACAGACCTCTGGGCATGTCTGTGATGGAATTTCTAGACTGAGTTAATTGAAACAGGAAGACCCACCTGAAATGCAGATGGCACTGTTTCCTGCTCAGGGGTCCTGGTCTAAGTAAATGGAGAATGCCAGCTGACACCATCATTTATCTCTCTCTCTTGACTGAAGACACAGCTCTGGTATATATGTCCACTACCCAGACACAATCCCTGGCTGTGAGCAGTGACGGCTCAGCTGTCTGTGTCATTACCCAGAGTGGTACCCTTATAGGTTAGACAAATCACCTACCTTTCCTGCAAGCATGAACACACGAGGGAAGACTTCCTGACTTTTATTTTGGGATGACTCTCCATATTTATGCATGCTCTGTGCCGCATGGTTGTGTGTGCTGAGTTCATACAGCCGCTGGCCTCAGATAACCCACTTCCTGATGGCAGTATAGCACATTTGTTTTCTCTGTGAATAAATGAGATCTAAAATTACTCAGCATCTGCAATGCTCAAGTTAACACCACACGGCCTTCCCCTCCCTTGTCTTTCCCAGAATGAAATTAGTTTGCCGTTTATGCCTTTTGAAATAACTATAGACATGCTTTTCCCCAGAGAGTAAATCCCCTGCTTTGTAGCATTATATCCAAAAAGTATTTTACGGTTTTGATAGGTGTGACTGAACTCAATCCATCTTAGCTGGGTACCTTGGTTTTGAGGTTGAGCCATTATCAGTATGTACAGTCCTGGGCTGTGTTAGGACTTCCAGGACCCTGCTGTAGCCACCTTCCTGCACAAACCCTATCTATCGCCTCTAGCCATGGAATCAATAAATTCCCAAACCTCTTGGGCTAACAGAAAGTCACGGGGTAAAATGTGATGTGCTGTTTACAGAGTCTCAGGCTCAGGGCTTTTACTTTTGTTGAATTTCTATGACATAGGTAAAATACCTACCTACCCCTAAATTTAACTTACTTTATGATGCTCTCAAATATACATGACTTTAGAGCAACAGCTTAGAACATACTGAGAAAAACTGATATTTTTGTTAAAATGTCTGACACAGATGTAGTGGTAACAACTTTACTAAGCCTGTGAGTGTCCCTTCCTGGGCTTTTGACTGGTGGGTCAGATATATACACAAATATATGTGTATATATAATTTCATCCAGATTTCCTCTCCCTTTAAATTTTTATTTTTTATTTTTAAATTTTATTGGTTATTTTATTTATTTACATTTCAAATATTACCCCCCTTCCTAGTTTCCCCTCTACAAGCCCCCATCCCTTTTTGCCTGCCTCTGTGAGGGTGCTCTCCTACCAGCCTACCCACTCTTGCCTCAGTACCCTAGTGTTCCCCTACCCTGGGTCATGGAGAATCAAAATGACCCTGAGATTCCACCTCACACCAGTCAGAATGGCTAAGATAAAAAAACTCAGGTGACAGCAGATGCTGGCGAGGATGTGGAGAAAGAGAAACACTCCTCCATTGCTGGTGGGATTGTTAGCTGATACAATCACTCTGGAAATCAGTCTGGTGGTTCATTAGAAAATTGGAAATAGTTCTACCTGTGTACCCAGCTATACTACTCCTGGGAATACACCCAGAATATGCTCCAACATGTAATAAGGACATATGCTCCACTATGTTCATAGCAGCATTATTTATAATAGCCAAATTTTTATTTTTTAATTAGTACTTACAGTACACACATATTGATGGAGTTCAGACTGGTAGCTTGGTCTTCCTCTTGCCCCATTTTATTTTTTCTATAATTTAAAGCCTTGTAGCTCCTCTGAGCTCTCTTCCAGGTCCTCACCAGACTGTGACAGGATATTGGGAAATAGTCCATGGACTGCCAGAATTTGTAATTCTAAAGCTGATTGTAACCTACAGCCTATGATAGACTTTAAGTCTTTCCTAACCATCCTTTTGAGAAGGGAAAAACTCCTTCCCTCTCTGCCTGTG
This sequence comes from Mus musculus, assembly GCF_000001635.26. NCBI lineage: Eukaryota > Metazoa > Chordata > Mammalia > Rodentia > Muridae > Mus > Mus musculus. The sequence continues at coordinate 69,371,772 of NC_000079.6, read as the reverse complement.
TAAACTGGACTCATTTACTTTCTTGTCTGACAGAACACATGGCAATAATGTCTTAGGACATTGGTCGCTACAGGCTGAGTGGCTTTCTTTTCCCTTATCACAATGTTCACTCTAGGGATATTTTCTTTGGGACTCTCTTTTCCAGACTCTGAGGAAGCCCAGAAACTTTCATGGAGAGGCTTGTGAGGAAAACCTTGAGGTTTCTGGCTGGTGGTCACCTGATGAGTACTTGTCACATGGGACATTGCAGTCACTCCAGGGGGACAAGCTATCTAAGTGCTCCCTTGAACCGTGTTTACTCTTGGTGACGTCAACCTGGTAGAATATTTCTTCAATTCATTGATTCTCAGAGTAAGCACCACAGAGGGTGGCTAGGATCCTATGGTTGAGTTCTGACTTTGGATTTGAGCTCTACCCACTGAACTGTGTAACTCAGTCAGCTTCAGGGACAAGACAGGTTGGTTTCAGGTCAATCAGTTCCAAGTTGCTGGGTAGAGCTCCATTCTCGGGAGATCACATCATGGTGCAAGCAATAAAACATGATCCCGGTAAGAAGTGCAAAATAAAAGTGAGGCCTGGAGTAGTCAAGAGAGTTTTAGGAGTTACAAAGGGCAGAACCACATACTGGCTCTTGGAGGGTCCCTGTGAGCCCCAGCTCTGGCTCTTAGCAACTTTTCTGGACAATCAACTGCTGACTGGAAGGAGTTCAGAAATAAGAAATGGTGCTTGTTGTGTCTGAAGGATGAGTCCGCATCAAGTCCTCATGTTCAGAGTCTATTGTGTTTGATCAGAGAAGACAATTGAGGGTTGTTGACTGAGGCTCAGATGGCCACAGTGATGTCTGGTTTGTGTTAATTATGAAAACCCCCAGGGTTCTGGCTCTGTCTGTCCCATGGTCCCCATCTTCCAGATGATGGACGTAGAAAGAAGGACACACGCTTTCTCACTCTTTGAATTGGTAAAGGCCACTGACTTGGCTGACAATCTCTGACTTTCACAAGACATTTTGTATGTAAGTTGGGAACTTCATTTAAAGAGTCCTTCCTTCCTTCCTTCCTTCCTTCCTTCCTTCCTTCCTTCCTTCCTTCCTTCCTCCCTCCCTCCCTCCCTCCCTCCCTCCCTCCCTCCCTCCCTCCATCTCTTCTTTCCTCTCCTTTTCTCTCCTCTCCTTTTCTCTCCTCTCCTTTTCTCTCCTCTCCTTTCTCTCCTCCTCCTCTCCTTTCCTTTCCTTTCCTTTCCTTTCCTTTCCTTTCCTTTCCTTTCCTTTCCTTTCCTTTCCTTTCCTTTCCTTTCCTTTCCTTTCCTTTCCTTTCCTTTCCTTTCCTTTCCTTTCCTTTCCTTTCCTTTCCTTTCCTTTCCTTTCCTTTCCTTTCCTTTCCTTTCCTTTCCTTTCCTTTCCTTTCCTTTCCTTTCCTTTCCTTTCCTTTCCTTTCCTTTCCTTTCCTTTCCTTTCCTTTCCTTTCCTTTCCTGTCCGAGACAGAGTTTCTCAGTATAACAGCCCTGGATTTCCTAGACTCAGTTTGTAGTCCAGGCTGGCCTTGAACTTATAGTGATCTGACTGCTTTTGAATCCTAGGATTAAAGGCATGCACCACCATGCTTGACTAGAGAGTCATGTCTAGGCCTTCTTATTGCCTACCATTCACCACTGACTACCACTAATGAAGCAGATTGTTTTACATACATACACATATAAGGAACACTAAATAGACTCAGGAGCATACATACATATATGAATAGTGTATGTGTGTATGTGGGATGACAACTTGCGGTTAGATAATTTATCAGGGGTTTGTCCCTGGAGAAGACTGAGTCTCCTCTTTCAACAGACAGTAATCGGTAGCTCTTCATGTAGGAGTTGGGTCTTGTGTATTTCCCTCCTCTCTGTTCTTGTTTAGACAACCATATTTTGGAGATTTCATGGGTGCAGCTTCCCACATGATATAAACATAGATGACACTATCTTGTAGCAGGTATCCTGGTCCTCTGGTTCTCACAATTTTTCTGTTCTCTCTTCCTGGATGTTCTGTAAGTCTTAGGTGTAGAGGTTGCATTGTAGATGTAGCAATAGGAGTTGAGCACCACAGAAAATATTATTTCCTTTCCTCCACCTCCCCTCCCCTCTCCTCCCCTCCCCTCCTCTCCTCTCCTCTCCTCTCCTCTCCTCTCCTCTCCTCTCCTCTTTGTACAGTTGTACGTTTCTATAATGGTTTTCATTTGTACAAAAAGAAGCTTCCTTGATGACAGGTGAGAGCGACACTGATTTGTGGGTATAGGGTAAGTATTCAGAAAACGGTTAGAGAAAATAGTGGTTTAGGAAAGGGTTAGTGGTAGAGTCTCCACTAAGACTCATGACTTCTCTAGTCACAGACAGTTGACTAGATTTTCAGTACTGGGCTTGAATTTCCTCCTACTGAGTGGAAGGTTGGTTGCTCCTAAATATATATGTGTCACTATTGCATCCTTGGGAATATTTTACTATGCTGGATTTTGTGGTTCATAGGCCTTATTGCTGGACGGAACTATCGATTGCGTTTCTTTCTTAGCGTCTTGAGTAATGCCTTTGGATATTAAGAGAGTTAGCAGATGTGGAAGAAGCTTCCAGGTCAGTTGCAGCTCTACTCTGCCAAATCTTGTGTCTAAAGTGTGTGAGATCTTCAGCAATAGGGTTTTACTTCCAAGTTCATGGAGGCAGCCACAGGCAATGGCAATATCCTATATTATTTTAGGAGTCTCTTTAATTCACCTGACTGACAACCTGAAGAGAGGTTTCCTATGCCTGTGGCTAAGATTTAAGGCTTAGACAACTGTATGGTGATATCCAGGGATCAGAGAGGGAATGTTGTGGATGCAGGCTGCTGTGCTATCTCTGTCCGTGGACTCAAGGCATTTTGGTGCATGGAGCCATAACCATTTGGGTTAGTGAAATGAATGATCAGGATAGGTTTCATAGTAACCACCACTCAATAACTCCTTGACTTTCTGGGAGTCATCCAGGAGTATGATTAATATTTCTGCCTTAATATTTCCATTGGTTCTTTTCCTCTGCCAGAAGGAAGAGCGTTCCTACATAAGGTCACCTTGGAAGCTAATGAAATGTTTATAGAAGAAGGGTGTGAAAGAATGTGAGAGTGCCTTCACATTAAACTATTTCATACTGCACCTTAAAGAGATTCCTCAGCTCATTCCCCTAAGAGTGACTGAGAGGCTGGACCATTGAGCCAGAAATGTGAACATCTCAAATTCAGTTTCTGTGTCACATTCTCATTGGCTGATGTCACTGAAGCATATGGCCCACAGGAGCTGAGAAGACAGAACTGCCCCATGCATTCATCTGTCCTCACCACAAGTGATTCAATAGCTCTTTGGTTCTAGCCTTTGTGGCTGGAGTAGAGGTTCTTTCTCATAGACTATGACTCTTTTAGGGCTGACCACCAGGGATTGGATAATCTATTAGGGGGCTTGTCCGGGAAGATTAATTCTCCCTCTTTTAGTAGTCATTAATTATCTATTGCTCTTCATCTCACCTAAATTGGCTTATTAGCTGGTGTCATTATAAGGTGATCTTATTGTTGATATTTTTATGGGTGCTGCTCAGTGTCTTATAAACAGATGTCCTGGTCCTCTGGCTCTTACAATCTCTCCACCCTACCTGTATTTCCTCAGTGGTCCCCGAGCCTTAGGTGGGTTGGATTGTAGATGCACTAGGGCTCCCTACAATCACCTGTTTTCTGCACTAAGAAAACCAGTTGTGGGTTTCTAAGATGACCCCCATGCTTAGCAACAGGAAACTGAATGGACTTGGAAATTATAGTGGTTTTAGGAAGTGGCAGTAATAGATTCTCTTCTAGGTTCCTTGGCCTCCCCAGCTATGGGCAGTTGACTAGGTTACAGAAACTGGCCCGAATTCCCTACTATTAAGTGGGTCCTAAGTCCAGTATGGTGGCTCTTCATTTTTCTGGAAATATAATTGCATTGTTTTCTTCCTGGGTACATCTTGATGTGCTGGTCATGGTATGGTTTATAGGATTTTCAGCTGGCTATGGCTATTGACTGCTTTTTTCCTTTGGAAGCTTGCATTTCACCTTCCAATGCTGTGAGAGCCATTCCTTTGGGAAGAGGCTTCCAGGCCAGTTCTAGATCAATGCTGCATCTAGGTTTTAATTGTGGCAGTTGTAGATTACTTCTAAACAATTGATTTAAAAATGTATTTAATATTTATTAAGTGTTTGCATGTCTGTCTGTGTACCTTGTGTATGCCATGTCTGCAGAGGCCAGAGGTTCAGTCCATTATCATCAAGATGGGCATATGGCAACATCTAGGCAGACATGGTGCAGGCAGAGCTGAGAGTTCTACATCTTCATCTGAAGGCTACTAGTCAAAGTCTGACTTCCAGGCAGCTAGGATGAGGGTTTTATAGCCCACTCCCACAGTGACACACCTACTCCTACAAGGGCACACCGACTCCAACAGGCCCATACCTTCTAATAGTGTCACTCCCTGAGCCGAGCATATGTAAACCATCATACCCAAGGAGTTTTTAATCTGGTGATATAGTTGAAAGAATCTCATTATGTTTTCAGTCTTAATATAGTACCTCAAGACATACAACATGTTCAGTATTAACTCCAGAAGTCAGCAAAGGCAGAGAGTAGCTCTGCTTACAGATCCTCCTCCAGGAACCACAGTCTTGGGCTAGTATAGAATAGTACAGTATAGCTCCTGCACCTTTTACTATGAGTTCACTATCTTCGGTCCAATTCGATGTCTTTATCGTCATGGTGGAAGCCATGTCAAGTACCCTGAGTTCCTAGAGCTTGGCCAATTGTCTTACCTAGAATGCAGTCTCAGCAGCTCCTGGTTGTTGAACTTTAGGAAAGTACCCAGAACTGATATTTCTTTGTTTCCAAATATATTGGTGAACAAAATGAGTGAATCTCCCAGGAAAGTCTAAAGAATCTTATAATTTTAAAATAAAGAGACATTTGAAACTGGAGAAAATAAAAATGAAACCTCCAGGAATTCGAAACACAGGGAGATAAATAACATTAAGTCCCCACAGCACTGGACAAGCAAGCTTGGAATTATCAGCCTTCTGCACAGAGGAGATTAGAGGAAGGTTTATAACCCTGTGAGTTTTTTTTTTTTTTTTTTTATTCTTTAGGAAAATCTCAATGTTTAGAGACAGAATTTCTGATACTGAGAAAACAAGGTTTTCCCACCTGCTGTGGCTGGAATGAAGGTCAACAGAATTCTCCAGACAGTGTGTTTCAGATAATTAATGTCTTATAAAACTGGTCCCTTGAGGAGGGCTCAGACTGGAGCCATTGTCCTTGTGAAGATATTTCATCATGAAAATTGGTCATTGAGAGAAAATTGCTACAGCTTCACATGTCTAGTGCAGCCTTCCCTACTCTAGTTAGTTCATTTGAATGCCCAAGGGACACCAGACCACATGGATGGATTTTTACTGAGGCCTTCCTGACAGGCTGTCTTTCAGGACCCAGGAAGGCCCATGCTCACAGTCACAATGGTCCCACTGGGCCCAGGTCACCAGACAGTGAACTTTGTCATCTGTTACCACCAGCATCTGCTAAGGAGAAGTCCAAATTCAGTTGCTAAATTAAGTTGCATTTTCACAAAACAATTCATATTTATCTAAACAGCACAGGGTGAGTTATCTAAAAGCCCACACACCAAGTGAGTCACACTGCCTCCCAGAACGTGATAAATGGGTCTTTGGAGGCTCAAGAAAACAAAACAACATTAAAGGAACAAACCCTTTCACTTCAGGCTTCAAATAGAATACAGATATCTTTTAAATTTTCATGAACATAAAAGCTATAAATTAAGAGATCTGGCATATTAGTGTTCTGCTTGAGCTAACAGAAAATAAAGACGTTAATTAATTATACATGATTTTTACTTAAACAGATGAGAATGGTCTTTACTTAATTTTGAACCTATCAAGGAATGAAGCATAGTTTGTACAGAAACAATGATGGTCCTGTGGCCAGGTTGCTGTCATGGTTTCCAGAGCAAAAGGCTGGAGAGATTGAGGCCCCAGCACAGCAACCATTTTTTTCTGATATGTCTCTGCTATGTGATTTCCTTTTTGTTAACCGGACATGCCAACAGATCTTCTTCCTAAGACTCAAAACCATTGTACACTGAATGTTTTTTTAAACAGTGCTGTATGAGACTACATCTCTGGATATCAGTCCTAGGAATCACCCATCTGTTATTTATCTTTTTCTGTGCCCTGATTTAGCCCAGCAATCGACAGACCCACTTGGTGGTCACATGACAAACACTAAACCACAGGTGCTCAGTTTCATACATACACAACTGTTTAACACTACAAAAGCCATCATGATCCTTTGTCAGCCATAGAAGGTTCTAGAGAAAGACCAGATGGGAAGGAGGCAAGGTTCACTCCTCTCTGACCAACGCAGCAGAACATTTTAAGATGGCAGTCTTCCCACAGAAAGAATGCATCATCACACAGCTTCGTGTTTTCTCAATTCTTGTGTGTGTGTGTGTGTGCCTTAGCACACCTTTTGCAGAGACAGCAGCACCTTAGAGGTCTAGAATGTGGTTTGTAGATACTTCCTTTGTGTTCCTAGACACCCTCTCATCTGGAGCCGTGCTTTCATTCTCATGCGGCATTTCTCCTGAGCTTCCGGGTGTGTGAACACAATGGACTATATTATTCATGCATAAAGAAGAAGAAAAAAACATATTTTCAGAAAAATAAACGAAAATTGAGATGATCAACTTAAGTGAAATAAGACAGAAAGATAACATACACGTCCTCCCTCAGTGTGGTCTTACAACTATTGTGAGTTCATACGTGCAATTGCCACCCTGGATCTGGAAAACACTGCTTCTTTGTAGCCTTGAGCTCTTTCATGGTTTTCATGCTGTCTTCTGTCTGCAATGATCCCTGAGCCTTGTGAGGAAGGATGTGTTGTAGATGTCATATTTAGGCTTGAGAATTCTGCAGTCTTATTCTCTGCACTGTGACCAGCTGTGGGTCTCAGTGTGAATTGTCCTCCACTGCAAATAGAAGCCCCTCTAATAAGGGATGTGAGGTATAGTGGCCTATGGGTATAATGATACATCTTTAGGAGTTGCTTTAATACTGTGTCTGTTTAGTAAACACAATAGTAGTAGGTTCCCCCCAAGGACCTGGCATGTCTAGCCTTAGGTTATTGGTTTGATTATGGTGCCACGTATGAGTTTTACCCTGTGCAGTAAGGGTTAAGTCTAACCAGAAAGTGATTGTTTACTTATATGCTGTTCACACCACTATTGGACTGGTGGGTGTGTCTTTCCAGCCTGATCATTATGGTTGCTCACAGTGCTCATAGCTGGGTAAGATGGACGATGACTCCTCACCATCTGGTAGCATGCATGGCATCTTTCAGCACTGTGAAAGCTAGCAAATGAGTTGAAGTTTCCAGGAGAGTACATCAACAAGGTGGTAAACATCTTCTTTTGGCTACAGTTGGAACTCATTAGAGGTAAATGGTGAACTCAGAGAGAATGCCCCATTGCCATGTTTCTCAGTTGTTTGTCTCATCGAGATTGGGCAAAGGCTTTGAAGTGCTCAGCGATGTGATTTATATAATGGCCGTTTGTACATTGATTTGATACACTTGACAAAAATTATGGTGCTTGATAGTTGATTCCCTCCTGAAAGCAAGACCAGGTTGGGGTACATAAACCACAAGGCATCAGGTGCTGTTACACTCACAAGTGAGTGTCTCTGATGGCTGTCACATAGCTGAGAAAGAAAGTTGTCTGTTGTGTCACAGGGGTTCTAGCCAGAACTTTTCTCATCCCTCAGCATGCTCATCATAACAAATAGAGCTTGGACGTTTCGGCTCATGAACTTTCCCATAGTCCTCTAGTGATTCATCTGTTGGTACTTAACATGATTTGAATTGCCAGATTGGTTCTGTGAGAAGAGCTGGCCCAGACTGTCCTTGTCATGCATGTTGTTTTCTGGATTCTTCGGTCATGTGCATATTCAGACAGTTCCTCAATACTTTAGGAAACATTTCAATAAGATGATATAGGACATGGTTCAATCACCAGTTTATGATATGTGCATTATATAACAAAATTGTATCAATAAAAGTGGTCTGGAACATATTACTATAAGTTCACCTCTTGTCAGATCACAGTTCAGGTGAGAGGAAGGGAGATGGGGCAGAGGGAATTTTAACTTCACTTTCTACCAGCTGTTACTAGTCCTACTTACAGAGAACTAGAAACCCAAACAATTACCTGGCATCAACCAATTTTCAGTGACAATTTGGATAATATGTCATTTTTTTTCCTGTGAGTGCTTTTTATTTAATATTATTTATATAATTCTTATCCTAGTCTTTCTTATTTATTTCTTATTTATTTATTTATTTATTTATTTATTTATTTATTTATTTATTTATTTATTTATGTTTTCTGAGACAGGGTTTCTCTGTGCAGCCCTGGCTGTCCTGGAACTCACTCTGTAGACCAGGCTGGCCTCGAACTCAGAAATCCGCCTGCCTCTGCCTCCCAAATGCTGGGATTAAAGGCATGTGCCACCACTGCCCGGCTTCATGTATTTTTAAAATCTTTATGTTCACTGGTGTTCTGCCTGCATGTGTGTTTGTGTGAGAGTATCAAAGCCCTGGAACTGCAGTTACATGCATGTGTAAGCTGCCTTTAGGGTGCTGGGAATTGAACCCAGGTCCTCCAGAAGAGTACCCAGTGCTCTTTAACTGCTAAGCCGTCTCTCCAGCGCCCATCCAAGTATCTTATTTAAAGATGTTGCAAAAGTGAAATGATCAATACTTTGCTTGAATTTAATAGTGAGACTTACAATCCTTCAGTTGTTCATTATTATGTACATGTTTTCTTCCTCATAGACCATTCTGGGGTAGCCATGACTACAGGAATTTGCTTAATGGATGGATCTGTTCTCCTCTTTCCTCTGTGTTTGTTATTTTCTAGGATGACACAGAGGTAAGATGGATTTTTTTTTTAAATCTATGATTGCTGATACAAAGAAGCTCTAAATCTTTCATCAGGCTTACCTTAAAACTTGGTAAAATGCTCCTCCCTTCTTAAAGATGCAGAATCTCCGTCTGCTCTCACTAGGATCATCAACTCACCATGAACACAAAGTGAGCTGTGTTGTGTCTAACTATAACATAGTAAGACATAGTACCTGGTACAAAGATTGCAAAGAGAAGCAGATGATAGCAATGATGCCACGTGCCTGAGACGATCAAAGGAAAGCTATCAAGAAATGAGCCATGAACTCTGTATGACGAGCTCAGTAAAGTTATAGACCTATGTAATGTATAGTTTCCCTTCCAATCCAGATCTATGGATTTATTATAATTTATAGTCTCTCTGTCTTGTCTCTGTGTCTCTGTCTCTGTCTGTGTGTATCTGTATCTATTTTCCTCAGTTACTTTCTACCTTATGTTTTGTGACATGGTCTCCCTCACTGAACCTGGAGCTTGTTGAGTGGCCAACAAACCAATTGGATCTTCCTGTCTCTGCTTCTTTGGTGCTAGAATTGTGGGCCACATCTCTGAATCCCGATTTTTACATGGGTGTTGGGGAATCATCTCATGCTTACCCTGGCAAACACTTTGCTGACAGAACCATCTAACCAACCCCTTACAAGAGAAGCCTTGGTTGGGTCCCATGTAGCACTTGTTTGCTAAGAACTTCATTTGTTTCCATGCTTCCTTCTATCTGCAATACTGACCAGGGTCATCTGGGTACTGTCTTCCCACCCACTTAAGGCCACTATAAGACTCATGCCAGATGTATAAGACACTAAATACTGATATGTTATGATATCTCTATCTTTAAATGGACACATGTGATTAACTTGTTATCTGTTCTAGAACTCACAGGATCATTGAAAAGACTGTGTAAAGAAGAGAAACTTGTGTAATGAGATAGAGAGCTGGTTGAATGATTTAAATAAGGGTTTATGGAGGTATAGAAATTAAAGGGAAATACGAGTGGGTCAGCTGTAGGAATTTCTGTCAAGAGACCAAGTAAAATGAGATGGTGTGACAGGAGGCCAGAGTGACTTAAGGATCCTGGTGATCTTGCTGGGTGCACATCAGTGTAGTCAAGTGATGGGCAGAGAGGAGCCATAGAACAGAAGGGATGGGATGAGGATCAGATTCTCTGAGAGGGCAGTGAAAGAGAGAGAAGGCAGGGCAGATGTGGGCTCAGTGAAGGCACATTTAATACAGGAGGATGCTTATAGACAGAAAACAGCAGAGGAAAGGGGGTACTGTGCTGCCAAAAGCACGTGATGTACCAGGTCTGACATGTGTGAGTGAGTGAAGGACACAAAGTGTTTGATGTCCAAAACAGACACTCATGATTGTCACAGAAACCAGAGGAAAAAACCAGAAAGCAATAGATCCCCAAATAACCAGAATTAACCACTCTTGAATTTTTTATTTTAATAATTTACTGGTTCCACTCTGCTCTGTTTAGTACAGTTCCACATTTGGTTTTAATATAGAGTAGGGAATGTACTCTTCATTAATCTTGTAGTGTCTTCTTAATTATTTATGTTTATGTATTTTTCAGAAGGACTCCGAGCCCCTTCTGCAGTGTTATAAAGCATACCGTTGAGATTTTTGACTGTGTTTGAAGACATTGGTAAGTTTCTTCTCAGCCTTCATTTGCCTACTGTTAGGTTTCAAACTTTTGTGTTATTTTTATTTTCCTCTTACTGGTTTTTCCCCAACAAAGACTTCCCACATCGCTTGCTAAGCCAGTCTTGGAGGTTTTTGTTGTTGTAGAATGTTTTTACTTTGCTGAATATCAGGACATGGATTTTAACCATGTTTTTAACCACTAACAGTAGCTCAGGGGACGTCAAGGGAGTTTCCCCAAAGGATCACTCACCTCCTAAAAGCCTTGTGAGGTTTGAAGGAAGCATTCATTTGTGTGATTCTCCCAATCTTTGCTTAAATAGTCATTATCTCGTTGGTGACAGACTTGATGTTCCATGCATCTGTCTGCACCTGCATTTCATAGATCACAAAGGTGGCCAACCATCTTCACACAGCTTGAATGCCTTTCCCTCACTCTTCTTTAGTCAAGCCTCGTGGCCCATGTGCCTCCTGAAATCTTCCTCAAATTAATTTTTCCGGCTTTCATCATGTAGATTTTGAATTTATAGCTCTGTGCATTATAAACGCCCTCACTTCCTTTGCTGCAGAGCTGCATGCTTGCTTTGCGTTTTTGGCAAATTTTTATCTTTAACTACTTGCTTCTGAAGACCATATTCTGATGGGTGGGGACCAGCTGTGGGTCTCTTTCTTATTCTGGTGTGAGAGCAGTTATTTCAGCACTGTAAAGAGTAAACCAATGAATGCAGAACAATTCTGGGAGATATGGAGGAATCTTCAGCTCACTCTAACTCTGATCTGCATCCTTGCTTTTCTGCTATTGTGGTGGTGCCAATCCTGCCGTTGCTGACCTCAGGGGATTGTGGTTTATGAAGGCAAGCATGGCATAGTCAGCACATGTCCATGGCTTTCCACAGTCACTTCTGAAGAATGGAATCCCTGACAGAGACTCATTCAAAAGAAACAGAGCAAATCACAAGGTGTTTTAAAATGCACTTACTTTTCTTATTTCTTAGTGAATAATTCAAGGCCTCTCATGCCCCAAAGCATCATCCAACATTAAAATATCATGTCAGGGAATTTGGAAGTCAGCTGCGGTAGAGTTGCTGTTTGTTCTCTGGAATGTTCTGGCGATGGCATTGGACAAGGTGGAATGGTGGGGCATGATGGACCTGGATGTGACCACAGTGCAGTCTTGGATAAGTGCATGGTCACATCCTGTCTGTGGGACAAGAGTGAGAGACAGGATGTGCAGCAGGAAGGGATAATGGGCACCTAGGCCCATGTTTTCAGACATAAGTCACTTAGTTGCCACCCACATCTGTTGTATAGTGACAGCAAGCTTCTGTGTACTGTCATGTTCATGGCCTGGGGGACAGGTGCCTCCAATGGAGATCAGGTGTTCATAAGAAAACTTAAACTATAAGTTTTCTCTCTTGTCAGTGAAATAGAAAAAAGAAGTCATTAGATAGTATCAACTATTGAGTTCTATATGATAAACAAATGCTTACTTTGATTGCAAGCTTAAAAAGATAAATCTTTTTCTAATATTTTAAATTTAATTGGTTAATTAATTTAGCTTTAAAATAATGTCATGTTAAGTAGTCCTGGCTAACCCAGTAATCATTATATTGCCCAGACCAGCTTTGAATTCATGTCAATCCTCCTGCCTCAGCTTTCTCAAAGCTCAGATTATATACATTCCTATCTCACCTTACGTCAATGCCTGAGCAATTTGGTGTTTTTACTGGACAAGCAGAATTGTTTGATGTTTAGCTGTAGGCGAAGCAGACCCCGCATCCTTAGATTATCAGCTTTTGAAAACTGTAGTGTAGATGTCTAGAAATATGCTTTAATTAAAAAAATAACATCACTTTATTGCAATGAATTTATAAATACAAATAGGTCACAAGATAGAGGTAGCCAATCAAATGAACACTCACCCATCCCCGAACTCCACGTTTCTCAGGGAACTTTCGTGCCATGAGAACGGCCACTCTGAAGCCACGAAGCTTCACTTACAGACTTACCCTCACAGTCAACTACATTTTAGGTATTTATGCATCACAATAATAAAAAAAAAAAGAGTTGGAGCCCGAAAAGCAGTTGGCTTTTACCTCCTCTTACGCCTCACATGTCCTTCTCTTGCGTTAAGTTGTTATAAGAACTAATGCTCAGCTCTGCGATATAGATGCAAGCATCAGAGAAAGGACTGCAGGCGGCCTGTGTGGATATTATACTAATCCTCCCGCAGAACACTAAGCATACCTTTATCCTGGACTTTGCAAAAGATACTTTGACTGGAGCAGAGCAAAGCTTCGTTCCATCTCCGGGAGCACTTCTCTGAGGAAGGGACATCAAAGGGGCAAGGTTTCATCGTTCAGAATCTTTGCTTTGTGAAGCATGCTCACTCTGCAGTCAGTGTGAATTGAGCCGCTCAGCCCATAATGCATACCCTTAGATGTGCCATATCTGATAGTCTGGCCTCTGCGTGCCACATCTGACAGTGTGGCTTCCCACGCTTCCAGAAGTATCGTCATCACTTCCCACCAACAGAAAAGGAAATTTGATGATGCTCAGAGACTCAGGCCCCAAGGAGGCCAATATGAGAGATGCGATCTTCGTCTGCTGATTAGAGCCCAATTCCCGCTCCAACCTCCTCTCATCGCTCTTCACCAGCAACCCAGCAAAGTCAATGCTAACACCGATAGCCTCACTTCACAGACACGGAAGTCCAGTCCCTCTGTGGGCAGGAGACTCGCCTTAGGGTATTAGGCATGTTCTTGCTGCTGTGAGGAAATATCCGACCAGAACAGCTTTATGGAAGGAAGGGTTTCTTTTGGCTCACAGTTAGAAGGTGAAGTCAATCTACCACATGAGGAAGCTACGGTGTTGGGAACTGGTGACATGGCATCCCCACTCAGGAATGGGGGGGGGAAGGAGGGACATGCTGGGTCTCAGCTCTCCCTTCCTCTTTCTTCAGTCCAGGACCCCAGCCCATGGAACGATTCAGTCAACATTTAGGGTGGATCATCCCATCTCAATTAGCCCTGTCTAGAAACTCCCTGTCAGGCATTCCCAAAGGTTTGTCTGCTAGGCGATTCTACATCCTGTTACACTGACAGTATTTGCCTTCCTAAATGCTAAGTGTCAAGGGTTAGGGCTTCCTTTTGGGGATTATGAGATGAATCTCATGTGTTATCCCAGTTGCAATACGGCACAGTAACCTTTAATCTTACTCCTTGCTCGACAAGGTTAACCTGGTTAACCTTGTCATCAAGTTAATTTTCATCTTTTTTTTTTTTTTTAACTACATTCATTGCCATTCTATACTGCGAAAGCGGGAGACAATTTTAGAGATGCCTGGATGGTGAGTGCTTCCATTCTGGTGTATTGTTAAAATTCATACTTGTTCTCCTTTGTGTGAAGTATCTCATAAAGCCGGGAACTGGCGGGAAGCCTGGGGCGAGCCTGTGGGCAGCAGGCAGTGTGGGAGGACTGAGCAGAGAGGCAGAGTTGGCCTGAGGCTGAGCCATGGCTCTTGGCACATAACTACTTATGACTTCAGTTTTCCTCCACTAACTGTGAGTCAGAAAAGGCGCTAACATTCACAAGGGGCTTCCCATTACATTGATACTTTGTCAATTCACCCATGAACCTGCTGATACCAAGATGAAATCACTCATCACAACCAGTCTAATTGACCCTAAGAAACCTTGGGCAAGTGGAATTTATGCCGTACCTGTCTGAGACAAAGTGTCTCAGGGACTTCCCAAGCCCTCACCACACCTCATGATTTACTTGCCTCATAGAGGGCACACTCCTGGGAGGACATCTGGACAGTCTTCAAGACTGTGGCAACTCAGGGAGGATTTGCCTGAGAAGACAGTTGCCCAGCAACAACACCCCTACCAACAAGCTGAGGGCAACCCTACCATGCACAAGCTGTTTATTTCTAAGCAGCTTACGTGAACTCCTTGAAGATAAAAACTTTATTAGTCTCAAAGCTTTTAACCCAGAAATGTTCCTGTGCAAAGGAAGAACAGGGACAAAAAATGGAATGGAGACTGAAGGAAGGGCCAACCAGGGACAGCTCCACCTGGGGATCCATCCTGTCTGCAGACACCAAACCCAACACTGTTGCCGTGGTCAAGAGGTGCTTGTTGACAAGAACCTGGTATGGCTGTTCCTTGGGAGGTCTGGCCAGCAACTGACCAATGGAGACGTGGATGCTTGTAGCCAACCATCAGACTGAGCTCAGGGAGCTGGTGGGGAAGCAGGTGGAAGGAATGGAGGAGCAGAGGGGGAACCCCATTGGAAGAAGAACATAGGCTGGCCTGCCTGAACACCCAGTTCTCCCAGAGACTAGACTACCAACCAAGGATTGTACCTATAGGGATCCGTGCCTTCAGATACATATGTAGCAGAGGATGGCCTTGCCTGACAGCAATGGGAAGAGCAGCTCTTGGGGAGGTTTGACGCCGCAGCGTAGGGGGGATGCTGGAGTGATGGTGTGGGAGAGTGTGGGTGGATGGGGGAGCATCCTCATACAGTTGAAGGGGAGTGGAAGGGCGGGTGTGGGATGGGGGGTTGGTGGAGGGATAACCGGGAAGAGGAATATCATTTGAGATGTTAACGCATGGAATAATTAATTTAAAAAAAAAGAAAAAGGAAAAAGACAAAAAAGACAAAACAAAGCAAAAAAGTCATTAGTTCACCTTGAGTGTTCCTCCATGTGCTCACCACAGCTGTTCGTCACAGGTCACGACCCTGACTCCTCTTTACCACATAGTTTCTGTATTTGAAGAGATATTTATCCCTTGTATCCTTTTTCTTTTGTCCTTTTATTTATCCTTCTATCATATACTCCATCCTGAGCACAGCCTCCTCTCCTTCCACTCCTCCCAGTTCCCTGACCTCCACTCTCTTCCAGATTCACTGCTCCTCTGTTTTCCCTCAGAAGAGAACGGGCATCCTAGGGATGTCAACCAAACAGCACAACACGATGCACTAAGGCTAAGAACAAACCCTTATATCAGGGCTGGACCAGGCAACTCTGTATGAGGAACACAGTCCCAAGAGCAGGCAAAAAGAGTCAGAGATACTCCCACGTTCACTGTTAGGAGTCCACAACACCTCAAGCTAAACAACCACAACATCTATGCAGAGGACATAGAGCAGGCCCTTGCAGGCTCTGGGATTGCCGCTTCTGTCCCTGAGCCCCTCTGAGCCCTGCTTGGTTGGTTTTGTGGGCTGCGTTCTCCTGGTGTCTCCACCCCTCTGGCTCTTATAATCCTTCTTCCCTCATTCTCTGTTTAATCTGATAGCAACTTCTCATCCATCCTTCACTGAGCACTTGGCCGTCACTGTGAGTTAAGTCAGCATGTAGTTTTCTATTTCTGTTTCATGCAGCAGTTCTCAAACCTGTGTCTCATGCATGACCCCTTTGGGGGTTGAATTACCCCTTAGGGGTCACCTAAGACCATCAGAAAACACAGATGTTTGCATAGAGACTTTTAGAAGCTGCAGAATTACAGTTATGAAGCAGTCATGAAAATAATTTTATGGTTGGAAGTCACCACCACATGAAGAACTGTATTAAAGGATCGTAGCATTAGGAAGGTTGAGAATCAACACCCAAGACTCTTGATAATACCCTCTCCCTAGGCTTTGGCTGCTGTAAATACCATTTCTGCTACGATAGCTTGATATCATCAGAGGATGTGTCAGAAGTGAAGGCTTCCACGCTCTCTCAGACCTTCTGCATGGCTTTTCAGAAAGGTGCTAACCATGGTGTGGCAGATGTAACATGATAAATTCATCAAGAAACTGTATATATTTATCTTTAGGCAATTAAGTCTTAGTTAACATTTATCCACACATTCCATAAAAAGACACAATTTTCTATTAGCCTTTCCTCAATAACCAATATCTTCATTTTTCCAATTTTCTTTTTGTTTAGAGCACAACATTTCATATTCCCGATGATGAAGTGAAGGCAGAGGTCAGACAGGGTAGATGCTCACCCAGTATCGTGGAGCTTGAACCTATTGCATCTGACATTTGAACTCAAACCCTCCATGGCTTCTCTGAGTTGTTGACTGTAATGATTATGGCCAGATGGGCCTGAATTCTGGATTGCAGGTGATGTCATATTTCTACAGTTTCTTAAATGTGGTTTACTCAACTTGAGACACAGTTTACAAAAAGCAAACCCTGGGGAAAATCAATGAGAAAAGCATTCTATTGATTGTAAGGACAGATAAAAGGGCCGTGGTTATTAAGCCAGCATGCAAATGCATATTCGGGGAAGGCTTCCCTCCAGTCTCCACATCTCTCCATTGATGCTTCTATAGACTTCTGAACCAAGCTCTGTTGTTTTCTTAGTCAGGGTTTCTATTCCTGCACAAACATCATGACCAAGAAGCAAGTTGGGGAAGAAAGGGTTTATTCAGCTTACACTTTCACACTGCTGTTCATCACCAAAGGAAGTCAGGACTGGAACTCAAACAGATCAGGACGCAGAAGCTGATGCAGAGGCCATGGAGGAATGCTGCTTACTGGCTTGCTTCTCCTGGCTTGCTCAGCTTGCTTTCTTATAGATCCCAAAGACTACCAGCCCAGGGATGGCACCACCCACAATGGACCCTCCCCCATGATCACTAATTGAGAAAATGCCTTAGAGCTGGATCTCATGGAGGCATTTCCTTGCCTGAAGCTCCTTACTATGTGATAACTCCAGCTTATGTCAAGTTGACACAAACCCAGCCAGTACACTATTCTACAAGGCAGGGCAAACATCCAGGCCCATGGGACTGACTATGAGGGGTTCGGTCCCTGGATCCCAGCAGCACCAGAATTGGACCCCTCAAATGAGGACAAGGTGTGCAAGTCAGCAGGCTTAAATTAAAAATTAATAAAAATAACAGTAAAAAGTAAAAAGAGACAACCACTGGGTCAAACCATGAGGGCTTGTCCTGTTGTCTGCCTTATATATAAAGGATCAGAAGCCAGAGCCCACTGTCTGGAGCAGTGGGCTGGGATAAAAGTGGGGGCACTGGTTCTGCTCAAATTATCCTGGGAACTTTTGGAAATGTTGGAAATGGGTTCCTAGACCTGAAAGGCTATAGCTCTGGTTTGACACAGGCTAATGAACATCTGTGGTATCCTAGAAATGACAATAATCTCTCACTATCTGGTTGTTCTAAACCAGTGTTTGTTGAGGACCGCTCCACATTAGAAAGTTTTCCTAGGCAGATGTCTGCTTCCTGAGGCAGTGCTTGGAACCCATCTGTCTTGGGTCCTCTGGGCTGTCTTCTGTCAACCTCTGGGCTGCCTCGGTGGACTCTGTAGTACCTGCTTCCCAAACTAATGTGCTCCTTACCCTGACTGAGACTCAGGTGCCAGCTACAAGTCTCACCCTAGAGTCAGCCTTGACTTTTCTAGTCTCCTTGCTATGCCAAGCAGTTATGTAGTACCCATCAGGCCTGCTGTCCACGAGATTCTTGTGCATTCTAGAAAGCCTGGCCGCTCATAGTCTTCTTGGGCTCGTGGATTGACTTCTGTGTATGCAGCAAGGTCTTCGGATGGGGAGCACAGTGCTGACTGGGTGGTTTCCTATATCCATGCTTGCGTTCTGCCTTTAGTTTGCAACGTCTCCCAACCTTTGTGATTCCTATAGTCGCCTCTTCCTTAACACCAATCTTCTGGGGGTAGCAGGCTCCTTTCCATCTGAGCAGCTCAGTGAGGGTTTTAAGCCAGTGTTCCTTTTGTTGGGTTAGCTTCTGCCTTACTGTTTGTGCTTTTCTTGCTTTCTTAATCTCTCATCCACACTTGATATTGCTACAAGGTGCTGGGGCTCTTCTCCCAGGGCCTGGAGGTGAGAAGTGGACTCCATACAAATACAGAGTTGTATTGATGGAGGGTGGTGGTGCTGTGCTCCAAAGATCTGTGCTGTTTCATTCCAGAATCCCTGTGTCTCTCCCTCTTTGGAAGAGTTCCTAGGAGAAAACGTCCATGTTCTCTTGCCTGATTATAAGCCCGTGGTGTTGCTCTGGGACCTGGGTGGGGTTTAGGGCTCAGGATACCAATCTGCAGTTTGTGGACCTGTGTGCTCCAGCACTGGTCCCCTAGCCATGTGTACTAACTTACAGCTCAAGTAATTAAAATGGACTGAAATACAAGTTAGGTTCTCAGTTGCAATAGCAGAGTTTCAAGTATCCATAGGTCACCATAGGCTCTTCAATAGTCTGCTCACCTTGGGAGCTTTATCAGAAAAGCACCAGTCTAGACCTTTGCATCATTTTCAGGAAGGCAGCATGCCCGTGGCTGAGCCCAGTACCTTGAGATTCAACGTGCCTCGTCCAGCCTCTCCAGAAAGACAATTGCAACTTTGCTGACTGGGTAAGTCTCTGCTCCTCCACGGGGCTCCTGGGTGACGTCAGTCTGCACATTGCTTTACCAGGGTGGCTCCTTGGCAGTTCCTTAATTCACACACCTTGCTTAGACTTTGTCTGTTCTGGGCCCTTAGAACTCGTCTGTCCCAAAGCTCCACGGGACTGCTTTAGTCCTATCTCCCACCTGGACTCTGCTTTGCCTTTCTGTCATTCGGCTGTTAGCCACATGAGACTCCCTCTGCAGGGTTCGGAACACCACATGTTGTGTGAGTCCTAGCCACTAACTTTATACTAGAAGGGTTGTCACTTCTTATTATCCACAGCAGATGCTGCATGCAAGGAAGTGAAGCTGAGGGGCTGTAGCCTCCAGCAAGAGCAGGCAGGATAATCAGGGTTTCTGGCTGGAGCTGCCAATGATGGCTAGTGATGTGCTCTGAGCACTACAGAGGCTTAGCCCCAGTCACCGGTTTCCTCCGTGTGTTTTGAGATGGCAGCTCTTCATGCAGCCATGAATTGAACCTGGGTTCTGCACATACAGAGAAAAGCTCTGTGCTTGTACAGCACCTCAGGCCTGGTGCCTTTCCCCCTTTCATCAGAGATGGACTTCTTTGGGATATGAGTAGTTAAAGAGGCATTTGTCAGTTTGGGGGACATCCCCTGAGGACCGATGCATCCCGTTCGGGACATTCATTGAGCCGCCTATGTATCCGACGAGCATTTATTTAGCATCTGTAGGTTTCTGACCCATATGTTATAAAAGAACTGATGAAAACACATGAAATCATTTTAACCTGGTGACAAAAAGCTTCTTTATAGTAATATGCACTTATATGTTTCAGTACTCTTTTTACACAATGAATAAATACCACTAAGGCAGGCTTTGAACCTGAAGTGTGGATTAACCAATCTGGAATGACTCAAACCTGAACAAATGCCTTTCCTGTAGGACTTCTGATTATTTTTATATCATTTCCTTCCTGCACCTTGGTCTGCCTTCAGCATCTCCTAATTTGGTGTTCTTTCAACGCATCCATATTCTTTCTCTCTCCCTCCCTCTCTTCCTCCCACAAATGTCAGAGGGAAATATGGCATCCTGTCCTGTGGCGTTCAGCTCCAGGACCCACCTGACCACCCAGCCTCTTTGTGTCAGTGCTCTCTCCCGCTGTCTGTCACCTCGGGAATTCTGCCTCATCTTGCCTTCCCACAGCCTCACTCTCCAGTCTGCAAGCTTGACAACCTTGCCTCCCTCACTCCACTGAGACCACACCCTTCCCTAGTGCGCTATATCACACCAACCCCCAGATCCAGTGGCCTTTCCACAAACCTTATGCTGGTCCCTCAACGCTTTTACACAACGGATGGTTACTGTCACAACTCCTTCCTGATGTTGATCCTACATCCTCTGCTTGTCTCCTGTCTCTGTGCTGTCTCTATGACAGAACCCCTCTAAGACCATTTCCTTTCTTCAGCCCTTACCCAGGAGCAGCTGAAGTGGCACAGGTGACCATTGCATGGTCTTCCAGCCTGAGTCCCATCCTTTACTCTGGTCCATCCATGGGAAGTACAGGAATTCTGCTGATTTTAACTTTAACATCCTGAAATGTCAGAGTGCAGGGCCTTTTCAAAGACGCCTCTGCTATTAACACCGACTTGGTCTTTTCAGGCTAAAGCTTCGCTACTTTCACCTCTCTTGCCTGCTTGCTACCACCACTGCCTTATCCCTGCCTTCTACCTTTTCTCCTCCTCTCCACCTATGTCCAGGACAGGCCATAGTGACTCCAGCTCCCATGACAGATGCCAGTGGTCCTTAAGTTGATGCTTTCTGAAGATATTATCCAAGACTAGAATGTTTAGCACATCCCCACTGTGTATAAGAATCAATCCCCTGAGACACAGTCCTGCCGGGTCTCCACAGTCCACATAGCTTCGCCCTGGACCCCTAATCCTCTGACATACCACCCTCTAACGCTGCACTAG
Source organism: Mus musculus (assembly GCF_000001635.26). Taxonomy (NCBI): domain Eukaryota; kingdom Metazoa; phylum Chordata; class Mammalia; order Rodentia; family Muridae; genus Mus; species Mus musculus. Next base: position 69,350,728 of record NC_000079.6, on the reverse strand, counting down.
GTCTTTCTAAGTCTTTCAGCTCTTGATCTCCCTTTTTCCATATAATTTGAATTTCATTTACTCTTCTGTCTTCCTCCAGATGAGTCCTTCCCAGTGTCTGAATCCCTCTTTCATCTTTTCCTCCTCCACCTCGGGGATACATATTCCCTTAACGCCCATACCATGGGGGTAATATTTTAGTTCTTCTCTATTCTCCTTTCAGCACGAATTATTTGATTTTCAAGGAAACCAGGACTACAGTTTTAAGTCCTTGGACTCAGAGTGAAGATTTATGTTTTTGTGCTTGTCCTCAGGCAAATCAAATATATGAGCCAGTGAGAATTTACTGACGGTTTTGAGGAGAACCAAACAAATCAAATGTACCAGACAATAAAACAACCAATAAATTTTTACTTCATCTAAAATATAGCTATAAAATCATTAATAGGATCAGATGGTGAAGGTTTGATACTGCTAGTTCTAACTCTGATTTATTCCTCAAAACACACATCTCTTTGGAATGTGATCAGATATAAGAATAATGGCAAGACCAGGTTGTGTTAAGATGAACAAAAGTCAGCATGACTCTCGCAGGTCAGCTTAACTCTGTAAACTTATTTCCACAGACTTTTGCTTTCCTCGAGAAAACAAAACAATTGAGTTTTTGTTTGTTTGTTTTTTGTTGTTGTTTTTCAAGACAGGATTTCTCTGTGTAGTTCTGGCTGTCCTGGAATTCACTTTGTAGACCAGGCTGGCCTCGAACTCAGAAATCCGCCTGCCTCTGCCTCCAGAGTGCTGGGATTAAAGGTGTGCACCACCACCACTGTCCGGAACAATTGAGTTCTTTAAAAAGTTATTTTACTAATTCTAAACAAATATAATTAAATGGCTAATGTCCTACTTCCTGTCCCTGTGAAGAAGTCACTTCGTGGGTGTTACCTGAAGAGGTGACTGGATGCTGACATAGAGTTCTGTATCTCCCATCCTAGGCTTCACTGGATTGGGTTTGAAGTGGTGTTTGCGTGAACTAAGTAAAAACTTCTATTGCATGACCTATAGACACATTGTCTTTTCTGTTAAGCTGGCACCTTGAGCCGCTTGTCTCCATCACAGAAATTTCACATTTCTTTAAGTTGATGCTGCAATTCAACTGGCAGTTCCTGTAAGTTAGATGGAGAATGGGGGACACTGTATGAAAGAAGAAAAAATTCTAACCAGAATAGTACAGATGCATTTTATTTTTAAAAGCCTGTTCTTTCCTTGCCTACAACCAACTGGCTTGTGTTGTTGCCAGATTTTAACGCCGTCCAGGTGCTGTTCCCATTACAGAAATCTAGAATTGTGAAGGTAAAGAAGACATAGGTCAAACATGGTGGCTTTGGTGTGGAAGCCAGGGATCCCTGCTAGCAGGGGAGCAGACACACTGTCTCCTCTTGTTGGAAATCTTGGGATGTTATGACGTCAGGGGTCACATTACTATAGCCCCAGCCAAGAACTACTTTTAGCAAAATGAAGCCCATTAAACTTAGCCTACTTTTAAATTTTTGTTCATTCACTTCAGACGTATTTATTGTAGTGTGTTCATTGCACATAGTGATGTGCCCCATGAAGACATTTTTCTTTCATGGGATCAGGTACTTTGTTCATATTTATCCTCTTCTTTCCTTACCCTTCCCTTTCCCTTCTCTCCTCTCCCTCTTCCCTTCTCCCTCCTCCCCTCTCCCTCCTCTCCTCTCTCCCTCCTCCCCTCTACCTCCTCTCTTCTCTTTCCTTCTTCCCCCTCCTTCCTCCTTTCTCCCTCTCCCCTTCTCCCTCCTCCCCTGTCCTTCCTCCTCTGTCCCTCCTTCCCTGTCTCTCCTCCCTTGTCCCTCCTCCCCTCTTCTTCTTCCCTCTCCCTCCTCCCCTCTCCTTCTTCCCCCTCCCTCCTTCCCTCTCCCTCCTCCCCCTCCCTCCTTCCCTCTCCCTCTTCCCTCAAAACTCAATATTCAAGTCTTGGTTCTGTTTACCTGTCACATATGCAAGAGGTTTCATACTTATATCCATACTTACTTTTATGAGTTTCTGTGAAACAATGCATACTAATTCTGCTGAAATTTGTTACACCCTTTCTTTAAGAAATGGTTCCTCTAAAACTTAGCTTTTATGAAAGTAGTGTAATTCAGGAGGTAATAATAAAATCTGTGCAGGCCTGTTACCCAACTCTGATTAATTTTTCTTACGTGACTAATATAGCTAACATGGTCAAGAGCACTGTTAAAATAAATATTTCAAATTTTCTGTTTTTATTCCTATACACATGTTTACTTTTGTAACTCAATATGTTTTTAAAGAGAATTAAAAAATCCCACCAAAAGGAATCTACAGATTTAATGCAATCCACGCCAAGATTCCAACACAATTCCTTGCAGAAATCGAAAAAAAATTAAACTTCATATGGAAACACAAAAAAACAAGATAGTTAAAATGATTCTGAACAACAGCAAAAAGAACTTCAGAGGGTATCACCATCTCATATTTCAAATAATACTACAGCAATAGCAACTACATAATACTGGGAAAAAAAAACCAGACACATTGATCAATGGAATTGAAGTGGAGACACAGACATAAGTCCACAAACCCATGGACACTTGCATTTTTCCAAAAAAGCCAAAAAATGAATACTAGAGACAAGAGACTATCATCAACATATGGATATGGTCAAATTGGATGGCTGCATATAGAAGAATTAAAATAGATCCATAATTACTATCCTGCCCAGCATTCAACTCCAAATGAATCAAAGACCTCAACGTAAGTCCAGATGCCCAGAATCTGATAATAGTATGCAATAGGCTTGCACTCACTGGCACAAGAAAAGGCTTTCTGAATAGGATCTTGATAGCAGAATTAATTCTTAAGAGCAAGAATTAATAAACTTCATGAAGCTACAAAGCTTCTATTCAGCAAAAGACACCATCACTTTTACAGCTCCTCTGATAACAGGGTTATAGATTTAAGGTTTAGTAGTCTAGCCGATTCACAAACATGTTCCAGGTTATATAAAGCACAAATGTGTTATTTTTTCTTCAGGAAAATGTCTGAGGTATGGGAACACCATTTACTTGAACTATTTTCTAGGAATTATGAGTCCTCATACTTGATGGTGTTCCCAACTCTCTTCTGAGGAATATTAACATCAGTTATTCCTATGGCCTTGTCACAAATTTGTTGTATCCTCATATAACCTTAATTCAAAGGAGACAGCAGTGGAGAATGGGAAGGTAGGGGAGGTGAAGGAAGAAAGTGAGAGATAACTAACTGCTAAGTCCTGCATGGAAGAGATGGTATGACAGAGTTTCCTGTCCCTGGAGCTGAGCAGCAGGACAGCGGCTCCATCCAGGAAGGCTGACGGTTGCTCCGGGTATGCAGCTTGCTTGTATAAAAATGCAGACATTTTCCTGTTCCTCCTTTGGGGAATGCTCTCCCTGTTAAGGTGAATAACTCCATGATAATAAGAAGCAGCATCGGTCTGGGAGGTGAGAATGTGTACCTTAACAAAATAGTAAATGCTGTGACCTCCAGGACAGCCCTTAAGGCTGTGAGAAACAACTCTGAAAACATGAATTTAAGAATATATAATTTTCAATGATGTAAAATATAGGGATGCAATATGAATTGTATGAGGGGCCTCACAACCTAAAAGAACAGAGACAAGTGCACTAATTAGCCTAGCTGGTCAGAACGATATTAAAGAAAGAGATAAGGAGATTTATGGAATGGCAATCTCAGTGTGGATTCCTACGCAGCTAAACTTACTGTTTGTGCTTCCAGAGACAGGCAGATCTCTGAGTTCATTTGCTATTTTTTGTTTGTTTTGTTTTGTTTTGTTTTTTGTTTTTGTTTTGTTTTTTTTTTTTGTGGGTACTGGGGAACTTTACTGATGGTATTCAAGAGAGTAGGGAGGGTTCCCTAGGCCCCTCCTGTTATTATGGGGGTCTGGGATGGAAATTGTGAGGGAGATGCTCAGTGTAGGGGCCTGAGTAGGACAGGGACTCCACAGCAACTGAGAGCCTCTCTCTTGCTCTCAGTGTCCTTGCTGGGGTGGGTGGTCCAGGGTTTTTTACTCCTTGGAGGCCGGTCCACCACCCTGTTGCTGTAGCCATATTCATTGTCATACCTGGAAATGAGCTTTACAAAGTTGTCATTGAGAGCAATGCCAGCCCCAGCATCAAAGGTGGAAGGGTGGGAGTTGCTGTTGAAGTTGCAGGAGACAACCTGGTCCTCAGTGTAGCCCAGGATGCCCTTTAGTGGGCCCTCGGGATGCCTGCTTCACCTCCTTCTTGATGTGAACATACTTGGCAGGTTTCTCCTGGCAGCAAGTCAAATCCACAACAGGTACATTGGGGGTAAGAACATGGAAGGCCATGATAGTGAGCTTCCTGTTCAGCTCTGGGATGACCTTGCTCACAGTCTTGACACCACCAGTGGATGCAGGGATGATGTTCTGGGCAGCCCCATGATCATCATGCCACAGCTTTTCAGAGGGGTCTTCTGTAGTCTTCTGAGTGGCAGTGATGGCATAGACCATGGTCATGAGCCCTTCCATGATGCCAAAGTTGTCATGGATGACCTTGGCCAGGGAGGCTAAGCAGTTGGTGGTGCAGGATGCATTGCTGACCATCTTGAGTGAGTTGTCATATTTCTCATGGTTCACACTCATTACAAACATGGGGACATCAGCAGAAGGGGCGAAGATGATGATCCTTTTGGCCCCACCCTTCAAGTGGGCCCTGGCCTTCTCCCTGGTGGTGAAGATGCCAGTAGACTCCACAACATACTCAGCACCGGCCTCACCCCATTTGATGTCAGCGGGATCTCGCTCCTGGAGGATGGTGATGGGCTTCCCATTGATGACAAGTTTCTCATTCTCGGCCTTGACTGTGGCCAATTTGCCGTGGGTGGAGTCATACTGGAACATGTAGACCATGTAGTTTAGGTCAATGAAGGGGTCATTGATGGCAACAATCTCCACTTTGCTAAGTGCAGAGCAGAAGGCAGCCCAGGTAACAAGGTGCCCAATATGGCCAAATCCGTTTACCCCGACCTTCATTATTGTGTCTACAGGATGAGGCTGGCATTGCACAAGGCTGTCTCTGTGAGGAGCAGAGAGCCCATTTGCTATGGTTTTTTTTTTTTTTTTTTAATGTACTTGCTGTATCTTTCTAAGAATCAACTGGCTAAGGTCATAAAATGCTGATTTGAGGGGCAATCAAAAGGGAACCTGGGGTAATGATTTAATTGATATGCTGCGAATAAAAGACTGGAATTTGGTTTGCAAGAGCTTTTTGGAGAGCCAGCTCAAGCAGAACACAGAGCTGTCAGTTTTTACCCACGATTGATTTTGAGTTGTTTTCTTAATGGCTCACAAATACCCCTTCTTCAAGAACCCCTCTCCAAGCTGAGACTGGTCCTTTGTAACTAAAAGAAAATGACTTTTGAAAAAAGATCTATAAAAAGCTATTGCTGTAGACACTTTCTAAAATATGTACAGTTAAATTGAGCCACCATATAATGGAGGAGACAACGTATCTTATGCCACCAAATAAATCTCCAGTAGTGTGTGTGTGTGTGTGTGTGTGTGTGTGTGTGTGTGTGTGTGTAGCTACTTTTTATGCCCCTCTTAAACATTATAGGTATAAAGTCAATGTGGTCAGCTCCAGCCCTCTGGGCCAGTGGTGGTTATGGTGTTCAGATTTCACCATAAGGAAGCCTCAGTTTTCAGATTCCATTCTCTCTAAAGGGATTCCCAAGCCGGGCATGGTGGCACACACCTTTAATCCCAGCACTCGGGAGGCAGAGGAGGGCAGATTTCTGAGTTCGAGGCCAGCCTGGTCTACAAAGTGAGTTCCAGGACAGCCAGGGCTATACAAAGAAACCCTGTCTAGAAATACCAAATAAATAAATAAATAAATAAATAAATAAATAAATAAATAAATAAATAAACAAGTAAGTAAGTAAGTAAATAAGAAAGTAAGTAAAAATAAAAACAGGGATTCCCTTCCTTTGGCAGAGGAGGTACACAGGTGAGAGATAGGATGTGTATTTCTTTACAAAGCTAGAATTCAGTTGGGACAAACATCTCACAGCATTTCATGGAGTAGCTGAGGTTGACTCTATTTCCGTAGAACACTGAGCAAGGTTGGGTTTCCTTTGAAAATGATGCTGAGAACCCAGATGTCAGGAATAGTACTGGGTCAGGCCAAAATGGAACCAGACATGAGGTCAGTTGGCTCAAGAGATATGACCGCGAGCTTCCTCCAGTTCCTCCATAATAAAGAGAGGTGTTGGCAGTAAGTGTGGTGTTTGATGAGTTTCAGGATACTGAGGGCCAACTGTAGACTTATGATGGGGGTCATCACAGTGAAGCCTCTATTGAAGGATTTGGGTATGCTGCTGTTGCTATGTGCAGGTTTTCCCCTGGGGGTAGCCTTGCTCCTGATTTCACTTTATCTCCCCTCCACCTGCCAATCACTTGCTCCGAACCCAGAAGCTCCACCCTCTTTCCAGTGACAAGAGTTGAATTCTTGTCCTAGCAAAGTCTGGGCCCCAAGTACCCATGTGTGTATTGGATGGCCTCTTTCTGCTTTCTTCTGGAACTTTGTTCCTGAAGCTACTCCTCTGAGCACTTACATAATCAAATGCTAAGTTTCTCTGGGTCCATTTGCATCAGTATATAAGAGTGCTGTGTTTGCTCTCATTTAAATATCCCTCCACAGAACCACTCCCCAGCTGCTACCCCATTTCACTACTCCCTTTAAAGTCCATTTTCTAAAAAGAAGGCCTATTTCTGTCTTCACATTCTCACCTCACACTCTCTTTTGGGTACATATCAAATATCACTTTGACCAGCAGTCTTGTTGGCATTAGCTTTATCAAGGTCACCAACAACTTGCATTCCCCAGGTCTCATGGTCCAATCTCATTCTCAGCAGCATTTGGGAGATCTTATTTCTCCCTCTCTGCGCTGGCTAGTTTTTGTCAACTGCACACAAATTAGAGTCAACTGAAAAGAGGAAACATCAACTGATAAACTTCTTCCTTCAAATTGGCCTGTGGGGCATTTTCTCAACTGATGATTAATGTGGAAGAGCCCAGCCAGTGGGTGGTGCCACCCCTGGGCAAGTGGTCCTGGCTGCTATAAGAAAGGAAGCTGAGCAAACCATGAGGAGCCTCAGACGGACAGTAAGCAGCATTCTCTCCTGGTCTCTGCTACAGTTCCTGCCTCAGGTTCCTGTCTTGAGTTACTTCTTGGTTTCCTTGTATGATGAACTATAACCTGCAAGGCACATAAACCCTTTCTTCCCCAAGTTTCTATTCAATGTTGTCTTTATCACAGCAACAGGGATGCAGAAGAATACATGGGCAAATACCTGCTCCTTGTGTTTACCCTGGATGGTCGACATTTTGGAAGGCATTTCATTCTCAGTGTTTTCCAGTAGATTCTCTAAAGGTCTGCATGGGTTGAGAGTTGCCCAACTCAAGCTTTTTCCAGTTTCACACAAATGCAGGGTGATAAGATCCAGTCAATCAGGAAGCTCTTTCAGTGACTCCTTCCTATGGATGCTGCTCTTTCTTCCTGATGTTCTGTTATCCATTGTTCACTCGCTGATCTTCTCACACGAAAATAAACCTCCATATGTGCAAGAAGTAGTGTCAATTTTTCTCGCTGTTATATTCTCAGAGCTTAAAACAATGACTGGGTCACAAGATGAGTTCAATAAATATGTGTTGAATAACAGAAAGAAGGTTAAAATAAATTATTAAAACTTGACCGAGTTGATTCCTCCTGACTTCTCAGTTCAGTTATACAACTAGAATAGACAAAACAGGCAAGTATTTCCTTTATAAATATTTTAGATTTACTTATTTATCTAGTTGCTGTTGTTGTGACACCATTTTACAAGTATAAATATAAAATAAAATAGTTACAGACAAATTTGATGTGGACTCACAATGCGGGTTTTAATATAATGTATGCCTTAATTTCAAAATAATTCCTGCTTTGCAATGAATTGTGCCTTCCTTCATTGCTCAGGGACCTGACCTGTGTGTCTGTGTTTGGAGGGAGAATCTTTCCAGAAGTCACTGATGTTAAATGAAGCTGGGGCCTTGAGCAGATGGGTCTAGGGGTTCTTTGAAGAACTTGCTCATGAGAATCAAATGATAAGGTAACCATCAGCAGGTCATATCAAGTGCTCTCACCAGAGCCTCTCTGTCCTGGCTACCCCATCTCAGGCTCTCAGTCTGTACACCATAACCATTTTCAAAGCTACTTATCTGTGATATTTCCTTATGGCAGCTGGAGTAAGCAGCTACAGTTACCCATGTCTCTGTCTTTCTTCCTGGCTTAACTGGTTTCTTTGTTTTGCAAGATCCGTGAAAATCTTCCCATTGTGCACCCAGAAATGCAACTCTGTCTTTTTTTGGCTTTGTTAATCACTAGCCTTAAATGGGCTTCTAATAATGTGCAATATTAACATTGTTAGTGAGGTGGACATAGATCTTTACTGCTAATGGGCTTCCGATAGCTTCCAGTGATTTGTGTTGACTGCTCGACAGGTCCATACTGATTGTCCCTGCCTCCCCCAGAGCTGAGAAGAGTCTTCAGACGCCCACACTTTTCTCTATTGGTCACCATGAGTCTTATATTCAATAAACATGCCCTTTAATGAACTCTTCCAGAACTAGGTATTTTACAAAGCTGGCTATTTGAGTCTAGTGATCGCCATGCTTTTTAGGACTCTCTGTGAGTTGGTTCTTCATGATGACTTCCAGAGCAGCATTCATTGAGGATGAATGAAGGAGCCGACAAAATTTGTTAACTCCTTGGCATGTAGAACTGATGTTTGTCTGCATGGTTGATGCTCGTGTCTGTTCTGTCAGGGTAACCAGCTTATATAAAGCTGATACAGGGTGCATGTGCCACTTTACATATTAAATATTATTCAGGTCCCAAATCTCTCCTTTTAAACAGACAGATCTGTAGTAAAGAAATAGACATCTACGATTTAAAAGGTTTGTTTTTCTGGCCCATGTTACAATCACTATAGGCTAAGGGCTTCTATAGATCATCTCTGGACAGAATGGTATGCGGTAAGATACAATTTTCTGTATCTTGAAGTTTACTTTTATCTCTGGTTCAAGGGTAAGAATGCCCTATACAATGCTTTGGAGCTGTGCTTGTAAATACTTCTGAAGGAAGTCTGCTATACAACCAGATTTGGATGTTAGCATTTGTGCTGGTTGGCTTGTTTTCTCAATTTCACAGAAGCTAGAGACATCCGAGTAAGAGAACTTCAGCTGAGAAAATGATTCCAGCAGATTTTCCAGTAGGCAAGTCTATGTGTGTTGCATTCTATTCCTGAAAGATTGTTGTAGGATCATCGTGGGACAGTTGAGCCTACTGGAGAAGTGCCACTCCTGGGCAGTATTTCTGGGTGGTATTCCTGGGTGGTATTCTTGGGTGGTATAAGAGGAGGCTGGGAAAGCTTGGAGACCAGGCATGTAATCAGTGCTCCTCCATGGCTTCAGTTCCAGTTGTAGCCTGCAGTTTCCTGCCTTAAGTTGCTACTCTGACTTCTCTGCACAGTGGACTATAAACTTTAAGCTGAAATTAACCCTTTTGTCCACAAGTTGCTTTTGGTCATGGTGGTTATCACAGCAACAGAGGGCAAACCAGGACAGTATTTTACTAAATGTTGTCATTAGCAGGTCATTTCTTGCTACCACCCCTGTCCCTTTTCCCATTCCCTCCCCTCCTCGCCTGTCTCTCTCCCCTCATCTCCATTCTGTCATACTGTACTGTTATGGCTGAACTTAGTGTCAACTTGGCTGTGTTATCCTACTCTGCTGTTTAGTCTAATACTATTTCAGATGTAGGAAGAAAGGTTTTTACAGATGCAGGCAACACAGTCATTTGCGTTTGAGAAAGAGATACTCCCTTTGATAGTATGAGAGGCCTTTCTGGGTCAGCTGAGGCCTTGGAGTAAAACTGAGGATTTCTAGAGAGAAAGGCACTCTGCCTCAAGTCTGTAATCACAGTCTCCCCGAGCCTACAGCCAATGGACCAAATCTACAGACTTTAGACTTACCAACCTCAACTGTGTGAGTTAATTCCTTAAAGATTGTACATTCTGATGAATACCCTGTCTAAGATACATAAGCTCAGTTATTTTACTTGGAGGGCCATGATGGATACACACCAGTGGTTGTAGGAATAATAATTCTTAAAAATTTGCAGTACACACACACACACACACACACACACGGAAAGCATGATCAAAGTCAATTCCAATCCTAACATGCAGAGACAATCTACAGAGCAGAGGCTGCGCTCCTTTCTAAACTTTCCTTTGTTCCACACAGGCCTTCCTAGAGGAAGCTCTCCCTGCTGTGTGTTTGCATCGCTCACCAACAAGACTGTCTACCACACTTCGGAGACTCGGTAACCACCGCTGAGTTCAGTGGCTGAGGGAAGAGCAGAATGCATAGAAGAAACGATCACAGAATGATGAAATTTATAAGCTGACTAATTGGAGAGCACTGAAGGCAAGAGCTGTAATCAGTAGAAGCGACAGCAAAGGGAGTTATCCTTAGGAAGCACAGGAGCTGGAACGGATTGTGCTGTCCTGGCCTGTTGGCTTCTCGTACGTTGGCAGTGCCGATGAACCTGTGGGACACAGGAAATCGTAGGGTTGGCAATATGTACAGGGTGTGCATATGTCTACATATGCATCTACATATGTAGACATACACATAAGGAATGTGGAAGACTGAGGTCAACGTGACTCAGGAGGGTGCAGCGAGAGAAGAGAGAGTAAATGTGTGACTAGCTGAGTCACTTACTGTGGAGGTAGAGAAAGAAATATGATGGGGATCGGTGTGAGGACAAGGGGCAGAAGCTGTACTGCATGCCACCCTAGGCTCCTTTAAACATGTGGAAACCTTTTGGGTGACCATGGGATGTATGATTGGAACCAAGAGGTGAAACTGCAAGGCAAGTGCCCAGTCCACATGTACCTTGGCTTTGCTATCGGATGTTCTGTTTGTGGTGGTGCTGGTGGGGAACGAGACACAGGGAGAAGATTCCACGTAAGATCTTCAGGGATACAATAGATATAGGCTTTGCAGAGAGAAGATGATCATGTGATTGTATCAGGAAGAAAGTCATTGGCTTTGCAGGGAGAAGAAACTCATGGGTCCTTCATTGAGAAAAAGGTCATTGGCTCTGAAGGGAGAAGAAGGTCATGTGATTTGTATCAAGAATAAGGTCATTGGCTCTTCAGGGAGAAGACAACCATAACAGCTATGTGTGTTCATCTCTAATGAGCTAAGCAGTGATCCAAGATAAAGGAGATGAGAGAGGACTTGGACAGAGCTATAGTAAGTCACTGTGCCTCAGTATAGGATGGGAAGGAAGAAACTTGGGGCAGGACTAGTTTAATACAAAGTTTACCTAGTCATTGGGAGTTGCTTCTGTTAAAGATTAGACCATTGGAAATGATAAAAACAAATTCTTTTCTTTTCATGGGTCAAAGGAGTCAGGACAAAATCCTGGATAAATAGGCATTCCCTTGGTTAATGGTGAATTGTTAAATAGAGAGAGAGACAAAGATGTGTCTACAAAGGTTAGAGGAAGAGCTAACGGTTTTCACTGTGTGATCAGCAGTGAACAAGGGAAGTTTAATTACTGGGCAGCAAGCACTGCACTGTGAATGCTCTCTTTGACTCCTGGACACTAAACTGGAGTTAACTCTATGACACTAAAATAATGAGCCAAGCTCATTTATAACAAAAAGTCCAATTTATCATTTGTAAAATTCTTTTTCATACCAAAATACCTTATATTTGAGTGGCTCACAGATCCATCCAGAAAATGAATGAATACTTCGGTTTTTATTTTAGTCACCTTTGAAAGCCCAGTTTATAAGTGTATTCATTTTCCTATAGGGAGAAAGAGGCCTTTCCTTATGTCCAGTCAAACTTTGTACTGCGATTTCTGACAATTTTCTGGAGTTAAGATTTGGACATACTGCAAGATGCATTGAAGTTGGGTACCCATATGACTAAAGAGTTTAACATAGAAGGGCCTGAGCAGTGGGAAAGGGGATAATTAATGATCGTTGCTTATTAGAGCACATTGATCATACTTACACCTGTATTGATCAGTCAAGGAAGAATCTAGAATAAGTCATAACTCACTTCAGTGGGCATTTTCTTTTTAATGCACTTTGCATGCTATATGGTCCCACACTCTGAGCAACCCACACATAGGCATCTCATCTGGTAATGATGGCCTCTTCCCTGCTGGCCCATGGAGCATCTTAAGGTTCTTGTCTCTTCAAATGGCGTGTGAGGAAGGAAAAGAGCAGCAGATGCTTTGCCCGAATTTAGACTGGAGAGAGAGCTGACATTCAAGCTGCGTTAAATGTCGGTCTTCAGACAGGTATGAGATTCTTCTCCTGCCTCAGCCACAACCCAGATGGTCCTGGCAGCAAAACTGTACATGGTGTTGGGCTTTCATCCCACCGGGTCATAGGGCAAGGAAATCACCTGGCTTTGCCTGAAGTTCCTCCTGAGTATGTGTGTGTGTGTGGTGTGCAAGATGCCATTGAAGTTGGGTACCCATATGACTGAAGAGTTTAACATAGAAGGGCCTGGGTAGTGGAAAGGGGGATAATTGTATCTATGCGGTATGTGTGCATGTGAGTGGGTATGTATCTGTGTGTATGTGTGTGGGGTGTGTCTGTATTTGTGTAGTTGGTGTGTGTGGTATATTTGTGCATGTATTTGTATAGTGCATATATATGTAAATATATGAGTGTATATGTTTGTGTATTGTATATGGTGTTTTTGTGTGTGTCTGTGTGTATATATGTGGGTGGTGTGCATGTCTGTATATTTGTTTGCACATGTGGTATATCTATATGTATTTTTGTGTAGTGTGTATCTATGTGTGCAATATGTGTGGGTGTGTATGCACATGTATATGTATGTGAGTGTATGTGTGTTTATGTGTATATGTCTGTATACATCTGTGTTGTGTAATATATGCATGCATATTTGTGTTAGTGTATGTGTGTGTAGTATGTATGTGTGAGTGTATGTGTGGATGTGTGTGAGTGTGCACATTATGTGTGTGAATGTGTGTGTGTGTGATGCAGATAATCTTATACAGGTATTTGTTTCTTTAAGGTGCCAAGTGAGGAAAAGTATTTCTGTTATAATTTTTTAGTGACTAATCCTGGAAGTGTTTATGTTAAAAAAAAGGCAGAAGTGTTCATGGCATTAACTCATGATACATAGGAAAGAAATGCCAAGAAGGAAAACAAGCCATTCTTCAGAACAGACCTCTCTCACCTTTTCCTAGTGAGTGACAGAAACACAGGAGAAGGTTCTCAATTTCATTGAAGTGAGCCTACATATGGAGGATGTATGTTAGCTGACTCCCCTGTGGACATATGGAGGATGTATGTTAGCTGACTCCCCTGCTGGATATATGGAGGATGTATGTTAGCTGACTCCTCTGCTGGATATATGGAGGATGTATGTTAGCTGACTCCCCTGCTGGATATATGGAGGATGTATGTTAGCTGACTCCCCTGCTGGATATATGGAGGATGTATGTTAGCTGACTCCCCTGTGGACATATGGAGGATGTATGTTAGCTGACTCCCCTGTGGACATATGGAGGATGTATGTTAGCTGACTCCCCTGTGGACATATGGAGGATGTATGTTAGCTGACTGCCCTGTGGACATATGGAGGATGTATGTTAGCTGACTCCTCTGCTAGCATCCCTGGAGACTTTAAACTCAGCTCCTCACTCCTATTTTGTTGCTGTCAGTTTGAAGTTACTTAGAAGGAGGTAGAATTATATATTTTATGTATGTGTTCTTGCATAGATGTATAGTATCTGTAAAATATAAATATAAAACTATATTGAAATGTGTGTCTTTATAATTATGTCCAAACATATATAGAGATACATGGATCTCTTTCTATCCATATTCATACTTAGGGAGATTTAGTTCTTATATCATATTAATGTTGTTTTATGTCCAGATCTGTGAATAACACTTCTTGAGTGGAACCTAGCTGTCTGGATTGTAACACTTTGTGAGAACTCAGCCAGGCCTTATATTTTACGCAAGTCCGTGTCCTTTTGCACCACAATGGGAACAGAATAGCAGTTGCACAGGACACACTGCCTGAAAGCCTAGAATATCTGGTGCTTTGCGGGGAAGCTTGTCAATCTTTGTTTTATTTTAACTTAGGCTTACCTGCACACGACCCTGGAATCCCCGCTTTAGATCACTCTGCTGTCCGTGCATGTCTCTAGGACCGCATCCCTTTTGACACAACTCTTCACCATTTCTTTCTGTGCGGAAGGAGGACCCGAGAATGATCCCCAGTACCTCTGTGCAAAGCCTGGTGTTGAGGAGGGTGCTAGTAATCCCAGCTCTGGGGGAGGGGTAGGCTGCAAGCCCCTGGCACTCTCTGGACAGCTGGACAGCCAGCCTACTTGGAGAATTCCAGGCCGGGGAGACACCATGCCTTAGTTTGAAGGTGGATAACATGTGAAGAACCAAATCTGAGGTTGACTCTGACTTTCAGAAACACACACACACACACACACACACACACACACACACACACACACACACACACACACACACACAAACTCTCTCTTTCTCTCTGACAACATTCACTTTGGCTGTCATTTTAGATCCACTTTTGCTGGGCATAGAATTTTCTTCAGCATCTCTTCTTTAAAGCTGTCAGTCATTGTCTTCTGTCTCCCACTTATCTTACTTAAAAGTCAGTATCAGGCTTCTCCCAGCGTGGCTGCTTCAAGAGCTGGGGTTTCTTCCTTTCCAAATGGCTGTGGTCTGCATGCTCTGCATTCGCACTGCTTGTTTAGCTATGTGTTATAAATTTTCTGTTTTTCATCAGTATGCCCAAATCCATTTCAGAGTTCTTTTTAAAGCACTACACTGTCTGGTTCTTTGCACACCTGTTTCTCATGGTTGGGACTTGGCATCATTTGTCTCACTTGTATGTTGTATGTTGCTGGGTGCTCTGTTTGGCTGGCAGGCTGCTGCTTCTCCCAGGGATGGGACAGTTTCCACAGCAGGCTGTGTTGTGGGGACTGGTGACTGACAGATAAGTGAGAACCAGGTCACAGCCGAGATGACCACAAGTCTTTGTCCCTTAGGCTGCAGGCCTGAGGGTAGGTATTATCCTCCAGTGAGTGGTTCCTTTGGATAATCTGAGTGCTTCTGGAGCTCCCTCCCAGCCTGTTCCATCCTGACACATCTCTGCTCACGATTTGAAGTATTGTTCTGTTTTGGATACTCAGCCTCACTCTCAAAGCTACATACAATGTCTAAAAATGTCTCGGGGATGAAGCCCACTGAGCATCCCAGACCTCTGCCTCTCAAGGTTCACAAGGAGCCATCCACATTCATCTCCCGTGCTGTTCCTCGTGGGTCTTGTGGGTGGAGGGTACGGCTGCATTTCTTCTCCCCAGCATGAGCTCCTCTTAAACCCGTGACCCTGTCTTCTGCTTCACGCCCTGCACCCATCACTGGTAAGACTTTCAAGTGATAGCAAAAGTAAGATGTCTGAAGTTGCTTTGTGGACTTCCAGTCTCAGTTTCTAAAAAGATCTCACAGGTCTTTAAAGATGTTACTCTTATTTTTTTTTAAATAAGTGTTTAGAACTTTATATATGAGCTGTATGTCACTCTGCCCCCTCTTTCTGTCAAACTCCTTCCATGAACCCTTCCCAAACCCACCATCTCTTCTTTAATTACTATGGTTAGACACATGCACACATATGCATGCATACACATATGTGCACACATACATGCACACACACACACATATCCTATGGAATCCGTTTGTTGTTGCTCTTATGCACATGTGTCTTGGGCTTGCCTCTTGGGATTGGACAACACGTGTGGGATCTCATCCCTGGGGAACATCCTCCCTCACAGAGGTCATTAACTGCTTACAGCTCCCATCTGGAGTGCCACCATGTAGAATTTCCTCTGTCCATGCTGACATGTCACCTGGTATTTAATCCAGGCCTTTAGTGATTTTTTTTCTGGCACATTGATCTATGTGTTCCTTTTAATCTCTGTGAGTAGAAGCCCAATTGTTCTTCGAAATTCACGTTGCTTAGTACTTGAATACATTGATTGAAAAGCGTTCTCTCTTGATTAGTGTTAAGCATGACTGACAATTTTAATTGATTTTGTATCTCCCCGCCCCCCCCCCATGGATGAAGTGTCTGGTTCTATTAGCATGACTACTAAGAATTGTTTAAAATAGTTTTATTTTCTAATTTAACTGTGTGCTTGAACATGAAAAATTACCTTGATCTTAAACCATATATACTGAATAATTTTGCTTAATGAAGAAAACATATACAGTAGATTGTAGAATAGGTGGGAGGAAAAAGATAAATATTTGGATCAGTTAAAATATTCCAGTTAATTTGATGAGTTACATTTTATACACATTTTCAGGACAGACACAGAGAAATTGACATAAAGGTTAGCTCTTAAAATGTCTCAAACTAGGAAAGTCCTTTTAGTTACTGGGGTCTCTCCTACTTAGAGTGAGCTGATGCAGTCACAACTGTGAGCCACCTTTCCCAGTGTGCTATGAGGGTGCTAAGGAGGGAAGGTCAGGGAGCAAGAAGGGGCGAATGACAGCTCAGAGACAGCTCCAGTTAAATCGCCAGTACACTGTCCAGCCTGATATAGCCTCCTGAAAGTGATTCTGCACATCGGGATTGCTCTGTGTGTCCTTTCGTTGCCCATCCGAGAGCCTCTGATTTAAGATGTTATACCCTGCAGACCTTTATTTCTTAAACAAACAAACAAACAAACAAACAAACACCCAAACAAACACCCAAAGAGATTGGAGCATGATTCTTGATGCTTGTTTAGTTTTCTGAGACACATTTGGCCTCCAAGTATCTTATTTTTGATACATCACCATGTCAGAAGAGAGTCCATGCACTAAATTCTAACCATACAGATGAGTTTAAATTGAATTGTGAGAGCTCACAGGAAGGGACCACTGTATTGACACCTGTGCTAGTAAGACTGAAAGATTCTGGCACAGCCAATGCCAAAGGACAGGTTAGCCTTAGGTTAGGTACCTAGAAAAGAAGTGATGATAACCAGAGAAGGCAGAAAGAGAATGTTACCTTGGTAACTTAATAGTTTAAGCAATACTTTACTTATGTGATTTAACTTATTACCAATGTACTAATTTACTTCATTCAATAAATTCAGTTTCAAGTTCCAGAGAGGCGCTCGCTCACTTGTTCCTAATGAAAAGCACAGTTCTGGAGGAAAAAAAGAGGAAAATGTAGATTGATATGATGCAAGGACATTGTGTGTATGTAAAAATGCTACGATAATACCCATTATTTTGTCACACGCATGTGTGCGTATATACACACACACACAGATGGGCTTAGGGGATATAGAAAAATATGTTTTTTCAAGAGAAAAACATCCTTTCAATGTTTTTAGCAATAATTTGTTTAGATAGTTTTCTCATTCCATTTAGAGACTAAAAATAGCATTTAGCATGACCCCCAAATGAAACTTCCATTTTCCTAGAATATGAGCTCCTTAAAATCATACCACGGACCACAGGAGAAGGGTTTCCTGAACGTAACTGTTGGGGATGAGCTGGTGAAACCAGAGGATTTGGAGTAACAGGAGAGTCTGGAATGTGGAGAAACAGTTTGTGTTCTTAGCTTACAAATAAATGAGATATTCTGGTAGCCTGTGCATTTCAACCTGCCTTTAATACTGCACAGACCAGAATCGGATGGTGTTCTCTCTGCTTAGCGTAGCACTTGCTCACACATGATGGGCTGTGGTGCGAGGCCTTCAGGTTTCTTGCAGATTCCATCGTGTTGTCTGTGGTTAATACGACCAGAGTTTCCATATGGAGAACGACATTCAAGGAAGGAGCTAACATTTTCCTTTGTGATTGACAGGTTATGAGTGCTTCTCTGGGGCTGCATTTATAAAAATGTATGTCCAAGAAGCTCAGGATAGTTCATGTTGTCCATTATTTCAAACTCCTAGCTTCTTTATGATGGGGACATTCAAAACGACACTATCTAGGCAGATGTGTAATGAGATGTGGCCAAATATAATCTCCACTCTTTTTGGTGGGCTAACACTAGAACCTCTCCTATCTAGTGCAAAGGTTGAGGTGTTTGGAGTGTGTGGATCCTCAGTCCTCTGTGAGGTGACTTTTATTTTTTCTTCTCCTTTTGCTGATTCTCTGAGAGCCGAGATCACCGCAATCTCTACCTTTTGTTACCTCGTGTGGTTTGTCCAGACTTCACTGTTGAAACTCAGCAGCTGCTGGAATTGCTGATGGCATGGTTTGACTGTTCAGGTCTATGGGAAACAGGAGGCAGGTATGGTAAGCTCCAGGTCCCAGGGACGTGCCCCTCCAGGGGATGAGAGAGCCAAGGAGAACGAATTAGTAGCTGTCTCTGATGGATGTCATTAGAAAGACAGGAAGCCGTTAGGGGAATAATTAGAGGCTGATAAAAGAACATCTGGGAACTGCGTTTCTTTTTTATGATGCCTCCCTCTAAGAGCGCCGTTGCAAACTATAGACAATGTCAGAAAGCTCAGTCAGTTTATGCTAATCCTCCGCTGTTCACCTTCAGCTCTGCAATGCGGCAATGGCAGCGTATGGTGGGACACAGTGAATGGTATTTCTGTTCCCAAGGACACAGTGATCTTTCTTCCATCTACATCTAGCATGCCAACAAAGCCTCATTCCCATCCCACCTGGTGTTTTAGTATTGAGCCACCCGAGCACCCTCACCACATTTAATGCCTCAGCCGGGTCAAATACAAAACAGGAAATGACAGCAGCGGTGTCTCAGGATGACAGGTAACTCCCCAGAGGAGGCAGGCACAGTAGCGTGGGATGGATGTGCATAGGAACCGGGCTGTGTTTACAGAAAATCATAGAGGAAAAACAACACCGTGGGAAGAAAATGCTTAAACAAGAACAAAGGCGTGCTGGCTGCCTCCCAGTAAAAGAAGGTGTGAGCTTAGAGAGATCTGTGGCAAAGAGGGCTGCCAGACTGACAGAGTGCATTCCCACACAGTCGTTGTGATCCTGTCCTCAATAAGGCCTGGAGGACTTTGCTAAGGCATATACATATTGAAGGCCTCAAGTTTGTAATGTATATATTTTTGCCTCTTCTAAAAAATCTTCATGAGGAAAGAGAGTAACGGGCTGCACTGTGTGTCACAGAAACCCAAGTGGGCTCCATTTCTCGTCTCTCAAGTGCAGGGCTGCCCCTCAGGCAGGCTGTTGAGGCACAAGTATAGCAATGGCTCTTGTCTTGTTCTCTTTGGTTCTGACCAGTCGACAGAATCAACTTATCAGATATGAGGTAGGCAGTTCTGGGGTATGAAGCTCCAGGATTTTATTTCAATGGTTGTTTTAAGACCCCAGCTTTGTCCTAACTATCACACTCATTAGACTCATCCCAACATAGTTACAATCACCAGACAGTGCAGATCTGAGGTCCAGTGTTAGCACAGCATGAGTCTGAGAGAAACAAACTTGAGTTGTAGATGTTCAAATAGCAGACCCTGGATGTTAGGTACTGTGGCTCAGATGTAAAGTGTCTCCCACATACTTGTGTCTTAGCACAGGGTTCCCAGATGGTGGTTCTGTTTAGGGAGTTGTGGAGACTTTGGGAAGTGGAGCCTAGCTGGAGGAAGTCCATCTTTGGGGGCGTTTAGAGCCTGACCCTGTTTCCTATCTGTCTTTGCTTCCTGATTCGTGGAAATGTAGCAAGCTGTGAGATAAGCTTCCTCAACAGCCAGAGGCCCAGCTGCTGTACCTTCCCCATCATGAATCTCAGAGTTAAAATAACCCTCCCCGTTCCCCAGATTGCTTCTTGTCAGGGTACCCTGGAAGTGATAATGTGTGTGGATGGAGAGCCCAGGTGTCTGCCTAGAATAGCGATGCTTCAAAGGAAGAGTGGAGACCGATGGGAGGGACAAAGGGGCCGTGTCTGCTCCTTCTACTAAAACAAAAATAGATAGGCTCCCTGTATGGGAAGGCAGGCGCAGCCAGAAATGGTAAGAACAGAGATGAGGGCTGAGTCAAACATGCTCACAAAGATCCTGGAGTAGCTTGCTAAAGCTGCTGGAACCAAACTCCTAAGTCTGTTGGTCTAAGCAGCACGGACTTACTCTCTCAGTCAGTCTCCCACTGCAGGGTGGGAAAAAGGGAGCGGCAGGACCATGTCTACCCCAGGCTTTGCTTCCTTGTGTGAAGTGGAAACATCAAGTTTCTTTGGAAAGCCAGTTCTGTCAAATGGTGTTTTGCCGGGGCGCACAGGTTGGAAGGATGTCTTGCTAAAGCAGATGCGCGAAAGGCTGTTTTCCTGAAGCAGACACAGGGGAAAGGATGTTTGGATATAGCAAACACATGAAAGGACCCTTGGTGAAGGACTATAAATGTGATCCCGCAGACAGTGGGAGACCATTTGGTTTGGTCCGCTCCACCTCTCTGTTCTTCACTAATGACATGCATGTATTGGTTCACCTTACATAACATTGTCGAGCTGAACTTGTGGTAATGATGTCAGACAGAAACTTGCCCAAGAACTGCTCATGCGGTTCCTGCTGCAGCTTGCTGCTTCTGGGGCCTCCCCTCAGGCCTGTTGTCCAGCCTGGTGGTTTCTTCAGGATTGAACTACAGCTGCCTGGTGTCTGCCTGCTGACAGGACCGGTCTGCAGCTGCTGAGTCGTATTTGGTGTTTGCTATGGAACTGAGCTGTCAAAGAAGATAGAGCTCTCCCCCAAAGAACTATTGCTGAACAGGTTTAATTCCCCCATATCCTGGTAACTTTTCTCTTCTACTACCTCCGCTGGGTGGTGGGCTAGAGGAGAGGTTGAACCCTTATTAAAAGTAGATTGCAAAAAATGTATACTTACACTTGTGCACGGCCAACTGTATTCTCATTGTGTCTGTATGGTCTTCTCTGCCATTTGCGGTTTAATCTCCCTTCTTGTAAGCTCACCAACCACACTGGACTCATGCTCAGACAAAAGGCCCAGTTTTACTGGAATTACTTTTGTAAAGACCTTCTCCAATACAATCATATTCTGAGATTCTGAGGCTGCAAGGTTTGGGGCTACAACTCAGCATGGAACTGTCCCAGTGACCCGCCTATAAGGAATCAAGAGGAGGGGCTGGGCTCAGATCTGCAAGTAAGCTCCAGTGATTGACGTCTCCTCTGCTCTTGGAGATCTTCATGAATGTCCACTTATTCCTTAAACATGACCTTTAGATCAGTAACCACAAATTGTTAACCTAGAAGCTACAAAGGCTCCTGGCCCACCCTGGCACGGAAAAAGCTGCATTTTGTTGGTTAGACTATCTGGTGTAGGCTCAACTTTCAGGGGTAATGAGAGACATTTGCACCTTGAATAACACTGGTGCACACAAAATAGTCATGGGAGAAATGTGGAGAGAGAATTTGGGGGTTACCTTGGCAATTAACAGATGTATAACACAATATTTAAACTAATCTACTAGAAAATACAGTGAGAACAAATTTGTAGGACAAGAAATTTCTCTCTTAAAATATCTAAATGGAATGCAGATTTATTTTAATAAAAATATCACTCTCAAGTTGCACCCAGAGCATTACAGTTGTGATTGCTTATCATATTTACAGATAAGCCAGTAATAAATATTTAAGCAAAGTTAGAAATTTTAGATTGAAAAAACCAGTTTGAAGGGAAAAAGTGAATCTTTCTCTTTTTACAAGAATTTCTTCTCTTTTTCTTTTCCTTACTTTATTTTAAATTGACATGGTGATTATACAAATCCATGAGCACTATGTGGTGTGTGTGTGCACATGTATGTGTGTATGTGCACATGTGCAATCAGGCATGCATGCCTGTAGCTGCACCAATTTGTAGAGAACAGAGGACAAACTCAGTTATTCTTCAGTTACCTCCCTCATGCCTTATTCCTTTGAGACTGGGTCTCTCACTGGCCTAGAACTGGGAGGTAGGTGAGGCTGGCTGCCTGTTCCCAATTGCCCAGCAACCATATCTACCATTTTTCACATGGATTTTAAAGATAAAATTCAGGTCTTCACACTTGCAAGGCAGGTACTCTGCTGATTGAGTCCTTTATGCTTCACAATCGAGATGTCTTGTTATGTGTATGATTATATCACAATCAAATCCTGGGAATGACATATCCTAATTTAATTGAATAGAACTGCTATTAGCTTCTTAAGATATTTCCAGATGCCCACATAGTGGAAATTCTGCTCTTGGTCTTTGCTCATGTCTCTCCATGTTGTTCGTACTTATCTCCCATCAAAACATACAAGGGCCCCTCCCTCATGCTTTCTCTGATACTAACGTCTGCAGTTTGCCTAATGGCCTTGTCTGCAGTCACTGAACACTTAAGTGCTGTCTGTTGTTTTGCTATTACAAATAGTGTTATAAGGGACAGACGTGGACAGAATATGTTTGCAAACCTTTGATGGATTAATTGATTGGTTCATTAATTGATTATAGTGTTACAGATCTAACCCAGGGACTCACACATACAGCCCGAGTGCTCTACCAGTGTTGGGGTAAATCTCCCAAATATGTCCAAGCAATGAAAACACAGCTCAGTTAATATGAATACAGGCTGTGCACCAAGATTGGGCAGATCTACCGTTACACTACTGTCTTCCACATCTATGAGACCCCTTAGGACTTGTGGATTCTCCAGGCTTCTGCTCCACTTTTCTTCTTCTTCCTCCTCCTCCTCTGTGTCCTCTCCTTCTTCCACTTTCTCCTTCTTCCCTCCCCTCACCTTCCACTCCACCTTCCCTTTTATCTGCCCAATCATCAGCTCTCTTTTATTTTTTAATTTTACAAATTAAGGTGGGAAGCAGGTTTATAGGAAATCACCTGAGTGCTGACTCATTCCTTGTTCACACCCACTCACAGGAGAACAGAATTAACATCAAATATAATTAGCCCCAGGGCTATCCACAGCATACCAGTGAATTACATCTCCAGCCTCTTTGAAATGTCTCTTTTCTTTAAAAAAAAATATGTATACGACTGTCTGACCTGCATGTGTATGTACCACATGCATGCAGTGCTGACAGGGGTCAGAACTAGAGTTACAGGTAGTTGTGAGCTACCCTGTGGGTACTGTTTGTTAAACGCAGATTCTCTGGAAAAGCAGCAAGTACTTTTAACTGCTGAGCATTTCTTCAGCCCATCTTTGTCATGTTCTTAAAAGCAAAAAACACACATATCATTTTGACAGTAGACTGTCAACACAAAGTTGAATTGTAATAATTTTGATTTGTAATTTTAAATTCAGCCCTAGAAATGTATAGCACTAAGGTCTCAAAAGCACACCATGCTGTTTTCTTAACAGCACCAACATCAATTTCTTTTCTTTGGACTATATCTGTCTAGCAGGCTAAAAATGCCACCATCATTACTTTTAAAACTGCTTTATATATTCTTCTCTGTGTGTGTGTCTGTGAGTTTAGGTCCATGCATGCCATTTGTATGCATGGAAGGTTTACATGCATGCATGCCACGGTGTGCATGGGAGGTTTAGTTGTATGCATGCCAAGTTATATAAAGGGGATCAGGTGAAGACTTCAGATGCTGGCCCTCACCTCTTCCCTTCCTGACCATCATTGTGTATGCCAGGCTAGCTGGACCACACAATTCACGGGATTCTCCTGTCTCTGCCTCTCATATCTCACAGGAGCAATGGGATTTCAGATGTGTGCCACAGTGCCCAGCTCCACCTCAGTACTGGGAATTTGATCTCAAGTCTGGCTTGTGCAGCCAGCTCTTACCCACAGAACCATCTCCCCAGGCCCACAATTAATTATCGTTTGCATTTCTTTAATTTTGAATGGCTAAAAACGTTTATATAATATTAATTCTTGGAGAATTTCATACAATGTATCCCGATCATATTCTCTCCCCATGCCTTCCCCAAATGCTTTCTCCCCAGAACTACCAGACTCCCCATCTTCTTTCCTTCCTTCCTTCCTTCCTTCCTTCCTTCCTTCCTTCCTTCCTTCCTTCCTTCCTTCCTTCCTTCCTTCCTTCCTTCCTTCCTTCCTGTCTTTCTTTTATGAGACACTCAGGGGGTAGGTGTCCTGCTCCTGTGACTCTCACCCTCTTTCCCTATGTTCCCTGAGCCTTAGCTGTAGAGGTTCTGTTGTAAATACATTTATTTGTGGGTGGGCACCCTAGGGCCAGTTGTTTTCTGCATTTTGACAAGATGTAGGTTTTTGTAATGATCTCGTTCTGCTGCAAGTATCTTTGACGAGTGCTGTGACAGCTACACTTCTCTGTGGGTGTAAGCTGAGCTTTTAGAATGAAGTTAGTGATTGTACTTATTCAGGGGGGTCGGGGGTAGTAGGCTCTCCTCTAGGCTCTATGGCCTCACTAGCCACAGGAAGTTGACTAAGGTTGAGTTTCAGGCATGAACACCATCTTATTGAGTGGTCCTTACATCCAAGTAAGTGACTGCTGGTTACCCCAGCATATAAATGCCTCTATTACACCTTTAAGGATACCTTCCCATACTAGCCCTTGTTCTGGTGTATAGGCACTACAATTAGATAGGACTACTGAGTTCTTTTCTCCCTAAGCAGCTTCATAGCTGCTGACACTATGAGAGTCAGTCCTCAGGGATGAGGTTCCCATTTCAGAATCAGGTTAACCCCTTCAAACCCTGTATCTGAAGTGTGTGGTGTCTTCAATGCTAGGGTTTTCCCTTCCTCTTTACCTTAGTGGAATGCACTAAGTATAATGGCTATAGCCTATTTTTCTTTGGAGGTCATTTGAACACCCTTGGAAAGAATTTTCTATAGCTATGTGTATTTTGGTTGCTGTGACAAATACTTGAGAGAATTATTGAAAGATGGGAAGATCATTTCAGCTCATGATTTTAGCTCCTGGTTGTATCACTGTATTGATGTAGGCTTTCATGGAGCAGAACATCCTGTCTGCAAATGCATGTGGCAGAGAAAAATTACTCACCTCACGACAGGCAGGAAATAGAGAGGAGAAGGCAGGAAGGGGCTGTAGTAAGTTACCACCCTTAAGGATATACCCCGAATGGTCCGCCCCCCTCAATACTGTCATATGCTTTGTCCTGTCCTTCAGCTATCTCTTGACCTACTAGCCAGTGGGGTTTGCTATCTTCAGCCTTTGTTACATTATCTATTTATCTACCTTTTTAATTTCTAAGAGAATTTGTTCCCAGTTCATCTTTATTTATTGTTTATAAATTTTAAATCTGTGAAATATTAAATCATAAAAAGTTGCTGAGTAATTGGCCAGAAATCTTGTATATACTTACAATATAGAAGTTTTAAAAATTGTGGTGTGTGTGTGTATGTGTGTTTCTATGTGTTGCAGGGTGTGTATGTCTCTCTCTCTCTCTCTCTCTCTCTCACACACACACACACACACACACACACACACACACACACACACACACACACACACACAGAGTTGTATTCACACATGCCAAGGCATGCATATGAAGGTCAGAGGACATGCAAGAGTCAGTTGTATTCTTCCACTGCATGGGGTCTAGGTAGTAAACTCAAGTCATTAGGGTTTGTGGTAAGTGCCTTTGTCTGCTGAGCTATCTTAGTGCCCTTAATTTTTTTTATAATATCGAATTTATTAGTGAGGCTTAAGAATGTTATATGCTAGTTTTAAAATCCTTCCTGAAATTAATATTGTAAATAATTCATCTGTGAATTTTTCCCTAGAACTTTGGTGTTATCAGTGTTTAATCTGAAGTGTTTTGGAGGGATGAGGGCAGGCTATGATTTCCTTCTACTCAAACAAAAAAAAACTGTAATTGTTCGAATACTACCTATTGAATAATTCATCAGCTCATATGGATCTATGGACTCCTTTATCCCACGCTGATTCTTATATATCCAGGGCCAGTTCTGTACTCAATCTATTTTTAATGATTCAATTTATTTTTCTACAGTATCAAATTAGTTTTAATTAGTTTGCCTCAAAGTAGGGCTTCTGGCTGAGGGAGGGTTCATGTTGGCAGGGGGAGGGGACGTGAGAAAAAGTTGGTAGGGGGTGAAAGGAATGTTGTCAAAATTAGATAAAAATGCAAACATGTGAAGTGGAGACTTTGCAGTTTCAGACTCTGAGGATGATCAACAAAGATAAAATGTTCCTTCAAGGAAGGATTGCCTTCTCTCCCCAACCCATCTCTTTGCCTCTCTGTTTCTGTCTCTCTGTCTCTGTCTCCATCTCTGTCTCTCTGTCTCTCTCTCTTTCTGTCTCTGTCTCTCTGTCTCTCTCTCTCTCACACACACTGATTTTACTTTAACAGAGTCACATATTTAGAAACAAGGAAAACAGTGTTTTAGCCCACATGTTCGAGCAACATCTGAAACTGAGCTTTCTATCACATCGAGTTGAAATATAAGGTTGAGAGTGTCATCTGTGTGCTACTTGACAGTACAGAGTGGCAGAGAGACCTGCAAGGACGCACAGGAAGACAGAGGTCCCCAGCTTGATCTGCATCTCGGCTGCACTGACAGTGCAGCAAGCACTCTGGGTCTGAGCAGGACGCTGTAGAACTTTCTATTCATTCTTGTTATCTTCAATGCCAACCTCGGGGAACTCAAACTGATAGAAGTGATGTGAGAGGGAGCTCTCCTGAGCTGAAGGATGCATACTGGAGAGCAAACCTCCCACATTCACAGGTCAGTGAAGGAAGAGAGAGATGGACCACTGCTGTCCGTCCCCGGGATGTGCACGACATTTGTGCTAACAGAAGCATCAGTCTTCCAAATGAGCAAAATCTCTGGAAAGGTAACTGTGTTTAAATAGTTATTTCATGATATGGAGAAGTCCTCAAAATGCTTTCACATAAGATATGACAAATGGATAACACAAACTTGGGTGTAGCATATAAAGGGAGAGGGATTGGCTAGCATGCCAGAGACCCTGGTTCTAATTCTCAGCATTGCAGATAGATAGATAGATAGATAGATAGATAGATAGATAGATAGATAGATAGATGTAAATAAATACAATTGTCTGTGCTTATATCATGGTGTGCAGGTCCTTCACTGGTCTATGAGTGGTACAAGGTCAGGGGAAACCCAGAGTTTGGTATGGAAATGTTGCCAAAAGTTACAGTTTTACCAGGAATCAAAGGCAAAATGTGACTCGATCTCTGTGAAGATTAGAAGCACTGATTGCATTAAGTCAAAACAGATTCTATTTTTTTCTTTAAATGGTTCACTTATTTTATTTATGCAAGTACACTGTAGCTGTCTTCAGACATCTCAGAAGAGAACATCAGGTCCCATTGCAGATGGTTGTCAGCCACAATGAAGTTGCTGGGCATCGAACTCAGGATCTCTGGAAGAACAGTCAGTGCTCTTAACCTCTAAGCTATCTCTCCAGCCTCCAAAACAGATTCTTACCCTCATGACATTTCTCTCCTGCTCCCACCTGGTGTAGAAGCTCTAAGCTGCAGTTTAGCCTCCAGTCAGTCGTCATGATTCCTGCAAGCACCAAACATTTCTGCGTGGGATTTGATTTTTTTTCTTTCTGGGATTTAAATGTCCCTGCCCACCCCATGTGTGTGTACACACATTTATGCGAAGGATTTTGAGGAGGACTAGAAGCTGTGTATAGGTATCATTCCCAGTGATTTGGAGGAGACATAGCTGCAAGTAGGAAAGAGAGTTCATAGGGTAACCCAGGGTAAATAGAAGGGAATACATTTTCATTAAGAGAAAAGTTGGCTGCCTGCTGTAGCTGTACAAGATTCGCCTCTGCTGCTGATGAAGTCTTTGGGCAGAAGGAGGAAGGAGAATGATAGTCTCCAGGCAGAGCAAGATCTCTGGAATCAAACGGGCACACAGCGTCACCATGCGTGGCTTTTATCTACAAGCCTCTCAGCCTTGACAGACACTCTTGCCATTCACCATCCATGACGATGAAACACGTGTGTCCTGTGGTATAAATTCACACCCTAGGATGTTCTTATTCTTATTAGAAGACTTAGAATTTGTATGTTCACAAAAAGTCCTGGGGTGCACAGTGACAGAAATGCCTAATTACACATGCAGAATAAGGGGCAGACAAGCATCCTGCTTCCTGTGTGCCCCCTCAGGTGGAGGGGGGAGAAATTCTCTCTTCTTCAAGGGAACCATGCTGGTTTACCGGTTGCATCCATAATTCAGAACTTCAGACATTTTGGGATCAATTCAGCCCAAGAAGTGGAAATAAACAAAGATTTAACTAGCTGTCTGAAGCTTGTAAATGATACAGTGGGGTCATGTTGTCAGGAAGTAAGGAAGTGCCTTGAAAGAATATTATTTTACATTGTGATTTAGTATTTGTATCTTAAAGAACAGTGACAGGGGTTATTTTAGCAAGTTCACGTTGGAACGTCAGGGGTATTCCAAGGAGAAAGGGGCTGGGAGAAGACTCTGCGTAAAGCACTTGCCATGCAAGTTTAACTGGACTGGAGTTCAGATCCTCACAACACACACAAGAGAACTCTGTGATCCCAGAACTCTAGACATAGAGACCAGGGAGCCCCATGGTCTAGTGAGAGCAGTGAAGAACACCTAATATCAACTTTGGGTCTCTATATGCTTTCAAATATGTGTGTATGTTCACATATATATGTGAACACATACATATGTGAACACACACACATATACACGTACA
Source organism: Mus musculus (assembly GCF_000001635.26). Classification (NCBI taxonomy): domain Eukaryota; kingdom Metazoa; phylum Chordata; class Mammalia; order Rodentia; family Muridae; genus Mus; species Mus musculus. The sequence continues at coordinate 69,321,889 of NC_000079.6, read as the reverse complement.
CACTCACAACATGCACATACAACATGCAGAGTAAAAAGGAAAAAAACACAGCCCCACTATTGGAAGGAGGAAAGAGGGAGCCGGATGCAGGGGAAACCTGGAGGAGGGCGCCTGCCTCAACTACTCAAGGAGGAGAGCTATGATACAGTCTCATCTTCTGTCACTATTCCTTCCTGAGAGAACCCCAGAGTGGGCATTATCGATTATTATTGATCAGTAGTAGAAAGTATTTGGATAACTTAATGTGCTCATAACTGTATGCACCTTTAATTTTGCTACTATAAAGCTTTATATTGCAGATTTAAATATGGATTCTATGACCTGGGGATCTTGTTAAATTGCAGTTTCCTATGTAATTGGTCAGGCAATCTCTGAGGGTTTGCACTCCTCTGAGGCTCTTATGTGATGCTATGACCTGAAAAGAAGCTCTTGAGTAGTAAAGCTGACTTCTTAGGCAGAGGCAGGAGCATTACAATCTCCTACCTATGAGTCCTACACATCTGGGCTTGACTGTCAGGAAGCAGTCACATTAGCTTGCATCAGAATATATAGGAGGATTCATAGACATTCTACTCTGAAAAGAAATGAGGAGCTTCTATCACAAAGGAGCACAGGAGAAGGGCACAGGAGCAGACAGATGGGCCAGGCCAAGCAGCTGTGGATGCTTAGTTGTGATCAGCATTGGCATCCAGAAATGAAAAGATAAGTTCAGCCACTGGAGCTTGAGGAGGACAGGACATGCCCACAGGCTTGCTTGCTATGAGCAAGACTGAAAACAAAACAAGTTCAGGAAGAAATACACATAACCAGGGCTCAGGTGGCAGGTGAGCCAGAGTTTCTTGGTCTGGATATAGTACACTTACTACTAAAGACTGCTCCTCATGTACCTCAGTGGGCATGTCTAGAGTGGGATTTGCCTTCCTACATCCTCACTCAACATCTCGCACAGCCTGGGCTGGGAACCACTCATGCATAGCAGGCGGTGGCTGAAGGAGGCAGATAGCCGGAAAACAGGAAGACCATAAAGACTAGCTGGGGGCTGGGATTAGGAATGGACAGTCATAGTGATGCCAAGGGTCTGTCATGGTTTGCTTTTTATTGCTGTGATAAATACCATGGCCAAAAGCAACCTGATGAGGAGAGGGTTTAGTTAATCTCACAGCTTGTAATCCATCACTGAAGAGAGCCAAGGAAGGAATTTGAGGCAGGAACTTGGAGGCAAGAACTAAAGCAGAGTCATATATATATGTATATATACACATACATATATAGTGTGTGTATGATATATGTGTGTATATGTTTGTGTGTATATAGACACACATACATATATACATATACATACACACATATACACATACATATGCATACTCTGTTTCAGAAACAAAGAATGAAGTAAAATAAAATAAAGGGAAGGGAAGGGGAGGGAAGGAAAGGAAGGAAGGAAGAAAGAAAGGAAACCAGGCTTGCATCCATGCCAGTCTCATGGACACCTTTCCTCAAGTGCATGACTTTTGTTTGTGTCAAGATGACAAAATAACTAACCAGCACAGGGTCTAAGTGAGCCAGAGGTCAGGTCTTGTGAAAATATGGTTTTTCTTGACAACCAATTGAGACTGAGGAATGTTGGTGCAGAAAATGGGGATTATAGAAAACACTTCTGAAGTAGGATTAAGGAGCAGTGTTGGGTAGGACCAAGTGTCCTCACTCTGGGGTTCTAAGACAGTGATGGAGCATCTCAGCAGGTTCTGAGCAGGTGTAGAAGGAGCATATCATGAACTCACTCTCCAGCTCCATAAGAATCCATCCCAAACACAGCCCAGGGCTGACTCTGAGCTCAGATTTGCCATGTATCTGAATGTGGAAGCAAGCCTCCAGTGGCCAGACACAGGGCTCTGTCTGGTCATCTGATTTTCTGGCCTTCCTTGCCAGGGTCAGCACAGTTGTGAAGCAGTATGCAGAGAGAATCTCTGGGGGTCCTTACCAGCAAGAGGTTATGCTGGAAGCAAGGATATGACAAAGCCTCCCATCTGACTTTTGGGCCTGTGTGGAGTGTGCCTCACGGTGGGTCCTTCTGAGGAGCCATGTGCAGCAATTAATTCACTGCTACTGTGACTTCAGCAGCATGGATGACTATGGCCAGGACCTGCAGGAGAAATAAATAAAGGAGGAGGGATTGAGATGTGTTTCCAGTAGTTGGGGTGAAATAGCTTTAAATTAGGAATAAAGTGTTAGGACTAAAAATTAGAAGGCTGCTTCAGTTACCAGCTTTCGCATAAGAATTGCATTTTGAGACCTAAAACAACCTTCCTGAAGTCCCTACTTGAACACGAGAAGACGATTCATTGAAAGAATATTCATTTTTCCAGGGCTTTGGGAATATCAGCTCTGCAGTCCATGGCCCACAGCTGCTCAAACAGGGTGAAAGGGTCTGACCAGAGGAGCCCCTGAGTTAGGTTATATGGAAAGCACCAGGATTACACTGCAGAAGAAAAGGCATAGGACAGATAGGGAGAGACATCTCTATGACCTCTGAGTGGCCCAGGCAGACACAGGCTTTATGGAAGACTTCAGAATTCTAGGCACACCAGCCCTCTTGTGTTAGTAGAATAAGAATTTGTGTTAGTGAGCCTGTCCATTGTGACCCATCCGATTCCTCTGTGAGCTACAACATTCACATCACATTTGTAAGTCTTGTGATCTGGTGTACTGTACCTATGTGGCCCAGACTTATTGCTAATCCTTTCATGCTGCAATCTAGGCACTGTGTCCTTTTCCTAAAGACCCCTTGCCTGCCACTGGTTAATCCCTCTAACTGTTCAAGTGGGTGCATCATGCAAGCATTGCTTGCAAAGCCTTCCTTCTCTAGAGTCTCCTTTCCTACAGTTGACTTCGAAGGAAGAGCAGTCTACACTCAGGATCTCTGCCACTCTGGCTCCTGTTTGGCTGCTTTCTGCCCACTCCGTATCACTGTTTCCCTGTCTCTTTCAGCGCAGATGTTGACCCTGTTGCTTCCAGGTCCCCAGAGACTGATTGCTTATAGTTCATTGCACTGTCACACTAGAGCCTACTTTTTTTTGAATCTTGTCATGTTAGACATGTCTGGTTAGTCACTTACCTCGGAGCCCTTGTAGACAGTCTTGGCGGGTCTTTTTCCTGCTTCTTCATTTCACTTATCTGTTTTACTCTTTGCATTCCAAAGAGTTCTTTTTTGTTCTTGTTGAAGTCAAACATTCCTGTGGTTTCAATTTCCCTCTCTCTATAGCTTTATAATTATGGTTGTCTCAAATGTCTGTGCTTTTTACTATGCAGGGACTGACGACCTTCCATCACTGAAGTAAACACCATCACACATAACTCAGCCCAGAGATTCATGCTTCTCTTCTAAGGTTTCTAGACCAAATAGCTGAGATGATTCTTTCATAGCCAAACCAATAAACAGACCCCACTGACCCTGGCTTGTATGTTTCTCTGAGAAGCCATGTAGCCATGATGACTGACAGAACCCTGTGTTTAATTGTCTGTTTATTTATCTGCAATCTTTTTTCACTGTGGATTTTCTCTGTCTTGATTATATGTGGCTCCTGATTGCCTTAGTGTCTGGTTTGTACATGAAGGAAATGCCTTTTGTAAAATACAAAGTGTTCTGCTGTTTCCTATAAACCCTGATACCAATTGTCTTCAAAGAAAACAGACAAATGAGTGAAGAGAGGACAGCAAACTCTTCAAGGGCATGGCTAGATCTGAAATTGCTTGTCATCCTACCTCCCAGGACAACTGTTTAGCTTCCCTCTCATGCTGAGTTATGAATTAGGGCTTGTTGCAAGTCAGCTGCTCATTAGAGGTGTTACTTTCTCTATCCATGGCCTTCTCCAGGCTGCTGCCGAGGCCAGCAAGCTCCTAAGGGGAGGTGTACTCGGCCCCTGAACATCACAAGTCTGAGGCTAGATGATTAATTAGAACACTTGTTCTTGGCATATCTGTGGGGTTTCTGTCAAGAACACCCTTGATGCGGTTGTCTTTTCCTTGATGCCATTGTAACAGTGGACAGGTGATTCTGACAGTCCTGTGGCAGGCTGCTCTAGGGAGGGCATCCATCAAATGAAAAAGCACTATGATAGGACATATGTACTTTAGGGAAGAGGAGGAGACTGCAAACTGGTAGCATTATTGTTTAAACTCAAGGATGTAACACTCTTACAGAAAATGTGGAGACATTCACACGCACAGCACTATTGTACTGTATGTGGCACGCAAGCAAAAGAACCACACAGAACAGCAGGGTTGAGAGAGTTTCCATAAGGAGGAAACTGCTTTGAGGTTCTTCAGCGGTTTTGGATGACCATCGTCCTTGTGGGAAGGGAGTGATACACCACAAGTGGTGGTGACAGAATCACAGATGAAAGGAAATATGATGTTGTTCCAAGAAAGGGAGAGTGGGGATTGAATTTAGATGACTGTGGTGAAGGCATGAAACTGTGAACTGAAATAAATGTCTGCCATAGGTCTATGGAGTAAGCTTCTCCAAGATGCATCTATCTTTATTTTAAAACTTATTTCTATTGCTTATTAACCCAAATAACAGAAACATTGGACAGATGTCTGGCATGCATCATGGTACTGGTGTTCATCTTAACATGTTATTATGGGCAATATTTCCTCAACTTTATATATATATATATGTGTGTGTGTGTGTGTGTGTGTGTGTGTGTGTGTGTATTTATAGATATATCAACTAATTTTAATCTGAAGATAAACATTAGATAGGCTTTTTGCATCCCCATGGTTCTGAGATCTGAGATGACAACGTGTTTCCCTTTTGTCATATATATAGCAGGAATAAACTGGAACCCAAACACCATGCTGGGTATCTCCAGGGTACACACTCTGCCGCCAACTCTCATGCCTCTATTAAGATGATAAAGAACTTTGAGATTTATTTTGGAAACTGAAATGAGTCATGCAGTTAGATTAGTGCATATAATGAGTTTAAATTTGTTATTGGTATGCAAAAATATTTTCTTCAGCTGTTTGTATATATCTGAGTATGCACATACACAATTTGCAGGCTTAAATGGTTTGCCTTCACACTAATTATGACTTTTGCTGTGCTAGGCTTCTTCAGTAATTATGATTTTTTACTACACATGTAATGGTAATTCAAAGGTAAATTCCATTCTGACAGGCATCGTTGGAACACACAGTTGCTTACAAATGCAGAAAACTGTGTAATAGTCTGTTTCCAACTGTGCAGAAGGGTGGTTCACCAAGCCTACAGTTATGGCCTGAAGGGCCAGTCCTTGAGGCCAAGACTCTTAGTTGCATGCTGTTTTGCGTCATAGTTCCTGAGGAGATGTGAATATCTACTCACCTCAGAGAGGGACATGAAGACAGATCAAAGTTACAGAACTACCATGGTCTAACTGGAGAACTAGTGAGTTTGTTGGGGTTAGTTGCAGAAGCATCAGTGAGCTGTGACCTACAGGAGTAGGTATCAATACAAGGACAGCTGTACCACCCAAGACTCAACCAGCATAGGTGGTAAGTCTTGACATCTGGAGCCCTAGAGCTCCCTGTGCACCTAGAGGATAGCATGTGGGTAAGCATCTTCTACCCTCAGCAGTTCTACCTACCCAGATAACCTTGGGGTAGGGGGAGGATCCTTGTGAATCTGGTGAATCTTAGAGATTTTCTAAGACTTCTGAGCTGTTCCACTTCCCGAGTCTTAATGATCAATACAGAAGAAATGGCCACACAACTTGTGCCTACAGGAGATTACTCATAGACCACAGTCTCTGATGTCCAGAGAAGGTGTCAGGGGATGGAAACATGGTCATCACAGCTCAGCCACTTTTGGACAAGAACTTCCTCATCTATTTATGTGTAAGGTCAGACAAAGGAGATGCTGGTGGCTCATGTGAGTCCAGCTTAGTTTCTGACTGAAAGGTCAGGCTGTAGACTTTCAGTTATAAAGCCTCTGTCTTAGGGTTTTGTCACTGATAAAATACCATGACAAAAAGCAATTTGAGGATAAAAGGGCTTATTTTATTTTACATTTCATCAGGGAAGTCAGAACAGGATCTCTATGTAGGAATCTAGAGGCAGGGAGGAGAGGCTTTGAAGGAGTGCTGCTTACTGGTTTGACTGCTCAGCCTGCTTCCTTCCTTCCTTCCTTCCTTCCTTCCTTCCTTCCTTCCTTCCTTCCTTCCTTCCTTCCTTCCTTCCTTCCTTCCTTCCTTCCTTCCTTCCTTCCTTTCTTTCTTTCTTTCTTTCTTTCTTTCTTTCTTTCTTTCTTTCTTTCTTTCTTTCTTTCTTTCTTTCTTTCTCTTTTTCCAATTTTTATTAGGTATTTTCTTCATTTACATTTCAAATGCTATCCCGAAAGTCCCCTATACCCTTCCTCCGTCCTGCTTCCCTACCCACCCACTTCCACTTCTTGGCCCTGGTGTTCCCCTGTACTGGGGCATACAAAGTTTGAAAGACCAAGGTTAGCCTGCTTTCTTATAGCATGTAGGACCACTTGTCCAGAGGTGGCATTGCCAAGTATGAGCCGGGTCCTCCCATATCAGTCATCACCTAAGAAAATGCACCACAGGACAATCTTTTGAAGACAATTTCTCAATTGAAGTTTCCTCTTCCAAAATGAATGAAGCTTGTGTCAGGTTGACATAAAATTGTCTATCACAGTCTTTGAATTCCACAGCACACTGAGTTTGCCACTTTCCTTGATGAGCTCTTGGACATGGATGACCTGTTCCTCATCCATGCAGCTCAGAAAGAAGCAGAACGTGCTCATGTGAAGCAGTGGCTTTCCGTTCTTTTGTTTGAAATCCCACATCATGTGAAAGTCCCAGACATGTTATGCATTTGTCACTGAGTACAGCTAGATGAGGTTTACCCTTCTTTCCCTCCACATATACTTCAGGCACTGACTGTAACCCGGAAGCTGTTCTAGGTGCTGAATGTGGGAGATGGTGAGGGAGGTGAGCAATGCATAGCCAGAGCTGGGTTAAACATAAACCATAAGAGGTTAGCTATTGGAGTATAAAGATGTGAAGAATATACCCAATATGGGATGTTAGAGATTTAGATGCTGTTTGAGGACTCACTGAATAAAGTATACAGAAGGCTTTGCTTTATAGTTGAGGTCCCAGAGACACAGAAGAAACAGAAAAGAACATGAGAAACACACAAAGGTCCTGGGGTAGAAAAGGGCTTATTTCAGTAATAGAAAGGATCAAGGGACATTAGAAGGGAATTCAGTAGAGTCAGCTGGAGAGTCTGGAAGATGTCTAGGTCCCACAGAAGCAAATACTTCTGTTTTGGATTTTCCCCTATTCCCCAATTTTGAAAATTATTGTCTTCAGAAGTCTTTGCTCCTCTCTTCATACATCTGAAGATGACTTTTGAAAGACATCTTTTTGAAATAGCTGACAACATAAGGTCACTTTTCTATTTTTTTAAATGTGTAATTAAGCAATAGAAAGACTTTAGAGTGTTTGGCTGAACTGCTACATCTATTTTCTTTCTTTCTTCCTTGAAAATTAAAAATTATTGCTTTCAAATAAGTGTCAGAGATTGTTAATGCCACCTCGGACAGTGCCACAAGTTTGAAAGGTGTGACAAGAACAATCCAATTCTCATTAATAGAGATGGAGAGAAAGAAAAGGAGCAGCTCAATATTAATTCTCACCTTAGAGCGATGAGTATTCAACAGCTAAGCCTCTGTCTGCAGACTATAGGACACGGGGAGAGCAAATAGAACCCAGAGACACTTTATGATCAAACATGACTGCCAAACCCAGGGATCAGGCTCGTCTTTGTTGATAATTCTGGAGAAAATACAACTTTAGGGCTGTGTAATTGAGTGAGATTTCATTCCATTATCAGGCACTTTGAGCTTTTAAGATGTGGGCACTGTGGGGCATCTAAATGCCAAGTAAGTTTGCGAGGGGCCGTTGATTTGGACTGGTTTTCATACTCTAAACCCCAGAAGATCAGACCAAATAAAAACACAGTAAACTTGGGAAAGGGACCACCCAATCAAGCTGAAATTTGAGATAGGACAGCTTTCCCAATGTAGGAGAGTTATAACCACCAGTCCTCAGGTGACAATTTTACCTTGCTTCGTATAAGAATTTTTTTCTGCTTTACTTTATAGCCAAAGCCACCTTTAAGTGATCAGTAGCCTCATGCTCCTTATTTCTATTTTCTTCAGTCCATTTTTATTGACTACAAAAACAATCCTCTCTACTAGCTCACTGGAACACATTTTAGTTTATAGAAAGAGAGGTAGCTTGATTCTAGAATTCAAATGAAACCCAACTATATCCTTAGGTGAGCTTTGCCGTACCTCTTGACAAAAGCACAGGGTGCTTCATGACTCGCCTGGATCTTTTTCTAAGGAGACTAGACAAAAACAGCTGCTGTGCTCTAAGACGCCCATCTTACCCAGCTTTTAGATGGAGATTTCTTAGTTCACTTGAAGCTGTAGAAACTGCTTTGTCAGTCCTGTGGTCTGGACCCAGGTGGAGGCACTCAAGAGGCTCGGTACCTGGTGTTCACTCTGGCACGGCCAGAGTCGGATTGTGTTGTTACTTAAGTCATTTTAGATGCATAAACATGGGTTATCAGAAAGAAAACCTGTAAAGCCAGAATAGAACTTCCCATCAGGCTTGCTCTGATAGCCTGTGTCAGAAGATGAGTGAGTGCATCAAATGGATGCTGGTCCTTGATGACCTCAGCCACCTGTGGAGTGAGATTGGAGAACCCTTGTTCCAACACAGGAGGATGTTAAACATTTTGTTTAAGATTTTAGACAATTTAAGCACTGTAACTCAAATGGTTTTGACCCTAGAGTTCATTCTCTTCTATTTCTGGACTGAGGTAGCACTAAAGTCCTTGAAGTTTAGACAAAATTTTAAATCTATAGGTAAGAAGATAACTTCAATGTACACTTCAAATACCTCAGGACATTATCAATTTATTAGGTATCTTGCAATAAAAATTTTTGTATGACTGGTGGTATCTTGGTGGGTTATGTGTCTCATGAACGATTGACAGTTAGAGCAGGGGTTTCTGCCTATTTATTTGTGAATGGAAGAGTATTGGACTTGCATTCCAGTGTCCTCACATTTGTAAGTGCACAGTGTAGTGGGAAGTATAGTCACAATGTGTTCACCTTATTTCACCGAGACTTTTTCCACTGTGGAACAGATCACGATTTCTTTCTTTCCTAGTCTCTATCAATAGGTATTCCCACCCCAAGCTTCTGTCAGTCTGACCATTTTAATATCTACAAGTGGGGTCATGCAGTACTTGGCCTTCTATGCCTGGCTGATTTCACTCAGCACAATGTCTTTCAGGTTCATCTGTGTTATCAGAGGTAGCAGGATATACCTGTTTTTAAGGCTAATAGCATTCTGTGTATTTGTCTCCTATAATTCCTATGTTTACTAATCAGGAGACCTTTAAGGTTGTTTCTGATTTCAACTGTTGTGAACAGTGTTACAGTGCACATGGTTTGTGATCTCTATTCAATATTCTGATTCCAATTCTTTTGAATATACATCCAGAAGCGAGACTATTTGCATTCTATGGTAACTACATTTACTCACATTCTCACAGTGATACGCAAAGGCTTATATTTTACTGCATTCTTGACAAAACTTCTATTTTATTTTGCTACTTCTGTGAGCTTAGTTTTTATGGCCCACATTAGAGAGGTTTCTTTTTCCTGAAAAAAAATGTATAATTTTTATAGTATAGTATATTTTATATATTTATAGTATATTTTATAGTATATATGTACATATGTACATCTATATCATATATATCTATATCTATCTATCTATCTATCTATCTATCTATCTATCTATCTATCTATCTCCATCCCAATTGCTGTTCTCCCTCCCTGTCCCTCCCTTACCAAGTCCCCTTCCCTTCCCTTACCAAGTCCCTTCCCTTACTCTCTTTCCTTCTTCTATGAGAAAGTGGGATGCCCTGTGTATACTCCAACCTTGAAACATCAAGTCTCTGCCAGATTAGGCACACTCTCTTCCACTGAGGCCAGAAAGAGCAGCCATGAAGACTGAGCTGCCTGTCAGACAGGTGTTTTGCCAATACTTCCCCAATCTTCATGTTGCCATGGCAATGCTGTTGATGACAATCACCTTTGCTAAGTAGAAGCTTTTAGAATTATGTAGTCCTGTTTAACTTTGATTTGTGGTTTGAGTTTTGGGTGTTATATACCAGGAATCACTATCCATACCAGCATTATGAAACTTTTATGTTTTCTACTACAAGTCTTTGAAGTTTTCAGGCCTTAGATATAAATCTTTGATCCATCTTGAGTCGAAGGAAGATAAGGATCCAATTTATACTCTGTGTTCAGTTTTCCTATTCCTTTTGTTAAACAGGCTTTCTTGTCCCCATGGTGTCTTCTTAATACCGTGTTGAAGATTAATGGTTCTTGTATGTGTTTCTGGGCTTACTATTCTTTTTCTCTGGTCCTTATGTCTACTTTTAATTTAAAAAATTCAATAGTAAGAATGGCAGTCATTATGATCTATTCCAAAATGGGTATATGCCAAGTTTTTATGATGAGAAAATAATATATATCAACTGTAAAATACTACAAAGAAGAAAATAAAAAAAAAACACTGGCAACGTCATCACTTGGATTCCATCAATGCTGTCTGCTTCTGCTAAGGCATTTTGTCTATCAAGTGACTTATTTTGTTTTCATCAATGCTTCATTGACAGCAGAGGAAACATGCACTCCACTGTTCCAAATTGGTGGTGGCATCTTACTCTGATAAGAGTCAAGGCTACCCTAACCGGTCTTTACTCTACACATGACTTTTCATTTAAAAAAATACAGTCACAACTCCAGCAGGGATCCACTGAGAACCTTCAGGCCACTCTGGGGAAGAAAGCAGGTAGCTAAACTCTGGATGACCTTTATCTCTCCCTCCTGTCCTCTAAACCCAACACTCCTACCTCACTCCATCTCTTTAGGATACAACCTTCCTCTCTGCCCTCATCTCCAGTGGATCACATGGATACTCTCAAGTCTTCCTTCCCACTCATGTTATCCTTCCTTCAACTCTAGCAGGCATTTCCTGGGAACCTGTGAAGCCTAACTGAGATGCAAGTGGGCCAGAGACACAGGTAGGTGAGCTTCAGGACTTCACTCTTCCTCCTTTACTCCAAATCTAATCCCCAAGTTTCATCCACTCTGTAGCAGACTACCTGTTATGGCCTCTCCTCACTCTGTGCCCCAATTCCCAAGGATTTAAGCATATCCTGGGTGGAACACCATGCTTTCCTCCCTTCTTGTAACACTCCTTATCCCATCCCTAGCCCATTCCCATTCCTAAGTGTCAGCTTCCTAAATCTAGAAACACATTTTATTACTGTGAACCTTCAGTGACCACCCCGGGAAGAATCCCAGATGAACTTCATACCAGGCAACAGAGAGTCACCACAACATCCTGAGAAACAGAGGGAACAACAAAATCCTAAGAACAAAACACCAAACCAACAAAGACAACACCAAATATCAGCATCTAGAATTAAATTCTACTCAAACCCAGATGCCTAAACCCAGGCCAGCATAAAAGCACAATCAATAACAGCCAGGACAATATGTGTCCACTAGAGCCCAGCAATGCTACTCCACTAAGCCCTGAGAATTGAAACATAGCTGAAACATATGGCAAAAACCTTAAGAATAAGATAGCCTTTATGACTATGATAGAGATCCCTAAGGAGGAGATTCCCTTAAAGGAATCTATGAAAACACAAGCAGTAGAAGGGAATGAATAAAACAGTTCAAGATGTAAAAGCAGATATGCGATCAATGAAGAAAAGCCAAACTGAGAGAAATCCAGAAATTAAAAGTGTAGAACTTTGAACAGGAATCTCAGAGGCAAGTCTCACAAGCAAAATACAAGAAATGAAAGAACTCTAAGTCCTTGAAGACATGATAAAAGAAATGGATACCTTGGTCAAAGAAAATAATAAATATATATAAAAAGATCCTGCCACAAAGCAACCAGGAAATTTGAGACACCATGAAAAGTCCAAATCTATGAATAATAGGAAGAAGAAAACCAGGTCACAGGCAAAGAAAATATTTTTAACAAAATCATAGAAGAAAATTTCCCTAACCTAAAAGGTTATGCCTATCAAGTTACAGGATACCAAATAGATTGGACCAGAAAAGAAATTCTCCTCATCACATAATAATCAAAACACTAAATGTACAAAGGCAAAAATCTTAAAAGCTTCAAGGGAAAAAGTTTAAGTTTCATATAAAGGCAGACCAATTAGAATTACACTTGATTTCTCAATGGAGACTCTAAAACCACAAAGTCCTGGGCAGATATCCTAAGAAACAACCCATGCCAGCCCAGACTACTATACCCAGCAAAACTAACCAATATCTCATTTGACTTCAGGCCCATTCCACGAGATGGAATCAATAACCAGCATTGCTTTGATGAGCAAGGGCATGAGAATTGATAGCCCAGGGACTTTGGGTAAAACCAAATACTACTATTCTAAAAGAGCCAAAAATGTAGCAATAAAATGACTCCTAATGATATTCTACTATACTCACAGATCAGTGTCTTACTCAGCCATCATCAGAGAAGCTTCCTCCTGCAGCAGATGGGTACAGATACTAAGATGGACAGCTGGACATTATATGGAGAGCAAGAGACCTTGGAACACTTAGCTATAAACAGGATGTCTCCATCAAATCCCTTAGGGCTCACATAATCCTGTGGAAGAGGAAGAGTTTAAGGAATGGAGAACACCAAGAAAGCAAGGCTCATTAAATCAACAGAATTGGTGCACACCTGAGCTCTGAGACTGTGGCAGCATGCTCAGGACCTGCACAGATCTGTACTAGGTGTGGTCCAGAACTGAAAAGCGAATGAGATACATATCCCATCCCAAACCCAGAAGCAATCTCTAGTGATAACCACTTGCAAATGAATACTTAGTTTTCCCCAAGGGAATCTCTTCTCAGTGGGGAAACAAACTACCCTTAAGGGTAGGCTGTATGCCCTGCAGTAAATGGACAACAGAAAATGAACTCTACAGCATCATTGAAGACTCCTTTCAGGGCCCCTGTTTTTTATAACTTTATCTCTTTTTATCCTTGCAGGTCCTTTGGGTATATTATGGCTTCCAATGTAGCGTTTTGATGGGATTCCCAAGTGGGTGGACTGTGGGTCTCTGCATTTATATACATTTTTGTGCTCTACCCCCTTTTGTCTTTTTCCATTCTGTTTGTTTGTCCTGTTCCAATGTGTTAGTTTTTATTTTTTTAAATTTAACTTAAATTCATTATTATCTCATAGATGCCTGTTTTTTATAATGAGAATTAAAGGGGGTGGGTTCAGACAGGAGAGGAAGTGAAAGGATAGGGAAGAGTAGAGGAAGGGAAACCACAATTGGGATATATAATGTAAGAAAAAGTCATTTTCATACAAAGAAAAGAGGAAAAATAAAATTAAAAGTAAAAATAAAAAATATAATCACATAAGGAAATTTTATTTTCTCCATTGGTATAGAAAACTAAGAACTCTTAATCATTTATTAATTATGTTTATAATTAATATTATAATATGTAATATAGTTATATTTAGTAATTAATAATCATATAATATATAAATGCATATAAAATAAATAGAATATATTATATGTAATATATTAATATATAACATAATATTATATGACATGTTAGTGTATAATATGTATGTATTTATATACATATACATATACATATACATATACATATACACACACATATATGCATATATATTTCACCTAGAGGTTATATCTACTTATCCCTTTACTCTTAACACGAGGCATGCATCTAATAGGAGTATATATTTAACTGTGTAATAGATAAAAATGTGAGGTTTTTATTTCTGCAAAATGGTTCTGTTATGTTGTGAGGCCCACAGCAGAGATCTTATTATATTTCTATGTGTTTCTTTCAGTTTTCACCAGACTGATTGCAGTTAATGTTCTCAGTGTGAATAATCCTTTGACAACAGGATTAGAGAAAAATAATCTGGTTACAATATACACTCAGCATGACTTATCTTAAAATATGTCTAAATTTAAAGTGTAATAACTTTCCAATAAGAAAAATCCGTTTGCCAGAAGCCTGCACCACACATACCCGCTTGAAACCTTCCACCAGGGTTTCCACTAATGAGTTTCTATATTCTCATGGCTGTAGATAAACAGCTTTTCATTATGGAGTGAAATTGACGAATATGAGCAATTATACATTCTGTGTATGAAGAGTGAGACTTATGCTTTGAGAGCAGCCCAAAGACACACTCATGTCAAGTATTAAATGGTTAGAAAGGCTGAGAGGCAAATGTGTCAGTTCAGAGAAGAGCATTCGCAGGTGGCAGCCTTGGTGGGCTGGGGCAGCACCACATACAGCCATTGCTTCATTGGGTTCAGCTGAGCGCTGGTTTAGGATGTGAGCCCTGCCCAGGCAACATCTGAGATGCTTGCCACACATAAAATGTCTTCAAACAGAGTCCCGTTTTTGTTCTTTAAAATATCAGGAGGTGTATTGTGCAAACCCCCAAAGAAAAAGGCGTTCTGTACCTGACCGTTGTTGGTAGGTTGGAGCTGTTTATCCACAGTGGTAAAACATCCTTGGAAGATGCTTATTATCTTTGTCAGATTTAAATGCGTGGATAGAAAATTGGCAAGCCCTCCTTTCTGACTTAATGATTCTTTTCACTCACTTTTCTGATAAAGACAGGCTGATTGTCAAGAACCATGGAATTTATTTCAGTGCCATAAAGGCCAGTTTAACATTTAAAACTTGTTTTAAGAAAATTTATAATTTCTTCTAGTGAGCAGCTCAGAGTAATGACAAATTTAAATGTGCTTCATATATCTGTTTTCAGCAGTGTTGGGATGGAAGCCAGGACCTTGTTAATGATAAGCAAGCCTTCTTCCAATGAACCATACCTCAAGGTCATATTTTATATTTTTAGGATAAACAAGTCTATGGGAGTAATTTTTTTTCTTAATGGTGTGATTTTGTGTGCCTTTACATTAAATTTCTTCTTATCACTAAACTTCTACAATTAAAGAGGGTAAACTTCATGCAATCAGGGGAGTAAAGAATATATGCACCATCTCAAGCAACATAGTTTTAATGGCAATGACTCTGAAGGATACACTTGTGACTTTGTAAGTGCAGTTCAGGCTACTCTCTCGTAACTTAGAGGAAGGTCTTCCAAAAATTTGCAAAGAGATGGTTGTCTGAGTTCAGATGTGGATGTCGCTCACATTTGTAGTGGTTTCTGTCAGGTCAGCATGGATCACAGCCAACATGTCATTGCTCAGTAATCTGCATCCCACAGCCCTTGACCAAGATGGGATACCAGGGGAGGAACCAAGTAAACAAAGAGGACAACATCAGCACACATTGTTAGCCAGTGCAAGCCACTGCCTGTGGTCCACAGGTACACTCTCATTCAGCATGACTTGCCTGTCTTGGTTCCATCAGTACTTGCCTGCTTGGGTGGTTTTCTCTCTGTCTCAGCCTCTTCTGATGGTAGGAGGAATTTATCATCAGGCAGCTTGGATACTAAGAACATGATTGGTTCTCTTCATACAACGCAGAAGGCATGAGCAAACCTCTTCCAGGGCAGAACAATACTTCAAGAATTACATCATTCCTCAGCCAATTCCTGGACACATTTGGAAGGGTGAATGCTGAGTATCTGTCACTGGAAGAACATAGGTATATGTAAATTATTTTCTTCAATTGAGCTTCTAGGAATGGTTGCCTTAAAATATCGTAGGTGTGAATAATATCTGTACTCCTGTTCATATTGCAGCCTTACCATGTGTGACCCTGAGATAAAACACCTGTACAGTTTACTAGGCAAAAATTAAAATGATTAATATACTCCAATCTAATAGATTGTCTAAAGTCCCTGCAGTACAGGGAGGTTACACCATGTTCAGCAGGTGGGGAGCTTCTGCCTCTGCCTATTTTTCTTCTCCGTTCATTCTCCACAATCATCAAATTTTCAAGTTGAAATTGTTTTCCTTCCTGTGGTGAAATCTAGATCATGTGCAAAAGACAATTTAGAAGCAGTATGTACTACACTTGGCTATTTACTTTGCCCCAAAGTGTGTCAACATTTTCTAATTTGTCCCATCTTAAGTGAATACATCCTTGTCTATCAAGTATGCTCTTTCTCTAATCTTCTACAGTTTGGGTGGTTCAGATCAATGCAGACAGTGCCTGTGCTGTGCTCTTAGCTGAGTTCAGCCTTCTTTCAAATTTATTTTGTTTTAAATTGTGTTTGTGAAATTTTAAAAAATTGTGTGTGTGTGTATCTGTGTGTGTATGTATATGGGTGTCAGTGTATACATGTGTGTGGTGTGTATATGTATATCTCTGTATGTGTAAGTGTGTGTGTGTGTGTGTGTGTGTGTGTGTATGGTGTGTGTATATGTCTCTCTTGCCCTTTGTGTGTATGTGTTGTATGTGTACATATATCTCTCTCTGTATTTGTGTGTATGTGTGTATCTGTGTATCTCTGTGTGTGTATGTATGTATGTGTATATATATATATATATGTGTGTGTGTGTGTGTGTGTGTCTCTGTGTGTGTGTAAGTGTGTTTGTGTGTGTACATGAGTGCATATGCCTGCTGAATCCAGAAGAAGGCATAAGATTCCCTAGATCTGGAATCATAGGTGGTTATGAGTCTGCAGACATAGGTGCTAGCAGCTAACTCCTGACCTCTGCAGCAGCAGCAAGTGTTACTAACCATTCAGCCATCCTCCCAGTCTGTGGGCTCAGAATTTGTTGCATGAAAGCAAAAGGAAGCCACCTTTCCAACTTTCACATTCAGTTTCTAGGCATGAATGAACTGGCACAGCAGTGGGGGTGTTAGTGCATCATCTCGAAGAGAACACCGTGTAACTGCTACTCAAACCATGGCATAGAATCCAACCACCCTCCCGAGAGCCATGTGGACTTCCTGGTATCTCCACATCAGCCACAGATTGAGTATTGTCCACAGTGCTTGGCAGCAGAGGTGTGTTGGGTTATTTTGTACATGTTGGAATATCTGCACATGAAAAATGAGATGACTTGGGGGATGAGGCTCAAATCTGAACACTAGGTTTATGTATGTCTCAATCATGCTTTAATGACACAGCCTAAAGATAGGTTTATGCAATATATTAAGTAATTCTATTCTTTGTCTCAGGGAAGGTTTGTGTGTACTGAGCCGCTGGACGGTATTACCATGGCATTATGGCAACACTCAGAACATTTCAGAATTTTGCAGGGGGATGATCAGTCTGTACCACACTGACTTCTGGTGCTATAGGTTGTTTAGATTTTGTGTGCCTTTGGGATTCCCATAAGCGTAATCACATGTCACAGCCCTTCTGGGTCTGCTACACATTGTCATGGTAAGTGCTTCAGTCCCACCTACAATGCTGTGGGATTTGTTCTCAATCGATTGCTGTGTGGAAACTCAGTAATATCAAATTTTAATTTGGATACATCATCTGTGAAGTTTGAATTTCCTGCTTGGGGGTCAGCTGCTGCTCCTGCCTTCCTAGTTTGCATATATCTCCTAGGGACATGGTTACATTTCACAGAAGTGAAATCATTGAATGATGGAAAGTATCACATGAGTTCTCAACTTTCCTGAGGTGTGCAACGCTAACATCTGTTTATATTCCCAAGGGCTTTACATGGTGTTCAGGGGCTCCAACTCTCCTCACCTAAACATGACATCCTGTCCTTTTAACTTCACTTGAACTTGGTGGATATAGTGGTAATTTGTTGTGGTTTTTATTCTATCTCCATGTTCTTGATTTTGTATGGGAATTTTTTTAATGTTTACTGAGAATTTTAATTTCTTTGTTGCAAAGTCAAATTGATTTATGGATGCAACATAAATCTTACTTGAATTCTAAGTTGCT
Organism: Mus musculus; assembly: GCF_000001635.26. Taxonomy (NCBI): domain Eukaryota; kingdom Metazoa; phylum Chordata; class Mammalia; order Rodentia; family Muridae; genus Mus; species Mus musculus. The sequence goes on along the minus strand of NC_000079.6, from coordinate 69,303,881 downwards.
TCTTTGGAAAACTTTGAAGTCTCTTCAAACACTCATAAAAATTCAAGGAACTTTGAATAGCCCAAATAATCCTGAACTATGCAAACAAGTCAAACTCTTGCATTTCTTGATTACCATATTTATTACAGTTACACTGTCTAAGGTTGTTATTGCATAAGCATAATCTTGATACAGTGACACACAGGACAATAGAATAGAATAGAGAGCGCACAATTAAGACTTTCTGTTCATGTTCATGACTGAGTAATGTTTTAGAAAGACACTAGGATCCTTAGATTTTCTTTTATATAAGTGGTGCTGTTACAACTGCATATTTGTGTGCAAAAGAATGAAGCTGGCACCTGTTTCCTCCATGTGGGAGTGTCAACTTTAAATGGGTCATAGACCAAAATAAAACATCTAAGACTAGAAGACAGTTCAAAGGAAAGATACAGAAAAAAAAAACCTCTACTGTGTCTAGGATACACAGAGAACTATTTCAATACTCAGTAATAAAACACAAGCAATCGATTTATAAAATGGGCAAAATGAACACAGACTCCATCAAAGATGATACTCAAAAGCTCAGCAGGGCCTAGAAAAATGCAGCGTTTGTTAGCTCCTTCATGACTGCATCTCTCGGTATCTTTGCTTGGCCAGGTAGGGTCTCCATCATGAAGAAAAGGAAGCGATAAAGCATGAGGAGGTTTGGAGAAGTGAGCTCAGGAGATGCTGGCAGATGCCCTTGGGAAACTTGTGAGCATCCTATCAGTTGTTCAAATAGAGTTTCACTTTAAGCTTGAGGAAAATTTTATTAGTTTTCCAGAGGAAAACCAGCAGAAGTTGGGTGAACACTCTGGTAGCTGTCAGTGAGAGAGATGGAGAAGAGGCTATTCATTTAAAGTTAGGTTTAGAATAGAAATAGAGACGACGACAACAGCAGCAGCAGCAAAAAAATAAAAAAGTCCTGAGTACAGACGTGGAATAGTGGGCTGAGGAACAAGCCCTCAAAGAGTCTGGCCATGGGGTGTGTAGTCTTTTGTAGACCCTCTGTACTTTGCATTTCTTTCCCTCATGATCTGCTGGCTAGATGATGCCAGAGTAATTCTACCTCAAGAACATGTTCCTTTCTCTGTAGACTGGACAAGGTGTCTCTGTGAAAGATTTACCTATTGAGGTAACAAATCGTTCATTGTGGTTCCTAAAGAATTTTAAGATCCATGAAGACAGTTTGTGCTGGCTTTTTCTTAACTCTGTCAGCTATGACAAGTTCAGGACCTGGTCCCTGTGAGGGTTATTTTTTTTTATCATTATTAAAGTATTCATTGACTCACAAAAAGTTGCAGGTTGCCCAAGGAAATGTCTCCTATAGCTAATTTCTAAATGCAATTACTAACATAATACTTGTTAGATTGTCATTAGGAGGTATAAGCAGGTTTTTGACCACAAAACTTTTTACAGCTATTGACAGCGTAAGAAAAATCTTGATTGTAATATCACTGACCTTAAGCTGTTGCTTTCCTTCTTTGAAAATCGACGTGCACTGCTAAGTTTGTACATGGTTTGAGCATATTCCTCTGCAATTCATAGGTTGGAGCTTGGTCCCTAGGGTGGCAATAATAGAGACTGGGGACCTTTAAAAAGTAGCACCTAGTGGGGGCCTGTGATGACTGCCTTCTTCTGTCTCCCTGACTCACCATGCAACCCTTCCCTCTTACCTGCTCCTGTTCTCATTGGTCCATCACCCCAAGGGAACGCTACCAATGAGTTCTTGTCTGAGCCAGCCTAATGCTGTTTCTACTTTCAGCTTCTAAAGCTGTAAGCCAAACTTTTTCTTTATAACTAGCCAACTTCAGGTATTTCACTAAGGTAGCAGAAGGTGGTTTAATAAATTCATGTGTAGGGTCAAGATCATGGGTTGTTTAATTCATGCTGGTTGTAATGACTAAGGCCAGTGTACCCTAGTGTGGCTAATGGACACTAGCAGTTTATTTTATCTATCTATCTATCTATCTATCTATCTATCTATCTATCTATCTATCTATCTACTCAATGTATATGAGTACACTGTAGCTGTCATCAGACACACCAGAAGAGGGCATCAGATCCCATTACAGATGGTTGTGAGCCACTATGTAGTTGCTGGGAATTGAACTCAGGACCTCTGGAAGAGCAGTCAGTGAGTGCTCTTAACCACTGAGCCATCTCTCCAGAGTTCTATGCTTTGTCTCTGTAACTACTCACAGAGGGAGTATTGGCTAGCTTCTGTCATTGTGTTTTGTTACACTATAACACCTAACTTGGATCTTAGATAATTTACTGTCCATATGTTATTTTCTACTTATTTCAAATGTAAATGAAAGTAGCTTCCTTACACATATTTTGGGGTGGTGGTGGTAAGGATTAAATAGCACTTTAGGAAAGTGCCTACCATAAGAGATATGCAGTGTACAATTACTATTATGTTATACAGTAGCTTTTATATTTATTATATCACTGAATACTAGGTTATATTGGTCAGTTGTAATTCATTCGGGCTTATGTGTTCAATGGTTCAAGACACAGCTAATTATGGAAGACAGAGCCTTATTTGCAGCTAACATGCTATTTGAAGATAGTTTGAGCAAAAAAGTCCTTGTAATTACTGATAGCTATGGACTATTCCGAAAGAGCAAACACAGGAAAGCTGTTAACACATTTATAATTAATATGACATAATCATATATTAAAGGAAACTGGAATATAGCTAATGTCTATTGAGTCCAGGCTTGAATTCAAGTACTAACTTGCTTAAATACAAGTAATTTAAATCATGTAACTTCATTATGATGTTACTATGCTAAGCACCTCATTTCTCAGAAACTAAAGGAGGCAAGGGTAGCAAATTTACTGAGAGTACACGGAGCAGTGCTGAGCGGGCTGGGCTGGGTGCTGTCTAAAGCAGACACAGTGTGATGTGACACATGAGCCTGAACTGTCCAAAGCATTGGTCAGTGATGGGTCAATCTCTATTTATTGCCCTGTGTAGCAGCTGATTTGCCTAAATTGCATAAGGTTTTAAATGTATATTTATTTAGAATCATCTGATTAGCGGTTGCCATTTTTAGATAACCATATTTAACTTGATTCTTCACAAAAAATGCCCCCTACAACTTTAACAATAAAACCAAGATACATCAAGTACACTATAAAAGGTATAACTTAAGAAGAGTTCTGTAGGTTTGTACACGTGCTTTAGAAAATGTGCAACTCAGGCCCTTTAAAAACTTTCCAGTTTCATTCAATGGAAGAGTTTACAGGCTTATTATATTTTGCTTGGAAAAATGAAATCTAAAAGAAGCAATATAGCACAGGCCAGCAATCACATGAGAGAGAATTTAGAGCCCAACAACACAGGCACAGAGCAGCGTAGGCATAGGTACAGACAAGTGCCAAAGAGGAACTTATCCTTGGTCTGTGTGTGACAGATGGAATTAACTCAAGTAACATGGACAGACAGGGAGGAAGAGATCAAAGACTCAACCAAAAACGGGAAGAAGACAACATGAAATAGGGCAGATGATAGACCAATGTAAATTCACACACATTGTGAGATAAACAATCAGACATCACAAAACATCCACTGTTCTTTGCCCTTTAGAGCAGCAGAAGTCTGGACCTTCCACATCACTGAGAACTTCCAGGAATGTGGTAGAGTTTCTATGCTGACTTTCAAAAAGCAGACCAGGCTAGTCTTAAGATTGTGTCCCCAGAGCTGCGGAGAGTAATGGCAGGTGAGGGCTTTGGCTTGCACATGGTGGTGTAGCGGTCTTATGACCTGGGTGGTCCAATTGCTACATCAGTTTTAGCCTCCCCATCCTGCATCAGCTTGGACATGGAAGATTCCCTGATCCAATCATGTGATTATGGACACGGGCTATTACTGCAGAAACTTGGGCCAAGGAGATCATGGCTGACAAATGTGCTATTTGCTCTTCTCAGTAGCTTTTCCTAGTCTCCCCCACCCCTCTTCCTCCTGTCCTCCTCCCTGCTCTGCCCTTTCCATCCTCATCCTCTTACTTTCTATAGCACAGTTTACATATTTCTTCTTCTTCTTTCTTGAGACAGAATCTAATGCAGCTCAAGCTAGCCTTGTACAAACTGTGTAACTGGGTTTCTCCTTGAATGTCTGCAACTCAAGCCTCCTGCCCCACCTACTCTGCCCGCATGCTGGGATTGGAGCTGTGCACTGCTCTTGGGTTATAAAGTGCTGGGGTTAGAACTCAGGATTTTATGCATAGAAGGCAAGTGCTCGAGCCTCAGCCTCATGACTCACACATTTTAAAATTACAAAACTTAGTTTTATTTGAAACATCTTTCCTCTCTCTCTCTCTCCCTCTCTCCCTTCCTCCTTTCCTCTCCCTCCCTCCCTCCCTCCCTCCCTCCCTCCCTCCCTCCCTCCCTCCCTTTCTCCCTCCCTCCCTCCCTCCCTTCCTTTGTTTCTTTCTTTTATTTTTTTATTGGTTATTTTATTTACTTACATTTCAAATGTTATTCCCCCTTCCTGGTTTCCCACCCTCAACCCCCCTCCCCCTGCTTCTATGAGGATGCTTCCCCACCCACCCACTCCTTCCCCACTGCCCTAGCATTTTCTATACTGGGGCATCAAGCCTTCATAGGACCAAGGGCATCTCCTCCTATTGATGCCGGACAAGGTCATCCTCTGCTACATATGTGTCTCAAGCCATGGGTCCCTCCATGTGTACTCTTTGGTTGGTTGTTTAGTCCCTGGGAGCTCTGGGGGGAGTCTGGTTGGTTGATCTTGTTGTTCTTCCTATGGGGTTGCAAACCCCTTCAGCTCCTTCACTCCTTCCCATAACTCCTCCTTTGGGGTCCCTATGCTCAGCAACTTCTTAAGATAGATTTCTCAATAATGGGTAGTTTCTGTCCTAGTAGTTAGAAGTCTGAAAGATAAATCTAGAAAATTTAAAATGCTTAATGTAGAAAATGTAAAAATTATATGAAGGGAGAGAGAGAACAGGCTCATGGTTTCTTTCTTTCATTAATCATGGCAATGCTATCCTATTTTCTTCTGAGATCATTGAGCATCCACGTTCTGACAGGACAACATTGAGGCCATGCGTGTTCTGCCTCATGGCAGCCTCTGATGCGGCTCTTGGGTCCACTCCATCAGAACTATTAAGTCCATTCATATTAACTTCTGCTACAAATGTATGTGGGCACCTCTGGGTATTTGCTTCCACATTCTGTTTTAAGAGCACACATTCAGTTTTCATAAATTGCCCTAGCCCATGGGACTTCCCTCTTGCACTTCTATTTCTTTAGGGCTGGCCTTTGTCTTTTACTCATTAACATGTGCTTGAAGAATTTAAAGTGTATCAACTCAATCTTTGGGACTTTCGTGGAAATGAGAATTTTGCAAATCACATTTAAAATTCATTGGTTTATTTAACAAATATTGATGCATGCAAGAGCCTGAGATAAGTCCTGAAAGAAGTTCACAGGAGACTGTGAGCTGGATATAGTCAGATTGAGACAAAACAATTCAGCATTGGGACTTAATGCCAGGTATGCCATCAAGTGTGCCACATGGAACCTGCCTGAAACATATTCTTCATCTGACCTCCTGAGAATTGAAGTTTTCCATTTTCTTGCTGTGTAAGTGGATAAAAGTGCCCAACATTATTGATCATTTTATTATTATCTATTATGAGTAACATGCTTTTTGTCTCTTAAAAGAAAAACAGTATTTCAAATGAATTTCAGTTCATTTTAAAATGTATTTTCAAACACATTTTTTTTTCAAGGGCTAGTCCCTGCTGGACACCAACTCTCCATCTCTCAGTAGCTATTGACTACCTGCATTCCTTTGTGTAGAGGTGAGGTCATGTGGAATTTCTTCTGCACACTTATATAAACTGGTGTTGCCATTATGCTGGTCATGTTCAGACAACCATATTGTTGAGTGTTCATGGGAGCATTTTCCCTGTTGTGGCCGGGTGACACTATCTAACAGAAGATGTCCTGGGCCTCTGAATCTTCTGCCTCCTTTTCAGTGATTCCGAGTCTTATGTGGAAGAGCTGCACTGCAGACAGATTAGTTGGGTTTGGTCCCCCACACTCGCTTGCTCTCTGGATTCTGAAGAGTTGAGCATATCTAGAATACTCTCTGTCTGCTCCAAACAGGAGCTTCTTTGAGTGTTTGCATTTTTGATGAGGGAAGAGAGCTACACTCATCTGTGCTTATAGAAATATAAGGGTATTTAGAAAACAAAAGTTATAGTGATTAGAAAAATGGCAGTCCTATGTTCTTCTCTTAGGTCTATGATCTCTTCAGCCATGGGTAGTTGGCTTGGTTAACAGTACCAGGCAAAGATTCTGCTGGGTTTTGCAGGACTTAAGTCCAGTTGAATAGCTGTTGGTGATCCCTGAGATAAAGGCGCCACTATCTCACCACTGGGGATATCCTGCTGGTCCCATCATTGCAGTTTACAGCTGGGTAGGACTGCTGAATGTTCTTCTCCTTTCTCAACTGCATAGCAACTTCAAATTCTGTCAGAGCCAGTCCTCAGAGAGAATGTTTCCAGGTCAGTTACGAGTGGATTCCTTAGAGCCCTGTGTTTGAAGTATGTGGTGTCTTTAGCAATAAGGTCTTACATTCAAATTATGAGAGACAAGGAAGGGCAATGGGAGTAGCTTATATTATTTTCCCTTACTCAGCAACTTGAAAGGAGATTTCTCAAGCCTGGTACTAGGGTTTTTGCTGAATAGTCCATATATCTCAGAGGAGATGTTATCACTTCAACTAGCATAATGTCATTTGAACTATACATCTATGTATACACATGCATGCATGTGGCAGGTAAGTTTAGATGGACATAAAATAATATGATTCCCTATGTCTTTTCCAATATTCCTTAGTGTTAGTCATTCCATCCCCTTTCTTCTTGCATTGACTTCCTTGCCTTATCCCAGCGAAACCCCACACTCACTCTTCCCATTTCCTTTTGTATCATCTGAATCTAGCTGTTCCCCTTTTGAGAGCCCCTCCCCCCCACATGGGTCCTTTATGCTTTCCCGGTTTCTATGGATACCCCATGCTATGTACTTATATCTGAAGATTTAGAGCTAGGAACCACAAGTGAGACAGAACATAAGGCATCTGTCTCTCTAGGTCTAGATTACCTCACACAGCACACTATGTTCTAGTTCCATTCATTTACCCGCAGATTTCATGATTTTATTTTACTTTATAGTTGAATAATTGTATGTTATATGTATGTATCACATTTTCATCATTCATGAATCAGCCAAAGGACATTCAGGTTGTGTCCATTTCCTAGATATTTTGGATATAGTAGCAATGAACATGGGTAAAGAAGTATCTTTGGGATAGAATGTGGACCCTCTTAGGCATATGCCAAGTAGTAATATAGTTACATCATATTGTAGGTTTACTTTTAGCCTTTTGAGAAGTCTCTCAGGGATTTTCAGAGTGGCTGCACCCATTTTTAATCCCACCAACAATGACTAAGTGTTCCTCTTCCAACACATCCCAGTCAGTAATTTTTGTTAGTTAGTTTCGTAATCTTAGCAGTTCTGAGTGATGAAAGATGACACTCCAGAGTGGTTTTAATTTACATTTTCCTAATGGCTAAAGATGTTGAAAAATCCTATAAATTATCAAGAGTTTCAGTAAAGTGGTACAGTGGAAAATCAACTTACAAAAACCAACAGTCCTTCTATATACCATTTACAACACACTGAAGCAGAGACTACACAAACATTCCCATTGAATATAGCTTTTTGAAAAAAAATCTAGAGATAAATCCCACTAAGAGAGAAGAAAAATCATACAGTCAAAACTTAAAATCTCTGAAGAAAGAGATCAAGAAAGACATTCCATGTCCACAGTTTTGTAAAATTAACATTGTGAAAATGGCCATTTTATAAAAAGTTATTTACATATTTGATGCAATGACAATAGAAATCCCTAAATATTCTTCACAGAAATAGAAAAAAAAGCATCCTCAAATTTATATGGGAACCACAGAAGACCCATGATGGACAAAGGCAATATTCAGCAAAAAGAAAAATTCTGCAGGGATTACCATTTCATGTTTTAAAACATATTACAAAGTTATAGCAATAAAAACAGTGCGGCACAAAAACCCAGATACGTAGACCAAGGAAACAAAATAGAAGACCCGAATACAAGTACATGAAACTACAGCCATATCTTAAGTGACAAATATGCCAAAAGTCATGTCCTAAAGGAAAGCACATATTCAACAGAGGGCACTAGGGAAGCTGAGAGGATTAGATCTGCTCATTAACTGCTCAAATATCAACTCTAAAAAGATTGAAAAAAAACTCATCATGAAACCCCAAACCTTGAAATTGCTAGGAGAAAACAAACAGTGCTCTATAAGGTATAAATAGGTGTAGGAACAGATGCTTCTTGCTCAGGAATTAAAGACAACAGTACACAAATTGGACCTCATAAAGCCAAAAAGCTCCTAAGCAGCAAGGGAGAGAATCGGTTGGGAGAAGAGGAAGCCCACAGAATAGGAGCAAGTCCCCACCAGCTATACATCTGACAGAGTATTAATATCCAGAAATACATAAGGAACTAAAATAAAAGAGTAAGGAAATAACTGACTCAATTAAAAACAGACTATGGATCTGAACAGAGTTCTCAGAAGAAGCAAAATTAGCTAAGAGGTGTCTTAAGAAGTGTTTTTTTTATCCTTAGAAATAACCTTTTATTTTTAGGCAAAGACTAGCTGGATGTGCCAGCAGAGGCCTGCAATCCTTGTAGGAGGAGGTTGAGGTAGGACAACCATAAGTTAGCCTGGGATGTAGAATGAGTTTAACTTTAGCCTAGACAGTCGAGAATGACCCAGCCTCAGTAAACAAAAGGAGTAGAAATCAAAGCTGGGAATATATCTCAGTGATAGACAGTTTGACTTGCATAAAGCCCTAGGTTAAATTTTTATGAGAAAGGCAGGGAGAGATAGATAAGATAGATTGGTGGTGGGGGGACAGAGAAAGAGACAGAGACATAGGAGAAAGACAGAGACATAGAGAGTTAGAGACATAGAGAGAGACCAGATTTACTTACCAAGAGGAAGAATTCAAGTTTTCTTTGTTTCGCATTGAGATGTAGTTGTCTCACAGATGGAGGATTCCTGCCAGCTGGCTGCATGTGTGGGATCAGTGACTCTAGTCACAATTGTGCCAGTATTTATCTCTCACTGTAGGAAAGACCTTGTCTTCCAGGAGGAGAAACAGCTTTAAACTGTCAAACTTGGTTGAGGCAATTATTAGCTAAACAGAGATAGGCTTTCTTCATGTTAGAACAGAGATATGAATTCCAGTCTTTGTTGTCCCTGAGCATTGTTTGTGATGGATGGGGAATTCAGGCCATCGGTTATCTTGTCTCCGAGCACGTCAGGCCTTGCAGTTTCTTTTGATTCTAAGTCTAGGTGAGAGGTCATGAAGAGAGTGGCTATGTTTGGTCATGTCATGCTCTTTGAAAGACAAGTCTCTTCAACTTTGAGTGTGGGTGTGTATACTTCAAGCTGGAGTTTATGCATTGGGAGTTTATTCTCTTGTTTCTAAGTAGAAGGGGATGAAGACGGAGAAATGACAGGCAATCAGAGCAGAGATGATGCAGGGATCTGTTCTTCTTGTGAAAAGCAGGTGCAAGACCATACCAGGTGCCATGCATGTGTCTGAGATTTCAAGGACAAGACGACAGACTCTACATCAATCCACTGTGACTTAAGCCAATGGAGAAACAGGTTGAAGTCACCAGGATGAGTCATGTTGTGTCATTGGTTCCTTAGTCTGATGGTGACGGATGCTCTGGTGGGTCACAGTTCCCTTACTCTCACTCTGTCTCTTATCCTACACATGCTCCTCATCCAACAAACCCACTTTCCAGCTTTTTGATAGAGAGTTTAACACATCGACCTCTGTAGCAGGAATGGCAGGGCTACCTCTATGTAAATATTGGGGGTGGGGGGTGCAGCCACAAAAGCAAACTCCTGCAGGAGGACCTGACTGAGGACTGCCTGAGAGATCAAGGATTGCTGGCGCAGGCAATGCCAGCCGATCTGGAACTGCTGATTAGATGCTACACTTTCTTGGGACCAATGGGGCACAGGTGGAGTGTATTAAAGGAGCTTGCAGCTGTGTTCAGATGAGCTTGCTACAGGCATTTCTCACCTGCTCCTGGAGTCCGTGTGACTCCAAGCCACTTCACCTTCAACCCCCAGTGGCAGGTAGCATCAGGTGCCTGTAGTCCAGGGGACAGACCACAGGCCTCTGCTGCTAACTTGCAGATATTCTGCTCGTGATTACTTCTCTGTTCACACAACGTACAGAGGACATGGCCTCAAACTGTCATGGCTGATTTGGCTTATCACCTTGCTTTGTTTTCCTAGTGCTCTGCAGGACCAGCTCATTGCTCTCAGGATGCAGTAAGGGCAGGGACTGCTCTGGTTTCTCCTCACTGGGTGACCTGTTTTGTTCAACCTTTGTTTTATTTATTTATTTATTTATTTTCAGCATTATCAGAGCAATTTACCACAAACTGGTGACTTAAAGTCACATCGATTTATTCTTCTACAACTCTGCATGGCAGAGTTTTGTGCACATCTCTCTGAACTAACAGCAAAGAGTTCTTCCAGGTGCATTCTCTTCTGCAGGATCTACAGGGTACAATGGAGTCCTTGCCTTTCCCGATTCTAAGGCTGTCTGTACCTCTAGTACCAGGTACTTTTCTTGACTCGCCCTTCAAAGACAAGAATATCACACATTTCTCTCAGTCAGCTCAGCTCAGCTCAGACTGTCACATGTTCTCTGTTTTATGAGTCATATATTAATACATGCCTGTCTGGATAGCTGCCATGGTTTGAATATGCTTGGCCCAGGGAGTAACACTATTTGGAGGTGTGTCCCTCTTGGAGTAGGTGTGTCACTGTGGGTGTGGGCTTTAAGACCCTCATCCTATCTGCCTGGAAGCCAGTCTTCTGCTAGCAGCCTTCAGACGAAGATGTAGAACTTTCAGCTCCTCCTGCACCATGCCTGCCTGGATGCTGCCATGTTCCTGTCTTGATGATAATGAACTGAACCTCTGAACCTGTAAGCAGCCTCAATTAAATGTCGTTCTTATACAAGTTGCCTTGGTCATGGTGTCTGTTCACAGCAGTAAAACCCTGACTAAGACAATAGCCCAGGAGAGTCTCCCTATCTTACGGCTCCTTATCATGTGATGGGATGCACACATGGGGTTTTAGACAGAACATCAAATAACATGTTATCTGTGATTAAAGCCATCTGCCTGTGATAGGCATAACCACATTAAAAGAGCACTTTGTGGAGGATTTCATCATAACTGGTCCTCAGAATGACTGCTTTCCTTTCTTCTAGTGTTTTGTTTCCACGATGGTTTTTATTTCCTCACTCACTGCCCCAGACATGGCTGAATCAACAATGTATCCATCTAGCAAATATGACTGCTTGTCTGCTGGTGTCTGGGCCAGTATCTTGTTTTTAATTCTCAGAAAAAGTGCCCAGTCTTCTCACAGCCCAGCACAGTGAAGCAGGATAGATCAAACATAACCAGGAAAGGTTTCATGCAAAACGGAGTCGGAAAAGTAAAGAAAGGTGGCTTCTTGCGCGCGCTCGACTGGCCAGGAAGAACAACGCTGCAACAGGATCCTTCTGCACACGTTTATTGGGAGAGCTTGATTGTAGAGGCGAAAAGACCCTGAGCCCAGAACTGATGCTGCTTACATAGGCCGAGGAGAGGCGTGTCTCACGTCTGATTGGTTAACTTGTCTTGGCAAAAGAACCTTCACTGCCTATGTATGTGTGGTGGCCAGCAGTAGCCAACTGCCACTCTGCAACTGCCACTCTGCAACTGCCACTCTGCAACGGCTTCCCACAGGTGGGCTGCAGAACATTTCTCAGAAGTGCTATGTTATCATCAGCATGAGCTCACAGACTCTGCTCTGCTTCCTTGACATGAGAGCAAAGGTCAGTTTGATCATTCACCATGATCTCCAAGAGCCACTTGGCAGCAAATTCTGGTTTTCCCTTTTGTTTCTAATGATTTATTCCAAATGACCCAAAGCCATAAGACAGATTGAAGCCGAAGTGCTCTGCAAAGTCTGACTTCTTTCCTTTGTTCTTTACGCATGTCAGGGGCTTGCATCATCTGTCTCTGCATTTATTATTATCCCTTCTTCACAGGGAGCCATTGCCCAGGTATCTCTTCTTGCCCTCCAGGGATCTGCTTTTCCACAGCTCTATACTCTATTCCTTTTGCATGGAGTTACCTCTTCTACTATATTTGCATTGGTAGCCATGCTATGCACTCACTGGGGAGGTTCATAGTGAAAATCTACATGCATCTCTGTCCCACATATGAAAGTATTTTAAGTTATAGTCCATGTAACAAAGCATTAAATGAAACACAATCTACCATCCTCTCTGGGACATAGAACATTATGATAAACAACAAATCAATCAACCAGTCAGTCAGTCTATATCTATCAAGAATCTGTTTATCCAATCATGTATCATCTGTATTAGCTAGTTTTCTGGTTTCTGTGACCAAATATCCTTATCCACTATTATGTTGCTGTGCTAAAACATGGAATGAAGCCAGTTTGGGGAGGAAGTGTTTATTTCAGCTTGCAGGTTATCATCCATCACTAAGGGAAGCCATATGTACGTCAAGAGCTCGAGGATAGGAATGGAACCAGAAGGCCTTGGAGGAATACTGCCTACTGTCTTGTTTACCCAGCTTTCATATGCCACCCAAGAACTCCTATATAGGGGTGTCACCACCCACAGTGGGCGGGGTTCTCCTACATCAATCATTCATCAAGAAAAAGAACTACAGACTTGTTTATAGTTCAACCTGATGGAAAAACTTTCTTAATTGAGGTTTTTCTTCCCAGGTAGCAAGGTGACAAAAACTAACCAGGACACCAGATACCTGACACAAACTAACTAGAGGACAGGTGATTTTGGCTTATGGTTTAAGAGATACAGCCCAATATGGCAAAGCATGTAGCTGTGGAAAAATGGGCAGGCAGTCACTTTAAATCTGTAGCCAGGAAAGAAAGGGTGACTATTAATGTCTATTCTCAACTCATTTTTAATGCAGTTTACACTTCAATTGAGGAAGGGTGCGATCTTCACTTAGGGTGGGTCTTCCTCCTCAATCAGCCTATTGACCACACAGATCAGCTCCCTCACAGACACTCAGAGAAGCTTGAGTGATTCTAGATCCTCCAGAACTGAAGATCAATATCTATCATCCACCTGCTGTCTGTCTGCCATTGACCTGTCTACCCATTACCTACTTGTCTTCTGTTTATGTCACCTTCGCTCATCTTTACAACATCTCTAAATAAATATATTGCTGTTTATATCAGACTTGTCTCCCCTAAAGGTTCTGGCCTTGAAAGTTTGGTTCCCGGTAGCCTGTGCTATTTGGCTGGGTTGGGGTGACTCTAGAAACAGTGGAAGGAAAAACGTCACCATGGAAAACATTGGTAATATGAAGACACACAATCCCTGGCCCTTTCTTTGTTTCTTTCCAGTCTCTCAATAAATGAAGACAAGTTCCATTATTGACTCCATTAATACCATGTTATGCCCAAACACATAACAACAAGCAACTATAGACCTGTCTATCTAAAACTAGGAAACATAAGAAATCCTTCCTCCTTTAAGCCATGTCAGGATTCTCTCATATCAATGATAAGATGACAGAAAGTTGGTACCGGAGAAGCAGGGTTATGACTGTGACTAAATCTGACCATGTAGTTCTTAGACTTCATAATTGTTTATGGGAATATTTTAGAAGAGATTGAAGACAGGGGCTGGAGAAGCCCTTCAATGCTACAAGCAGAGATCAATGGGTGATGCTAGGGAGATCATAGATAGGTCAGAATGCTGACAGGAATGTGGACACCAACACCAAGCCTGTGTTCATGAGTTTTCATGTAAGAACATGGCCGCTATTAGGAATCAAACCAGAGGTCATTCTTGTTACGGCCTCACAGACAGGCCATCTACATTTTTTTTTTCTCATTTACAACTTGTATTTATTTATTTATTTATTTATTTATTTTTTTCCTCTTTTTTTATTATGTATTTTCCTCAATTACATTTCCAATGCTATCCCAAAAGTCCCCCACACCCTCCCCCCCAACTCCCCTACCTACCCATTCCCATTTTTTGGCCCTGGCGTTCCCCTGTACTGGGGCATTAAAGTTTGCCTGACCAATGGGCCTCTCTTTCCAGTGATGGCCCACTAGGCCATCTTTTGATACAAATGCAGCTAGAGTCAAGAGCTCTGGGGTACTGGTTAGTTCATAATGTTGTTCCACCGATAGGGTTGCAGTTCTCTTTAGCTCCTTGGATACTTTCTCTAGCTCCTCCATTGGGGGCCCTGTGATCCATCCAATAGTTGACTGTGAGCATCCATTTCTGTGTTTGCTAGGCCCCGGCCTAGTCTCACAAGAGACAGCTATATCACAGTCCTTGCAACAAAGGCTTGCTAGTGTATGCAATGGTGTCATCGTTTGGAGGCTAATTATGGGATGGATCCCTGGATATGGCAGTCTCTAGATGGTCCATCCTTTTGTCTCAGCTCCAAACTTTGTCTCTGTAACTCCTTCCATGGGTGATTGTTTCCAATTCTAAGAAGGAGCAAAGTGTCCACACTTTGGTCTTCGTTCTTCTTCAGTTTCATGTGTTTTACATATTGTACCTTATATCTCACTATACTAAGTTTCTGGGCTAATATCCACTTATCAGTGAGGACATTTCATTTGAGTTCTTTTGTGATTGGGTTACCTCACTCAGGATGATGCCCTCTAGGTCCAACCATTTGCCTAGGAATTTCATAAATTCATTTTTTTTAATAGCTGAGTAGTACTCCATGGTGTAAATGTACCACATTTTCTGTATCCATTCCTCCGTTGAGGGGCATCTGGGTTCTTTCCAGCTTCTGGCTATTATAAATAAGGCTGCTATGAACATAGTGGAGCATGTGTCCTTCTTACCGGTTGGGGCATCTTCTGGATATATGCTCAGGAGAGGTATTGCAGGATCCTCCGGTAGTACTATGTCCAATTTTCTGAGGAACCGCCAGACTGATTTCCAGAGTGGTTGTACAAGCTTACAATCCCACCAACAATGGAGGAGTGTTCCTCTTTCTCCACATCCTCGCCAGCATCTGCTGTCACCTGAATTTTTGATCTTAGCGATTCTGACTGGTGTGAGATGGAATCTCAGGGTTGTTTTGATTTGCATTTCCCTGATGATTAAGGATGTTGAACATTTTCTCAGGTGCTTCTCAGCCTTTTGGTATTCCTCGGGTGAGAATTCTTTGTTCAGCTCTGAGCCCCATCTTTTAAGGGGGTTGTTTGATTTTCTGGAGTCCACCCTCTTGAGTTCTTTATATATATTGGATATTAGTCCCCTATCTGATTTAAGATAGGTAAAGATCCTTTCCCAATCTGTTGGTGGTCTTTTTGTGTTATTGACAGTGTCTTTTGCCTTGCAGAAGCTTTGCAGTTTCATGAGGTCCCATTTGTCAATCCTCGATCTTACAGCACAAGCCATTGCTGTTCTATTCAGGAATTTTTTCCCTGTGCCCATATCTTCAAGGCTTTCCCCCACTTTCTCCTCTATAAGTTTCACTGTCTCTGGTTTTATGTGAAGTTCCTTGATCCACTTAGATTTGACCTTAGTACAAGGAGAGAGGAATGGGTCGATTCCCATTCTTCTACATGATAACAACCAGTTGTGCCAGCACCATTTGTTGAAAATGCTGTCTTTCTTCCACTGGATGGTTTTAGCTCCCTTGTCGAAGATCAAGTGACCATAGGTGTGTGGGTTCATTTCTGGGTCTTCAATTCTATTCCATTGGTCTACTTGTCTGTCACTATACCAGTACCATGCAGTTTTTATCACAATTGCTCTGTAATAAAGCTTTAGGTCAGGCATGGTGATTCCACCAGAGGTACTTTTATCCTTGAGAAGAGCTTTTGCTATCCTAGGTGTTTTGTTATTCCAGATGAATTTTCATATTGCTCTTTCTAATTCGTTGAAGAATTGAGTTGGAATTTTGATGGGGATTGCATTGAATCTGTAGATTGCTTTTGGCAAGATAGCCATTTTTACAATGTTGATCCTGCCAATCCATGAGCATGGGAGATCTTTCCATCTTCTGAGATCTTCTTTAATTTCTTTCTTCAGGGACTTGAAGTTTTTATCATACAGATTTTTCACTTCCTTAGTTAGAGTCATGCCAAGATATTTTATATTATTTGTGACTATTGAGAAGGGTGTTGTTTCCCTAATTTCTTTCTCAGCCTGTTTATTCTTTGTGTAGAGAAAGGCCATTAACTTGTTTGAGTTAATTTTATATCCAGCTACTTCATTGAAGCTGTTTATCAGGTTTAGGAGTTCTCTGGTGGAATTTTTAGGGTCACTTATATATATTATCATATCATCTGCAAAAAGTGATATTTTGACTTCCTCATTTCCAATTTGTATCCCCTTGATCTCCTTTTGTTGTCGAATTGCTCTGGCTAGGATCAAGTACTATGTTGAAGAGGTAGGGAGAAAGTGGGCAGCCTTGTCTAGTCCCTGATTTTAGTGGGATTGCTTCAAGCTTCTCACCATTTACTTTGATGTTGGCTACTGGTTTGCTGTAGATTGCTTTTATCATGTTTAGGTATGGGCCTTGAATTCCTGATCTTTCCAAGACTTTTATCATGAATGGGTGTTGGATCTTGTCGAATGCTTTTTCTACATCTAATGAGATGATCATGTGGTTTTTGTCTTTGAATTTGTTTATATAATGGATTACATTGATGGATTTTCATGTATTAAACCATCCCTGCATCCCTGGAATAAAACCTACTTGGTCAGGATGGATGATTGCTTTAATGTGTTCATGGATTCCGTTAGCGAGAATTTTATTGAGGATTTTTGCATTGATATTCATGAGGGAAATTGGTCTGAAGTTCTCTATCTTTGTTGGATCTCTCTGTGGTTTAGGTATCAGAGTAATTGTGGCTTCATAGAATGAGTTGGGTAGAGTTTCTTCTACTTTTATTTTGTGCAAAACTGGGATTAGATCTTCTTTGAAGGTCTGGTAGAACTCTGCACTAAACCCATCTGATCCTGGGCTTTTTTTGGCTGGGAGACTATTAATGACTGCTTCTATTTCTTTAGGGGATATGGGACTGTTTAGATTGTTAACTTGATCCTGATTTAACTTTGGTACCTGATATCTGTCTAGAAATTTGTCCATTTTGTCCAGGTTTTCCAGTGTTGTTGAGTATAGCCTTTTGTAGAAGGATCTGATAGTGTTTTGGATTTCTTCAGGATCTGTTGTTATGTCTTCCTTTTCATTTCTGATTTTGTTAATTAGGATTTTGTCCCTGTGCCCTCTAGTGAGTCTAGCTAAGGGTTTGTCTATCTTGTTGATTTTCTCAAAGAACCAACTCCTTGTTTGGTTAATTCTTTGAATATTTCTTCTTGTTTCCACTTGGTTGATTTCACCCCCGAGTTTGATTATTTCCTGCCGTCTACTCCTCTTGGGTTTGCTTCCTTTTTTTCTAGAGCTTTTAGATGTGTTGTCAAGCTGCTAGTATGTGCACTCTCCCGTTTCTTCTTGGAGGCACTCAGAGCTATGAGTTTCCCTCTTAGAAATGCTTTCATTGTGTCCCATAGGTTTGGGTACGTTGTGGCTTCATTTTCATTAAACTCTAAAAAGTCTTTAATTTCTTTCTTTATTCCTTCCTTGACCAAGGTATCATTGAGAAGAGTGTTGTTCAGTTTCCACGTGAATGTTGGCTTTCCATTATTTATGTTGTTATTGAAGATCAGTCTTAGGCCATGGTGGTCTGATAGGATACATGGGACAATTTCAATATTTTTGTATCTGTTGAGGCCTGTTTTGTGACCAATTATATGGTCAATTTTGGAGAAGGTCCCGTGAGGTGCTGAGAAGAAGGTATATCCTTTTGTTTTAGGATAAAATGTTCTGTAGATATCTGTCAGGTCCATTTGTTTCATCACTTCTGTTAGTTTCACTGTGTCCCTGTTTAGTTTCTGTTTCCACGATCTGTCCATTGATGAAAGTGCTGTGTTGAAGTCTCCCACTATTATTGTGTGAGGTGCAATGTGTGCTTTGAGCTTTACTAAAGTGTCTTTAATGAATGTGGCTGCCCTTGCATTTGGAGCGTAGATATTCAGAATTGAGAGTTCCTCTTTGAGGATTTTACCTTTGATGAGTATGAAGTGCCCCTCCTTGTCTTTTTTGATAACTTTGGGTTGGAAGTCGATTTTATCGATATTAGAATGATTACTCCAGTTTGTTTCTTCAGACCATTTGCTTGGAAAATTGTTTTCCAGCCTTTCACTCTGAGGTAGTGTCTGTCTTTTTCCCTGAGATGGGTTTCCTGTAAGCAGCAGAATGTTGGGTCCTGTTTGTGTAGCCAGTCTGTTAGTCTATGTCTTTTTATTGGGGAATTGAGTCCATTGATATTAAGAGATATTAGGAAAGGTAATTGTTGCTTCCTTTTATTTTTGTTGTTAGAGTTGGTATTCTGTTCTTGTGGCTGTCTTCTTTTTGGTTTGTTGAGGGATTACTTTCTTGCTTGTTCTAGGGCGTGATTTCCTTCCTTGTATTGCTTCTTTTCTGTTATTATCCTTTCAAGGGCTGCATTCGTGGAAAGATAATGTGTGAATTTGGTTTTGTCATGGAATACTTTGGTTTCTCCATCTATGGTGATTGAGAGTTTGGCCGGGTATAATAGCCTGGGCTGGCATTTGTGTTCTCTTAGTGTCTGTATAACATCTGTCCAGGCTCTTCTGGCTTTCATAGTCTCTGGTGAAAAGTCTGGTATAATTCTGATAGGTCTGCCTTTATATGTTACTTTACCTTTCTCCCTTACTGCTTTTAATATTCTCTCTTTATTTAGTGCATTTGTTGTTCTGATTATTATGTGTCGGGAGGAATTTCTTTACTGGTCCAGTCTATTTGGAGTTCTGTAGGCTTCTTGTATGTTCATGGGCATGTCATTCTTTAGGTTTGGGAAGTTTTCTTCTATAATTTTGTTGAAGATATTTGCCGGCCCATTAAGTTGAAAATCTTCATTCTCATCAACTCCTATTATCTGTAGGTTTGGTCTTCTCATTGTGTCCTGGATTTCCTGGATGTTTTGAGTTAGGATCTTTTTGCATTTTGCATTATCTTTGATTGTTGTGCCGATGTTCTCTATGGAATCTTCTGCACCTGAGATTCTCTCTTCCATCTCTTGTATTCTGTTGCTGATGCTTGCGTCTATGGTTCCAGATTTCTTCCCTAGGGTTTCTATCGCCAGCGTTGTCCCACTTTGGGTTTTCTTCATTGTGTCTACTTCCCTTTTTAGGTCTAGTATGGTGTTGTTCATTTCCATCACCTGTTTGGATGTGTTTTCCTGTTTTTCTATAAGGACTTCTACCTGTTTGGTTGTGTTTTCCTGTTTTTCTTTAAGGACTTGTAACTCTTTAGCGGTGTTCTCCTGTATTTCTTTTATTGAGTTATTAAAGACCTTCTTGATGTCCTCTACCATCATCAGGAGATATGCTTTTAAATCCGGGTCTATTTTTTCGGTTGTGTTGGGGTGCCCAGGACTAGGTGGCGTGGGAGTGCTACGTTCTGATGATGGTGAGCAGTCTTGATTTCTGTTAGTAGGATTCTTACGTTTGCCTTTTGCCATCTTGTATTCTCTGGAGCTAGTTGTTATAGTTGTCTCTGGTTAGAGCTTGTTCCTCAGGTGATAATGTTAGCCTCTATCAGCATACCAAGGAGACTAGCTCTATCCTTAGTTTCAGTGGTCAGAGTACTCTCTGCATGCAAGCTCTCCTCTTGCAGGGAAGGTGCCAAAATATCTGGTGTTTGAACCTGCCTCCTGGCAGAAGTTGTGTTCCACTCACCAGAGGACTTAGGATCTTGTGGCGGATCCTGTGTGGGTCCTTGCAGGTGTCTGGAGACTCCCCAGGCCAGGGATCCCGGTGTTGCAGTGGACCGGAAGGGACTTGAGCCCTGTATCAGGCTGGGTTATAAGCTTCCTTTATTAATGCAGTCTCAGGTTCTGCGCGATTGGATTGGAGCAGGCGCTGTGTTTCACTCACCAGAGGTCTTAGGATCCCGTGGCGGATCCTGTGTGGGTCCTTGCAGGTGTCCGGAGACTCCCCTGGGCCAGGGACCCCGGTGCTGCAGTGGGCCAGCCAGAAGGGACTTGAGCCCAGTATCAGGCCGGGTTACTTGCTTCCTTAATTAATGCAGTCTCAGGTCCTGCACGATTGGATTGGAGCAGGCACTTTGTTCCACTCACCGGAGGTCTTAGGATCCCGTGGCGGATCCTGTGTGGGTCCTTGCGGGTCGCCAACTACATTTTATCCTTGTCCTGAAACTTTGTGTGAGGCTAAGATTAAACTCCAGAGAACAATTAATTTGGCTTAAGAAAGCCCAAAACATTCAGACTACGCAATAGTAACTACTGACTGCTTTTAGGCTGGTTTACAGAAGAACCAGTGAAAAGAGTGGAAGAAAAAGATGATTAGAAAGATGTTCTGCCTGCCAGAGAAGGAGTGGTGTAAGAGTTGAGGCGGCAAGCTTACTCCAGCCAGGAAGCAGTTCGGCCAACTGCAGAGCTCCACTCCTTGTCTCTCTGCCCTGCCTTCATCCCCAGATATTCAGAGAAGCAGATTATTGCTTCTTCACCTCTCCCTCCTGTCCTCTAAATCCAGTCCTCCAGTCTCACCCCCTTGTCTGTAGCAGCACACCCCACCCGATGCTGCTTCCCCTTCCTCTCTCTTTCCATCTGCAGGAGATCAGGAAGATCTTTCCCCCAGCCTCTTCACACTGATCCTGTTATCCCAGCCCCCACCTCCAGCAGGCATCCACTAGGATGGACCAGATGAGGGTTCTAGTGTCATAAGGTTGTTGCAGGGCCTTCCTCTAAATCTTATTTTATTTATATAGATTTCTCTCTCTCTCTTCTTTTTAACTCTATAGGTCCTTATTGTATACATTATGACATCCATTTTAATGTTTTTATGGGATTCCAAGGTGTGTGAACCTAGTGGGTTTCTCTGTCTGTATCTGTTTCTTGCCCCTTTTCTTGGGTTCTTTTCCTTCTATTTGGGTTTTTTTCCTATTTCAATGCATTAGATTTTGTTTTATCCTATTTTATTTTATTTTATTTTATTTTATTTTATTTTATTTTATCTCCTTGGAAGCCTGTTTGTTTTCTAGTAAGAGGCCGGAAAGGGAGTGGATCTTGGTGGAAGAGGAAGTGAGGAGGGACTGGAAGGATTAGAGGGAGGTGACACCATAATGAGGATATATTATGTTTAAAAAATCTATTTTCAATAAAAGGAAGAAGAAGGAGTTAAGCCAAAGAAGCTATGCTGTTTAAGATGTTAGCATCATTAAAAATAATGCAAGCACTTTGGATTGGGACATCTTGAAGCTATCTCAGGAATTGACAAGACTGTACCTGTCATGGCTACAGTGTGTAAAAATGTGAAGCACTTTGAAAGGCTTGAGATGAAAGAGATGCCAGAATTGTGGATATCTCACTGGGGTCTGAGAGGACCTCTTAGGGGATCTTCTCCTGAAGATCTGAGAAAGCCTGAGCAGAGGGTGAAGAGTTTGAGACTCTGTCCTCCTTCTCCTAAGAGTGAACGTATCCCAGGCATAAGCCATCAGTGAAAAGCAAGGTTCTAGCAAAGGAACATCCCAGAATCAAGAAAAGTAAGTATAGCCAGCTTTCTCAGGCACCATAAACATGTGGCCCATTGGCCAATGAGGGAATTGTTTCCCTGGGGTCTCCCAAATTAACTTCTCAGCTTAGAGTTCACTACTTTGCGTACCCATCCTCAAGTCAGCACCCTCAGCTTCTCAGGGAATGAATCCTTTATGTAGGGACCAGGATCTTGAGCTTTTAAGCAATATTTGAGAAAATGAAGCATTGGATATCGTGTATTAGAGATGCTGCTAAATGCTTAGTGCAGTTATGTGAAGGCCATTTTACTACTGTGATGACTAATGTTGTAGGTTGACTTGATTGTGTTAAGAGAGGCCATGAATGCACACTGGGTGTGTCTGTGAGGGAATGAAGGACATGTACTCCCACCAGCGTGAGTGGGCAGCATCACATCTGTGAAGTCTGAGTAGAACAAAGGGATTCAAGAAGGGCACTTTGCTCTTTCATTTGTGAGCTGGGACATTTGGACATGTGGGCTTCTGGTTCTTTAGCAGTGTGTTTATATCCCCCATGCCCTGTCCATTGGTTCTCAGACTCTGCTTTCTGATGACATATTGCAGTACTGGGCATCTCTGACTCTTCACTCCTGTGAAACTTTTACCGTGCACATCTCCTACTAACTCTTTCTCTGGTCAACCCTGACTTCATAGCTTCCCATTTGACTTCAAACCATTCATGTTCAAGACGCAAGAGCAGGTAAGATTCTGGTAAGTGCTGCATAGGTAAGTAGATGGCCGATTGGGTCATCAGTGGGAGGAGAGGCCTTGGTCCTGTGAAGGTTCTATGCCCCAGTGTAGGGGAATGCCAGGGCCAGGAAGTAGGAGTGGGTGGGGATTTTCAGAGGGGAAACCAGGAAAGAGGATAACATTCGAAATGTAAATAAGGAAAATATCTAAAAAAAAGAAAAAAAAGGGGGAAAAAGATTCTGGTAAGTAGATGTTACCTGGTGATAGCTTTTAAATTGGTAAAGTTTATGTGACAACTACTTGTGGACCAGAGGAATAAACAAACAAACAAACAAACAAACAAACAAGCAATCAAGAAAAGTGTGCCAATGTCAGTGCCTTTGGTTTCTGAATAGCTTCCATTCCAATCTGGTCTGACTACTTTGCTTCACCAGATTTTTTTTTTTTTTTTTTTTTGTGGCTGCATAAAAGAAACTGACAAAATTGAAGAAAATACAGAATATGCCACAAAACTTGAACTTATTAAAAATAAGCTTTTGCAATTGAGCTATACATATGCTCTTCTTTGTATTTAAAATAATACAGGTGCAAGCTGGGCAGTGGCTCTCAATGGGTAGACGAACAGCAATGGATCCTGCTTTCCTGGCTACAATCTAATAAATACTTATGTAGATATATGGTGTAGAAATATTGTGACACGCCCCACTGTATAAGGCTTTCTAAGAGAAGAGAATGAGAGGTGTGAGGTAATCAGGATGAGTCAGAGAAGGCTTTGCCAAGGATGTGAACTTTAATCTCTGATTTGAAATATAATTAGAAGATAGCCCACAAGGGAGGAGGCTGGAAGGACCCAGGCAGAAGCAGGGAAGAGCTGAGGGAAGAGTATTGTGGTTTGACGTCATGCTGGAGTCCATGGGAGGCCAGGGAGTGATGGTGCTGTGCCCTGTGAGCATGGACCAAGGGCAGCCTCAGCCCTTGCTGGGGTGTCAGTGTAAGTGATGCACCAGGTCTGATATTTCTGGGTGGGGTGTTAGCTTCTGTCTGAGGAGGGACAAGAAACTATCGAGAGGGGCGGGGCATCTAGGCTGGGTGCCACTGAAACACTAACATGGCAAGGAGAGCTAATTCATAGATGCTGTACAGCTCCACATGCGGGGTACCTGGGAAGGAACACCGAACATACATTTAGGTTGCATGAAGCAGCTACTATTTAAATTATGAGCTGTTTGTGTTGCATAATATTTGAAAACGGGTGTTTGGGTTCACATAGTCTTGTTTATTTAAGAAAGCATTGCCCTCGGGGGCATAGTTACGTTAAATTATTCAGAGGTGGGAACCTAAATCTTTGTGTAATTAAAAGCACTCGAATCATCAGTTGGATCAGAACTCATTTGAACGCAGTTGGGGACCCACAAACTGAAAGGAATTCATAGAGCAAATGGCAGTGATGTTGCGCGGGGAATACTTGCCTGCTTGCTCCTCTCTCAGCTGGAACAAAGCACTCCAGGATGCACACTGTCAGACCCGTGACACAACCCAGGCAAGCCTGGGGATTTTCCACTCTCAGTGATGTTGGGCAAACGAAAGGAAGCATGCAAGGCTCTCGGTAAGGTGGTTGCTGCTTCATACTGTAGTAGTTAGAGATTCATTTGCCCCTCTTCATGGAGCACCTTTATTCCCTTAGTCTCTCTGGGAATAAAACCAACTGCAAGGATATAAAGCTGAAGTACTCATGCCCAAGCAATGGTTTGTCATAGCACACTCTTTTCAGATCATGCTCATTGGTGTGCACCCAGCATACATCCTTAGGGTGCACACAACATGCATCCTTGTGTGCATACAGCAGGCATCCTTGGTGTGCACGCAGCATGCATCCTTGTGTGCACACAGCAGGCATCCTTGGTGTGCACACAGCATGCATCCTTGGTGTGCACACAGTATGCATCCTTGGTATGCACACAGCAGGCAAGTCTTCATGGAAACATGACTTTTTTCAAGCAATGCCTAACCCAGACAGAGGAGGGGCATGAAGCTGTATTTAAGGAACAGCCTACTTATAATCCAGTGAGCATAAATGATATTTCTTTGTCTAGGAAAATAAAGGCCTCTTCAGATATCTGACAAAAGAGGGGAAAATGGTTGTCCTGGTTTGCTTTCTATTGCTGAGATAAACACCATGACGAAAAGCAACTTGGGGAGGAAAGGGGTTAATTGGCTAATATGTTCCAGTCATTGAAATCCATCATGGAAAGACGCCAAGGCAGGGACCTGGAGGCAGAAGTAGAAGCAGAGGCCATGGAGGAGTGTTCTTTACTGAACTGTTCTCCATGGCATTTTCAACTTGCTTTTTTAAAAAAAAATTATTTATTATATATACGTACACTGTAGTTGTCTTCAGACACACCAAAAGAGGGCACCAGATCTCATTATGGATGGTTGTGAGCCACCATGTGGTTGCTGGGATTTGAACTCAGGACCTCTGGAAGAGTAGTCAGTGCTCTGAACCGCTGAGCCATCTCTCCAGCCCCTCAACTTGCTTTTTTATATGACTCAGGACCATCTGACCAGGACATGGAACTGCCTACAGTGAGTCAGGCCCTCTCACATCAAATATCAACCAAGAAAATGCTCTACAGATTTGCCTGTGGGCTGATTTTATGGATGCACCTTCTTACAGAATACACTAGATTGTTCAAGTTCACAAAAAAACCCATCACTATAATGGTATAGGTTAAAGGGGGGAGGGTTTGTGCTGCCCCTGATGGGAACATGATGTGGAAATCTTCATGAGCCATATTAAATGCTTTCTTGATGTCTTGAATTCTCCTTTTCAGTTCTTTCCTGCTTCTGCCTGGGTCATTGCAGCCTTCATGGTTTAATCTAATCATGTTTCCAATTGGAGCTTATTCTGAGTTCGATAAAATCATTCTCTTTTTACTGTGGGACATCTCTGAGGATCGACTGCTGGCTTGAGGTCAACGTGGGAAGTGTGGGACACTTGGCAAGATGTGTGCCGAGCTTGGGTGGTATCACCCGGATGTGATTTTGCGCACAGCCACTTAGGTTCATGTACTTGCTCTTTCTGAAAGTTTCTAAGGAAACATTTGCAGTGATCTATGGGCTGTCTGGCCTGGCTATCCTCCACAACTACACCGAAAAATCAAAATCCCAACCCCTCCTCAGTCCATTTCTTTTTAATAGGCCTAAGAGGCAAAGATGGCCCAAGATTTGATTGACAGTTTGAAAGCATTACCCATTACTCTTTCAGGAGTTGCTCTGTTTTCCTTTGATCCTGTAGGTTTTATTTCTCTCTGACATCATATTACGCCACTGGTGGAGAGAGTGTAACGAAGGAAACACATCTCGAAGCAGTATCACACTTCCTACAGACCTTATCTGCATCTACACTCAAAGTCATTACCATCAATCTGAGACTCGTTTAGGTGAAATGTAGGCTGTAGTTTTTGGCATGAGATTTTCTTTTTATGGACTTTGAAGACAAATCGGAATTAAAACCTGCAAAAAAAAAAAAAAAGAAAGAAAAAGAAAGAAAAAGAAAAGAATTTCCAGTAAGCCAGTGGCCGTAAATAATCTCTGAAGTCTCTTTTAAGCTTTTGACAATGCCATTTTAATTTAACACTGGTCAGTTCCCATGTGTGCCCAGTTCATATCACTAAGGTCCAGGAGGAAGATACAGGCGTATCTTTGGATGTGAACCTGTTTCTTGATGACATTTTTGGATGTCAGCCAGTCTGTGATTGTCTTAGTCAGAGTTTTTATTCCTGCCCAAACATCATGACCACGAAGCAAGTTGGGGAGGAAAAGGTTTATTCAACTTACACTTTCCACATTGCTGTTGATCACCAAAGGAAGTCAGGACTGGAACTCAAGCAGGTCAGGAAGCAGGAGCTGATGCAGAGGCCATGAAGGGGTGCTGCTTACTGGCTTGCTTCCCCTGGCTTGCTCTCCAGGGATGGCATCCACAATGGACCCTCCCCCCTTGATCGCTAATTGAGAAAATGCCTTACAGCTGGATCTCATGGAGGCATTTCCTCACCTGAAGCTCCTTTCCTGGGTTAACTCCAGCTTGTGTCAAGTTGACACACAAAACCAGCCAGTACCGAGATGAACTAATATCAACAAACTTCATTGTTTGAAGATAAGTCTTTAGAGCCAAGCATGGCAGCTCATACCTGACTTCTCCATCCCCAGGAGGCTGAGGCAGGAGGATCATTGTGACTTTGAGGCAAGCTTGAACTACATAATGATTTCAAGGCCTGTTTGAGCTACAGCGCAAGACCATGCCTCACAAAACCAAACAACAGCAAAAGGGAAACAAAGAAATCCATGATGGCGCTGTGGCTTGCATACAAAGTATCCTTCATAGGATCCTGTGTTCCAACACTTAATTCCCAGTAGTAGGATCAGTTTGGGAAGACCGTGGAACTTTTAGCAGGTGGAACCTCACTAAAAGAATTATACCGTTGGGGGTGGGTCTTGAGGTTCTGTAGCCTGGCGGTGACTGCTTCTCCCTGCTTTCCGGAGTCTGGATGCAGCATGACCAGCCAGGCTAGTCCTTGCTGACATGCCTCCCTTCCCCCTTCCCAGGCCCACACCTTCTTTTCCATGGTGAACTCTGTCCCTCTGGAACTTTAGGCTAAAATAAGCCCTTCCTCCCTTAAGTTCTATTTATCAGGGTTATATAATCACAGCAACAGGAAACCCAATGCTGACGGGTAACATTTTCCTTCTCAGGAAAGTCTTTGCTTCCAAGAAGCTCTTTGACTACAGACTGCATCTTTGGCTTGCAGAAGCCAGTTCACTTCGGCAGAGTATGCCAGCCTGATCTTCTGAGAACAACAGGTCAGTGTGGGGCGCCAGCCACTGATGATTTGCATGGTGCCAATTTCTGTCCTGGAAGTTTGATTGCTGGCTTAGTCACAGAATAAAACACCTTTAATGCAGGTTCCAGTGGCTTAAGCCCATACAAACCATCTGGTTGATGAAGTTTCTGAGCTTTGATGGTATGTTCAAAGTCCCCAACAAATATCCCAGGCTTAGAGACAAGGGCATTCAAAACCTCTGCCATTTAAGGTTCATATTATACCGCATTGCCCAGTGTAATGCTAGTGTAAGTGTGCTGAGCAGGCTGAAGATGCTGAAGAGGTGCTAGAGATGAGCATGCTGAAGGGGGTGGTGCTAGAGATGAGCAAGCTGAAGGGGGTGGTGCTAGGGATGAGCAAGCTAAAGGGGGCGGTGCTAGAGATGAGCAAGCTGAAGGGGGCAGTGCTAGAGATGAGCAAGGGCAGGGTCTATGCTAGATATGAGAAGGTTGAAGGGGGAGGTGCTACTGATGATTAGACTGAAAGCAGCAGTGCTAGGCTAAGATGATTGCGATTTGAGGTAGGAAATGAACTTTTGACTTCAGATATGAGTTTCTCCAGATGTGACCACAAAGCCGTGGGACATCTTTACACATGTGCTGGGGCTGTAACACGTCTCCAGACTGAATGACCTGCATCTGTAGAGCTGTTCTTTCTTCCCTCATATTCTGCATACCTGCGATCTGATGCCATAGTGTCAGCCGGGCTCTGATCCCTCCAAAACTAGGGAAGAGCACATCCTAGATTCTTCCAGTGTCTTTGGCTTCCAGTGATCCTTGGCTTGTGGCTGCAGTATCTACCTCTATATTCATGGGGCATAGTTCCCATCATGCCCTTGTTGTGGTTGCTCTTTTCTGACCTTTAAATTGGTAATTGTCCCCAATTTAAGGTTAATCTTATTAACTTAGAATCTTCTTGTTTTAAGATCTTTAACTTAATTACATTCCCAAACCTTTCTTCCAGGTAAGGACAGAAATGAAGATCCCAGTCCTTGCAAATATCTGCTGGGGACTGTGAGGCTCTCACATACTAGCTGATTTGGATATACCAAGAATAAAACTTGCCTGCTTTTTAGTTGATGTTGTTCAGGAGCTAATCTTTTCTGCACTGTGACCATCATTGATAATCGCCAAACAGTAGTTTTCCTCAGTTGTACCTCCCTTGTTGAGAGCTTGGCTACTTTAATATTCTCTGCAAGAACTCTGATATCACCTGTGCTGATAACTGAGTTCTACCATGCAGTGAGCCTCTACTGCCTACTCCATGTGCACTACCACTGCAGCCTACTCCATGCAGAATACCACTACATCCTACTCCATGTGCAATATCACTGCATCCTACTCCATGTGCAATACCACTGCAGCCTACTCCATGCAGAATACCACTCCACGTGCAATATCACTGCATCCTACTCCATGTGCAATACCACTGTAAGCCTACTCCATGTAGAATATCACTGCAGCCTACTCCATGTAGTGCTGCAGACTGGACTCAGTGGGTCTCTCAACCTGAGGGAAACCAGAGTTTCAGTGTTCAGGTGAGTAAGGAGTTGGTGAAAAGTGACAAACAGACATGAACACAAGGGAGTGTTGATCTGAATGTAATTTCTCAAAGTGAGCATGAGACTTATATTACAGAAGGAGACAGGAAGTTAAGTGATACAATAAGGTCATCCAAGGTACATTGAGGTTACCCGGTACAAAATAATTCTTTATACAAAACAGGAACGCATACATGAAAGTTAACAGGAACCAGGCAGTGTTTACAACTGGGATAAAAATTGGTGTTTACAACTGGGATAAAAAGTAGCCCCACCTAAGGTCAGCTTATTCTTAGAAGCCAGTTCCAATTCTAGTCTATTGTATAATCCACCTTCCCCTTAGGCCATTGTAAATTCCTGTGTATGGGAGTGACTCTGCTGTTGTTTTAAGTATACTTTGTAGACTAGCCCTGAGATTTCTAGCTCTATTCCAGTAAATTGCAATATCTGATCTCTTTCACTGTCTCTCTGTCAACGCTGGAGGCTTTTCATTTAAATGAGTAACATTCTTTCAAAAATCAAAGCCCAAGGTTGGTTCAATGATTTCCTAGGATATTAGAACACTGGTGGAGGCTAATCTAACTTAGCTATATGTCAAAAATCATTCCTTAGAGGCACTTATAGTAAAACAATATTGAAGGAAAGCACACAGTTCACTGACTGACGTAGGGACAAGTTTGGAGCATTTATGCTATGGGATGCCAAGGCTCCAGGAGACTAAGTTTCCGTGAAACTTTTTGCCTCAGGATTGTGTCCAAGCTTTTGGGCCTGCCATGCAGTTTTTACTGGAGTGGGTGTGGCAATGTAGAATACCACTGCAGCCTATTCCATGCAGAATACTACTGCAGCCTACTCCATGTACAATGCCACTGCAGCCTACTCCATGCAGAATGCCACTGCTGCCTACTCCATGTGGAATACCAGTGCAGCCTACTCCATGTAGAATACTAATGATTACTCCGTGTACAACACCACTGCTCCTGTTCCATGTACAATGTCCCTGTATTTGTAAGAAGCCATGTGCTTCTGTCTAGTACCATGTCACACAGATTATTACTTATAGCTGTGAACATCTTTGAGTGTCAGAGAAGGCTCACAGGATGAAAACACATCCTACTAAACTTCCAGAGTGCAAGCAGGGCACTGTTCCAGGCAACTTCTCCTTACAGAGCACTATCTCTCTTCAGAACTCTCCAGACTGGGGTGGTATACTCATCATTTTCCTTTCTGACCCCTGCCCTCTGTTCTACCTGCATGTTCTACCTTGTCTCTCCTCCCCAAGAGCAGAGATTTTGCCCATTTTGCTCACCAAGGTGTCCAAAATGTTTGGAGGTCACATAGGGCACAGAAGATATATTTGTGCTAATGCTTTAACAAATGAAAACAACCAAATGGTTCTATTTAGGAGGGGTCATCTGAAAACTGGAACTTAATTCCATGTGCAGTGGTATTGCACATGGAGTAGGATTCCTGGAACTTCAGGCTGGAGGTTTTAGACACTGAAGCTTGAGGTAGAGGTAAGGGAGGGAGGTAGGCATGGAAAGGGATCCCATGGGTATACTACAGAGCCCACTCATTGTGTTTAGCAGCAAGCAAAGCATGAGATTGCAAAATGACTTGAATCCCACTATTTTCTCTTTCCTAGCCCTTAGGGATTACTTTGTATTTCAGATAAGCTTATACTCTACATGAGAGAGGAGATATCTAAAATCTTATGAAACATGTTAATAAAAATTTGCCAAAGAGATTGTGAGAAATCCTGATTCAGTAAGTGAGAATACCTGGTGCTCTAAAGAGTATGACTGTAGTTTAAGATGCTTGGGAATTTCTGCTCTTTGAACTTGGTCTATAGCTGGTCTCCTTAGAGACCTGTGCTTTGAGAAAACAGGGTCTCCAGTCACTGTTTCTCTAGTAAAATCTCTCCCCTTTCTTAATATGCCACCCTTTACATTCACTTACCATGTGTTATGAATAGCTAGGAATACTTCTTGTGAAATAGCTCATGTAAACAACCTGAAATAACCATGGCTACTCAATCCAATGAACAACAATCTATTTGTTAGTCAAATTTGCTTCAAAGGATAGAGATGAGGCTGTCCTAATGGGACTTGCTTTTCCTCTTTGTGGCAAGCAGGCAAAAGAATCTTTAATATGTGGATTTAAGTCATTACTTCCACATCCTGTGAGCCGACTGCCTCTGGAGAGATGCCCTACATTGCTCTAATTATTGTTTACATTCTAGGGGAAGATTGACAGCAGCAATGTAAATGTCTCCTTTCTGTGCGGGTCATTTCAGAAATCGAGTTAACTGTTTAGTGACTTGCCAATATCAATCTTGGAAATGGAACCTCTTGCTCTTCAATAAAGAAGGCATTTCATCAATTGAGTTAGAGGCTGTGCTGGTAATATCAGTATGGCAAGGACAGTCATTACACCTCCAGGCAAAAGGACAATCTGAAAATGAAAGCTACGAGGAGAACATTGATCTTGTAATGTGAAGATGTGCGATGTAGCAGGGTCACAGACAGGTCACTAGGTCTGGTTTGCTTTCTCATGCCTCCTGTCTTTCTAGTTCTGATCTGGAAGGGCCATTTGGGTGCCCTGTAATGGAGGTCATGTACGTGAAACATGGAACATGGCATGAAACATGTACACGGAGCATAGATCCATCATGTATGCAGAACATATATCCAGAGACAAAGGAAGATGACTGCATATTAAGGCAAACCATGGGTCTTGCTCTGTGCTTGTCCCAGCCACGAGTTTTAAAGACTTGAAAGGGGAATTTCTGGAAGAGAATGGAAACCATTTGTCGATGAATGTCTTAGTTCTCAGGAATGGGACAAGTAAGACACAGCAATCTGAACTCTAATAGAGAAGAGAGCCATGGCCGAAGCAGGCCAACCAAAGCTTTGCTTCCTAACAACCTCCCTTCATAAAACCCAGCATAATGGTGAGTTTAAAAGGTGCCGAGTAGGATGTGAAGTCAGCCTCGTAGGCTGTTAGCAGCCATTGCCTCTCCAGAGGCCACCGGGCACTCCTACTGGAGGGATGCAGGCCCCTCTCCTCCACTCAGTAGTGGAGAAAGGACAGCGTGAGCTGTGTGTTCATCTCAGTCACAAAAATGCTGTATGTTTGACTTAATAAGGAGGGAATGGGCCTTTGTGATTATAGAAAAAGCAAAGGAACATTAACGTGTGCCATGGCTGTTGAGGGCCATCGCTTCCACTGCTCAGGGCCTGGTGTGCCTGCCTCAGTGCCACCTGCTACTTTACAGTTCCGGGCCACTTACTTTGATATAAAGGGAAATCCATCCACTCCCAAAGGGGATAGAAGCTCCCTTCAGTGCAAAGATGATTTTCTCTGCCAAGAATCCCTTCTCAGTGAACACCTTTACAGGAAGGGGCAGTAGTCTTCCTTATTCTTCCTTCCATTCCCATGTTATTCTTTTTAACTCAGTTTATTCTCCTTAACCATAAACAGGAAACAGTGTTGTTAGGCTATTATAAGGAGGAATGTTTATTTGAAACGTGTGCATTTATTTCAAGAAACATTAAGAATGCGCTTTATGGGTCATGAACAGGGATGAAGAGGCACAGCTCACAGGCATGGAAACTGGAGCAGAAACCAGTACAGTGTAGGTGATGAGGCCCCGGCTCAAAGTCAGCCCAGCAACAACAACAGCAGCAACAACAACAGTGTCAGCAGCAAGAGCAACAAGAACAAAACATCTAGACTTAATGACCTACCTGAAAGCTCTCAAAGAACAAGAAGAAACCATACTCAAAGGGTATGTGGGAGGAAATTCAAATCAGTGATGAAACCAGTGAATAGAAACAGCAGTAAAAGTGAAAGTGGTACAAAGAATGAGACAAGAGTTGGTTCTTTGACATGTACAAGGTTGATAAACCTTTGATCAAATCAATCAATCCACACACATACACATATCCCATACACACACACACACACACACACACACACACACACACACACACACCCATACACATGCACACATATACACACATCCATATACACACACATGGATACACACCCACCCCCACACACACACTCATACACACCCACCCATACCCACACAAGCACACATACAAACACACATACAGAGACACACCTGTACACACACACATACAACCCTCACTCTCCCATACCCCCCAAAGACACAGCAATACACACACACATCTGCATACACACACTCATACATATACATGCATACACACACACCCACACACACACTCATACACACCCACCCATACCCACACAAGCACACATACAAACACACACACAGAGACACACCTGTACACACACACATACAACCCTCACCCTCCCATACCCCCCAAAGACACAACAATACACACACACGTCTGCATACACACACTCATACACATACACGCATACACACACACCCATACACATACCCCATACACCCCCCACATACACACAAATATACACACATACACACACACACACACACACACACACACACACAACACACAGTGAGAGAGAAAAGAGAGAGAGAGAGAGAGAGAGAGAGAGAGAGAGAGAGAGAGAGATATGAAAGGGGTACATTGAAATGACACCAGGGAATTCAGAGACTCCAAGGATATACTTGACAAAATTGTATTCCACAAAATCGAAAAAAACCTAAAAGAAATGGATAAATTTCTTGATAATATAAAATTTAAATTAAGATGAAATTAACAACTTCTAGTGATTCACAATCTCTAGTAAAATAGAAGCCATAGTTAAAAATATCCCAACGAGACCAGGCAATGGCGGAGCATGTCTTTAATCTCAGCACTCAAGAGGCAGAGACAGGTGGATCTCTGATTTTCTGGTCAGCCTGGTCTAGAGAGTGAATGCCCAGGTAGCCAGGGCTACACAGAGAAACCCCATGATATCCCAGGGGGGTATGGGGTACGTCTGAAGGTAAGTGGAAGAGGAGTGGAACTGGGGAAGAGGACAGGTGGAGAAGTGCAATCTGGGAGGAGAGGAGGGAGGGGACACTGCAGCCTCATGTGGTAAGTGAGAGAATAATACATTTAAAAATAACCCCACTCCTCCCTGCAAACAACAATAACAAAAATCTTAGGGGCAAATGGCTTCAGAGTAGAATTCAACCAGACCTTCTGAGAATAACTAACACCACTAACTCCCACACTCCTCAAATTATTCTACAAAATAAAATTTGAATAAGCATTTTCTAACTCTTTGTATGAAGCCATTATCACCCTGATACTAGATCCATGCAAGGACTCGGGGGTGGGGTGGGGTGAGGAAGTATGAATCAATATTCCTTATGAACATATACGTAAAAATTCTCAATGAAATACTTGCAAGTTGATTCAAGAAGACATCAAAACATTATCTGCCATGATCAAATTGACTTCATTCCAGAGGTTTGAGTGTGATTTAACATAGATAAATCAATAGTCTGTCACATAAACAGACTAAAAGACAAAACCACATGACCATCTCATTAGATGCAGCAAAGGCCTTTATGAAAATTTAACACCCCTTCATGATAAAAGTCCCTAAGAGGTTAGGAATACACGATTGCTTACCTCAGAATACTAAGTGCTGTTTATAGTAAGCTAACAGCATCCTAAATGAAGAGAAACTTAAAAAAATTTCAACTAAAACCAGAAAGAAGACAAAGATGTCCACTATTCCCATACCTTCAGTTGCCTTACGACACTGGCTAAGGCTTCTGGTACCTTAGCTGGTGCAGTAAAGCAACAGAAGGAAATCAGAGGGATATAAATAAGGAAGGAAGGAGTCAAAGTATCCTTATTTGCAGATGGTTTGATTTTATACATAAAAGGCCCCAAGGATTCTTCCAGGAAACATCTACATCTAATAAATACCTTCAACAAAGTAGCAGAATCTAAAATTAACACACAAAACCAGTAGCTTTCCTATGTACCAACCACCCCCCCCCAAAAAAAAAACCAAAAACCAAACAAACAAAAACCCCCAAACCAATATACTGAAGAAGAAATCAGGGAAACAACACTTTTCATATTAGCCAATGAATATTGTGGGGTAACTCTAACCAAGCAAGGGTTAAAAATCTTGTCTAAAAAGCCTTTAAGACATGGAAGAAGATACCAGAAGATGGTGAGAGCTCTTATGCCCATAGATTGGTTGGATTAATGTTGGAAAATGCTCACCTAACAAAAGCAATCTACACTTTGGTTCAAACCCAATATCAAAATTCCAACACAGTGCTTCACAGAAATTTTTAAAAAGTCTTCAACATCATATGGAAACACAGAAATCCAGGATAGTTGAAACAATGCTAAATAAAAATAAAAAAAATGGTGAAGGTATCACCATCCATGGTTTAAAGTTGTACAGTAATAAAAACAATGTTGCATTGGAATAAAACCAGATATGTTGATTAGCAAAATAAACTGAAGACACAGACATAATCCTGTACACTTATGGACTCCTGACTTTTGAGAAAGAAGCAAAAAACACACACTAGAAAGACAATATTTTTATTGTATGGTACTTGTCAAACTGGATATGTACATGCAGAAGAAAGGAAATGGATTCCTACTAATGACTCTTCACAAAAACCCAAATAAGTCAAGGATCCAAGGTAACATCAGATACCCTGAACATGATAGGAGAGGAAGTAGAGACATGGCTTGACTCATTGGCATAGGAAAAGACTTTCTGAACAGGGCACCAGCAGCACAGACATTAAGACAATAAAACGTGGGACTCAAGAATGTAGACAGCTTCTGTACAGCAAAGGACACCATCATTCAAGGAAAGTGGCAGCCTACAGAATCTGAGAGGATCTTTACCAATTATACATCTGATTTACTATCTAGAATACTCAAAGAACTGAAAAAAATGAACTTCAAGGAAACAAATTTAAAACTGGCACATAGTACTAAACAGATTTCTCAAAAGATTAAACACAAATGGCTGAGAAACACTTACAGAAATGCTCAACATCCTTAGTCATCAGGGAAATGCAAATTAAAACTACTTCAAGATTTCATCTCACCCCCCTCAGAATCAATAAATCCAATGACAGCTCATGCAGGCAAGAATGGAGGGTATGGGGGAACATCCATCTATTGCTGGTGGAGTCCAAACTTGTACAGCCACTATGAAAATCAGGGTGGAGATTCCTTGGGAAACTGGGAATTCATCTACCTCAAGGTCAAGCTACACCACTTTTGGGCATAAGAATTCTCCATCTTCCTACAGAGAAACTTGTTCAACTATGTTCATTGCTTCTCTATTTGTAATAGCCAGAAAACGGAAACATTCTAGATGCATTTACACAGTGCAATATTATTCAGCTATTAAGAAAAAAGAAATGGTAAGATTTCCAGGCTATTGGATGATACTACGATCTATTATGGCAACCCAGGCTCCACAAGACAAACATTGTATGTTTCCCTTATGTGTGGATGCTAACTTTTACGTTTTAGGTATGTGTGTTTCAACTCAAATAACCACAGATTTTAGGTAACCAGGAAATGATCATGAAGGAAGAGAAGATCTTGCAAGTAATGGGAAATAGAGCACAGTCCTATTTTTCCTTTCTTTTTTATTAGATATTTGCTTTATTTACATTTTAAAGGTTATCCCCTTTCCTAATTTCCCCTCCAAAAGCCCCCTACTCCCTCCCCTCTCCCCTGCTCACCAACCCACCCACTCCCACTTTCTGGCCCTGTCATTCCCCTATAATGGGGCATAGAACCTTCACAGAACCAAGGGCCTCTCTTCCCATTGATGGCTGACTAGGTCATCCTCTCCTACATATGCAGCTAGAGCTATGAATCCTACCATGTGTTTTCTTTGGTTGGTGGTTTAGTCCCAGGGACCTCTGGGGGTACTGGTTAGTTCATATTGTTGTTCCTCCTATGGGGCTTCAAACTTCTTCAGCTCCTTGAGTACTTTCTCTAGCTCCTTCATTGAAGACCGTGTGCTCTGTCTAATGGATAACTGTGAGCATCCACTTCTGTATTTGTCAGGCACTAGCAGAGCCTCTCAGGAGACAGCTATATCAGGCTCCTGTCAGTAAGCTCTTGTTGGCATCTGCAACAGTCATGGTTGTTTATGCATCCCCAGGTGGGGCAGTCTCTGGATGGTCATTCCTTCAGTCATTGCTCCGAACTTTGTCTCTGTAACTCCTTCCATGGGTATTTTCTTTCCCCTTCGAGAAATTGATACAGAAAACGTGGTACATTTACACAATGGAGTACTACTCAGCTATTAAAAACAGTGAATTTATGAAAGTGGTTGGATCTGGAGGATATCATCCTAAGTCAGGTAACCCAATCACAAAAGAACACACATGATGTGCACTCACTGATAAGTGGATATTAGCCCAGAAGCTCAGAATACCCAAGATGCAATTTGCAAAACACATGAAACTCAAGAAGAAGGAAGACCAAAATGTAGATACTTTGATCCTTCTCAGAAGGGGGAACAAAATACCTATGGAGCACAGAATTATAAAGAGGTAAAGAGGAAACCAGACTAGGAGGATGAACTAGGGAGGGTGTGGGGGAGGAGAGGAAGGAAGGGAGGCTGGGGAAGAATGACTGACAGCCAGGCCCTTCAAAGAGGCATGTGGAAACCTACCATTTGCTTCCTGAAATACATACATATATGAAAGGAAATGGGAGTCAGTGTACAATGAGAGACAAAGCCTCATCCTCCAGTTCCCAGGATGGGCTACACTTTGTTCAGTGTTTGGCCAAAGAGGTCCCATACAATCCCCAAACATTACAGGCTACTGACAAAACTACTGGTTACTTTCCACAACCGGTGGTAAAACATTACTGCTAAAGGCACAACTTATTTCTCTCCAGGGGAATTTCCACATCTGAAACAATAGGACTCTGTTCTTGAGCTTGAGGCTTCCCTGGATAAGAGACTCCAAGCAGGATGGGTCAGAAATGCTCTCAATGTGCCTGAGTCATCAGAGCTGAGCATGCCTGTGGCTGGGTAGACTTTTCTGGAACTGTGAGCTAACTGGGACCTTGCAAACTGAAGTCTCCTGAGCACAGACCCTATTCAGGCCAGAGACTTTTTTGATTAGATATTTCTTTATTTGCATTTCGAATATTATCCCCTTTCCCAGTTTCCCTTCCTCCCAGAAACACCCTATCACATCCTCCCTCCCCCTGCTTCTATGAGGGTGTCCTTCTACCCACACACCCACTCCTACCTCCCCACCCTTGATTCCCCTATACTGGGGCATCTATCAAGCCTTCGTAGGACCAAGGACCTCTCCTTCAAAGGATAAACAGACTGAGAAAGAAATTAGGGAAATGACACCCTTCACAATAGCCACAAATAATATTACATACCTTGGTGTGACTCTAATCAAGCAAGGGAAAGATCCTTGTGACAAGAACTTCAAGTCTCTGAAGAAAGAAATCAAAGAAGATCTCAGAAGATGGGAAAATCTCCCATGCTCATGGATTGGCAGAATTAATGTAGTAAAAATGGCTATCTTGCCGAAAGCAGTCTAGAGATTCAATGCAAAACCCTATCAAACTTACAACTTAATTCTTCATAGAGTTAGAAAGAGCCATTTGCAAATTCATTTGGAATAATAAAACCCAGGATAGCAAAAACTATTCTCAACAATGAAAGAACTTCTGGGGGAATCACCATGCCTGACCTCAATCTGTATTACAGAGCAATAATGATAAACAAACAAAAAAAACAAATAAAAAAACTGCATTGTCTTGGTACAGTGACAGGCAGGAAGATCAATGGAATAGAATTGAAGACCCAGAAATGAACCCACACACATATGGCCACTTAATCTTTGATAAAGGAGCTAAAACCATTCAGTGTAAAAAAAAAAAAACCCAGCATTTTCAATAAATGTTACTGTTTCAACTGGCGTTCAGCCTGTAGAAAAATGCAAATAGACAAATAGACCCATTCTTCTCTCCCTGTACAAAGCTCAAGTCCAAGTAGGACCTCCACATAAAACCAGATACACTGAAACTTATAGAGGAAAAAGTTGGGAAGAACCTCGAACATATGGGCACAGGGGGAAAATCCCTGAACAGAATACCAATGGTAAGATCAATGCTGTAAGATCAAGAATCGACAAATAGGACCTCATAATATTACAAAGCTTCTGTAAGGCAAAGGACGCTGTCAATAAGGCTGAAGACTTTCTCTGGAGAACCAGTGTGTTGCTGATCTAGAAC
Organism: Mus musculus; assembly: GCF_000001635.26. Taxonomy (NCBI): domain Eukaryota; kingdom Metazoa; phylum Chordata; class Mammalia; order Rodentia; family Muridae; genus Mus; species Mus musculus. The sequence continues at coordinate 69,264,704 of NC_000079.6, read as the reverse complement.
CACATTCTCTCTGGCTACCTTCCGTCTCTGCCTCCACACTGCTTACATCAGGTGTGTGCCTGAGCACACACGGCTTTTTTTCTGCTCTTAACGTGGACGCTGGAGATCAAACTCTCAGAATCACTCTTGTGTGGCAAACACTTCACTCACAGCAATCCTCCAGCAGCCCAGCTTACATATCATCAGTCAATATGAGTTCCTGTTTTATCAACTATTTTTGTTTAAATGTTTTAAGCACCCCATTTTTTTTCAGTAGCAAGATCAACTCACATATTTCTAAGATTCCAGTTTTGTCCGGGGTGCTGTATTGAAAGAAAAATATACATTTTACTTAAAATACCATGTTTTTTTTTTTTTTCTACCTGACTTTGAATGCCCATGAACACTGGCTTCCTGATTAGATTTGGCCCTGGTCAAAAAAAGAGTTGGTCTCTGTCAAACAAAAATAGATGTGAAAGTTGGGAGAGTTATTACATCAAGGGAAAAATCCAATACAGCTTATTATAAATCAGCCAGGGAAATCCCTGAGGATACCATGCCCGCTCTTGATGCCCTTGGCGATGGGAGCAGAGCAAACCCATCCCACAATGCCTTCCCACAGCACCCTGGGTCATCAACACCAGGCGGGTTTCCAGGGTGGACAGCATCATTTATGCCTGGCTTGGAGGGGGGAGGCAGCTTGATGGATCTGCTGTTTCTACACCAGCTGCTGTCACTGAACAGCCTACGCTGGAATGGCCATTGCGCCATCCAGCAGATCCTGGCAGACCCAGCCACCCTGCCAAGACTAATATTTGAAAACCTTGAAATGGGATACATAACAGAAGAAAAGCTGGCTTCCAGAAGGCTCCATCAATCTCAGGCTCTATGGCCTGTGGGACCCACATTATAGCCCACAGAAGTCAACTGGAAAAACAAGTTTTGAAAGAGAGCCAAGCCCTTCATTTAAATGACAATCTAACTCAGGAGAAAGCTTCAGTCTCCCATTTTCTCTTTGTCCAGCTGTTTAGGCCACATTACAGAATTTGTACCAAGACTCAGCCTTAATAATGCACATTTTGTGTGCCTCACTGGAAAAGCCACACAATTAGCTATCACTTTTCCATGGTTCTTCCCAGGCCTATCAGGAAGAGATACTATGTTATAATGATAAGGAACCCCCCACCCCTAGATTTTCAAAAGTGATATTTGTAGGCGTTGCATTATAATCATTGTTATATGAATAATCATTAGAGATGAAATGGCTAAAGTGCTGTTGGAACCAGACTTTAGTGCATTGTTTTTAAGATATATAGTTACTGTTGGCACCAGGACATTCCAAACCTATGAGTTAACAGCGTGGCCCTGTGACCTGCAGACCAGTTGCCAAGCCAATGACCACCATATCCCAGAACCCACTTGGCTTACCTCCTACCCTTACTTGTGTTACGTCATTTTCCATATAAATAAGGAAAACACCCCCTCCTCACTCTCTTTCTTCTCTCCCCTTCCACTCGCCCTGCCATTCCCTTGTCTTTCCCTCACAATAAATCTCTTTCACATAGAACTTCCTTGGTTTAGTGTGCTGCTTGGTGTCACCCGCTATGTTATTACATCAGTCACCAAAGAAAACTGTGGCTAAAAGTGCTGATAATGTCAACTATGTGTTTGGCCTCTCCTGATGTCTATAAAAGTAAGGGAAACTGTTTGGAAATTAGGAATATTATCATACTGTCATTTTTGTTGGAACCATGACATTTTGAGATACCAAAGGACTTGGCATGTGAGAAGGTCTGAAGGCCTGGTGGTGCTGGGGAGAAAGCTGGGCTCTGCTTGGCACTCTATAAACAATCCTATCTAGAGTCCTACTGGGGCCTGAGGGGCTCAGTAGATGAGTAGAGGAGAGGGACCCATGACTAGGCCCTGTTAGAAATAGTAAAAGCAAGGGATGTTAGCAAGGAATGGCACTATAAGGGGCCTCATAGAAGAGGCCTGGCACTCTAAATGCTCTGGAGGCTGAGGCAGGAGGATTGTATTTCAAGGTCCATCTGGGCTACAGAGTGAGGCCAAGATAGTCTTACTTACAGTGAAGCTATACTGGAAAGGAAGGAGAATTTTGGTATTTAAGGGACATTGTCAGCCAGAGGTTGAAGGATGTAGGTTGCACCTTGTAATTATTCACGAGGCGTGCCTCTACTTTGAAATAGATACATCTCAGACAACACTGTACACAGAACATGTGTGCATAAAGTATGTGAGTAAAGTATATAATGTTCACATTCACTGGCTAAGTGATTCAGTGTAACTAGACGGGCCAACCCGATGACTAGGAAACTTCTCAAGGTGGTTGTATTCGTGAACTACTGTGCAGACACTAAGCTCAAGAGAGTATTTCTTTTTTATCCTTTTAGCAATTTCAGGGGCGCTGTTTGTAGACACACACTACCTTCCCCATGAACGAAGTGCTGCAAGGGAAACCATCTTGTTCCTCTTAGTTAAGGATGGATAAAATATTCCTGGCTAACCCCCTGTGTGGGTGTAGCTAACTCTGGAATTCTAGTTGCCGAGACACTGCCTTAGGGGTCTCATTTGTATTCAAGGCCATGAGATTCTCTTCAGGCCCCATGAGAACCCTATCATTCTAGCCAGTGAGAGCAGTTATGGATCCAGGCCCTCCCTTCCTGAAAAAGGCCAAAAGGGACATAGACACCTGTCTGACTCTTCTCAAGACCACAATGTCATATGTCACAAAAGAGACCTACCTACCGTTTGGAAGGATTCCACCCTTGTCCTTTGTAACTATAGTTACCATCATCGCCCTAAAAACACCTCACTGAGCTTCTGTGACTACCTCAGAGTAAATAAGCTACTTCTAACCTGAATTTCTGTTTGAACATTGGGCTTGACACCGCTTCATGTTTCCATTTCATTTACGCCAGTGCACAATTCTCCTGTCTACATCTAAAGCCCACTTGATAAATCTCAGTGTAAGTCCGCTATGACTGAAAGTTCAAATTATCATCTCCAGAAATCCGAAATTTAAGGTCTGTAGCAGGGTTTTCAGAATTTTATTTAAGAGGGGCCTTTGACTATTCCTTTGGGGATTGTTATGTATATTTAAATAACAATGCATCAAGACATAGCCCTCTGTGCATTTCAGTCCTTAAAATCTTGGCACACGTTGAGAATAACCCCTAATCACAGGGACACAACCAGGATAAGCCATTCTCAAAAAGCACCTAATACTCTCATAGAGTCTTTGTAGAGTACAGCCCAGGTCAATGCCATAGACATTTGGGGAGTTTCAATGGAATCCTACAATAAAGTTATGCTCACAAAAGTCGATTTTGTTTTTTAAGTAAAAAAGAAGAATGGGCATTCAAAGAGAAGAGTGAATTTCCCTTAAGCACAGACAGCAACTTTCTATACCTTGCTAATCAAAATTGATGGCTGAGTCCCAGCTGCCTCAAGGCGGGAAAGCCCTCAGATGGCAAGGGAGGCTCGGTTCAAAGCAGGCTGCCTTCTTTCAGATTCCAGCAGCTGCAGAAGCCAGACTCCCTGCATGTTAATATTTCAGGTTGTGGTAGCTTGGATGCAGCCTGTCTTCCGAGAAGAAAGCTGGAGATCATTGGGGTCAACCCCACTGGTTCTGGAATGCTCCACGCAGTTGCTTTTACCCAGAAGGCTTTTAGCAGAGGCTGCAGCTGTTTCCTTAAGTATTCAATTTACAGCAAGAGTGGATTCAAGCTGAGTCTCAAAAGTTCTAGATTTGGAAATGGATCACAAAAGCATCCATGACCTTTTTCAAAACTCACGAGGTGGGATAAATGATGAATGTATTTGTGTTACCTGGACATGGAGGTGCATACCGGAAGTCCTAGCATGTAAGCAGACTGAGGAACGAAAGTTTATAGAAGACTTTGGTATCAAAGAAGCAAGGACTATGGTTGCAGCCGAGTGGCTGAGTACTTGCCTAGCTCATGAAAAGCTCTGGATCCAGTATTTATGTAAATTTATGCAAATATATGCAGGTTTGGGACGCAATAAAAATAAAACAATAGGAAAGTAGTGAGAGCTGATCTTGGGAAGAAAATGCTCCACTATGACGCCAGCCACACTAGGGTACACACATAAATCCTCTTCAAAGAGTCCATATGTGAGAACACTGGCATTTATGTGATAGATTACATTATTTTTGTTTAATTTGTAACACATTTTCACTCACATTTCTGTGCTGTTATGATGACACCAAAATGACCAGTCTTCTGAGATGGCCCGAGAAGATATGCCACATACTTTGGTCTGATATTAAGAGCACAACATAGCTGGGCGTGGTGGCACACGCCTTTAATCCCAGCACTCGGGATGCAGAGGCAGGCAGATTTCTGAGTTCAAGGCCAGCCTGGTCTACAAAGTGAGTTCCAGGACAGAAAGGACAGCACAGAGAAACCCTGTCTTGAAAAAACTAAAACCAACCAAACAAACAAAAAACAAAACAAAACAACAACAACAAGAAAAGAGCACAGCAGTCAGGGTAGACCAATCCACTTCGAGATGTCACATGACCTCCAGAAGGGCTTGGAACACAGGGCCTCATCATTGCCTGCATTCAGCTAACATGTAAGCAGTGAGGAACAGGAGTTTCTCAAATTCCTAGTCTTCAGTTAAACAAAGGGAGGTGTGCATGCATGTGTGCACGCATACATGAGGGTGTGCATCCTTGGAAATAATCCTTTGATAAGCATAACTTCCCTAAATAGTGCCAACATCTGAAGGATGCTTCCCACTCAGTAACACAAGTCTCATGACCTCAGGATGATGTTATGATTTGGACAACTGTTGATCAAGCATGAGAGGTCCAGAAACCAACAGTCAAAGAACAAAGTACACCAGCAGTGGTACTGCAGTAGCCATGTCTACTCATTGGTACCAGGATCCAGAAGTCCAAGCACCATCAAACAGCACTGTGTATACCACCAATTCTATGGCCACAGTGATGGTTTGACAATAAACGCCCCCATAGATTAATTTGTTTGAATGCTTGGCCATGGAGTAGAAATATTAGGAGATGTCTTTCTGGAATAGGTTGGCTTGTTGGAGGAAGTGTGTCCCCATGTAGGAGGGTTTTGAGGTTTTCTATGTCCACTTTCTGCCCAATGTGAAATCAGAGTCTTTTACTGTCTGTCTGTGGAAGACAGTCTCCTTCAAGATGTTGAACTCTTGGCTCTTCCAGTACCATGTCTACCTACATGCTGTCATGCTTCCTAGCATAATGATAATGGACTAAACCTCTGAGACTGTAAGCCAGCCCCAATTCAATGTTTGCCTTTATAAGAGTTGCCTTGGTCATGTTGTCTCTTCACAGCAATATAACCCTAAGAGAATCACTATGAGCAATTCTCTCTCTCCTCTCTCTCTCTCTCTCTCTCTCTCTCTCTCTCTCTCTCTCTTTCTCTCTCTCTCTCTCTCTCTCTCTCTCTCTCTCTCCCTCTCTCCTTCCTCCCTCCCTTCCTTCCTTCCTTTCTTTTCTTTTCTTGTCTTTCCTTCCTTCCTCCCTCCCTCCCTCCCTCCCTCCCCCACTTCTTTTTTTTTGAGACAGGATCTTACTATGCAGTCCTGGCTGGCCTAAACTCACTATGAAGACTGGACAGGCCCCTAGCTCTCAGAGAGCGAGTCACTGACCTTTGCATCCTGAGTGCTGAGATTAATAGCCTGTACCACCTTCCCTGGCTAAATAATGCTTTATACTCAGGCAGAGAATGAGAACAAAGTCACCGTCACTAAGTACCACTCTCTTCTCTCAGAAATCTTATTCAGATATAATGATCCAGTTAATATTGGGTGATGGAAAACATAATTTAGATATTTTTTTAGATCTAACATTTTGAGACACATTATTGGAACAAATTGTAAATTATTTTAGGATTTATCAATTCAACATCTTTGGGGTGATGTAGTGTAAGTGGCAAATAACAATGAAAGGTGCCATAAATACTCTATGCAGTATATCTGAAAATGAGCAAGTTGTAAAAATATGCAGAATATCTCCATGTAGAGTATAAAAGTGAATATATATACACAACATAAATATAGAAGTGATCTCCCAAGCCCTTGACAGCTGTAGTATCTGGGAAGAGTTATCGGTGATTTTCTTTCTTTTTCTCTTTAATCTCTCAATATATTTGATACTTTTACAGAAAAATGTGATACTCACTTCTTAAAAGAGCTCTCAACAAATATGACATATAGGAAACCTTGCCAAAAAAAATCTAGAGAAACTTCTCTGAGATGAAATGGAAACTTCTTTTTATTACTGGTGTTGCTCACTCTAGCCCCCAAAGCTTTTCTAGTTACTAGTTTCTCACATAAAGGTGAAACATAAAAAAGAACAGAACTGGAATTTTCCTACACATTTTAATCATTTGATATCACCAACTCAGATAGGGCTTCACAGCATTTTAGTGACACTCAAAGCTGGAGAATTGAGCTGGGAAGTATTTTGTGACTGACAGGAATCCAACATAGTTCTGCACCTTGTGGGATGACTGTCTTGGTTAGGGTTTAATATTGTTGTGATGAAACACTATGACCAAAACAATTCTAGATAGAAAGGGTTTATTTATTTAACTTAAACATCCATATCACTGTTCATCATTGTAGGAAATCATGGCAGAAACTCAAACATGAAAGGAACCTGGAGATAGGCACTGATGCAGAGATCATGGAGGGATGCTGCTTACTGGCTTGGTCCCTATGGCTTGCTCAACAAGTTTTCTTATAGAACCAAGGACCACCATCCTAGGAGCACCACCCACAATGGGCTGGGCCCTTCCACTTAAGAAATAAGAAAATGTTAAACAAGCTTGTCTATAGCCCATTTATATAGAACCATTTTCTTAATTGTGGCTCTCCCTTCATTGAGCTTGTGTCAAGTTGACATAAAACTATACATCACAGTGACCAATGGCTGAAGTATCTATAGTAGGATCAGGCTCACATGATCAGAAGAACCAGAAAGCCTTTGTACCACCACATAAGTATGGGGCATTGGGCTGCTGGCTGGTCTCCAGTTGAGCTGAGGTCTGAACCCCGAAGTCATAATTCACCTTCATGACAAGGTAGGTGTTCCCTCATGCTCCTGGAACTCTGGCCCTTGCCTAAGTTACCGCCACCCACATCCCCCACAAGAGAAGCATGGCTAGAAATCATGTAGGCAATGGCCCAAGCTTCTGACCTTCAGGCTAAACTCCTCCCCAGTTACCTAGCAACAGTGAAGACCATAAAGAAGGCTGTTCAGCCCCTGCTTGTTCTCTTGCTCTCTTGCTCTCTTACCTCTTACTCTCTTACTTGTCTCCTTCTTACCCCTCACTCTCACCCCCCTCTCTTTGTCTTCTCTCCTCTCTCTTCTCTCTTTGTCTTCTCCTTTCCTTTCCTCTCCTTCTCCTCCTCCTCCTCCTTCTTCTCTTTCTTCCCCCTCCCTTCTCTCTTTTCCCCCGCATTTCTATAATAAAGCTCTAAAACCATAGGGAGTCTCTGCTCCAGTCAAGATCTGTTGCATTCACTCTCATCAGTGTTGGGAACCTCTCTTCCCTCATCCCTCTCTCCCATAACCCCTTTAGCAAGGTAGCTCCAGGGTTCCCAGATAGGGCTGCCCCTTGACCACCCCCTGAAGAGCAGGTCAGAGGCTTGAATGCCCACCCAGGGATGAGTAGAAGGTAGTTAGCAGCCCTCCAATGCCTTACAGACCACAGAATAGGTAAAACTCTGGCAGGGTGTGGGTTTTCCTCCCCCCTCTTCCCCTGGGCTCCCCTTTTTTGGTTCTCAACACAGAAGTAAGATGCATGATTTAGCTCTCTTTTTTCCAGGGACATCTGAAAGTCTCCCAGGATTTTACTTCCTAGTGACTTCACAACAGCTTAAATAGAAATACTAATTTGCTCCAGAACCCTGGAGTGAAAATTCTGTATTTGGAATATGAAACTGGTACAAGCAATAACTGTATGAAAAAAAAATCTGAAGGCGTGGCCACCACTCAAATTTTTTTCTCTCATAGAGATGTATGGCATGCACATCTCTCACTATGGGTCTTTGTGATAGAATATGGAGTCTCTCAAGTAAATTTCACAAGGTAATAGAGATCACATGATGCTAGAGGGAAGAGTTATGCTAAGTCCCCAGACATCACTATGTGGAGACAAAGAGTTATTCCTCTTCCTGAATGTATCCTATGATCTTAAGTCTGGAGTCCTAATGGCCACAATCTCAACAGACAGATGGACAGGGTTAATTCATATTCCCTGTGAACCTGTTTCTTTTATTTTCACCTTTGACACTTTCAATACCAATAACTGCTCATCAGAGCTGCTATATTAACTTTTACAACACAAACTAACCTTGTCTTTGATGGTGACTTTCCTCAAATCACCTTTCTTGTCAGTCTAGAGGACTCTAAGAGCCACCAGAAGGTTTCTTGATCTTGCACATAGCTGCCAAGGCGATCTGCTTGAGATCCTTACAGGAACATCAACATTTGAGATGGAGTTATTTTTGGTGACATTGAACAGGAAAGTTTGTTGTGTGTGCTGACCTTCCCTGTGTCTCCTCTGGTGACTAGAGAGAGACTTGCTCTCATGCTGGGCTCAGCATCTTAGGTTTCTTGTTTAGATCATGTCAGGAGAGAGAGAGGTGTTGCCAGCAATGTGCACCTCACAGTTTGCAGCTCCTTTTCTTTGTGCATTGCTTTGAGGGTGGTAAAAATTCTTTTTTCATCTGTGAAGGTGTTGTTTTGGTCATTGTTATATTGCTGTGAAGAGATACAGTGACCAAGACAACTGTTATAAAATAAAACATTCGATTGAGATTTACTCACAGTTTTAGAGGCTAAGCCCAGGACCTTCATGAAGGGAAGCAAGCAGGCATGGCACTGGAGCAGCAGCTGAGAGCTTTACATCCTATCCTGACCCACAGGCAGCAGAAAGGGAGAGAATGTGCTTGGCATAGGCTTCTGAAACCTCAAAACCTCCCACAATGACACACCCTCCTACAAGGCCACACCTCTTAATCCTCTTCAAATAGTTCCACTACTTGTGACCACACAGTCAAACATATAAACCTGTGGGAGCCATTCTCATTCCATCCACCACAGGTGGCAATAGAGAAGTTGGGAGTCACACTGCATTCTGAGAAATGGTATCTTCCTGAGAAATACCAGGTCAAGGCTCCGGGGCATCTGAGGCTCCTTTCTGTTCTTTCCATACACATACAAATTCTCTTAGGTGAGTTTGATCTAACTAAAAACATCTTACCTCAGGAGTAAACCTGTATCAGTTAGAGAATCTTAGATCACATGTTTAAAATTTGAAATAAAATATATAAAATGTTTATGAGTCTATTAAAAACCTGAATTAAAAGCGGTATTCTTTGGCTTAATAGACATGAAGTGATGCAACCCAAACCACTCATTATATATTTCAAACACACAGAAAAATTTGTTATTTATCCCTATATTATTTTACTAATATTTACTGGGATATGCTTTCTCACTAAATACTACAGCACAAGTAACTTTTATACCTGAATGCAAGATAATCTAGAATCAATAAAAACAAAAGATTGTGTAAACCTGGGTTGGAGATTTGGCTCATTAGTTAAGAGTCTACTGCTTTTGCAGAGGACCTGAGTTCAGTTCTCAAAGCATTAATATATTAGTATTAAATGATATGTTACATTAATTACATTAATATATTAATACATAATTAATAAATGCATTAATATATTAAGCGTACACAACACCTTTTATGGACTTGTCACACACCTGCACTCTGCTTATTTACACTGTTGGAGTGAGTGCAGGCATGACCTGGCAGCCATCCTGCTTGGCGTGCTGTACTTCTGACACACCAACCTCCTGCAGTCAGAACACCGAATCCTGAGTTAGCATGAGAGTAACTTGTAGATGGCCTGCGGTTGGGTCTGCTTTCTCCATGAATCTTTTAATGTGCATCTTCCCATAGAGAGTCTCACTATCCAATTCTAGGAAATGTGCTAACCAATCACATTAGATTGGCTTCTACTGTATAAGTGGTTGCTCACATACAATAAAGCAGACACTGTTCCCTGAAGCTGTCTCTGGAGTGGTTTATCCCTGCACCCTTTGCTGGCCCACGACCATTGCTGTCTTGTTGGAGGATTCACAATAGCAGCACATAGACACATAATTAAAGATGAAATAAATTTTTTTTTCAAAAGATTACATGGAGTTGAGTCATAACTGAAGGTGAAGGGAGTCTTGAATCAAGGTCATTTAGACTTAATATCTCTGAGGATTTTACAGCTGTAATTTCAGATACAGAAGAGAAACCGTAGCTCAAAATGCACCTAGAAGAAAAAAAGAAAACACACGTAAAGAGGTTATGCATATTGATGCCTGCTCTAGCCATTAAGCCGTGGCCACAAGATAATTCTTAAGGACTGAAGGGAAAAATAAAAGAAGTTATTCTGACTTTTGAATTAATTGGTTATTCTGGTTCCAAGGTCACTTGACCTGTCAATCAAATACTACCAGGATCTCAGTGGTTCATTACAATGGAACTTTACATCTCAAACGTAAGAGTCAAATAACAAAATGCTGAGTGTTCTCAGCATATAACTTTCAGAGAGCAGAGTCATAATCAAATCTCCTCAATGTTCTCAATGTCCTCAATGCCCCAATAGCCTTTCTATGCTATTTTCACTGAGCCTATACTTGGAAGAATGCCAGGTTCTTTTATTTCATCTTGGTCCTTCTGTGTCTTTTTAAGAGACATCTTACTGTTCACTCTTTTTTTCTGATTATGAAGTAGCTGTCATCACTTACTAACTTGTACGAAAGTTAGAAGTAAAAAAGTACTAGGAAACTGAGCCCAAAGCACCCCTAGGTCTTCATCTCAGACAGTCACAGTCACTACTTGTAGACTATTACCATATAAACTCAGCACACAAAGGTTTATCCTACAGGAGTCCTCATGGCACTGTTGGGAGACCTGGAAGTCTCCATCCCTTGCAGAATACTTGAAGAAATATGCTGGAAATAATTTCCTGGGCCACTTGCCAGGACTAATACATCAGAACTGCTATGTGTGAGGCTCAAGAATTGATCATTTTAACATTTCTCATGAAGCCCACTTGGTCCAGTTCCAAAGATATATACCGGGGGCAGTTGACATTCAGGGTTATTGATTTCTTACCACTCACATGCAGTACTTAATCCAGCTACAATCTCTGTAGCTCCCACCACCGCCAGATGACTGAAATGTGACCAGCAATTTCATCCACCCATGCTGCCTCTGTCTTGAGTTAAGTTGGGGCTCCTAATGACAGGGGAATAAAAGCCACCTCCCCGAGGCACCATGGGATGCTGTCCTGCCTAGAAAGGTACTGTTGAGATGTAGTTCACGTGACATCATTACACTACCCAATATCATCCACTGCCATCATGCTGCAGAGACAAAGGATAACATAGAGAGCATCTGAAGTGTATGGTGCTCTGCCTCCTCTGTGTGCCTTACACAAGAGGAAGATATACCCATAGGTGCCTGTGGTGGTGGCAGCTGGAGACACCTTACATTGTCTTGAAGAACGTCATGGTGATATGGTATCTAATGCGTAGAGTGTCCCGTATACTCAGCCTGGTTGTAGCCACCAGCGGCCACGGGTTACTGGGTTCCTGAAAGGAAAGCTGGGGGTAGATGGGAAGGACAGTGAGAGAAATAACGAGCCAAGACAAAGTTCTCTGATCAAGATTCAACTTTAATTTTTGAGTCTGAATTTTTAAAGGGGGGAAACCTATCCCCCACTTTGTCAGGAAAACAAGCTCAGCTGCTCAGCAGGTAGTGGCTTCTTGCAGGAAGCTGCAGATGTGACAGGACAATAGACTTTACCTAGGTCAGAAGACTCCACTCTAGGTAGGATAGCCGACTGTGGCAGACAAGGTCTGATTCAGCCCACTCAAGGTTGCAGGGAGGGCACACCTAGTGAGGCTGATCTGTTCACAAATGCCAGGAGTGTGTAGAAGCCCTGCATCAGCCCTCGCCTCTTTTGTAGCCTCTTCCCCTTCACAGTAATGGCCGTTCTCAATTTTCTCCTCTGCAGAACACATCAATCCCACTGCCACACCAGACACTACTTGATGGCTTGGAGGAGGGCCAGGCTGGCCGGCTTCCAAGTGGCGTCGGATTTTATGCAAGTATGGAACCTACATGGAGTCTGCTGAGCCACAGAGATCCAAGCGCTGTTTGTGCCAGCTCACACTCTGCATTAATCTGACTCCGATACCAACCCCCCTAAGCCAGTGGACTAACATCGCCAGCGTCAGCATGGTGTCCTAGTGCTGGTATCGTTTCACTCAAGGCTGCTCCATTATGTGTCTATCTAACTCCAAGGAGAATCTGCTTGGGTTAAGTGTAGCTCTCAAAGGAAAAGCAACCACATTCACCATCTATATAATCTCTCTGGGGCAAAGACAGTTCCTTTTCTTTATGTGATGGGGGAGTTGTCTAAAACGAGTGTTTGCGGGTCTAGAAATAAACTCGTAGTCCTCCTCCCTGTAAATTCAATCCTTTTACAGTGCTTGAATGTGACATAAGCAACGGTCCTTAAGCTGCTTGAAGTAACATTTCTTAACATCTCAGAGGCGGCTCTTTCAGCGGGTGGTTGGGATTTCAGGTTTCCACGAGGCCAGAGCATTTCCCAGGTGAGGTGGATGCTTGTGCTGCTGTGGTGCATGAGGTCTGTGTGGTTGGTGCAAGGCAGATTTCTTAGTATTGAACACTTAATAGGAATATGATGTTTGCATTAAGTTTTATATTCTCTCTCTCTCTCTCTGTGTACGTGTGTGTGTGTGTACATGTGTGTGTGGCTCATGTGCTATGGCCTGTGTGTGGAGGTCTAAGGACAGCTTTCAGGAGTTATCTTTCTACCATTGGGTTCCCAAGATTTGGCTAGCATTCTCCAGCTCGGACACAATTGTCTACCTGCTGAGCCACTGTAGTGACCTACCATTTGCTCCTGAGTTTTGAACTTGGGAGATTTAAGGTGCATTTTGGAATTCTGTGGGAGTGGTAGCATCGTCCCTCAGGTCTGAGGCTGAGCACTTTACGAATAGGAATCTCTGCTCCCTATCCCAGAGGCAAAGAAGATAGCTGGGTCCCGTGTAGTAAAATGAGAGCACTTCTCCAGTGGACTCCTGGGCTGTTGTCTACGATACCATTAACAGAAGCCTTGGGATGAGTCTAAGCAGCGTCAACACCTTGGCCTGCCAGTGTAGACAAGTCATCTGTGACACTGCCCAAGATGAGACAGAGTAAGAAAGGGAAAGTCAAACACTCAGTGGAGTAGACATTTAGAAACCTTTCGGTGGCTGCAAAACAGGCCTTTGTCTGGGACGCTGTGGAAACTAGATGAGAATGTATTCATGAAAATGGCACTGTGTTCTCTGGCAGAGCAGTGAATCCAGACAGCTGAGATGCCTGCAGAGGGGAAGAGGGAGAGCTCAGGCTTTCAATCACTCTGAGCTGCAGTTCGGCAAAAATTAAAGGCCCTGTGCAGCTCCTTCAAGTGCTTTGAAAACCAAACCTTGACAGATTCTCATGTTTTCCCCAGTAGGATCAGACAAGCGACGCGGGCCTCTTGCTCTGTCTTATGCATTGCTAAGGGACAATAAAATTGGTAGTTTTGGTTCAGTGGCTTGGGGAAAAGAAAATAAATAAATCACCAGTTTCATAGTGCTGTGGAGACACATTTTAGGTTTCATGTTTTGTGACACAGAATCCTAATGACAAAGTGTGGAAGAAAGGCTGGGGCACACAGATGTCCCTCTTGGTGAAGTCAGAGAACTGTCAGTTGAAAGGACACAGCACAGGCAGGAAACAAACTGGAGATTTTCATGACACAGAACAGGCAGGAAGACAAACTAGAGATTTTCATGACACAGCATTTTTTAAAAATTAGATTTAATCTTTATTTTTTTATTACTCCAGTCATTATCCCCCTCCTATTCTGCCCTCTGACAGTTGCTCATCCCATTCCTCTTCTCCCCTCCTCCCATCTCCAAGAGGATGTCCTCCCCCACGCTCCCACTCCCCCACACTCCCATACCCCACCAGACCTCCTCATTCCCTGGGGCCTCAAATCTCTCAGTTAGAGGGTTAGGTGCATCTTCTCTCATTGAGGCCAGACCAGACAGTCCTGTGCTGTATATGTATGGGGGCTTTGGACCAGCTAGTGTATCCTGCCTGGTTGGTGGTTCAGTGTCTGAGAGATCTTGGGGGTCAGGGTTAGTTGAGACTCCTGGCCTTCCTATAGGGTCACCCTCCTCCTCAGCTTCTTCCAGCCTTTCCCACCACAGGGGTCCCCAACTTAAGTACATTGGTTGGGTGTAAGTATCTGCTTCTATGACGCAGGATTTTAAAATGTTCTGGGGTTTATAAAATCATTGAAGATGGTGAAAAAAGCTGATCTGGGCTAATGCAATAAACAACACAAAAGAGGAAGTACCTACATAAAGAAAATTAACTTAAGTCAAGATGTATTTTACTTTGTCTGATAGTTTAAAAATACTTGTAAGAAAAAACTTTGGATGATTTAAGAAGACACTTGTGACGTCATCATTGACATGTTACCAGAAAAAAGGCAAAATATGAGAAAAAAGAATTCCATTCGCAACAAGAAAAGACAATGTTCATTTATAGACAGATCCATAAAAACTAAAATATTTCAGATAAATAGCCCATGCTGTGTGCTAATAGCTAATACAGTCTTTTCTCTGTTTGGAGGCTTGTATAGCTTATGGTTTATGCTTGGAGACATCTGCACATGGGATGGGTCAAAGGTTCTCTTGGTTTTCCTGTCCTCCCACTGGTCACATATCAAGCCATTGCGACAGAACGGCCCAAAAGCATGCTGGGACAGTCTCCAGTCAGCAAGGCAACTCTCCGGAAGCTCTCTGGTTTATTAAAAGATAGTCCAGATAGACTGGAGTCACAAGGAGCCTTACTACCTTGTAATTGTTAATCCCTCCCCCTTTTGTATAAAGACAGAATCTCCCTGAATAATCCTGAATGTTCTGGAACTTACTATTTAGACTAAGCTGGCCTCAAACTCTCAGAAATCTGCCTGCCTTTACCTCCCAAGTGATGGTATTAAAGCCATGTGCCACCATCCCTCTCCAGGCAGTTAGTCTTTATTGACAACATGGCTGGATCTGGCATCAACTAAAAGAAGTGCTTCTGGGTGAGTCTGTGAGGGTGTGTCCAGGAAGGGTGAACTGAGGGGAAAAGACTCTTCCATAGAGTGGATGGCACCTTCTGGTGGCAGCCAGTAGACAAAGAGGTCTGAGGGAAAAGCAAGGCTGAATACCATGGCTTGTAGATCAGTGGATCTATTTCTCCTGCCACCATCTTCTGATAACATCACTGTAGACGTTCTGCAGTTATGACATGGACTGAATACCAAAGGTCTTCAGAAACCCAACAAGTCCTTAAAGATTAAAGGGAAAGATTTTAGTGTTGTTATATGCCAGAAGAGGGTGAGAAGATGCCCTGGAACTGGATGTGGGTACTGGGAACAGAACCCGAATCCTCTGGAAGAAGAAGGTGAGTTCTAAACAATTAAGACATCTCTCCAGCCCCCACTTCAGGCCTTTAGCACCAGATCATAACTGAGGAGGCATCCAGCCTGTGAGTTGAGCCACTCCTGGGTTCTCAGCTTCTCCAGCATGCAGATAGGTATTGGTGAGTAACACAGTCCCTACTGGTTTCAAGCCATACTAGTTAAGTGATTTTAAAGTGTGTATGTACATGTATGCATATGTGTGTCTACATATGCATATTTTGCACAATACCTATTTTTTCAGTCTTTTTTATTCCTTTATAAAATCTTGTCTACTTTATAGACATACTTTATGTATAACAGCTTCAGAAGCAACAGTATAAAGAGTATTCTGATATCCACAAAGAAACCCACTGTATTGGGGTTCTCTAGAAGAACAGAATAGATAGAATGAATATATTATCATATTATCAGTATATCTATAATTTACTAAATCCACTTACATCAAATAGCAACAATAGCTGTCTCACATCTGGGAGCTGAGAGCCCAGAAGTTGCTCAGTCCATGGGGCTGGGTTCCTTAGCAGTCCCAGTCGGGTACCAAAGACCTGGAAGCTTCGTGGAGACACACTTGTCCTTAGTCAACACCAGAAGGCTGGACACACTGGTTCTGATACCAGCAAAGGGGTCACAGTATCAGGAACAGGATAAATTAACTTAGCAGTGAAAGTGGAGGCCATACTAACAGAAAGGAAGCAATCTTCCATCGCATCCTTTTTTTTTTTTTAATCTGGGATGCTACCGGAAGACTCCACACACCTTCAGAGAATGTCTTCCCACATTAATTAAAGCAATGGAGACTATTCCTCAGTTGAGGATCTCTGCTGAGGTGATTCCGGGGTGTGGCAAGTTAGCATTATACTACTGAAATCTTGATCTTAAGGATCCCTCCTCTTTTTATTTTTTTTAATTAGGTATTTTCCTCATTAACATTTTCAATGCTATCCCAAAGGTCCCCCATACCCACCCCCCAATCCCCTACTCACCCACTCACCCTTTTTGGTCCTGGCGTTCCCCTGTACTGGGGCATATAAAGTTTGCAAGTCCAATGGGCCTCTCTTTGCAGTGATGGCCGACTAGGCCATCTTTTGATACATATGCAGTTAAAGACAAGAGCTCCCGGGTACTGGTTAGTTCATATTATTGTTCCACCTATAGGGTTGCAGTTCCCTATAGCTCCTTGGGTAATTTCTCTAGCTCCTCCATTAGGGGCCGTGTGACCCATATAATCGCTGACTGTGATCATCCACTTCTGTGTTTGCTAGGCCCCGGCAGAGTCTCACAAGAGAGAGCTATAACTGGGTCCTTTCAGCGAAATCTTGCTAGTGTATGCAATGGTGTCAGCATTTGGAAGCTGATTATGGGATGGATCCCTGCATATGGCAGTCACTAGATGGTCCATCCTTTCGTCACAGCTCCAAATTTTGTCTCTGTAACTCCTTCTATGGGTGTTTTGTTCCCATTTCTAAGAAAGGGTAAAGTGTCCACACTTTGGTCTTCGTTCTTCTTGAATTTTATGCGTTTGGCAAGTTGTATCTTATATCTTGGGTATCCTAAGTTTCTGGGCTATTATCCACTTATCAGTGAGTACATATTGTGCGAGTTCCTTTGTGATTGGGTTACTTCACTCAGGATGATACCCTTCAGGTCCATCCATTTGCCTAGGAATTTCATAAATTCATTTTTTTTAATAGCTGAGTAGTATTCCATTGTGTAAATGTACCACATTTTCTGCATCCATTCCTCTGTTGAGGGGCATCTGGGTTCTTTCCAGCTTCTGGCTATTATAAACAAGGCTGGTATGAACATAGTGGAGCATGTGTTCTTCTTACCGGTTGGGACATCTTCTGGATATATGCCCAGGAGAGGTATTGCGGGATCCTCCGGTAGTACTATGTCCAATTTTCTGAGGAACCGCCAGACTGATTTCCAGAGTGGTTGTACAAGCTTGCAATCCCACCAACAATGGAAGAGTGTTCCCCTTTCTCCACATCCTCGCCAACATCTGCTGTCACCTGAGTTTTTGATCTTAGCCATTCTGACTGGAGTGAAGTGGAATCTCAGTGTTGTTTTGATTTGCATTTCCCTGATGATTAAGGATGTTGAACATTTTTTCAGGTGTTTCTCTGCCATTCGGTATTCCTCAGGTGAGAATTCTTTGTTCAGCTCTGAGCCCCATTTTTTAATGGGGTTGTTTGATTTTCTGGAGTCCACCTTCTTGAGTTCTTTATATATATTGGATATTAGTCCCCTATCCGATTTGGGATAGGTAAAGATCCTTTCCCAATCTGTTGGTGGCCTTTTTGTCTTATTGACAGTGTCTTTTGCTTTGCAGAAGCTTTGCAATTTTATGAGGTCCCATTTATCGATTCTTGATCTTACAGCACAAACCATTGCTGTTCTATTCAGGAATTTTCCCCCTGTACCCATATCTTCGAGGCTTTTCCCTACTTTCTCCTCTATAAGTTTCAGTGTCTCTGGTTTTATGTGGAGTTCCTTAATCCACTTAGATTTGACATTAGTACAAGGAGATAGAAATGGATCAATTCGCATTCTTCCACATGATAACCGCCAGTTGTGCCAGCACCAATTGTTGAAAATGCTGTCTTTTTTCCACTGGATGGTTTTAGCTCCCTTGTCAAAGATCAAGTGACCATAGGTGTGTGGGTTCATCTCTGGGTCTTCAATTATGTTCCATTGGTCTACTTGTCTGTCACTATACCAGTACCATGCAGTTTTGATCACAATTGCTCTGTAGTACAGTTTTAGGTCCGGCATGGTGATTCCACCAGAGGTTCTTTTATCCTTGAGAAGAGTTTTTGCTATCCTCGGTTTTTTGTTATTCCAGATGAATCTGCCGATTGCCCTTTCTAATTCGTTGAAGAATTGAGTTGGAATTTTGATGGGGATTGCATTGAACACATCAAAACAATCATCCATCCTGACCAAGTAGGTTTCATCCCAGGGATGCAGGGATGGTTTAATATATGGAAATCCATCAATGTAATCCATTATATAAATAAACTCAAAGACAAAAACCGCATGATCATCTCGTTAGATGCCGATAAAGCATTTGACAAAATCCAACACTCATTCATGATAAAAGTCTTGGAAAGATCAGGAATTCAAGGCCCATACCTAAACATGATAAAAGCAATCTACAGCAAACCAATAGCCAACATCAAAGCAAATGGTGAGAAGCTGGAAGCAATCCCACTAAAATCAGGGACTAGACAAGGCTGTCCACTCTAGCCCTACCTATTCAACATTGTACTTGAAGTCCTAGCCAGAGCAATTAGACAACAAAAGGAGATCAAGGGGATACAAATTGGAAAGGAAGAAGTCAAAATATCACTTTTTGCAGATGATATGATAGTATATATAAGTGACCCTAAAAATTCCACCAGAGAACTCCTAAGCCTGATAAACAGCTTCAGTTAAGTAGCTGGATATAAAATTAACTCAAGTCAATGGCCTTTCTGTATACAAAGGATAAACAAGTCAATGGCCTTTCTGTATACAAAGGATAAACAGGCTGAGAAAGAAATTAGGGAAACAACACCCTTCTCAATAGTCACAAATAATATAAAATACCTTGGCGTGACTCTAACTAAGGAAGTGAAAGATCTGTATGATAAGAACTTCAAGTCTCTAAAGAAAGAAATTAAAGAAGATCTCAGAAGATGGAAAGATCTCCCATGCTCATGGATTGGCAGGATCAACATTGTAAAAATGGCTATCTTGCCAAAAGCAATCTACAGATTCAATGCAATCCCCTCCTCTTTTTAAATGTTGCTGCCCTCACCCTGTCTTCCAGGAAGGCGGGCTCATAGTCAGGTGAGGCCTCCAGAACTCTTATCTTTTAATACTTTTTTGATGACTTCATGTACTTGGACTGCTGTAGTTGCATCTAGAGATCTCGTGGGTTATACACAACAAGATTGTATTTCTTCGTCCTGGAATAAGGGGGCTTGATACGGGTGCAGCCTAAAGGGCTCACTTTCCGTTTGACAGATGACAGCTTCTCACCATGTCACTGCAAGCTGAGGAGAAAAGGAACTCCGTGGGCTTCCTTCATTAAGCTCTGTCATTGTTGAGGGGGTGGGGTGCAAACTTTCAATCCAGCAAGTTGATAAAGGGCTCTGGTACATGAGCTCACTAATTGGTTAAATGGGTAAGGGTGGACAGGCGATTTCCTGAGCATTGCTGCATCCAGTGCATGCTCTCATGGAAACTGAACTGGGGTCACTGGTTCATGATGACGGACAGGACCAAAGGTGGTCATGTTACTCTCTTCCCCTGGGTCTCTCTCGTCTTGGTCTTCTGTGCTTTTTCATCTTTGTATGTTCTATTTCATTTTTGTTTCTTTGTTTTCTGCTTCTTTTCTTTCTTTCTTCCTTTCTTTCTTTCCTTCCCTTTCTTTCCTTCTTTCTTTCTTTCTTTCTTTCTTTCTTTCTTTCTTTCTTTCT
This sequence comes from Mus musculus, assembly GCF_000001635.26. Classification (NCBI taxonomy): domain Eukaryota; kingdom Metazoa; phylum Chordata; class Mammalia; order Rodentia; family Muridae; genus Mus; species Mus musculus. Next base: position 69,244,611 of record NC_000079.6, on the reverse strand, counting down.
TTCTTTCTTTCTTTCTTTCTTTCTTTCTTCCTTCCTTCCTTCCTTCCTTCCTTCCTTTCTTCCTTCCTTCCCTCCTCTCTCCCTCCCTTTCTTTCTTTCTTTCTTTCTTTTTTTCTTTCTTTTTTTTTCTTTCTTTCTTTCTTTCTTTCTTTCTTTCTTTCTTTCTTTCTTTCTTTCTTTCTTTCTTCCTTCCTTCCTTCCTTCCTTTCTTCCTTCTTTCCCTCCTCTCTCCCTCCCTTTCTTTCTTTCTTTCTTTCTTTCTTTCTTTCTTTCTTTCTTTCTTTCTTTCTTTCTTTCTTCCTTCCTTCCTTCCCTCCTCTCTCCCTCCCTCTCTTTCTTTCTTTCTTTCTTTCTTTCTTTCTTTCTTTCTTTCTTTCTTTCTTTCTTTCTTCCTTCCTTCCTTCCTTCCTTCCTTCCTCTCTCTCTCTCTCTCTCTCTCTCTTTCTTTCTTTCTTTCTTTCTTTCTTTCTTTCTTTCTTTCTTTCTTTCTTTCTTTCTTCATTTCTTCCTCCCTCCTCCCTCTCTCCTTTCCTTCCTTCTTTTTTTTTCTTCCTTCCACCCCCTCCCCGTTGGTCTTCTTTCTGTGTATTTAAGTTTAATCTCAACTGTCAACTGGACCAGATCTAGGAAATGGCATGTCTCTTGGCACGCCTGTGAGAGAGTACCTTGATTGGGCTAATTATGTGGAAGACCCACTCACCGTGGTTGGCACGACTCCCTGGACTGAGTAAAAGCGACAGGAAGCTGAGCAAAAGCCGCATCACTTTCTGCTTTCGGGACCTTGTGTGCCACGTGATCAACTCCTTCGTGGTGCTGTGACTTCCCCGCCGCGGTGGACAGTCAGCTTGAAATGTGAGACAGAAGAAACCCTTTACCTTAATGTGTTTTTATCACAACAACAGGAAAACTCATTACGACACCGTTCTTCAGTTGATAAAAAGGAATAGTGAAGAGAATAATAAATGCCGTGCACCTTTGAATGAAGCGTCGAGTTGCTTTTACCATTTGGCTCAGACATTTTAGAGTTGGTACCTGAAAATGACACCATGTCTGTGGGGCTGAAGTGTGGCTCCAGCCACAGCGAGCTGCTACTGACGTTTGCCCTTTCTCAGCCAGAATTCCCCTTCAGGGCTACCATCCGACCTTTTCAAATAAAAGATGGCCGTGTGATCTGTCAAAAGTCAGTTTTACCGGACATGGCTTGATCCACTAAGCTCGGCTAAGATGACAGTGAAGCAACCCGCAGCCCCCATCTCTCACAAGCCCGTCTTCCCTAGCAGTAAGACTAGGATAAGTAAGCGAAGCTTCTTTTCCCTACCCAGCGGAGACTTTGGGAATGACCCTGCTTCTTGCCCAGAGGAACAAACTTGCCATACTGTGTGAAACTGAAAGAGGTCTGACTTACACTAACTTTGTGGGCTGCTGTTGCAGATACCACGTGCGCAAACACACCAAGTCTCGAATTAGGCATAGCGTGACCTGAGCTGAAGTTTCAAGTCCCTTAAATATGCCTTTGAACAAATCAGCACAAATCCGTGCTACCTCCTGTGGTCAGCCTGAATTCACAGCAAATGCATTTTATAATACCCCGTGGCCACTGAAAATGGCCTACCATTAACCTTACTTACCAATAAATCACTTAAATTGCTGAAGGTAATTTTAGAGACATGTGGGTGGGCCGAGGGAATAGAGGTGTGCGGAAGTGTGCTTGCACTCTCCCAAGAGCGCCCCTGATGCAGATTCCAGAGTGATTCTGTGGTTTTGATCTCCAGTTCTCTACTTGACCTGTGAGACCGATGGTGCCTTCAGAAGCAGGCGGGGCACCGCCAGCCCCTCTGATAGCAGGGATTTATTTTGCCAAGTGAACCTCAGGTTATTCCCGGAATATCCATGCTAATGGGCCATGGGAATGTGTGGAGCAGAGGGTTCAGAGAGGAGTAATGACTCTGCAGAAGCAATAAAAGATGGAACAGAAATGAAGGCCAGACCCTTCTGACCTAGATTGTTTCTCTAGGGTTATTACTCTTCCTGGGGGACTCAGGTTATCTCTCATCTGAGAGAAGAGGTCAAAAGAGAGGCATCAAATCCAGAGAACAGGAGCGCAGCTCCTGCATTGCTGGCATAGGAAACAGAACGGTCCTTTGGGGCCAGCTGCTCTCCACATCGGCTCTGTCATCTTTACTCCTACAAGGGTCCCAGTGGAGAACAGCACTTCAGGTGCACCCCCAAAAAGAAGTGAATCCTGGGGGTGCACAAGCCTGAGCTGGAAAGCCAGAGCCTTCAGGGTTACGCCACCGAACTTATCTTTTATCCTGGCAAGGGCTTGAAGAAGCCTGCTGACATGTAAACGAATAAGCACACCAATATATATAAATATACACCCACATATATAAATTCACACTTCCACTTCGCATATATTCAGGCATTATATTGCTATATGTATACACAGACGCAATATACATAGTCCCACCTTCCTATGAAGCAGACTGACAATCCCACGGCAGGCACCCACAGTATGATGAAGTTGCCTGACCTGGCTACAGAGGGCCCTGGGCAGGTTCTGTGACAACTAATCAGATACTGTTCCCTTCAGTGTCAGGAGAGTTGGAAATTCAGGCTTCTGATTGGTCAGGGTGTTTTAATGCATTCAGGTTTCTAAGGTCAGGACTCTTGCAGGGAAGATCTGAATTTTCTGCTGTAAGAACAGGTGAGCTGACCAGCATCAGCCTTGACTCCGCCCTCCCGTGATCTGTAATTCATCTCCCTAACTGAAGACTCCCCATTCCTCACAGAGGTTTGGTGTTTGGGTAGGACTCTGTAAATTCTTCCTCAGACACATGAGTGAAGAAGGAAATACTTTAAACACAGGTCTTCGGGTATCGAATAGGTATATGTAAAACATATACCTAGTCTGTATTTTGAATATTTAATTTTGAAATATAGTAAGATTGATTGGCTGGGATTATTAATATAGAGAGTATTAAAAACTTGTCTTTAACTAAGAATATGGTTATTTTACAAGTCTGTCATATTTTTCTACATGTACTTAAACATTTGCCTATTGCCTGTTTTATTAAATTTTTTTGTTTTGAAGCTTATTTAGTAGAAATTATTATTATCATCATTATTATTATTATTTGGTTTTTTTGAGACAGGGTTTCTCTGTGTAGCCCTGGCTGTCCTGGAACTCACTTTGTAGACCAGGCTGGCCTCGAACTCAGAAATCTGCCTGCCTATGCCTCTCGAGTGCTGGGATTAAAGGTGTGTGCCACCACACCCCACAAAAATATTATTTTTAAAATACTGAGTATTTGAAAAAACCCGTAGTATTTTAAAATACTGACTTGATTCTTCCTTTATGTTCTCCTTTAAGTCTGAGACTCTTTAGATGGAATTTTAACTTTATGCAGTTAAAAAGTTTATTTTAATGTCATAAAATCACAGCAGTTAGTTCACCCATCACCATGAACAGGTATGCTCGCTTACACATCACTGGACTGATTTCGAACCTACATCCCTGTTGCTCCTGTATGCACACACAAGGGGACTCTCATATGCACCTAACCTTCGGAAATATGAAGCTTTTGATGTGTGTTCTGGCTTTAGCTTCGGATCCTGGTACTAGGAAATATGAAGCTTTTGATGTGTGTTCTGGCTTTAGCTTCGGATCCTGGTACTAGGAAATATGAAGCTTTTGATGTGTGTTCTGGCTTTAGCTTCGGATCCTGGTGCTAGGAAATACCCACTCAGCTGCCCAGCCTCTGCCTCCGGCCGCATCATCTCTGAGACCTCTGCTCACAGGCTTCAATGTCTATCTTATGGCCAGCCACACTGAGTCTCTCAGTCCGTCTGCTCAGGATTCAGACACGCATGCTAACTGTCCACTTCCAAGCCCGTCAAGCATGATGTATGTGAAGGGGAGCTTGGCATCACCCCTCTCAAACTGTGGCTCCCCCCTGATCCCTTTCAAGGAGACACATCAGCACTGTTCTGTGGGCTCCCACATGGTCACATGGTCTGCTGAGACTCCTCTCCAAAATACCAAGTGTTTCTGATGGAGCTCCGAAGTCCTTGTTGTGTGCCATGGTCTTACAGAGAAGAGCCTTCTGTATGTGTAGATGTTCAGGGAGTGTTTTGTTGGGAAAAAAATGGCATCAGGATCACTTGATGGTTCTTGGGCACTGGCACACAGTATTCTGGAGAGAGTAACATGCCCGCAGATATTTATTCTCTGTGAACTGGGACTGGAAGCATAGGTCACATCTGGGGCCCCTTCTGAAGATGTCATGCAGTTATGTGTAGTAGTTTGACCAACAATGGTCAGCCAAAATTCCTAAGTGTGACCATAGCAATGGCCTGCTTTGTAAGACACAGATAAATTGCTGTCTTAAGAAGGTAGAATTGTAGAAACTGAGATGTATTAACGTTTATAAACCATATACTCACTGCTCTTGTGCCTTGATCTGGATGAAAAAAAAAAAAACAACCATCTAATTCAGTGAAGTACCCATGTTATTCAAGGTTTGTTGTGGTCTGCAGGTCTTAGTTCATCATTTCATTCAGCTCTCTGTCTAGAGAAGATCTACTCACAGCACTGGTCTCCCAACATAAACATTTCTAATGAAATGAATCACATATGATTAGGGTAGTGGCCTACGAGACCTTGGAAATGGAGTCAGGAACACTGCAATATAGTCCTGAGATTTGGTCCCTGATAGTTTCTGCAGTTATCGTAAGACCACCCAGAGTCTTGAGGTTCAGGCTGCACAAGCAGGCTTGTTGCTGTTCTCTTCCATCACCACTGCTCAGTCTGGATTTCTTTCAGATGAGCTCATGACCCAGAATTGTTTGGCAAGTTTCAAACAATTGAATTTGCCATCAACAGAGCTTCCAGGCTTCTTGAGTGTGGACTTGTGGACTAACTGCCAAAAGAGGCTGGAGCCTGTTTCTTTTATGACACACTGATTTGTGTGTGTTTGAAGATGTAACAAAGGCGGTAGCCCTGTCCCAGAGGTTTTGCACTAACTTCAGAGACAAACTGAAATTGATTTGTGGTCTTGTTTTGCTTGTCTCTGACCAATCAGAGGCAGACTGGTAGAGAGCCAGGGAGGTGAATATGCCCTGGTGACATTCTTGACCTTCAAGAGCATGGTCCCTGGAGACAGTCTTAGACTCCATGCTAATGTGAATGCCAGAGAATGATGGGAGGGCAGATACAGCCTGTCAATCAAGCAGACATCAGGGCTCTGCTTGTTCAGTCACTAAGAATCTTGCCTATTTTGGCTCTACTCTTCTGAGCCATTATTGCTCTCTTCTGTCCCCCACTCCATTCAGTATGAATGTCCTTGCTCCACTTTCCTTATATTTTCTGATTTTTCTTTTTCAGGTTAATTATATCTTTCCTCTCAGACTGACAGCTCCATTGTGCCAAACTTCCACCTATCCTGGTTATCCCTAACACAATCGCTGATGCTGCCAGCCTATCTTAGGATTTGAGTTCAGTGGGAAGTGTCTCTGTCTGCCATGCAGCTGTTGGCTCCATGGGCCGAGAGTGGAAGGTGGTCTGTGCTCTCAGCATCCCCCTTACACACACACAGTGTGGGCTGTGCAGTTGCAGACACTGACCAGTGTCAGTGCCCCATAGGTTTTTGTTGATCAAGAGAATGTGCCACAAAAAACAGTGCCTACCTTATGTACAAAAGCCCAACTCTCAGCAGGGGGTGCCACTGTGCCATTGCTCTACAGTAAGGCCACCTCCCCTGGTTGGTTCCTAGCTCTGCTGAAAACTTCTCCCTCTTGCTGATGCAGATGGGAGAGTAGGAAAATGCTATACTTTCTATAAACTAACAGCCCCCTTGTGATATAAGTCAATTCAAATTCTCCATAGACAATCAAGAAAGCATGAAAAGCACATAGAAACAGATTGTCATCTGTCATCTGTATGGCTCCTTTCCCCCACTGTATATCAAAGAAGCCTGGAAGTCTTGGGTGTACCCAAGAGCGACAGTCTCCACTGAGCACTGCTCCCTCCGATAACAGGAAAAATACTGAGAAGCAGAGTAGTGAAAAAGTGTGGTGGCTAACAGTGCTGTCATCTTGATTAGGTAGAGAATCACCACAGCATTTCCTGTTGGAAGAGTTGAACAGGGCTAGCTGGTCTGAGAAGGCAACTGAGTAGCAAGACAAACATTAGACTCCCTTCCTGTTATTTTTCTGACTGCAATAGCAACAATGTACTCCTTGCTCTTCAACAAGGTTTGGCTATGGGGAGAGTATACTTCTGATCCAGTCCAGAAGTCTTGGAGTTAAGCAGGTCAGCCTATAACTGCATAGAAGGTGAGCAGAGACAAGACCTTGGCAAGGTCCTGTCCCTGTTGATATTTCATCTCTCTACATGTTGGTTCTGGGGGTTTCCCTTATGTGTACATCTAGCCCATTGGGTTTAAAACACAGTGTTGTGCATCCGTCCTGATGCCAAACTGTATCCAAGCAGCACCATTACAGCATCAGTTGGCAGTCACTTGGATGCACCGTCAGCATATGTGGGGAAATATCCAAGCCAAGTAATTTCATTTATAGAAAGGAATTCTTTGCACAATTACGACATCAATAAAAAAAATGCTGACAAGCTTGATCTCATTTTTTTTGTTTCTTTTTGACAATATTTAGGAAAACACACACTCAATGCTTTTGTTACATTGTTTCCTTCTCTAAGTTTCATTTTACAAAACAAAGAGATCATTGCATAGCCAAGGATAACTATCATAGGAAACATACTAAGAGAAGTCGACTAGACAAAAGAGAGTGGTGGCTAAGCTCCATGTAAGACTCACCTCCGGGTGTATTGATGAATATTTATCCAGGAAGATTTTTAATTGAAATTTATATTGTCTGTGTGTTTGCGTGTGTTTACATGTGGGTCATGGCATGCATGTGGAGCTCAGAGAACAACTTAGAGGCGTCTGCTCTCTTCTTCCCCTACGCGAGTTCTGCATATTGAATTGAGACTATCAAGGTCAGAAGTATGCATTGTAGGGAGGGGTTGGAGTCCTGAGTGAGCGTATGTTGTTGACATGAACATGGTCATGTCAAGGAACCTAACACCTTAGACCCATGTAGATGGCAAGGCCTTTACCTGGTCCAGTATAGATGCTGACAATGTATATAGCAAGTACCAATGACAGCTTTCTTCTCCCTGATGCTGAGACTGTGCCCTTTTTAGAGACAAAATAACCAACCCCTTCCCCCATCCAACTGTGTGTAATAAATGCTGACATTTCCAGGCTGCAGATGCATCTCCTTGAGAATACACAGCCCACCTGATTCCACCTTCTCTCTCTGTCTCTGTCTCTGTCTCTGTCTCTGTCTCTGTCTCTGTCTCTCTCTCTTGTGTCTCTCTCTGTGTATGTATTTAATCTGTGCACATGTGTCATCTGTAAGTGTATACATATGTGTCAGTGAGTTCACATGTGTGTTTGTATGTGCATGTGTGAGTGTGTCAGTGTATTCATGTGTGTGTCCATGTGTATGTTTGAGTTCTGCCCAACATCACACCAAAATTAATTAACTCATGTCCAAATTTTTGGATATTAGAATAAAGCAAATCAGTTTTCTCAGTTTTGAAGGTGGACTAGATATGAAAAACTGTATTAACAATAAAAATGCTCCCATGAAAGTAATTAGATAATTTCTACCCCAAACCAAAGGAATTCCAGAAATCATTTAAATTTTATATACATATATACGTTAATTTTAGAAACAATAGAGTTAGAATTGTAACCTTATATCTCTCATGTCATTGAATCCATAAAACAAAACAGTGCAAAATAGTCACAAGGCAAACCACGCCTTCAGAGAATGATGGATCCTCTGTTCATCACAGATTCTAAAAGTAGACAGTGTGCTGGTTTATTACACACAGTGTGATGCTGATGTAATTGGGTGCCAAGTGCTCATATCAGATGAAGCACTTCAGTCACTCTGCTTCCTGCCTTCTGGATTCTGATAGATTCCTGGCATTGCTTATTGCGGCTTATGCTGTCGGCTCTGTGGTTGCTGTGGCTTCGTGGTTAGGACTGTACTTGCTTTCAGTTGTCTGTCATTCAGAAGCCCATGCTCTGAATTGGTGACGATAAGCAGTGTCAGGTACTCTAGGAAGAAGTGTCCATTGTGGACTCTGGATAACAATCAGTGGTTAGGAAGGGAAGTAACAGTAAACAATGCTTATCTCCAAAGATGCCTGAGAGGACCCATGAGACAGGAAGGATGAGACAAATTCCCATTAGTGTGCTAAAGAAGAAAGGCATTCATCACTAACGTGCAGTATTTACCATTGTTAGACCCTGAAAGGTCTAACAGTGAGAGTAAGTAGGAAAAAGAGAGAGAGGAGGAAGGTAAGATGAGGCAGCGGCTCATGCAAACATGGTGAGTTGGTGGTAGATAATGGACTAGCAACTGGACATCTATTTTAACTTCCAATAATTTCAGTAAGACAGTTAGTATGAAATGAATAGCTAAGGATCAGTGCTGCCTTAAAGGACTTTGTGAAGTACGACAGTGCTCTCAGAATGATGTGTGGCCCTTGCCTAGGTCAGCTTTCAGAATATTTCCATCAGGGAAAACCCACTCTATTGTATTTACACAGATGTTTGCAAACCTAAAGCCATTCAGAAACTGAAATGCATAGAGAAAGTGAAACAAACCAACTTGTAGCTAAGCTATGGATGGGAGGGGATGAAGGATAGTGTGGGGCTTTTGCTTATAGGTTTCAGCCTGCTGAATGAAACAGTCAAGTCAGAACAGAGAGGTGCGTCCATCTTCCCTGCTGTGTCCAGCTTCACACCAAGAGCACAGGTTCAATAGCCAGACTATAAGGGTGGCATTAAGGAAAGTGACAGCCGGGGTGTTCCCCAATACGATGATGTAACTGCATCTCATTCAAGAGAGTAAGACCCATTACATCGCCTTTTGAGGTGATAAGAAGTAAGAGCCTTCTTAGAGACTTCAAGTCCTGATTGATTAAACACATTACAATAGCTCCAAATCTAATAGCACTAGCCTGTTTCGGTGTCAAAGCTTCATCTTAGACTTTGACCAAGAGTAGGCCCATATTTGAACTTTCCACTTCCGCACCTCAGTGTCTCTTTACTCTGTAGCTTGTTGATTTTGGCCTATCTGCAGTCTGTGTGTTGTATGAGTCTGAATTCGTGCCTACCTGAAGGTGGTTCTGCCTTGTCTGTTCCTAACAACATGGATTTACTCTCTATTTATTGAGCATCTCATGGGGGAAGGAACGAGGAATACTTTACAGAAATCTTTAACAGGGTTACAAAGGGATTGGACTTAGTAACTCTAATGGATCTTGACTGACGGAGATAACAAGCTGTAACACACACACACACTCACACTCACACACACACTCACACACTCACACACACACTCACACACTCACACACACTCACACACACATACACACACACCACACACACACTCACACACACACACACACCACACACACACACTCACACACACACACACACACTCACTCACCCACACACACACACACTCACACACACACTCACACACACACACACACACACACACACACACACAAAATGCAAATAGACTATATCCATCTTAAACTTACAGCGGACATTTGCTTTGTAAGGTCACCTTTGACTTCTTTGCTGTTTTCAGCAAATTATACCCAGAGCATACAAACACACAACTTAAGATTACCACTATGCATTAGCTTAGGTTTTAAAAGATAACTACATGGTAATATATAGCAAGTAATGTTGGGTGTTATGCTGTTCTTTTTATTGGGTAATTATTTTTCTTTTGGAGATTATAACATTTTCACAACATTTCTCCTTTCAACTCCTGCCCCAACCCTCCCATGTATCTCAGGCACTCCTCGTTGGTTGCTCTGTTAGAAATCCGTGGCCATTCTTTTCATTAACTTTTTCTCTCATCAGGGAAACTTCTCTTTGCAACAGAAGGAGACCGTAGTGGAAAACCACAACTAATCAAAACGTGGAGTTCTGGACCCCAGTCCCAATGAGTAGGTCTACAAAACTCTCTCACACCTAAGGCTCAGGAATACTGCTGGAGAGTGGGTGAAGAGATTGTAAGAACCAGAAGACCAGGGAGTTTACTGTGAAGTTGTGTCTCCTAGCCCATAAAGTCTCACCTTGTTCTAACAAAGAAGCTGAGTGTACAGCAAGTTGACTGTCTCCCCTCTTCAGTGACCAACTTAGTAATGTAGCTATCAGGTCCAGAAATAGCTCCCATCCTTTAGAATGTAAGAGAGATTTTCGAAGTAATACATCCCCACACAGGACTTTAATTTTGCTTATGTTGCTAATTGACAAAATAGTTGGAACCAAGTGTCATCTTCCATGAATTCTGTTGGGTGCTGTGGTCATCCTGGAAACTAATATTATCTCCACCAGGTATGGTGGCAATAGGAAAGTTGGGGCAGGTGAGTTACAGAGTAAAATCCTGCAACAAAACAAAATGAACAGAAAATAATTTAAGAACAAAGTCTATCTCAAAGCAAACATAGACTTCATTATAAGTTGGCCTAGGCTCATCACTCTAGGAAGTTCTACCATTTAGAATTTTCCATTTTGTTTTAAAGCATTACAAAGGCAAGGTGAAGTAAGAGAAGAGTTCGACTTGCTTCATACATCCTTATTTGCTCTCATTTCCATTCAACTCCACTGAGTGTGTTCCATGGCACTTCCCATGTGCCAAGAGTTGACATGTAGGGTAGAGTTCAAGTGAATCAGAAACTGTTGTAAGGAGATTGAGGTCCATTAGGCTCGCATCACTTGAAAGACATCTGGCTTCCTCAGCCTTAGCTTCCCTGTAGTTAAAGGTATGCTAATGCTTCCAGGCATGAGCTGCAACAGGCAGACACAAAAGGGAAGTACCACGTGGGACTTGGGTCTCACTGGAATGTCTTTATGTCAGAAGACTGAATGTTTTATCAGCAACACAGAAGGACAGCATCTCTTTCCCCCAACATCTGTTGAACATTTTCTCCTTGCTTGCATGGGAAGGAGAAGTATGTCCCTGTCGGACAGTGCAAGGGGGAGAAAGTGATACTTTCTATAAGAATGAGCATACTAGAATGGGGATATGGCTTGGTGTATAAAGTGCCCGTTGAACAGGTATTAGGACCTGAGTTCGAATCTCCGGGTCCCACAAAAAGCTGTGAGTGGTAACGCATGTTAGTAACCACAGGGTTTCAGGTATGAGGTGGGAAGCTGAGACAAGAGAATCTTCAGGAACTCTTGGGCAAGATAGTCTGGGGTACACAGCAACAACCAACAAAGCGATCTGTTCTTAAACATGGTGGAAAGCAAGGACAAGTGACTGGGGTTGTCCTCATGTATATATCCACACAAACTAATGAATAATCACATCACTTCACACACACACACACACACACACACACACACACACACACACACACAGACACACACACACACACACACAGGAAGCAAGATAAAAAAAATAGTGAGTTCTCTAAAGAAAATCAGAGGGTTTGAATGATGAATATTTTATTTGAAGGGAACAGAGGTGTCTTGGAGCAGGCGATATAGACAGTCCACCCTGAATACTGAGAAAAGCATAATTGTCTAATGATCTGGAAGAATGTGCTTGAGGCACAGGGGACGGTAAGTGCAAGGTCTGCAGGCAGGAAGGACACAGCATTTATATTTGGACATAGAGTGTCACTCCATGGCAAGATTTGCTGTGACAATGGCTGATAAAAAATGATCAGAAATTCTGTTCATCTTACAAAACACAGCAGAACGGCTTCTTTTGAGTCCATATGCTCCAGACCGAAGCAAATGTTGACCTAATGATCCAGCCACAAAGACAGGAGACTTTGCTGAGTTTCGCATGATGCTGTGATATTACTGGAGCAATCAATGAAGTTGTTTTTTAATAGCTACTTTCTGTAGCCAGCTGTGGTTAGGACAGCTAATCACCTGCGTTTGATATGAATGACTATTAACCAAGGCTGTTGCAGCATTAAAGACAATATGAAAATAGACATACACTCTCTAAAGAACTCTGCACCGGTGAGTTGATTAATGTGAGCACAGCTCCCAGAATGCTCTTGGGTACATCTCAGAATGGAGATTTAGGACTCTTTACAGTTTATATAGATTGAGGAGATGCCTTCCCTAAGGGCCTTTTGTGAAGAACAGAGAATGGGCCTACTTCTGTTTCTTAATTTCTGGGTTTCCCAGGGAGCTGGGGATGCCTTGGTTTCGTACTACCATCAACATTCTGTAATTTGCTGTTCTGTCCTTGATACGTGAACTTTGGATATCTTCTTCCCAGGAAGGCGGCCTTGGGAACACTGCACCCTGGTGTTTATGGAAAACCTGAGGCCTGAGATGGACTTAGTGATGACTTAATGATTCCTTAGTGCTAAGGGTTGTGGCAGAGGGGGAAGCATGTGGTATTTAAAGGTAGTCCATTCATGGACTTTCCTTAGAACGGGGCAGCAAAGTCCTGCTTCCGAAGTCTCAGAGGCACCTGCATACCAGGCGTTACGTTAGACACCTTTCCAACCACAGTCTAATTTGCCTCACTAGCCCTAGAGGTTCAGGGGGTTCCAATTTTAGCCTGAGATGTCTGTCTAATGTCCTACTGAGTTATTGTCCAGCTGTTATGATGCTTCACATTCCTTCAGTGTGAAGCCCATGTGCACGATGCTGTACTCTATGACCCTGGATTGATCAAGACTCTTGGATGCTAAGCATTGAGCTCAGTGGTGTGGTACTGAGGAGGCCCTCACCTGTCCCTGTGGAGCTTAAAGGGAGCTTAAAGGACACTACACACACCGTTAACATGTAGCACCATGACTGGGAAGGAATAGGGAAAAATGCCCTGGGATCTGGTAGGAGCAGGTCTTGCTAATCATCACCCTTAAATTCTCAAACAGAAATTCTCTCTTGCACTTCTGATGCACAGATCTGAGCATCTGTCTGTGAGCTTGGGGGAGGCAATGAGCAATGCCATTCAGTTCTTGTGTTAGTTTGTTTTCTCACTGTTGTGACCAAATGCCTGACGAGACACAGTTTAAGAAAGAAAAGGTTTGTTGCGGCTTGCAGTTCCAGGAGAAGATAGTCTGCCATGGTGGGAAAAGCACAGCACAACAGCAGGATGGGGAAAGGGGGTGGGGTGGGGAGTGCCAGCTGGTCACATCACAATCTATATTGGTTATCTGTCTACAGAAAGTGTGATCAGCTTATACAACCACAAGCCTTCCCCATTTTGTGCAGGAAGGCTCTCCCTCCTGAAGGTTTTAAAAACTTTCAGAACAGGGTCCTTGACACAAAAGGGGCTGACGAAGGCTACAAACATTGGGTTTGTGCCTGAGCTTAATTAAATGAACCAAGTAGGCTCCTAAGCTCTTCTGTTAAAGTAAGTTCTTGTACGTGACACACAGGATTCTTGACACAAGTCTGGAACTTTCAATTTCACCCTAAATTATACCCTAACAAGAGGAATTTAGTAACAATACTATTCATTTTTGTGACCCCGGTAATAGGGCATCCAAAATGTGCCTGTTCTTCATGCTCGTGAACTATTTGGATTCTTTCTTGACATGTCATGCCACTATGGGAAAAAAATGTTATTTCCTGAATGTAAGGCTATAGTGTTACTTTGAGTGGGAACTTGTAATTACTCTCAAAATCAGATGATTGGCGGTCATCCCTCTCCTCCCCAATGCTGTGTCCTTACCATAACTGCTCATGCTTGTTCCACTACTCATCAGTGCCCACACACTGTCTTCAGCGGAAGCTGAAGACAATCTACCCTCAATTGAGGCTCAATTAGCACCGCCTAGAGTCCCAAAGCACCCTCTCGCCAGCACGAGTGCTGGCTGCAGCTGGCCATTACTTCCACGAAGATGCCCCAATGGAAATTAGGAATGAGCCATACAGCCAAGAGTTTCAAATTCCACCATCCCTAAAATGTGATATCATCTCCTCGTGGGAGCTGTGACTTCAGAGTCCCTACAAGCGTTCTCACGTCCTCCCCGGATCATGCCCAGCACTCCAGCTTGTTGCAGCTGCCTTTCCTTTTACACCCCTATTTACTCCCAGCCATGTTGTGTCTCTTGCTCACATTTTCCAAACTCTGAGCTCTCTTTCCCACCATTGCTGATGTGCTCTGGGACATTGCTGGTCATAGACTCTTCCTTTGACCTCTCTAATCAGTGGTCTTTGATGGGTTTTGATGACTGTTGTAATTGGCGTTGTTTATTTTTCCTACTGGTTTACACAGATTGTCTTGTGGCTTCTGTTGCCTTTTACAACCTTTATCCACTTTTATGTCTGTTTCAAAGCCGCATGGACAGGACCTGTCTCCGGGCAGAGCAAACAAGCAGGTTGCAATGAGATAATGGTGAATGAAACCACATGGGATGTGACAACTGTCTTGCAGGCAAATTCCCTGCACCAAAGAGTTAAGGCAAGGAGAAACATCTCAAAATCAGCATGGATCCTTTCTAAATCGCAGGCCCTTTAAATAGACACGATCCAAATAGTTTTTGGGTTCAGATGGATTATTGGGGTCAGCCTTTGTTCTGTTTTGTGTCATTTTCTTGGGGAATTTTTTGTTGTAAAGGATGTTAGAGCATTGTTCTCTCAAATGGATGCAAATCATCTGTTTATTCATTCATTCCCTTCATTCATTCATAGCATGTGCACCGTGCACCTGCTCTGTCCCAGGCATTGGTCCAGCTTCTAGGGATATGGCAGCAAATGAAGCACCCACAGCCTCCACACCCTCACCACGGGGAGGATAAAAATCTAGAAAACAAATAAATGTAAAACCCAGAGGGCAAAATGGAAACTGGGTGGTAGTGCAGGGTGGCTGGGAGCTGCCTATGGTGGCCGGAATGCAGGAGTTCTCTCTGAGGGCCATCTATGGAGGCTGAAGACAGAACAAAGGAGAGGCACTGATGCAAGCCCAGAGTTAGAACAAAGTCTGTGCAGAAGACTGGCCCGAAGTACTTAGTCACTCAGATACTCTATAATTTTGAAATTTATCTAGAGAAACAAAGGAAAAGTTGCATGGTTGGCAGGCAAAAATATAAAGGGCTCAAAATCCTCTCTATATATTTCAAGGCAAAGACCACAGGATGTAGACGTAGAGTCAGAATGAGCACTATAATTCTTCACTTCTCTGTGTTCGAAATATTCTTTGAATTGCTGTATGAAAAATTACCTACATAGACCAGGATCTTACACTTGTCAAGTTGAATGTTGTTAAGATAGTTTTGGAGTAAGAGAAACAGGCCCCAACTTGGGCAGATGTCTACTGCTCAGGTACAGGCCACACCAGTCAGAAGAATAGGTGAGTGGTCCTCCTGCCCATGGAACTGCCCCACTCCCTAGATTTAGTCCCCCCAAAACTCAGTCACTGCCACCTCCACCTTTCTTCCCTGCAGTCCTCTGTGCTGCTCTGTGCCCACTCCCAACTAGGACAGACTTCCCTGCTCAGGTGCCCGTTACACCAGTCAGAGCAACAGGTAAGTCAAGGATAACAGTATAGATAAGCAACACCCAAAAATTCTATCAGGAAACTCCTACAGCTGATAAATACAAGATAACTCAAAAACATCACTAGCCTTCTTATATACAAATGACAAACTGGCTAAGACAGAAATCAGGGAAACAACACTCATCACAATAGCCACAAATAATATAAAATATCTTGGTGTAATTCTAAGTTAAGTGAAAGATTTATATGGCAAGAACTTCAAGTTTCTGGAGAAATATATTGAAGTAGATATCAGAAGATGGAAAGATCTCCCATTCTCATGGATAGATAGGATTAACATAGTGGAAATGGCCATCCTAATAAAAGCAATCCACAGATTCAGTGAGATCCTCATCAAAATTCCAACAAAATTATTTACAGACCCTGAAAGAGCAATTCTCAACTTCATATGGTAAAAGAAAAAAAAACCCAGGATAGCTAAAACAATCGTATACAACAAATTTCCAGTGGTATCACCATCCCTGATCTCAAGCTGTACTACAAAGCTGTAGTAATAAAAACCACACAAAACAGACAGGTTGACCATGGGATCTAATCAGAGATGCAAAGATAAATCCATATACCTATAGACACTTGATTTTTGACAAAAAAGCTAGAAATGTAGAATGGAAAAAGGAAAGCACCTTCAACAAATAGTGTTTGTATGTAGCATACTGGAGATAGGTTCATACCTATCACTCTGCACAAAAACTCAAGTCCAAGTGGATCAGAGATATCAACATAAAACCAGATACATTGAACCTGATAGAACAGAAAGTGTGGGAATAACCTTAAATGCATTGGTACAGGAGACAACTTCCTGAACATTACACCAAGAACACAGGCACTAAGATCACCAATTAATAAATGAATCTCATGAAACTTAAAAGCTTCTGTAAGACAAAGAACACTGTCCATAGGACAGAACAGCAGCCTACAGAATGGGGAAAGATCTTCACCAACTCCACATCTGACAGAGGGCTAATTTCCAAAATATATAAGGAACTCAAGAAACTAGTTATCAACAAACCAAATAATCTAATTTTAAAATGTGGTACAGATATAAACAGAGAATTCTCCATAGAGGAATCTTTAGTGGCTAAGAAGCACTGAAAGAAATGTTCAATGTCCTTCATCATCAGGGAAATGCTACCCAGAATGACTCTGAGATTCCATCAGACATCTATCAGAATGGTTAAAATACAAACTCATGTAACAGCTCATGCTGACAGGGATGTGGAGCAAGTGGAACACTGCTCCATTGCTGGTGGGAATGCAAACAACTTTAGAAAACAATTCATTGGTTTCTCAGAAAATTAGGAATTTTCTACTTTAACATCCAGGTATACCACTTCTAGGCATATAGCCAAAGGATGTTCTAACTCACCAGAAGTTAAAAAAAATGCAGATAGATTCATACCTATCACCCTGTATAAAAGCTCAAGTCCAGGTGGATCAGAGACATCAACATAAAACAAGATACACTGAACCTGATAGAATAGACAGTGTAGAATAACCTTGAATGCATTGACACAGGGGACAACTTCCTGAACAGAACACCAAGAGCACAGGCACTAAGATCACCAATTAATAAATGGAATCATTATTTTTTCAACTATGTTCACACCAGCTTTTTATAAGTGATAGCCAGAAACTGGAAAAACCTAGATGTCCCTTAACTGAAGAATGGATAAAGAAAATGTGGTACATCTACACAATGGAGAATTATCCAGCTGTTAAAAGACAATAACACCATGAAATTTTCAGGCAAATGGTTGGAACAAAAAAAAATCATCCTGAGTGAGTAACCTAGACCCAGAAAGACAAACAAGGTTTGCCCTCACTTATAAGTGAATATTCTATTTAAAATAAATGATAATCATGCTACAATCCATAGACCCAGAGAGCCCAAGAAACACGGCTTAAGAAGAGAAGCAAGGATCTCCCTGGGAAGGGGAAATAGAATAGATTTCGAGAGTGGACTGGAGTGAGTGGAGTTGGGAACAGGATAGATCAGGTTGTGAGCTGCAAGATAACACTGGGAGAAACTGCTGGAATTGGGGAGCATTTCCAGGTCAAGGTAGACACATTGCATTTCGTGCAATGGAATCCTTGAGTGTGACACGAACTAAGACTCCTAGTTATGGGGGACATGGAGCCTGAACCAGCCATCTTCTGTAACCAGTCATGGCTTCAATGGAGGGATTGGAACGCAAAACCAGCCATAAAATCTTTGGCCTACAGTCTGTCCTGCCTACAGAGTGTTCTTGGACCAGAGCCTGGCATAATCATGATCTGAGAGACTTCATCCAGAAACTGATGGCAGCAAGTGCAGAGTCCCACAGCCAAATACTAAACATAGCTTCAGGAGTCGTGCAAAAGATGAGGAAAGAGGATCAGAGGAGCAAGAGGGGTCAGGGACACCATAAGAAAACGGTCCACAGAATCACCTTACTGTGACTCAGTCAGGCACACAGATATCAGGGAGCATATATGGATCTGTATATATGTTATGGCTGAGCAGCTCGGTGTTCTTGTGGGCATCCTAACAGTGGGAACAGGGGCTGCCTCTGACTACTTTTCCTGCTTGTGGGACGCCTTTCTTCCTACAGGGCTTCATTTTCCTGCCTTGATGTGATGCTATGTTCCTGGTCTTATTGTAGCTTGTTATGCTGTGATTGTTTGATGTCCCTGGGAGGTTTGCTCTTTTCTGAGGGGAGGTGGGGGATGGACGTGAGGGAAGAGGGTCAGTGAAAGGAAGAAACTGGGAAGAGGGGAGGAAGAAGAAATCGCAGTTGGGATGTAATATATAAGAGAAGAAAAAAGATAATTTGAATCATATTAAAAATATCAAGAACCTACTTGCTAAAAACTTTTATTGTAAATGCCTTAGTTCAAGGGTCGGTCAACCTTTTCTACAAAGTGAACGTGAACATTTGATGTTTGGTGAGAGATGTAGCTTCTGCCTTATGTAGCCAC
This sequence comes from Mus musculus, assembly GCF_000001635.26. Lineage (NCBI taxonomy): Eukaryota > Metazoa > Chordata > Mammalia > Rodentia > Muridae > Mus > Mus musculus. The sequence continues at coordinate 69,226,053 of NC_000079.6, read as the reverse complement.
ATCTCCAAAGCAACACAAAATCAGCTACAGGTGACATGTAAAGTGGAAGTGTGGAGTAGCAAGAAAACAAGACAGAAGATGGGTGGGTGACCAGTGGGCTGCATACACTTTATGCTTTCAGAACTATTCAAAAGGGGTTAATTCTTTCCTAGATACCAGAGACATTCAATGTGAACATAAACCATTAACTTATAACTGTAGTTTGTGGGGAGAACATGAAGTCCTGAGTGAATGTGTATTATTCACATGAGCATGGTCACATGAAGGATCCTGATTCATCAGACCCATGAGGATAGCAAAGCCACCTCTATGGTCAGTTCAGGGGAAGGCAAAGCCTCCCTCTGGTCCTAGTATGGATGGTTACAAATGGTAGAGCTTTAGATAAAAGCAGTGTGTGCAGACACTGTTTATATCATGTTCCTCATGCTGGAGACAGCCACCTGAAATTGCTGCCTATGGAGATCTTCTACCCAGAAAGGCTAACCTTCCTCTTCCTCTTAGTACTATATATAATGCAGGACTGAATTTCCAGGTCATTGTTGGTATGCCTCTATCAGAGTGCATGGACCATCAGATCCCAGCTTTTTTTGTGTGAGCATTTGTCATTTCTTCATTCTCCCATTGCCATAGTCAAGTCAATTCCAAAGCTGTGCATCTTGTGGCCATAGTTAATACTTATAAGGAATGCAATTTGATACATCTACAAGTGATATAATAACTTGAAGAAAGTTTAGTTCGGTGGAGTCTTTGGCTATTTTATGAGAAACCATTATTATACTGATATTAGAAAGTGATTGCTTTTATTTTGTTTATTTATGTTTTCATCATATATACTTAAGAATTAAAGGCTTATGGGAAAATGCATTGTAAAGTTTTCATCCTTGGTCACTGTGGTAATCTGCAAATCAAAGCAGAAGAGAGACATCAGGGGTCGTATGGGGCCATAACGCAGAAATGATTCAGTCATAAAAGGCAATTTTCAGGAAATTATAATGAAAGGAGATTATAATTGATGGATTCTCCAATTATCTATACCCACCTCCATAGATAGTATATCAAGAAATTCATGCCCATATAAACTATGGTAATATATTGGGTATGTTTAAAGCAAGCTTCTAAGCTCCCAGAAGGACTCATGACTATTGGGTTAGGGTTTATGAGAAAGGGTCACCAATTTGTTTTAGTCAGGGTTTCTATTCCTGCACAAACATCATGACCAAGAAGCAAGTTTGGGAGGAAAGGGTTTATTCGGCTTATACTTCCATGTTTCTGTCCATCACTAAAGGAAGTCAGGACTGGAACTCAAGTAGGTCAGGAAGCAGGAGCTGATGCAGAGGCCATGGAGGGATGTTTCTTACTGGCTTGTTTCCCCTGGCTTGCTCAGCTTGCTCTCTTATAGAACCCAAAACTACCAGCCCAGGTATGGTACCACCCACACTGGGCCCTCCCACCTTGATCACTAATTGAGAAAATGCCCCACACCACTGCTTTTGGAAGATGGATTTTGAGTAGGAGTGGTCACAAGAACAAATAGATTTTTTTAGTGCATTAGTGAATCTATTATGGTGTGGGGCAACATGACACATAGCTTTGCAAGATGCCATAAGGAAGCAAAGACAATTCCCAACCTTTGGCTTGAGCCAGCCAATACGTGGTGTTTCTTCCAACAGGGTGAGCCCTAAGAAGTATCATGGGGGTGGGGCGGGTGACACTTATTTGTTGGGTGGTACTGACAGCATGGGTGCAGCCTGGGTGGTCCTGTGGGCATGTGTGAATGCAGTGAATGCCACTGACAGTGTGAATGTCACCAGGGTGGTCCTGGGGGCAGGTGCTAATGCAGTGAGGAGCAGCTGTGTTCCAGCATGCAGTCCAGGTCTCTACCCTTTGCTGCTCCAACCATCCTCTGGGAGTCAAGTTATTCTGCACATTCTTTTTGCAGGCAGGTGTACTGTGCATGTGCTTCCTTGCAGCCACAAAAGCAACTTAAAGACGGCGCTAAGACAAAGGTTTAATTTGGCTCATGGTTTGAAGGTACAGTCCCCCATGAAGGGGAGTCACAGCCGTAGAGTCTGAGGCACCTGGGTACAATGTGTCTGTGTTCAGGAGACAGAGTATGACTGGTAGTGTTCAGGAAACATCCTCCCTTGCGTGCTGGTAAGATCAAGTCCATGGAGCAGTGATACCCACACGTAGCATAGGTAGGAAAACTATCTCAATTAACCTAACCTAGATAATCCCTTGTGGAACTCACCAGAGCCTGGTCTCTTTAGCGGCTCTCAGTCTATCCATCTGATAGCACTAGCCATCACACCACAGGAAGAACAACACAGAGGGTAAGCTTCATGGTGTTTGCTTTACCCCATCAGCTACACAAAGGCTATATGCACATGCAAGGGGTGGTAAAACTTGGAGGATCCCTCATTGGATATTTGAGTGGCAATCAATAACCACTATCTCTTTACATCCCAATGTCAATGTTAAGCAAGCAGAGAAGTCTGCAGATCAGGGACAGTTTGGGTTGGTGGTGTACTCCTGATTTAATGTCATTATAGTTAGATAAAATGAATAAGATTAGTGATGATTCAGGGCACAGATTCTACTTTAAGAAAAAAAAGAAAGAATCAGTACAGGTGCCGTGTACTTATAGGCCCACTAGCCTCTTTGCTTTGGTCTGCTAGTATTTGGAGATGTACATGGGTTAAGGCAAGCTTCGATTGCCCAGGAACCCGTAGAACACCACACAGACACTGTGGTAGTCTGCAAATCAAAATCAAAGCAGAAGAGAGAGACATCAGAGGTTGTATGGAGCCATAATGATTCAGTCATAGAAGGCAATTTGCAGGAAATTATAATGAAAGGCTATCTTGGGAGAGGAAATGTTTATGGTTTTTCCTTTGGAGTACCTTAATTAATTCCTTTAAAAATAATTATAGAAGGCGATAGGAAAAATGGAAATGTGAAAATTATGTCAGTTCCAGAATTCCTTTTACATGTTTGGTGGACACTGCAGAGTTGAGCTTGCTCCTCAACCCAAATTTAGTTTGGATGTTAAGGTTTATGTCACCACAGACAACTTGAGGTAACACTTCATAGTTTTCTTGGAGACTTCTGGGCATGTCTGGGCAGTTCGTTCAGGTCTGGGCTTCTATAACTGTGATGGTGATGCCTATGTGACACCTTGGCAGAAATAAGAAGGGCTTCATGAACTGGGGAAGTGTTGCTCAGTGTGTCCTGAAGGTGTGACAGGAGAAGGCTGGATGTGAGGCAGAGGGCTGAGTGGGGAAGAACCGTGTGCTGAGATATCATCCATCAGCTGGAGTCTCAGAGCAGGAAAAGGCAGAAGGCAAGCCTGTTCTCTTACTTAAGGTAGGAGTATCTTTCTTTCCCTGTCCTTGGATATCAGAACTACAGATCCTCTCAGTTATGGGATTACAGTAGAAGCTGTACAGTGCTTAGCCTCTGGCTGAGAGTTGCAGACTTAGCTTGCTTGACACTCAAGCCTGTCAACTTGGACTCAGCCACACTGTCAGCAAATTCAGGTCATGCTGAAAAGCAGGACATGCAATCTCTCTAACCACAGTGGGCAAGAGCTTTATTAAATATTTATTGTTTACTGTTTAAAATGTTAAAGAAAGACACATAGTCCCAGCAAGCCTCTGAATGAACTCTGGAAGTTTATGAGAATCCTGTCAGGAGCCACTAGTGTTATGAAACCGAGCCAGCCTGATACCCAAAGTGAGGCTCACTGAAAGGCATGCTTCTGTGGTCACCCAGAATTGCATGCTTTCCCTTCACTGTGTGCCGTTTAACATTAGTGAAATACTTATTTTAGTGAAGTCCTGTGGGAAGCCTACATAAGATTAATAAGTAATAGGAATATTTCAGATGTTATATGGTGGAAGGAGGTAAGCAAACAAATACATCTGTAAGATCATGGTCTAATACAAGGCCAAGGGTGCTTTTGTCTATAGTCATTTTCAGTAGGGCGAGTGAATGTGAGGTTATAGAATGGATGTCGCACTTGTCACAGAGGTTCATGGGTCATCAGTATCCCTCCTTCCACTCAGAGAGAGGGGAGACATAGTCTTGTAAGTTCCGGATGACCTTGCCTTTCAGGCAGTTTTGCTGTGCAGGTTTGGGGAAGGAGTGTGGTAGGTTTTCCTCTTGGCAAGGTAAAGCAAGGCAACCTCAGGGGAGTGTGTCTGGAGTTACAATCAGACTGCACATTCAGTGGCCAGGGTCTGGAGTTACAATCAGATTGCACACTAACCACATTCAGTGGCCAGGGTGGCAGCAGGTAGCCTTGGTTGTGACAGCCCTTTCAAGACTGAAGCTATGAGGCAGGGATTTTTTTTAGGTATTTTCTTCATTTACATTTCCAATGCTATCCCAAAAGTTCCCCATGCCCCCCCCCCACTCCCCTACCCACCCACTCCCACTTCTTGGCCCTGGTGTTCCCCAGTACTGAGGCATATAAAGTTTTCGAGACCAATGGGCCTCTCTTTCCACTGATGGCCGACTAGGCCATCTTCTGATACATATGCAGCTAGAGTCACGAGCTCCGGGGGGTACTGGTTAGTTCATATTGTTGTTACTCCCTTTAGCTTCTTGGGTACTTTCTCTAGCTCCTCCATTGGGGGCCCTGTGATCCATCCAATAGCTGACTGTGAGCATCCACTGCTGTGTTTGCTAGGCCCCAGCATAGCCTCACAAGAGACAGCTATATCAGGGTCCTTTCAGCAAAATCTTGGTAGTGTATGCAATGATGTCAGCATTTGGAGGCTGATTATGGGATGAATCCCCGGGTATGGCAGGGAGTCTTAGATCACAGTCCTCTCATACAAACAGCTGGAGAGGAATACTGAAGGTTAGTTGAAATGTGTGCTGAAGGCATAAGCAGAACATATACTAATGGCAAGGACTTGCTTCATAAGATCCACGAACTAGGATGCAGGAGAGGTAGGCAGGAAGATGCACAGGTGATTAATCAGTGGTATGGCCAGTATAACCCAAAGCAGTATTTTAAATACAAAAATTTAAGAAAGTAGCTGTGTGGACATTTTGAGTTTTTTTTTTTTTTTTTTTTTTTGACATAGGGTTCCTCTGTGTAGCCCTGGCTGTCCTGGAACTCACTCTGTAGACCAGGCTGGCCTCGAACTCAGAAATCCACCTGCCTCTGGCTTCCAAGTGCTGGGATTAAAGGTATGTGCCACCATGCCCGGCTATGTGGACATTTTGACTAAAGTCAAATGTTGGTGAATTGGCTGGGTTTTCTCTAAGTATACCTAGCCAAAAGAAGAAGTTGAGTTCATAGCTTTTAGTCCAGAACAGGTTCAAAGAACAACAACTGACATGAAAAGATTTATGTAAAAGTTTTTTTCCAGCCTTTTTTGTTTTGACAAGAGGAGTGAGCTGTGGTCAGCACCAAGGACAGAGACAACCCTTATCCATTGTTAGTTCTTCAGTGTACTGGCTGATTTTGTGTGTCAACTTGACACTAATTAGTTATCACAGAGAAAGGAGTCTCCTTTGAGGAAATGTCTCCATGAGATACAGCTGTAAGGCATTTTCTTAATTAGTGATCAAGTGGGGAGGGCTCACTGTGGGTGGTGTCATCCCGGGGCTGGTAGTCCTGGGTTCTATAAGACAGCAAGCTGAGCAAGCCAGGGGGAGCAAGCCAGTAAGCAACATCCCTCCAGGGCCTCTGCATCAGCTCCTGCTTCCTGACTTGCTTGAGTTCCAGTCTTGACTTCCTTTGGTGATGAACAGCAGTATGGAAGTGTAAGCTGAATAAACACTTTCTTCTCCAACTTGCTTCTTGGTCATGATGTTTGTGCAGGAATAGAAACCCTGACTAAGACACTCAGTAATACCTTTCTGAAAGAGTCTGGCTTTATGTGAGAAAACACCACCCAGTCTATACACTGAGTTCATTTTCCATTTTAGTGAAAGTGTTTTTTAGTAAGTATTTGTCTGAATTACACATTCATGTGATTGAATGGTACCTGGATGCAAAGGATGGTATGACGTGGACATAAAGGCACTTATGATTGAAAGTCAGTATGAATATTAACTAAAACATCCAGCTGTTCATGAACCTGTGGGGAAGATAATGTCTGGTCTCATGGTGAGGAAGCACCGTGGCCCATGTGACAAATCTGTCTTTCTGAACACACCTGAACACATTAAAAGAGAGAAATATAAATACAGGATGATGTTCTCATGTTCATTTGTTTCCAGGAGGCTGCTACAATGTGAAACACAGTAGCAATCAACAATAAGTTATTAAAATGGCAAGAAAATGTATGCTTGTAACAATAAAGAACTGTATTATTATATTATAAAATGTATAATTATACTATAGTATACATTATACCACAATAACTATAATGTATAATTATATTGTTGTTATACTATTATATGCTATATTAATACATACAAAATAGCCTAATTTCAGCAATGTAAGTTTGATAAACATGTGGGTGAAGACACTTTTAAAGTGTCAATTTGCAACTAGAGACACAGATCTGGGGGGGGGTACTGATTAGTTCATATTGTTGTTCCCCCTAAAGGGTAACAGACCCCTTTAGCTCCTTGGGTACTTTCTCTAGCTCCTTCATTAGGGGCCCCGTGTTCCATCCAATAGATGACTGTGAGCATCCACTTCTGTATTTGCCAGGCACTGGCATAGCCTTAAAAGAGAGATCAATGGGAGGAGAGGCCTTTGGTCTTGTGAAGATTATATGCCCCAGTACAGTGAATGCCAGGGCCAGGCAGCAGGGGTGGGTGGGTTGGGGATCAGGGCATGGGGGAGGGTATAGGGGACTTTGGGGATAGCATTTGAAGTGTAAATGTAGAAAATATCTAATAAAAAATAAAGTGTCAATTTTATTTTCAGCAAATATTCAGATGTTGGATGGCATCTCTTTACTTTCATATTTGACCAAATCTTACCCTGACTTGGATGGAAGGACATGTTGATCAGGATGGGTGTTAAAGTCTTGGTTAATAACTAGCAGGCTTATGACTTTCTGATGATTATTTGAGAAGTGACTTAGCCATCACCCTTGAAAGACGTTTAGCTAAATCTGAGCGGATGCTTGCGATTTAAATGAAGTCCCTGTGTTACTTTTTTCTATACGTTGAGGGTTTATTTCAAATTCTTTGAAGCACTCCCACCTATTGAACTTACAGGAAGGCGAAGGCCAGATTTATTACAGGACAAAAGGAGCAGAAACAATGAGTTACTTTCTTCAGTTGGCTGGAAGGTCACCGTGTGACACTTTGATTTGTCCTTAATGTTTAATGTGACTTGATGCCAAGCAAAATTTGGTTGAGACTATTTGTCAGCATGGTGGACCAAGCAGATGCCAAAACAAGATCTGAGAAGAGCATCAGTGCTTCCCTAGGGGCAGAGGTCGGGCAGGTGCAATGTACAATGCCAGGCAGAATGACCTCACACTTGGATTTCAGTAATGGTCACACACTGGAAAGATCAAGGAGAACTGCACAGACAGGCAAATATAACATAAATCTATATGCACACACATTAGCATATACATATACATGCACATGTGTACATTAACACACATAAGTATACATGTGATGCCTGTATGAAACATGTGCACAAACACATGCATGCATATACAGGCACACACATACAAATATACAGATTAACTTACATAGACACACATACTTGTAGACTCACACATCTACAAACACACATATTCACAAACCTACAAATATGTTTACCTACCTATATATTCATATGAGTGCATACAATTATACTTAAACACACATACACTCACACATGCACACTCACATATGCACGCATGGCCATTAGTGCTTGTGAAAACTGTTGGAAACAAGGGGTCATGTGTAGTCTATTTAGCAGAACGATACCAAGGTGGACTTTCTGAACTTGATTTTTTTTTTTTTTGCACGAATGTATGTTCCCACTGCTGGGAGAAACAGGAAGAAGAATTTATGAAGCTTCCACTCTTCATTTTTAAATTATGTTTTTAGATTATAATATACATTTATATACCATGTCCCCTCCCCTTTCTTCCCCATATACCCCTCTTTGCTTTGTTTCAAATTGGTGACTTCAGTTTTCATTTATTACTGTTATATAAATACATGTATGTGTATATATACACACACAAACTTAAATACATAAATACAACTTGCTCTGTATAGTGTTACTTGTATGCATGTTTTCAGGGTTAACACCTTTACCAACAGAGCACTCTCTCTGGCCCCTAGTTCTTGGATTTTTTTAAGGCAAGTTCTTGGCATATAGCCCAGAAAATTTGATATCAAATTTTCATCCTTCTCTTTCTGCCTCAGAATCTCTGAGTTCTGGGGTTACAGCAATGTGCCACCATGCCTAACTAAGCCAAATGTCTCCAAGTGAATCTCCAGTTTGCTTGTTTCCAGTTCAGCTGCTCAGACCTTATTTATTTTAGCTTGAATATTGCTAAGGATAACTGTAGCTAAAAAAGGCATTTATTTATCATCTGGTAAATAAATTTTTTAGTTTGAGCCAGACTTGACAGTTTCAATAGCTCATATAGAATCTTTATCTGCTGCATTATTTCAAATAATAAGTAGCAAGATTTCTTAGCAACAGCATAAAATATTCTAAGTAGACAGCAGAATTTTGGCATTCAGTTCTCCTTTTGCATTAACAGAGCTTCTCAGACTGAAATCTCCTGTTTGTCAATTGCAGTTAACCTTTACTGGCTGCCACTCTTCCCCAGGGAAGGACAAGGCACTGTTGTGTGGCTGTCCAGACCATGGCCTGGGAACAGGATCATGCCATGAGTTCTGTGTGTGGCTACCCAGACCCTGGCCTGAGAAAAGGATCTTGCCATGAGTTCTGCATGTGTATCCCTGACTCACCTCCTCCAGCCTGCACAGTGCAAAGTGTTCATCAAATGCGAACTTCCCGTTGTGCTAGACCAAGTTCTTGCTTGGACAAAAGCTATAGAAATGAGACATTTCTGGTTATCAGACAGAGAATCATGTCAGATACTATGCATCCCTACATTGTAGCAGACATTAAAAGTTCCTTTCTTTAGAAGTAGACTCAGAAATAGAACAATAAAGGCCCCGGGGTTCTCTTGCCATGCTGTCTGTACCTGATACCACACTTTCCATCCAAATCCTCACTCTGGAGTTGATTTCCTGCTGGCAAGTGAACACAGGTTCACAGATTCAAACATGTGGGCAAGGATTGGTTTCCTTTGAGCTCTTGGCAACAAGCAGAGATGTGAGGCAGTGGGGTAAAGTCAGCCAACTCTCCAGGAAGAGATTTGCAAGCTAGATTGCAGGCAAGGGGGAAAAAAAGAGGAATCCTTCAACCACCCGTGGGATTGCTATTCAAGGGCAAAAACCTGTCCCGGCTTTTCAGATGCTTCTCTACACTAGTTTCCTCTGCCCTATAAGGCAAGCCAGTTAGTTGCCCAAGACCGCCATTACCTCTGCAGTCTGTCTGAGGAAAGGGAGGCACACCCTGGATCCCAACACAAAGGATTCAGTTTCAGTAGGCAACACAACAGCAACAAAATATCAATGGTGTTTTCTTTCCACAGAGCTACTAATTCTCCTGCAAAGAAAAGCTAAGGGTTAGGTGAAAAGCACAACTTATATTTTGTTCCCAGAGCTCTTGTTCTAAGTACATTTGGAGACTAAAGCACGTTTAAAGATGATGTATTCCATCAGTGTGGGTAAAACTAGGATATACACACCACAAGGGACCATTGTCGTTCAGCAAACAAACTGGCCTCTGTCCCCACAACTTTCGATGAGTCAAACTCAGACCACCCACTTAATTCCAGAGTAGTTAGAAATACTTTCTGGGGTGAGCTAAAATCAGCAATTCTCTCATCAATCTCTAACCAATGGTTGGAGCCCATCGTGGCATCATGAATAAGCTCTGTAGATCTCATAGTGGATTGATGGGGCAGGCAGGAATGCACAGAGTCAGTGGGATAACCGTCTCCACGTGCAATGGCTGTTAAAATAGTGTGGGGCCAGGGAGGAGTACTCAAGAATTGAATGGATTCCAAGCAAGAGGTGAGGTTGGGAGAGGGCTTAGCACTAGATGTAACTTGAATGCCAAGCAGGAAATTGAGGGAGAAAGAGCAGTCTGCTACATGTGGATGAGGTCTCAGAAATTTACTTCATGCTAAGAAGTCTAAGCTAAAAATGTGGCACAGCAAGGCAAGTCTTCAACAACAGAGTATTCAGATATGTACATCAGCAGGGCAGCCACTGCAGAGGGACATAGGTGTGGCCCACAGTGCTGGGGGTGGGGGTGATGCTATGTGACAGGAGCACAGAAGGCCCAAAAGGACCTGGGACAGAACTGTGTGAAGAGAGAAAGGGGTGATGGTTTTGACAGGATTGAGGAGCAGGGAACTTTAAGATCAGCTATGATCTCCTGAGAGGCTCTGCCAGAGCCTAACAAATACAGAGGCGGATGCTTGCAGCCAACCAATGGACCACTCCCCAGAGCTTCCAGGGACTAAACTGCCAACCAAAAAGTATACATGGAGGGACCCATGGTTCCAGCCACATATGTAGCAGAGGATGGCCTTATAGGACATCAGTGAGAGGAGAGGCCCTTGGTCCTCTGAAGGTTCTATGCCCTATTATAGGGGAATGCCAGGACAGGGAAGCAGGAGTGGGTGGGTTGGGGAGCAGGGAGAGGGGGGATGGGATAAGGGGTTCTTGGAAAGGAAACTAGGAAGGGGGGATAGCATTTGAAATGTAAATAAAGAAAATATTTAATAAAATAATTTAAAAAATATTTTAAAAATCAGCTATGACATAGAGGTTGTGGGACATGAGGTTAGGACACAGCAGGCTCCAGATGTGCCTGCTCCCTGTGCTCTTCCTGTGTGTCTCAAACCTTATTGTGGCTGACAAGAGCCAGGACTATGTATCAAGACCCACAAGGACCAGGGAAGCAGAAGAAACCTGCCTTCTCCTTCACCTTGCCTCTGCTTCCCACTGGGCAGAGGGCATGATCCTAGAGCCATTCCAGAGCTTCAGTAAGGATGGCAGAGGGAAAGTCGGTCAGCCTTGGCAACACGTAAACAAACTTCAGCCATTGAAATAACTTCATTTTGTTCTCAACTCCAATGTACACTGGTTATATTTATAGTAATAGCAAAAAGAATGTACAAATAGAACTAGCTACTTACACTGGGCAAGACAATTTGACTACCAATGATTTCAGCATGGGATCATTTGACTAGGTGATGAACTCACAGGAAGCCTCCCAAAACTCAGCAGAAACAAGGATTTATACACAAGAAGTTTGTGGCACAGCTATAGTTGGGGGCATAGAAACTGGTGATTTTCTTTCTCTTTGTATGTGGATGATAGAAACAGAAGAAAACCCAAAGTAACAGCTCAAACTTGAACACAAAGGAGGAAAAATGACCCTAAGTAAAGCTTGTTCAGTTCCAAATTACCCCTCCTCACCATCTCTAAAACAATGTGTCAAGTTAGTAAGTCATGCCATATCTCTCTATCTCCCCAAAGCTAAGAGGTAGCCTTGCCTGCCTCACCGCGCCCTACCGTTATGTGAGGGGTGTGAGCAAGACTTGCTGGGAAGAAATTTGGAGGGGAATATAGCAAAGGGTCCAGGTTTGAAGCTTCAAGGCATCTTTTGGTTAGAATGAGCTATCTTTAAGCCCCAGTTGGACCTGGTTATTTAACACTGTCAACAATTGAATAAGTGGAACTGATATCATCATATTAATCAAATTCCCCTCCTTTCTGTTGTATGTCATTTGCATATATATATACATATATATATACATATATATATATATATATATTCTAGCTATATATTAACCTTAGACTTGCTCAAATAAAGAACATAAATCTCTCCTGAGAGTCTAGATAGCAAAGGTCACAGCACCATATTGCAGCAGAAGGTTGGTTCCACATGGAATTGAGAGCAGGAAGGGGGGATCCTGTGGGAAGTCTCTGCTGCAGCATTTGTGAAAAAGAAGCATGGCACATAAATGGCAGGCAGAGAAAGTGACAGAAAAACAAAATTCAAGGAACATCAGACAAGCTGTCACAGGCCTATTGTGTTATGTGACAAGTTACGACACATGTATTTAAAAAAAAGTCATTTCAAGTCAAACGAGCAAACAAGACAGCGATGGAAAGGCGATGGTGTGCCCAGTAAAACACATTGGAGTATAAAGCATCCACGTTGAAATAAAAAAAAAAAATAAGCAGTGAGAATGTGAATCTAGACTGGGCCAGATAATTCCACTAATAAAAAGATCTGAGATAGCTAAAGGTGACCAAATAAAGGTAATCAAAATAACTCCCACAGTAATAAAAGCCATTTATAAATATGGAAAACAGATTACTCTATGTAATTCCAGTGTTCTTCTCAAAGTTGAAATCCAATATATTTTAAATTTATATGGGCTCTCTGAACTGGAGAAAAGTGAGACTACAGCTGGGCACAAGGAGCCTAGATCCTTGTTTTCTATGTAAAGCACTTCCTGTCTACAGTCATGAGCTTAGTGGACACACTGAGTTTATAAAAGTCTGTTGTGCTGTCATTACCGCAAAGACACTATTGGGGGAGGGGGGCCAGTGAAGAAGCTCAAGGGCATGAGAGCAAATGAGCCTTAAGTAGGCAGGTGGGTTGTGCTCTGTCAGCTCCTGTCCAAGACTCAATGGCTGTGATGTTCCCAGAAAACTGAAGAAGAGAAACATACCAGTGTCTGCTAGAGTAGCGTTGAGGAATGAAGCAGAAAAGAGGATATGGTGGGCAGTTTCTGAGTCCTCGTTGAGTAGGTTATAAAGCTTACCTAAGTCTTGTGGAATCAAGATGGTTAAGTTTGGCCTTGGAAAGCCAAGGGGAAGAGCATGGACTGTCCATAACTAAGCAGGTTGGACAGTGGGGAACGACAGAGATTCATAGGGAAACACTTGTCCGAGGAAGACCCATCTTCAGCATAGAAGCAGATCAACTTGCCAAAGACAAGACTTCAAGCAGGCTGAGTCGTCAAAGTTCCTCCCAAGAAAGTGACTCCCCCAGCCAACTACCTCTTAATTATAAAATGAAACAGGAATATAACCTGCTTCCTAGAAATCTGAGAGGATTAAGATGACACTCATGTAACATATTGCCCAACACACTGAAAGAACTCAGTTAGATTTGAAACAAGAATCTTTTTCTATGGCCTTTGAAAACTACTGAGGCAGAAAACTCCCAGTGACCTGTGGTACTGGTTTTGAAGGATGCTGCCACGAGAAAAGGTTCTGACAGCCCTTACCTCTGTGAGTTAGAATCTGAGTCAGCACTTGAAAGCCATTCTTTGTCCCACTACAGCTGTGTCTCCTGAGACAGATCTGGCGGGTACATAAAATCTTACCACTGCTGGGATGTCCACAGACCAGGGTTTTCTGCTCTGGGTGAGTCTTCCTGTTTATTCTGACTCACTGGTGCCAGGCCTCACTGTGTTTGTCAGCATTTAGCTACTATTAACAAGTCCCCAAACGTAGAGGCTTAGAACAATACACGGCCCTCATCTCGAATTTCTGTGAATGGAGATTTTTGGAAATGGCTTCACTGGGTGGTTCTGGTTCAGGGGCTTTCGGTCCTTCATTTGTTATTGATTGGAAGTTCAGAACCATAAAACAAAGTTTGCTTATTTTCCTTGTATTCTCAGTGTTTGGAGATACAGGGATTGGTTGGCTGTTTGGGAACTATAAACATTTGGTTTCCTGAAGAAGTCATTTCTCCAGTTTTGCAGTTCATGAGCCTTGATTTGAGCCTGACCTTGATCCCATGGTCTCTATTATAATATTACAAAAATGATACTGTGCAGAGCTTAGATTCTTAGAAGAACATTACAGGTTTTGATGGAGCAAAACATGAAACATCATGTTCTCTTTTGGCTTTCCAAATGACATAATAATTAGTAAGTTAACTCCAGAAACAGAATTCTATTCCTGTGCACATTGTTACAGTGTGGACCTGGGAGAACTCTTATTTGTAGTTCGAGGAACACTAACTTTTAAATTACATGTAAGAAACTGCAGGAATTACTCTATCAGAACAGCCAAAATGAGTGTTTCTCTAGAGGGCCAGGCAACATCAAAGGTCAACAGAAATGGTTCCCCTGTTAGATACCATTGTGGGTGTGGGTCTAGCCTGGTCACCCTGCTTGTGAGAAACTGGTTACTGAGCAGGGAGTGCCTATGATCAGGGTGACTTCCATACTGAGCAGCCTGTTCTGGTGCACTGAGCAAGGGAAGAGCGACTAGGTTTAAAGGCAGAAATCATATCCATGGCAACAAGCTTGCCAACATTTTGCTTTTCTTCCATGAAGGCCCATGGACATTGCTGCACTCTAAAATCCTGATGACAATCTTGGATGGAAAGCAATTCTGTAGGTTCCTGGATTCCAACTTTCAACTCTTCTGGGCCAGGACAGTCCATTGATGCTAAAAAGCATCCACAGATAGCAATTCCAATGTCAACAGTAACCAGTGTCACTTAAATAGCAAGCATACATATGCATGTAGGGTGCCACACCATATGTGCATGTTTACTGCTTTGTTTACTCAATCATCCTATTATTTAAAATGCATTGATGTTATTTTTCCGCCATGCACTACTCTCGCTAACTCTTCAACTGCTGCACTTTAAATAACTTTAGAAATGTCTACAAAGTTCTAGTGAGCATTGCTTATCAGTTAAAACAAGCTGTATGTATTAAGCAGTATTCTTTCATAAACTCCCATATCTTAAAAAAAAATTGTCAGAAAATGTAACATTCTGTTCTTTTTTGTTGTTGTTTTTTGTTTTTTGTTTTTTTTTTTGTTTGTTTGTTTTGTTTTTTGAGACAGGGTTTCTCTGTGTAGCCTTGGCTGTCCTGGAACTCACTCTGTAGACTAGGCTGGCCTCAAACTCAGAAATCCACCTGGCTCTACCTCCCAAGTGTTAGAATTAAAGGCATGTGTCACCACTGCCCAACCGTAACATTTTGTTCAGGATTTTATTTTATTTTATTTTTTTACTCTATGGATGTCTCCAGCAGGTGTTCGGAGGTGATACAAAGTAGTCCTTGTATTTAGGTAATTAGGACAGCACCACTGCATTTCAGCTGCATTTCTTTTTACCTCTCGACTCTTTTTCTGTTTCATAAACATCTATTTTAGCAATTGCAACAATAGTTAACATCCCAATATAAATGGGAGAAACCTCACAGGACCCACCCACTAGACTAAGAGCTGAAACAATTAACAACTGCAGAGAGAGGGGAAACAGTCTTCCCAGGGAGGAGACCCCTGGTCTGTTTTCCAGACCATACGGTCAGCACTAAAAATATGCACAGGCAGGCAACACTGCCTGGACACAGGAGGTTGTATAGTATATATTCTTTTATATGTATCTGTAACAACAATGTTTAAAGAAGAGAATGCTGTGAATCTGGGAGGTACAAGAGGGAAAGGAGGGAAGAGAAGGAGGGAGAAATGTTTTAACTATACTTTAATAAAAAGTTATTTGGAAAATGTAAAATAAAGACTATCAAAAATTTTGAATTATTAAACACACTCATATATTTGACAAAAACCCCAATTGTGTGTTTACATGTATTAAAAAAAAAGTAAAAGCTATGCAGAAGACAAAAACCAAAATTGTTGGTGGTTAAAGCCCTGTGTGCCTCCGTAGAATGCCATGGTCACAGTGCAGAGGACTTAGTAACGAGCTTCATTCTTTGTTATTTCATTTTTGCACAGTAGCCTGTAAGAAAGCAAACACGTCATTTACGTAGAAGGACAAGATCTGCGATCTGATAGCCAGCCATCTTTACTGATTCATCCGTGGAAAGAAAGTTTAAAATTAGACAAAGGGTTCACACCAGGACTTTGATATATTGCTGCTTGAAAAATCAATTTTTCTGAGTCATTAAATCACAGACCTTTCTCGCTTGTTTTTTTAGAAACTTAGAGGTGCTTTCCCCATGACTCTCATTTAGTGAATCATCTCCTGGCAAAAATTTGGCATTTCATACGTACGGAGCTCAAATGACGTCCAATAGAATTTATTACACATTTCACACAGGCAGTAAGTTGAATAAAGCAAGAGGCACCCTACACTCATGGGAACCAAGGATCAGAAATACAGTTGTTTGTCTATTTGTCTGACATTATTTCCATCTCCTGGCTTCTTCCTTTTGGCTTTTTAGCACTAATTAATTCAGAGAGCAAAAGATAAAGATGGCTTTTGTGTTCAGGGAGGGGTGATCTGACTTTCACAGTGATAGCCACAAAGAACAGATCAACATTTCAAAATAGAAAAATGAACTAAATAGAATAGTTTTTATGTTATTTTATGGAGAAATATACTTCCATGCCTCATCTTTAAAAATGTTTTATATCTTACACAAACTTTCATCACCAAGTTTTACATATTTTACACATCTCTATCAGGATCTTAATTCATTCTACTGACTAATATTTTATAGTTACATTTTAAGCAACAAGTATTCTTCCAAAATTATATTTTTTTCTCATTTCTTTTATCCATAAATCTTGAACTAAAAATAATAATTTGGTTTGAATCCTAAGGTGTTTTTACTTCTCCAACTAGCATATTGCACATCTTTTGAATATTACATATTTCTTTTCTCATTACTATAAACAGATATCAGGTTACAGCACAGAGGTGCCTGGTGGGGAAGACTCGCTGCTTTGGAAGACTTGGTCAAGGCTCCGTCAGGACCTGGCAAAGCTGACTTTCTTCTTTTTAAGCCCTTTTGGTGTAGTTTAGGAACCCAGATCATGAGATATTGCTATGTACACTCAAGAGTGCGTCTTCCTGCCTACTTACCCCTCTCTAGCCCACTTCCGTAGGCACATCCAGAATGGCATTTTATTAATTCCCTGTGTGTTTCTTACTCTAATCAAATTAACAATTCAAATTCACTACCACAAATAGGAAACAGGATTCACATTTATTATATGACTATAGATTTTGTTTGATTTTTGTGTGTGTGGTGTTTGTATGTGTGTATAATTACTTATTTCTTATTTTCTGTTTTCTTTTTGAGCAACGCACTATATGGCTTGTTTTAATTCAATGATTCTCAGCCTGTGGGTCACAACCCTTTGTGGAGGTGGTGAGGTTGAATGTCCCCTTTATAGGGGATGCCTAAAACCATCTGCATATCAGATATTTACGTTACAGTTCATAACAGTAGCAAATTTACAGTTATGAAGCAGTAAGACAAATAATGTTGTGGTTGGAGGTCACCAACCACATGAGGAACTACATCGAGGGGTGGCGGCATTAGGAAGGCTGGGCACCACTGTTGTGTCTCCGCTCATTAGGTGGCTACTGATGGTCAGCTGTCTTCAGGAGAGGAATCAACTTTACATGAGCCCTTGTTGCTTGGGGAGAAGGACAACATAACAGTTCTTTATGCAGAGATAAAAATGGACACACATCTGGAAAGGTGGAGACGCACATTCGATGCTTTCCACCCCACAGAGTTTTATGGGATGTACAACAGTTTCCATGGAAATTCCTGAGAAGTTTTGAGAACTTCTGGCAGCTGACATTATTTTACTAGAGACTTTCCTAGTCTATAAAGCAGCAAGCTTAAGTTTTCTAAACTGATTGTTCCCCCTCAGGGGGTCTGAGTTTATCTATTAAAAAGTAACTCCTGCACGTGCAATGTCAACCTAATTTCTTCATTAAATGCTGTGTTCATCACTTTTATTTCTCCTTTATGACGGCAAGGAAAACTTGGACAGAGGAATGTTGGTGCACTCCTCCCCCCGCCCCCCCGCCCCCCCCCAGATGAGGGTAGTTGTGAACTTGATCCCTTAAGCTCCCATGATAAGCATCAGTGACTAATTAGTGTAACAGGACACAGCCAGCCTCCTGGGAACAAAGCCGCCTAGTACTCAGACACAAAATACCATTGTGAAGATCTTTTAACTGACAGAGTTATGCATGTATATAACATGTTACACACAGTATACAAATGTGACATTGATGAGCATGTGCGGCACACTGGTGGAAATGCGTAGGCATTATGGACTGACTAAATCAACATGAGTAGCATGCATACTGTCTTAGGATAACAACATCTCGAATCTCCTTTAGGGAGTGTGAGGAAACCAATACATTGTTAGTAACTCTGTCAGTAATGGTCACTAAGCTAGGAGGACAAGTCATAAACTTTATAATTCAGATTTTGCATCTCTTAGACCAAAGTTTTCCTCAAAGTCTGCCTCTTGCTTTTTGAGATCAGGTGTCTAAGAAACAATGTGTCAGTGAATTGTGTCAGATTCGCCTTATTGCATCTGGCCTCCCTCGGGGTACTTGGTGTCCTCTAGGGTCATATGTTGTCCTTAAGGACTGGATTGCCTTCTTTTTTAGAGTTGAATAGTATGAGATAGATAAGTACGTGGATAAATGGCACATTTCTCCATGTGTCTGTTGATGGTCACTTAGGTTGCTATCATATCTTGATGGCTTTGAATGATGTTGAACATGCCAAATCAGATTTCCTTCTGCATTCATTTGCCAAGTCAGTTTGACATATTACAGTGGTCCAGTTAATGGACTCTATGGCAGTTTTACTTTAGCTTCCTAAGGAATTTTCCATAGCTACTTTATTAATTTACAAACCCACCAGCAGTGCGCATGGGTCCCCTTATAAACACTTGTTATTTTTCACATTAACCATTTTAATGTATGTGAAATAATCTTTTATTGTGTTTTTGTTTTATGTTATTGCATTTTTATTATTCTTAATCTTTTACAAACATGTTCTTTTCTTTATTTTTTTATTCCCTTTACATTCGGATCATAGCCCCCTTCCCTCCTCTTATCCCAGTCCCACCCTTACAAGTCCCTCCCTCCATTGCCTTCTTCCATTCTCCTCAAAAAAGGGGAGCCCCCTTTGGGTACCACCCCACTCTGGTGCATCTAGGCCCAACAAGTCTAGGCACATCCTCCTCCACTGAGGCCCAAGAAGACAGTCCAAGTAGGAGGAAAGGGATTCGGTGGCTGGGAACAGAGACTGAGATGGCCCATGCTCCACTTGTTAGGGGACCCACGTGCAGACCAAGCTGCACATTTGCTACAAAGGTCCAGCTCCTGTATGCTCCCTGGTTGGTGGCCCAGGCTCTGTGAGTTCCCCCCACCCTGGTTCCAGGTTAGTTGGACCTGTAGGTCTTCTTGTGATATCCTTGACCCCTCTCACTTACTCACTTCAGTCTTCCTCCTGATGTTTGGCTCTGGGTCTCTTCATCTGTCTCCATCTGCTGCTGGATGAAGCCTCTCAGGAGACAGTTATAGGTTCCTGTCTGCAAGTATAGCAGAGTATCATTAGTAGTGTAAGGGTTGGCTCTCTCCCATGGGATGGGTTGCAAAATGGGGCGGTCATTGGTTGTCTGTTCCTTCAGTCTCTACTCCACCTTTATCGCTGCGCATCATGTAGGTAGGACAAATTTTGTGTTGAAGGGTTTGTGGGTGCATGGATGTCCCCCTGCATCCTCTGGAAGTCCTGTCTGGTTACAAGGAGGTGGCCACTTCAGTCTATATATGCCTTCTCTGGTAGGAATCTAAGCTAAGATCACCCCCATAGACTCCCTGTATCCTCTCCCATGGCAGGCCTCCAGCTAGTCACCAGAGATGCTTTTATTGTGTTTTTAACTTGAATTTTTCTGATAATTACTGATGTTGAACATTTTCAACAACTGGAGTCTTCCATAAGCAGTGTCTACCCCTAGCTTCTCCTTGTGTTGTTTGCTCCCTTATGGTTGAGCAATCTGCATTCATTACACATCCTGGAGGCTGATCTTTTATTAGCTATTTGGCTTGCAAACACTTGCTCCCATTTGCAATGCTGTTGTTCTGCTCCGTGGATTCCTGGCTTTGCTGCACGAAGTCTTTTCGATTTGATGGCACCCATTTATCTATTTCTTTGTTGACTGCCCATGCTTTGGTCCCATACCCAAAGCATCATCGCAGAGACTAATGTAGTGGTACTTCTGTTTTCTTGTCATTGTTTTATGGTCCTGGCATATAATTTTTCAATTTATGGTGTGAGATTGGAGTTTAATTCCTCTCCCCCACCTCTCTCTGTGTGAATCTAGAAATGCATCTGGGGTGGCATACCTTCCTGATCCCCTTGTGTTCATCACTAGGTATGAGTCCTATGCTCCAAGGTCATCCGTTTTTTTCAGGAACCGCTGAGGATACTGGTAAGTTGTCACGCATTCATTAGGGGATTTTGACTTTCATGGTCACAATCCTAGTATAGGGACTATTATGGAATCTCAAATGAAATTCAGTGTGACACTGCAAACATCTGAAGATGTGGCCTGGCCTGGAGAGGCTACATCTGAGATGGCTTCTCTATCTGCCACTGTCAACATCAAGTCACGTTTCTTGCAGATGATTGCTTCCCTTATACCGACACATACTCACTAGGGGTACACTGTCCTTTCCCTTGTAACCACCGACATGCACACTAGGGGATGAGGAGTGCACCAACACATGCTCACCAGGGGTGCACCGTCCCTTCCCTTATAGCCTCTGACACATGCGCACTAGGTTCCCTGTCCTCCTTACTATCCCAAGGACTCTGCCGCTCATTCTCAGTCACTATGATAAAAGACTCTTCTGCACAGCTCTCCTTCAATATCGTCGCGACTTTAAAGGAATCTTTACTGTAAGACAATTATAAAACGATTTGTTCAGAACTTGTAATTTCACATTTCATGGTTTATTTTAGGATCTTTTAAAGAACAGAATCTCTTCTTCCTCTCAGTCTGCTGACCTTTCTCCTCAGCTTGCAAGATGAAGCAGGAGAATCATTACGACTGCCAAAGACCTGAGTTTTCTTGTTATCTCATATGGATGTGTAAAAGGTAAAGACTTCTAAAACGATCAGATACAGCATCTATAATATAGGGAAACTGAAAACAATGTCATAGAAAAATCTCAGATACCTGAATCAAAACTCCCTTTAAAGAAACCATTTTTTCCTAATAGCATTGAGCTATGTCCCATGTTTTTGATAATGTGGAGTGGAATTTTTAGATTCACTCTTGTGAAGTTGATCTCTAGAGCATCAAGAGAATGATGGGATTGTGGGAAGTGTTTACCTTCACATTTGCTTATATGGACAGTTTCCCCTTACTGAGTTAACTTCCAGGAAGAACCCAATTGTTCAATGATCTGGATGGGCTGACTTCTCGAGAATTCCACAAAGAGAAAAAATACTACTGGAATTCCATTTGAAAGCTTGTGAGATGCTTCAGGGTAGCCCAGTGTCAAAAGAAGGGTAACTCCAATGGCCCCTGGTTAAAGGGGACAGATCGTTGTCTGGTGATTGCCAATGGGCAATGCTTTTATCATTCTTCTTTCAGAGTAGAGTCCAACCCTGAGCCCTTTGAGTCAGGGAGGTGAGCTGTTAAAGAATACCAGGAATGGTGGCTCACAACCATCCGTAATGAGATCTGACTCCCTCTTCTGGAGGGTCTGAAGACAGCTACAGTGTACTTACATGTAATAAATGAATAAATAAATCTTAAAAAAAAAAGAATACCAGGAAAGAGATGCTAAGGTTGGGCAATGAAAGCACATTTGCCAAACAAGATAGTGGTTCCTTCCCCTGTATGAGCGGATCTGGAGAGATAAACATCTTGTCTCTCAAAGTAGCCCTGTAGAGGAGCCTGAAGAGGAAGCTGTGGAGTGAGCATAGAGGGTAGTTATAGACAGGCAGACAGGCAGGCTTAGCATTCTCTGCATTTGGTAGGACTTATGATATAGTTGCCTATGGTGTGTGTGTGTGTGTGTGTGTGTGTGTGTGTGTGTGTGTGTGTGTGTGTGTGAGTGTTTTATAGACCACAGACACATTTTCTGAACCACTTTCTGAAAATGGACTTAAGTTGTATAACAATTCCACTTCTTCACCATTTTAACTCAGGAAAGAGGTGATAAAACTGTTTTCCATCCAGGCTGCAACAGGAGGCCAATAGAAAAACATATGAAAAACCTGTGAAATTAAAAGCATTATAAAGAAGTTGATAACTTTTGTTTGGTTGGGGGAAAGTTCATTCCCTTTGGCTTATGTTTTGTTTCCACCATCTGCATTTCTAAAAAATAAGGGCCAGTCCTTATTTAGATGACTTTGGCCCACACAACAGCTCTCCTCTGATCTAAGCTAGCACTTGCAGACCCATAAAGCCAGACTACTAGACCCAAGATAACAGCCTCATTTCTCTCTTTGTCAGAAAACACAACAGCTCCCGGTAGACACTTTCCAACTAACTACCTTGAGTCTAACAGTTGGACCACAAATCTATCTGATTTAGTAAGGCGGTCTGGAGCTGCCAGGCTCAATAAACTGAATTTAGAAGTGGGAATGATTTGTCTTGCTAGCTTTATGCTTTCTGGTGGTTCTACTGTGATGTTTAACTCACCAAAGCAAGGGCAATCCCCCAATGGGCAGTATTCTTCAGATTATTCTATTTGTGTGTGCATCTTGGGGACTAGAGTATATATATATTTAACAAATAAGTAGGCTTCAGTTACTTAGTCAATACCTATAAAACTGTTATAGCATACAACAGCCCAGAAACAATCTATAATATTACCATAAGATTAGCAACCAATCCCTCTACCAAGAATTGTAGTAAAAATGTTTAAATCACTGAGGGAGAAACTATCTCAATGCTAGATAGCATTCAACCCACAGAGGGTGTTGAGATCTTGCCCAGCTATGAACCTTACACACCCAAAATCCAACTGACTAGGGAAAATATATGCGTCTATACAATAGCAAGTTGACTGTGATGGAGGTAACCACATGTCCTTTGATTGGATTTGGGGCTAGCTCCATAGGTAGGAGGCTAGAGAGTGATAAAATCTATGCCTGGTATTGTAAGCTGGGCTAGGAATTCAAATCTAGGGGAGTTGTAGATAGACCCAATTAGGGAAGTTGTCAATGCTGTTTAGCACAACTGAGAAAGTATCAAACTGCCTTCTAAATATTTAAACTTACACAGACTACAGCTGCTCCAAGCCTTAATAAGGGAAACTTTTTAATAAGAATGGCAGTCAACATAGAGACTCCTGGCTGCCTAAGATGCAGAGAGAATGCAACAGCTGTGACCGTGACTCTACAGAAGACATTTATGCCACTCCCTCTGAGGCTCAGGGAACATTGTAGAAGAGAACACAGGAAGATAAGATGAATGACTATAAAGACCTTTTTTTTTAGATTGGTCCTATCAACAAGAATCAAGGAAGGGGGAGGGACTCAGGGGTCCTAGCCTTCGCCTCTGAACAATTGTAATTGAAGGAGGAAGAACCTTTCTCTAGTTGTATAACTATTGCGGAACCCAACAGGCCCAACAAATAACTCCAAACTCCAGGGTTACACAGACATCCCTGATTAATTCTGGTGGGTCACATTGTATAAGGAATTTGTGTAGAAGAAGAGGAGTTGATGGGGCAGTAAAGAATTGGGGAGAGTGAGAATGGTGGCTATGTGTTGTATATATGCGTGAAGTTGTCATAGATAGCAGATAAAAAAATAGATGTAAGACCATAGTATAATCCAAAAGAACTTAGGCAGTTTCTGCAGAAATGCTGAGTGAAACAGAAAAAAAGTGTAAGGACACCCAAAGGTCGCCTCCACCCAGGTACTGCCTCCCTCAAGGCCCTAACTTCTAATAGACCATTCTGCTAACAAATTCTGAACAAATTAATCTATTGATTAGGTTAGAGCCCTCACAATCAAATCGCCTCTTTAAAAACCTGATTTGGTGGCAAATTAGCATTTAACTCAAAAAACCTCTGGGAACATTTTGTGATTTAAACTACAACATAAGCACTGATATTTTATTTAGTAGGTACAAGAAGAGAGGGTGGAGGTAAAGGGAGGGCAGGAGGGAGTTGGCATGGTGAGGGAATGGAGGGCTGCAGAACTAAATGATTCCTGCTCCATAGTCAGCTGTAGAAGGCAGGGTCATCTGACCTGGTCCAGCAGGTAACTCTTCAGTGACAAGTTCTTGGGGAGGAGGGGTATGGGAAGGACCAGGAGATGAGAAGGAAACAAAATAGGAAAGATGCTATGGTCAGGAGGTCTGGCACAATCGATGATTTATCCCAAGAAAGTTTATTATGAAGTCCAGCATCAGCATTGGAGAGATGGCTCAGAGGTTAAGAGCACTGACTGCTCTTCCAGAGATCCTGAATCCAATTCCCAGCAACCACACAGTGGCTCACAACTGTCTGTAATGGGATCCTATGCCCTCTTCTGGTGTGTCTGCGGACAGCTACAGTGTACTCATATAAACAAAATAAATACATATTAAATGAAAAAGAAGTACAGCATTTTATACACAGTTTGCAGGGGAACACGGGATACAGCAGAAAACTATTATAAAATGGAATGAAGTAAGCCAGAAGCTAGTAAAGCAATTGTACAGTAGGAACACAAGTTATCTCAAGGATCTCATGGGCCAAGCACTCAACAGCCTTGGAGCTGACAACCACAGCCTATAAAGGAAGAAAAGTAGAATTCTCAGGATCCTAAGCTGCAGCTCCTTCAAAGCTGGTCCCAGGGCATTCCTGGACTTCCCGGGCATGTGCCTGGTTTTAGGCAAGGGACTATGTTCCTTCTCCACACATCAGGGGCCCAGGTTAACCTTGGACCAGCCTGGCTCACAACAGATGACCTGAGCAAAGAGTGTTCAGACTGCTTCAATAGCACCATGGCGAAGGCGAGGCATATACATGCATATGTGCATGTGAGTGTGCATTTGTATATGGTCTCTGTATGTGTGTTTGTGTGTGTAGGGCAGATCAAGGTATGTTTCTAGAGTGTGACATACTTAGTCTAAAGTCCAAGCCACCCTAGAAAATGGCAGCTGCTGATAACGTCCAAGTGCCAATCATTTGAACTATGCTCTGGCATCTGTGTTGTGAAGTCGGACAAGACAAGAGTGTGGAGAAGAGCAACCACTTCAAGTCAGACTTGTACCAGTAAAGGCTCCATTTTCATATGTGGAAAGAGGCTGTGACCTGAGGTCAACCCTCTCAAAATCATTTGGAGTGGATAATAAAGGATTATCAATTCTTAAGACAATTTTGTCCAGAAAATCTCTAGAACCTCTTCCTGCCTTGGTGAGATATGGGTTTCCCTACTGTGAGCAGACACCATGACCAAGGCAACTCTTATAAAAGACAACATTTAATTGGAAGTGGCTTACAGGTTCAGAAGTTCATTCCATTATCATCAAGGTGGAAGCATGGCAGCATCCAGGCAGATGTGGGGCTAGAGGAGCTGAGAGTTCTACATCTTCATCCAAAGTCAACCAGAAGACTGGCATCCTCAGGCAGCTAGGAGGAAACTCTGAAAGCCCACACTCACAGTGCCACACTTCCTCTAACAAGGCCTTACCTCCAAACAGTGCCATTCCCTGGGCCAAGCTTATTCAAACCACCACACCCACTTATTAGAATCTCTCCATTGCTACCACTCCGACCACTGGCAACCACTATCTACCCTCTACTCTTTGAGTTGGAACATAAAACTTTTTATACAAGTTAATTTACACAGTGTGTATTTTATGAGACTAGCTGGCTTGAGTCATCCAAAAGGACATTCTCAAATCTATTCATGTTATCACAAATATATCAGAATTCCTTCCTTTTGATAATTTGATAATTTTCATATATATACATATATAATTTTATTTTATTATACTTGATTAGACATTCATAAATCTTTTTTGGACTACTATTTTAAAGTAGTACAATATTATTAATGTCCTAAGATTAACACTAGTATTCTATATCTTCAACTATCTAGTCAGTTACTAAAATTTTATGTTTTATAATTTAAACTTTAATTCATTTAAATTAAAAATAATAATTTGACAAATTCTATTTGTGTGCATTTTTTGGAGTGTTATTGTTCTGTTTTTCAAGACAGGCTCTTAATAGTTGCCCAGGGTGGCTTCTTCCAATTCGCAGGGCACTTTGCATCAGCCTCTGCAGTGCTGGTATTGGTGTGTGCTGCATACTGGCTATAGTTGTTTACATATGGGCTACAAAGTGGTGCTGTGGTGTTTGAGTTCTGTGTGCAAAAGTTAAACTAACCATAATATCCCTTCAAATATTTGTTTTTGGCAGTAAGAACATTTGAAATTTATTCTCAGCAATTTAAATGGCAGTGAATTATTTTATTGAGGTGCTTTACTGTGCAACAGATCAAAGTGTGAAGTAACTCTTGTCCTTACTGCCTTACTTGGGTACTTTGACCATCACCTCTTTTTCTACACTCCTGGTCATCCCCTTTCAACTTCCTGGTTCTTCACACTACTCTGTCCATTCATCTTCTGTTTAGACCCCAGAAGCCCAGAGCACTGCAGAGACACAGCCGCCTGTTCAAGGGCTCCCTAGCCTGTGCTGACAGCAGGGACAACTGCTCCAGATAGCTATCTCCTCACGGTGTCTGAATCTCAGGCTCAGAAAAACACCTTGAACTTCTCTGCTAAGGACAGCCAGCTTGGGCTTTGGGGGCTAAGAAAAATTTCAATTTAATTTAAAATTTACCAGATTTCAGCTTTCACCTGTGGAGTAAGGGCTGGAAATGATGATTTCTGATCTTAAAGGTTCATCTTTTTGTGACTTGGACACATTTAACCATTAAGCTGAGATCTTGTGGAAGATTTGACTACCTAGTGAAAGTGTTAGACTTGACTAAAATAGATAAACAGAAGCAAGATATATTCGAAAGCAATAGCTTTTATTCTATATAGGTTTTGAAGTGCTCAAATTAAATACACGCACACACACACACACACACATACACACACACACACACACACACACACACACATTTCTCTTTTAAGAGTTGTGCCTCAAGCCGGGTGTGGTGGCACACGCCTTTAATCCCAGCACTCTGGAGGCAGAGGCAGGCAGATTTCTGAGTTCCAGGCCAGCCTGTCTACAAAGTGAGTGCCAGGACAGCCAAGGTTACACAGAGAAACCCTGTCAAAAAAAAAAAAAAAAAAAAAAGAGTTGTGCCTCAGTTCTTCATGGCCTGTTCCCGTCATCCTTTGGTCTTTTTGTCTCCCTTTGGTTTAACTACTGACATGGGTACAGAGCTCCTTTCTCTGTACATACAGACACCTGAATACTACTGTCAACCTGCTACAAGGAAATAGGATGCTTGGACTCTTATAGAGTGCCTATGTGACCTTAGGCTGGGGACCTTCTCTGTGGAGGGAATTTTTCTGAAGAAAGGATGGGAAAGGAGTCAGGGGTTGTACTGGCTGCTTTTTTTGTGTCAACTTGACACAAGTTCAAGTTATCACAGAGGAAATGCCTCCATGAGATCCAGCTATAAGACATTTTCTCAATTAGTGTGGGAGGGCCCATTGTGGGTGGTGCCATTCCTGGGCTGGTAGTCTTGGGTTCTATAAGAAAGCAAGCTGAACAAGCCAGGGGAAGCAAGCCAGTAAGGAACACCCCTTCCATAGTCTCTGCATCAGCTCCTGCCTCCGAGTTCCTGTCCTGTGTGAGTTCCAATCCTGACTTCCTTTGGTGACGAACAGCAAAGTGGAAGTGTAAGCTGAATAAACACTTTCCTGTCCAACTTGCTCCTTGGTCGTGATGCTTTGTGCAGGAATAGAAACCCTGAGTAAGACAGGGGTGCTACCTGACTAGACGGTCTCTGGATGGTATCAGGGAGCATCGCCTTGGTGATAAGCAGACGGTCACAGCTTTCTATCAGTTGACTCTGTGTTTCTCTGCATGGGGCAGGTGTTCATCAGCTGGCAATTTTGTCCAGAGTCCTCCCTAAAGGGTCCTCCCTGTGAGTGTTAAATTCTCTTAACTGAAATGCCTTTGACATAAAAGTAGGAGAGAGTTTTTCATTATTTTATAAGTGACCAATAATTTACCTCCTATAAGTGTGCAAATGCTTTCTCCAAGATGGGTTTTAAATCTGCACGGTGGACTTGTCATCCAAGCTTTTCCCAGAGCTTTGTGTTAAGGCTGTCTAAACCCTTTCTTTAAGGGTGCTGGGGTCCATGACTTGCTTTCAACTGCTTGCCCTCAGTAGGGTTGTAAAGACGCTTTCCCTTCTATGTTGAATGAGCACACATTGTTTTGTCATGAGCTTATTTGTATTTGGAATTGACTTTGGTGACTTTTATTAAGTTCAGCACTCAGTTAATCACCTCCCCCACCCCACCCCCAGTGGGAGCTGCATTTCTGTTTTCACTATATGTTAACTTCCCTACATGCAAGTCTATTCTGGACCCTTCTCTTTCATATATATAAATATATCTGCCCACGGGCAGCGAATAGCTCACATACTATTGGTTTTTACAGGTGGGTTTTTAATTTTTTAATGAAAAGGACAAATTTGTCTTCATTAATATTGTTTATAAATATCCCTTTGCTGTGATAGGTATTTTATATAGAATGTAATTCTCAAATTTCTACTCCCTCTCCATGGCCCTTTTTTACTCCCCTACCATAAGCCAACCTCTGTTTCCCTGGACTCTTCTGCTTTGCAGCCTATGTCACAGGATCTCTACCAAGTGCCACAGGCAGCCAGGGATCTTGATTGTGATCCGGATGTTAGGGAACGTACAGGTGGGAATGCCAACAGGTCCAGCAAAGGGTAGGCGGGTGACAGATTCCTGAAGGAGGAGGAGGGATGGAGAGGTTCCTTTGTTAGGACAGACATTCCAATGAGAGTGTTCTATCTTCCTCTGGATACCATTGACCCTCTGCTGAAAGGAAGGTAGCAACAACAGGGCTGTGCTCAGAGAAGCAGCTTCAGGTAAGGACTATTCACTAGTGGTGGGAAGATGATCTTGGAAAGGTGAGGGTGAAGTACCACATTTGCAGGCACTGGGTCACAACAAAGCTTTAGGCAGAGCTACAGAGCAAGTCCAGAGCAAGGTACCAAAGCACCAATGGCCTTTACATTAAGAAAGAATTCTATTGACTGATAAGCAGAGCTCAGGGCTAGAGCCTATGGAGATGAAGGGTTTGTAATATGCATAAGGATAGATTCTATTGATGGAGCAAGGCTGAGTCTGTTCACTGAGAGACAAAGCTAGGATTAGGACCTAAACAGGTCTCAGGATTTGGAGGAAATTCAGGTAGAGGTCGGCTCCCATTAGAATAACAAAGAATCCCTGGGTTGTTTGACCACTTTCACCCCAGCATTCCCTCCACATGACTAAGCCTCATTAAGAAAACAGACCCGTGTGTTTAACAGCACTGGTTTCTCCAATGCTTACTCTAAGCTGTGCTCCCTGCAATAAAACTCACAGTGCAAATAATTTTAGTCAGTGAAATACAGCATCTAAATCAGTTCTCACATTAGGCTCCCAGCTAAGTGATCCCCACAACATCCATTCCCCTGAGCTGCTTTAAATAGCACGTTGTTTGTCAGCTAATGCATCGTGATGTAATTATGCACACTTTACAGAACTTCTGCTGCTCTGTAGGATGCTCTGTAGGATTTCCACTGTGCATATCCTTAGGTTTGTGTGTGTGTGTGTGTGTGTGTGTGTGAGAGAGAGAGAGAGAGAGAGAGAGAGAGAGAGAGAGAGAGAGAGAGAGAGAGAGAGAGAGAGAGAGAGAGAGAAAGAGTGTTTAGGATTTTGATTGAAGTAACACTGAGTTTTAGATGAGCTTGGGGAAGGTGTGTGTTTCTAGTAACTTTCTTTTGGTGTGTCTCACGGTTCATTCTCTGCTTTCAGGTGGGCTTGTTCAGTTTTGTTTCACGTATTTCGGTGGAAGTAAAAGTGAAATTCCATCGGTAGCAATGTTTTTCTGTTTGTACTTTGTACTTGTAGATCCTACAGCTGGCGTGGATGTGTGCCAGAAAATGTAAATTAAAGACAAGTGTTTTGCAATGCTTAGTATTCTCCTTACACACAGTTATTGTTTATTTTAATGAAGGTTAACTTCACCCAATGTCTAAGCCAAAGGTTTTGGGTCATCACACTGATGCCTCGAGTTAAGCTAAGTGGGGTGTCCATGTCTCCTGAGAGACTTCTTGTGACATGATGAGTGATAGCACTACCCCAAACCTATATGTTCACCTCTTACCTATGAGGATATCTGCTGTGCAAGCCTTGGTTAGGTCATGATGGTGGGGCTCTGATGTTGGGAGTATCTGTCTTGTAAAAGGATCCCCCAGAGTGCCCCACATCTTCTACCATCAGGAGTGGAAGAAGAAAACTCTCTAGCTAGTTATAATTGATTCTTGGTAAACATATGATTGCTTTTAGATAAATAGAACGTTTACTTTGGACAGTTTTGATCAAGATGGATTAGAAACCTCTTCTTCCAAAAGCAATCTGATTTCCCCACCATTAGCATATGCCAATGATGGAGATCCTGTAGCTTGCACAAGTACACCTTGCAGTATTTGGTCTAAGTTTTAGCCTCCCTCAATATTACATTGAGCTTTGTGCTCTTACATTGGGCTGTTACAATGTCCTTGGATAGTGTGGTCTCTGTGCATTGGGCTCTTTGAAGGACATTTCAACTTCACATTTGGAGCTCAGTCTGCTGAAGAAGCATTGGCCCTTTGCGTTAACCCCAACTGCTCTCTATTTTTTTCTTTGCCTTTTAATTATGTGTGCTCTTTTAAAGATGCTGGTAAGTCTTTTAAAATGGCCTTGCAGCACACTATAGAAGGCAGTTATGTAGATTTACCGAATTTCCCTTCCCTATCAGGAGCAAGGGATGTCTGCTTTTATAAAGTAATGCACTTGAAAATGTTCCCTTCCCCACTGCTGCCAGAAAATGTGTGCATCAACTCAGATAAAGAAGAAGAGGAAATGGCACTCCCATATCTCTTTCTGTACATATCCACAATCCACATGCATACATTTGCGTGCACACAAGGATATGCACAGTGGAAATCCTACAGAGCAACAGAAGTACCTGCCATGATCCTGGCCATAAAGCATAATCATGGTTACTTTCAGATGTGCTAAATATATATATATATATCACAACAGCTTAGGTGTTAACAAACTCCCCATATTTGTGTAAAAATGTATGGATTCAATTTTTTTCTTTTAAAATAATACATTGTACTTGTGTTTTTAATTAACAAGTAATAATCAATATACTTGTGGGATACAATATGATCTGTATTGTCTGTCTCTTTCTGTGTGTGGGGGTAGGGAGGGGAGGCATTCAGGTAGAGGTCAGACAACTTGCAGTAGTCTGTTCTTTCTTTCTTCCACATGGGATACAGGGTTGAATCCACGTCTTCAGGCTTGGCAGCATTATTTCCTGGTCCCTTCATAGTGTGACTGTTTTGATGCTGGTGAGTGGTTATTCTTGACTGGCTTAAGAAGATCCTTGTTCAAGCATACCTGTAAAGGATTCTGTGAGGAAGCAACCAGAAATTACTGACTAATAGGGAAAAACTTGTCCTAGATGAGGGTGACACCATGATGTAGGGTGAAGACCTTGATGGAATAAAAGGGGAATACCCCAGAAGTACAGGCACTTTCTCTGTTTCCTGGCAACCATGAAGTGAGACATGATGCTCTCCAGCACCCAGACAGAAAGTTTACCGTGCATGTCTTGTAGGGTACATAAATCCAGTGAGTTCATGTATTCTACCCACTTTCTCCCCCTAGTGTTGCCAGTAGATTTTCTGCTGTGCAGTTCCACAAGCACAGGGAGTACCTGAGTGTCAGAGACACAGAACCAGACAGGAGAATCTCCGTGTGGCAGGAGGTAGAAATGAACACCTCTCAGACAGAGGAGTTAGAGTCTATCCATACAGTTCTAAATTGTGTTGACTTGTGCCTTACTGAGCTGTGAAGCTGGGCCTCGAGAACTTTGCTCCTTTCTAATAGTTTTGGTGCCCTAGCTAACTTTTGGGGGGGGGGGAGTTGGCGGTGAAGGAGGCCATTTGGAGGGAAGCTTCAGATAAGAAAAACACCTAAGTGGTCTATGGCTGGAGGGTGCCAGGAGAGCGGTTACACTAAGCTGGCTCCAAATTAGCCACCTGCAGGCCAAAGGGGCCATTGGTTGGTTGGCCAAAAATGGATCATCACCTGTGTCTTTTACTCAAGTAATCAACCATGTGTAGCATCCAGGTCCTGTCTAACCTTTCATCAGTACCTGAAATAATTTGATGAATTTCACTGCGCACAAGTGCAGGTGAGAGGTTCTCTGGGGTCATCCTTCTTTAAATACTGTAGATGATGTTGAACTGAGCTGAGAATGTGAAAGGACCTTGGTAACTGCTGCAGCTCCACAGATGCACTAATTTACATGCCCACATACAGAGCCTAGCATTGCAGATTCCACCCTGGGACAGTGAGCCAAAGAAGATTTGTTAAAAATGAAACTCCTGGCTAGGGGTCTGCTCAAATTAGAATTTTATTATTTAGAGATGATGACATTTTGATATATGTCTCCCATTCATATATGTCTCACATATACACATTCTCTCTCTCTCTCTCTCTCTCTCTCTCTCTCTCTCTCTCTCTCTCTCTCTCTCTCTCTCCCTCTCTCTCTCTCTCTCATATGCACAGTTACATTCTTTACAAAGTTTAGTAACAGCTAATTGGTTCTATTGTTGATGCAGTTGAATCATGTATGGTGTAGAGTTCACTGGGATGTCTTTAGGAAGATGCCTTAGTCTGAGACAATGTAGTTAGTACAGTAGACATAGGGGAGCCAGAAAATGCTTAATTACATAAAATATTTTTCACCCCTGTGTTTTATTTGTGTCTTGGGATCGGAACCACAAGCTCTGTAGACGTCTCTACGTGCACTGTCTATTCCCTACAGCCTTCTCTGTCATTGCCTCTACCCCCTTCTCACTCCCCTGATCTCAGCTTCCCTACTCATCAGCATCAGCATCTGATCTCACCCTGCTGCCATCAGAACAGCATCAGCTGTTACAATCACTTCCTCTTCAGAAGATTTCCCCATACACTGTGCTTGCTTTAGGCTGCCATAAATTTATCCTATGCCTTTTTTTTATTTTACTTTTTTATTTTATTATTTTATTTTATTTTGTTTGTTATTGTAACTTGTGTAATGAGAAAGCTGCACTTCTTCTGTAGATAAGAGTATTTGTGAAAATTTTTGAATTCTCTATTTACTTGTACACATGGGATGGATGGTCAAGCCATACAGCTAACTGAGGTGTAAGATGTATGGGGATTTAGCATATCTGGTCCTCTGTGCCAAAAGAGTACATTCTGACAATTTATTTGCAAATAAACATAACAGCACAACATCATGTTGCTCCTTGTTTACACACATCCCAAGTGAACAGTGACTTCTAACATACTGAAAGACACTGCCAACCAATTTCTTACTAATTCTGCTCAGAAGAACTATGTGTCAGTGTAAGGAATGGCCATCTCTTACTGCTGCCCATTCTCATCTTTTTAGAAGTTCCTCAAAGATAACCTCTTCTATCCTTAATTTTCTCTGCCCATTTCACAATAATTTTTCTTTTTATTTAGACAGGACCTGGATGCTACACATGGTTGATTACTTGAGTAAATGACACAGGTGGTGATCCATATTTTTGCCAACCAATTGCCCCTTTTGCCTGCAGGGCGCGAATTTGCAAGCATTTTAGTGTGGCTGCTTTCCTGGCACCCTCCAGCCATAGATCACTTAGGTGTTTTTCTTATCTGAAGCTTCCCTCTAAATGGCCTCCTTTCTCCAAAAAAGTTATCTAGGACACCACTTTCAACTCTGTTCTTTTTCCACAGATCTCTACTTCCAATTTCCAGTAGTTAAAAATATCTCAGAGTGTCCAAGAGCCTGTTCAACAGCAAACTTGATATTCAGTAAGAAAGGCCAATTGACAGGACCTTTTATTTGTTTTGCTTTCGGATAAATTCAGGTCAGTGCACACAAGTCTACCTTCAGCTTTGAAGATAACACAGTATTCTTTCTATTGCAAAGCAGAAGAAAGAAAGAAAGAAAGAAAGAAAGAAAGAAAGAAAGAAAGAAAGAAAGGAAGGAAGGAAGGAAAAAGAGGAGAGGAGAGGAGAGGAGAGGAGAGGAGAGGAAAGGAAAGGAAGAAAGAAAGAAAAAAAGGGAAAGGGAAGAAAAAAAAAACAGCCAGAATTGTTCAAGAGATGTCTGCAGTTTCATCAGAGAGACTACAAAGCTAACTTGAAGATATCATGGTTGTGTTATTAGATGAAGAGCAAGTACCATGTCTCCTAAGCAACAGCTGCAGACTCCTGAATCTCTAGGATCCCTCGCTCTCTCTTCACGTTTGCTGAAGTCTTGTCTTGCATCTGGTCCAGGGCTGGGGAACTGGTGCTTTTTGCATCTCGCTCACCTGACTTTAGACCAATTCCTTCAAAATATTTTTATTTTTCAATGTTGGTCTTTGTATATATCATATGAGCAATTTTATAATTACAATGGCACATTGTCACTATGTGTCTATAAAATACATTATGATATTATCCTATTTGTATATAGCCAGAAAGATATTTCTAAGCACATCAATAAGGCCATTTCCTATCCCCGTCGGCTTGAGTGGCTTCTCATTGTGTTTAAAGAAGGTAAAAACATCACTGACCTGCATGGCCATTGTAACTGCACAAAGATCTGAAAAGTATTCCTAAACACATTGCAGGAGAAGGAAAAAAAAGAACATGGTAGAGAGAATAGCAGAAATAAATGAACTAGAAAACCCATTTTCAATAGTCACAGTCAGCAAAAGAAAGGGATCCTTCCTGGAAAACTCAGAGGAAACTGATAAACCCACAGAAAAGCAAGATGAGAAGGCAAGCAGAAACAAACCCGGTGTCAAGTTACTCCTAGAAAATTCAAGACAGTTAATTCCAGTCTGTAAAAGGCTCAGAGTACTTGCCAGGAAGCCTCTGCAGTTGTCAGCTGTCAGCAGAGCCTGGTGGTGAGGTTGGGTGCCTTCAGGACTACAGGGTCTGCTGAGTGGCATGTGGATACCTTTATACCTGTTTGCCCACATGGCTGCCTTGGCTGTGTATCCTCACATTTCAGCTTCCTCACAAGATCACCAGTGACGCTGGATGGAGATCTACTCAGTGAAGTCTCCACCTCCAGACGAGGCCACTTTCACAGGCCTTAGGGATAAGGGCCTCAACATTTATCTTAGGACACTCAAGCCAACCTGGAAAGTAGCCATGTTTGATTCGGGTTGTGTCCTTTGACTCAGACCCACCCTTCCCCAGCAAAGCCAAGAATGTTTTGGAGCAAGTCTTTTAGAGTCCCCAGCCTCTTTCAGTACAGTAGCTGTCATGTCTGCACTGCTCCAGGGCATTCTTGTGAGGACTTCCACTATTTAGAAATATTCTCAGACATGAAGGGTTACTGTCCTTTCAGTTGCTATAGTCATAACTGACATCATCATCGCCGGTGACAAAGGAGTACACCAGGGCAGGTCATAGGTCAGAGGGCTCTACATAGGGAGAGAGGGAAAGAGTCATAACTCAGAATTACATCCATAAGGTGAAATATCCTCTCTAGGGAGGCATGTTTGGGGGCCATGCTGCATTTAGGGACAGGTTTCTGTTGCTCACTGTGAAGCTAGACTAACATTTTCAGTGTATGGTTTTGTCTTAGGAGCATCTAGGGGGAATCTTTGATTCTGTTAAGCTCCTCGAGTCCTGTGTCTTTGAGGAGTGGTTTCCAGGCCCATCACCGAAGCCCTTGCATCGGGTTAGATTGTTGTCATAACATCCATTCTCTCTTCTTCTCTTACATTCATGCTTTTTCCTCAGCTCTCCTCTCTTCAGCAGCAGCTTACCTTAAACTAAAATAATACAGATATGAAACTATTCTATTAGTTCCTTGGGGCTGATTCACAAATTTCTGGGATGTTTGTGACTTAAATGACAAATGTCTATGATTCTGGGGCCAAAAATATTTTTAAAAGGTATCAATGGGCTGGGGGATGATGGCGCACATCTTTAATCCCAGCACTTGGGAGGCAAAGGCAGGCAGTTTTCTGAGTTCGAGGCCAGCCTGGTATACAGAGTGAGTTCCAGGACAGCCAAGGCTACACAGAGAAACCCTGTCTCAAAAAAAAATATATCAATGAGTTTCCTCCAAAGGCTCTCTGGAGGCTGAAGGTATACCTTAGGGGTAGACTACTTGGCCTACATGCCCAAGCCTTTAAATATCTGGTACCTACCACACAAAAATAACAGTCAAAACACACAAAAGCAGTCCTCTCTCTCAAAGCAAAACAACCAACCAAACAAGGAAAATTCTCCCATACACAACAATAAAACAGAACAAACACGTTCCCAGGAGTTTACAAAGGCTCCATGGAAGAGACCTTTATGGCTTCTTCAATCCCTGTGGCACTTAGATTGACTGTTGAAATGGCTGCAGGAGAAAAGTTGATGTAAGTGGTTTCTGATTTCATGGGGGAGGGAGGAGCTTATACAGACCAGGCAGGTTTGATGGATATGTCTTTTGTTGGAAGCAGGCAGAACAGGGATGAACAAAATCTAATACAGAGACAGATACAAGGACATTTGCATACAATCCAAACTCTACTGCATACAATCTAACCTCTACCTTATGCAACTAACCTCTTCGGCATACAATCTAATCTCTACTGCATGCAATATAACTGCTACTGCATGCAATCTAACCTTTACTGCATACAATCTAACCTCTACTTCATGCATCTAACCTCTGCTGTATACAGAATAACCTCTATTGCATATGCCTCTAGTGCATGCAAATAACATCTACTGCATGCAATCCAACTCTGCTATATACACTCATTACTGCATGCATCTAGCCTCTGCTGCATACAATATAACCTCTACTTGGTCTATTTAGCTGGACAAAGGAAATATCCATTTGTTGTTTATTGTTTTGGTTTTTAGTTTTTCTTCTCATATATTAAATCCATTTATTTAGTTCTTGTTTTTCATTAATCTCAGAAGTCTGTGTCAACATACACAAATACTAATGAAGCAATAAGGAAAAGTCAGCTATGGGTTCCTCAATATTTTCTTCTCTAAAGTCATGGTAGCATGGCCAGGTATTTTTCTCATGTGAGATGGTTCTGGTTTGTACTAAAACCTACAGGTTAGAAGATTAGGAAAGTAATGTGACAACAGTGGGGTACCAGGAGCCAGGCACATCCTGGAAATATATTGGCTGGATAGAAACAATGGTCTTTGAAGTTGTGGAGGTCTGATGTCTGTACTGTCTGCATATCTATAAAGATGCTTCCTAATTTTGTTATTTAGCTTGGTTGGTCACAGGCTGCACTGTGCATAAATTGCACACAAAGAAGGTGGAAAGAGTCCAACAGGAATCTACTGGTTGTTTACTGATGACAAAGATGATGAATGCTCTCAATATTTATATTTGAGTCAGGGTAAGACTAGGTGAGACTGATGTAAAAGGCAGTTCGTTCTGTGGGGGTGTGTCTCTGCAATTACTATTAACTTATTTACTAGTGTATGGTGTTGGGCTCATTTAACAGAATAAAAGCCAGTAGCCTGATGATCTTTGTTGTGTGCGATTATTCCTAGGGAGATGTAAATGAATGAAGTCTACTACCCCTGGGGAGGGAGCTAATGACCAATCAAAGATACCACCAATATCAATCTGGCTAAGAGTTTACTGGGGTTATTTTTAGGAGTATGAATGAGTGGTTCTTATAGGAGTAGGAATGACTCAAAGCCAATGGCAGCATAGATGAAAAAAAATTCATGGACCCACACAGGTCACATGAACAGTTTTCCTGGTCTCTGTTTCTTCCATGAAGCATGACTGGTCTGACTTGTCACTCAGTACTACTTACTGCTTATGGAAGCTTAGTGTTGGGGACTAGTGCATCTGGTCAGTTTCAGGGACTTCTGAGGCTGCTATGTTGTTTACTTCCCACGCCTTATGGCATATTCTTTTAGAACCTCCTAAGCCTTTTGTTGGTTTGTTTTTATGTACAAGCTTTTTAAAATTACAGTATTTCATGTACATTTAGATCATGCTTTTCCCCTCCTCCAACTACTCCCAGATTTTTCTCACCTCTCTACTCACCCAATTTCACGATCTACTTATTATCTATCTATCTATCTATCTATCTATCTATCTATCTATCTATCTATCTATCTATCTATCTATCTATCTACCTACCTACCTACCTACCTACCTACCTACCTACCTACCTACCTACCTATCTATCTATCTATCTATCTATCTATCTATCTATCTATCTATCTATCTATCTATCTATCTATTATCTATCTATCCCTCAAAATAGCTCCCAACAGCCCTACAGACCAACAGAAATCAAAATAAAGAAAATTCTTCAATAAGGCAAAAAAACCTTGTGAAAAACAAACAAACAAACAAAAAAACCAACCAACCAAACAAACAAACAGAAACCTACAAGTGTAGGAGTTCCAGAACCTTCTGTCTTAAGAAGCTTCCTGTATGGCAGATGTTTTCACCACCTATTAGCATGTGTTGAGTCTCATGGAGCCTCCTTCCAAGACTTAAAAAGTCTTAAGTTTGAGGAAGTTGATACAGTGTTGCCTCAATCCAATTTTACCTACAGGTTCCTGGCTCTGTGAGTTCCCTGCTGGAACCTCTCTTTGGTTTCTCATGAATATTACCGGAAGTCTCACAAGCTCCTCCCCCCACTGACAGTGTTTCCTGTGAGTCCTTTTCATGGATGTGGAAGACAAGGTGGGACATGCCAGCTTTAGGTCTGCTCCTCAGATGAGCTCTGTGACAGGAGGCCCGGCTGCCCTTCCTAGCCTCTACAATGCTCTAGTTAGCATCTCCACTCGGCTCTACCACCCAGCTCCACCACAGCGGGCATCTACTGGGTAATAAGTACAGAACCCCACCATGGCTGGGCTAGACTGCCTTTTTCTATAAAAGTAATGACTTAAGGTCTGCTGGGAAATACTCTGAAGGTTACTTCCCAAGGATGCAAGGGAGAAAATGAACAAAGCATTGCTTCCAGTCAGCTCAAATACATAATGATTTTGTAATGTTCACTAATTATGTTTTTTTTTAATTGAAAACATATATCTTATGTACATCTCCAGGAGCACGGGCACAAAGAACCACATAATTTGGAATCTTTCAGGCTGAAGACCTTTATAATTTTTTCAAAAAAAATTTCTTTCCTCAATTCTCCTTAATTATAAGATTCATTAAAACAATGAAATAATCAAGTCATATTTAGTACATATTGATGGAATCCTTTCTTCAGTTTATTGATAAATAACTGTTATCAATTTACTCTAAATCAGTAAGGATCCATATTCATAAAAGATACACTCAGTTATCTGCTCACTAATAAAATGACCATTCTAATACACAGAAGAGTAAACAGAGGAGATGTAACAAAGAGGGCAGTGGGGGAGCTCCCACCTCGTGGACTTCAGGAATAAAGAATATGCACAAACCCATAATTCAAAAAAAAATTGCAGTATTATACAACTGTTATTTTTGTTCCTTTTGGACAGCAGAGAATTCACTTTCAACAAATTTTCTCACTAAGTGGCTAAAATGACTTTCGTTTTAACTGTCTTGACCTAGTTGGGCTTAGATGCTTTTTCCAAAAAGAAAAGAAAAAGAAGTAAAACAGAAAATAGCCGCCAAAGCCTCAGGAAAGAAATTGGACATAGAAGCACCCCACAGTGAGCTGAGCTTTGTCTTGCTGCCTGGGAGTCACAGCCCCTCCACATTAGTACAATTATGACTACATCAGAAGACCTGTTATTTGAACTACTGAAATAATAATTATTCTATTAAATCATTGTTATTTAGTTACTGTTCAAATTATTTTCATGACTACTTCCAATTTTTAAAATGGAGTTATTTTCCCAAAGAACGAGATACTCACTGCATAATGATGGGACTGTGTGTTCAAACAAGATGGCAGTCCCAACTGGGCTTTGTCTCTGTCTCTGTTTTAATGCTAGTATTGTGTGTCCAGTGAGAGTCTGCCCTATAGTGGCTATTCATCAAGTGTAGTATAGTGTGTGTGTGTGTGTGTGTGTGTGTGTGTGTGTGTGTGTGTGTGTGTGTGTGTAAGATACAAAACAGACCCTCAGCAATGAGTACAGAGTAGTAATTCTCTCATTCAGTGTCTTTCAGTGGTCTTCTGAGGAACAGACTAGGACCGACTGAGGACAGTCACATTACCAGTTCTGAGTTAGACTTCATTGGCAGTTATGGGTTCAGGTTGATTCTACTGATTTCTTTGTGAGATGCAAAACACCCCACCCCTCCAATATGTCCACAGGGACATTGATTGCTATTATAGCAGTTCTAATAAAATGCCCACACAAAGGGGAATAGAGCAAAGCCTACCAACACACAACGCTGTGGAAAGCAAGCAGAATCCCTCCTCCATTATGAAGCAATACAATATTACACTGAACAAACAGAATTTGCTTAACTAGCTACGTAGTAGTAAACATTAGATGACTTTTTTTTATCCCTTTCCCATTGTGGATAATTAGAAACATAGAGTAATTTTTTCCTTTAAAAAAGTCACAGGTCAAAATATATGTGCCCGAGGAATAATTTACTTAAGCTCAAGGCTTCAAGTTCCTCACTCCCTTGACTTCGGACCAACAGAAGTAAAGAATGGCATAGTAAGAAGAGGTGGAGAAAAATGATGCTCACCTCTTGGTGGAGAGGATGCAGATTCGGGAAGGGGCCAAGGATCCACTTCAACCCTCAAAATCATCCTCACAGTGACCCACTTTCTTGAGCTAGTAGAGAAGTTTCCAGAACATCTTAAGTATCACCATTAGCTGGGGACCAGACATTCACCATGTGAGGTGGAAGGAACATTTCCTTTTCAAACCATAGTGTTGCTTTCCAAAGACATTATAGCAAGGAAGATTCCCATAGTAATTTGAATTTCTTGTGTTTGAGAGATGGCTCAGAAGGTAACATTACCCACAACATGGGCCTTACAACTCCCTGTAGCTCCAGATCTACCTATATGCCACACACATATAAACAAAAAGAGAATTTTCATACGTTTTTAAAATTAATTCTTTGAAAACTTCACACAATTTGCTTTTGAGTATTTTCATACCCCCTTTCCCTTTTGAGTATGTTTACTCATTCCAGAGCCTCCCTTTGTTTCCTACCCACTAAAAATAGGGTCACCATTAAAACAAACAAACAAACAAACAAACAAACAAACAAACAACAATCATGAAATCCATTGGTGCTGCTCATGTACTCTTGGTGGTGTGGTCATCCACCAGAGCATGGTTGATTATCAAGGACGACTCCTGTCTTAGTTTAGGTTTTACTGCTATGAACAGACACCATAACCAAAGAAACTCTTATAAAGGACATTTTATTGGAGCTGGCTTACAGGTTCAGAGGTTCAGTCCATTATCATCAAGGAGGTAACATGGCAACGTCCAGCCAGATGTGGGGCTGGAGGAACTGAAAGTTCTACATCTTCATCCAAAGGCAGACAGGAGAAGACTGGCTTCCAGGCAGCTAGGATGAGGGTCTTAAAGGCCACATTTACATACTTTCTCCAATAAGGCCACACCTCCAAATAGTGCTACTCCCTGGCCCAAGCATATTCAAACCACCACAACACCTATAAAGAAAACTAACTCCTTCTCTCCCAGAAGCTATTAATTGTCAATGGAGCCTTACCTAAGGGTGGGACTTATGCTTACTCTTCCCATCTCACTGACATTTTGTCTGACATTTTGTCAGGTCTTAAGCATGAGGTCACAGCCACCATAAGTTATTATGTTCATCTTCCCTATTGTGTCTGAAAACAGTTTTCCTGTAGTTATCCACTGCCTTTGGTTCTTACACTCTGCTCCCTCTTCCACTGTGGTCTCCATGTTTTAGGAGGAGGTGTGCACTCTAGATGTCTCATTTATAGTAGAACCTATATATGCACTTGATGCACCTGGAACTGTTGTGTATCTCTATGTTCACTGCCATCTATTGCCAAGAGAAGCTTCTCTGATGGGGACTGAGAGATGCAGGGTGTGATATATGCTGGCCAACTAGCATAGTCAGCATCAATGCATACAGTGCTATCCATGAGGTTTACATGCTAGAGATGAGACTGGATGTCCAGCCTCTAGAAACTCAACGTTTAGAACAAAATCTAGTTCCTTCCAGGGTTGATCATGTATCTTTTAGTTCAATAAAGAAAAATTTCTCTGTAAATTCTTCTTGAGAGATTCCTGCTTGTTATCTTGACTAGTCATTACCTAAGAAGGAGTATATTCTGAAGCCACATTGCTCTCACTTTAAGCCTCTTGAAGTTAGAAACCCCTCCCATACCATCTATACAATCTTCCACCCTACACCATCCTCCACCCCACATCATCCTGCATCCCACACCATCCTCCACCCCACACCACTTCTATCTCATACCATTTGTAGGGACCAAAAAAAAAGAAAGAGACAGAGGCAAAGGGAGAGTTTCTCTAGCTTTCTGAATATTAAAACAGAAAATAGCTTTTAGGCTTATGGTTGAAAGCACTTGTGTAATGTTAAAAACAGAACCAAGCAGGCTTTCTAAGAAATGTCTAATCAATGAGAGCCGACCCCACCTGCCATGTCTGTTTCAATAGGCTGGCCATCTGCTTCATCTCAAATCATTTAAACAGACGCAGAAGCATGATCACTCAGAGCCAGAAACGGCTTCACAGCTGCCGCAGGAGTATGCCTATCAATGGAGTTAAAAGGTGCATCTATATGCAGAGGGTGGGTGTACTCTATCTGCTGTGTGTTTGCTTCTGTGTATTCATACATGTGTGCCCCTCTCTCTTTAGGTCAGTGTTCCCTAGGTGTTCCTATCTTTAAAGACTTTTTTAACCACAAATTCATATCTTTGAGAAGAAGAAAAGATTAAAAAAATATTTTATATGTTTACATTCCAAATGTTGTCCCCCTCCCCAGAATTTCTCACCCCATCTGCCCTCCTCTTTGCTTCTGGGTGGGTGCTCCCTGACCCACGCATCTATCCATCTTCCTTACCTACCTGTTCCCCCATTTCACCCCTCCCCCCATCTGCAAGCCCCTTCCTTGGAGCATCAAGTTTCTACAAGGTTAGGTACATTCTCTTCCACTGAGGTCAAACAAGGCAGTCTCAGCTACATATGGCAATAGACCAGCCTGTGTATATTCTTTGGTTGATGGCTTAGTCTCTGGAAGCTCCCAGGGGTCCAGGTTAGTTGATAATGTTACTCTTCCTATGGGGTTACAATCCCCTTCCGTTCCTTCAATCCCTAATTCTTCTATAAGGGTCTTCGAACTCAGTCCGATGGTAGGCTGTATCTGCATCTGTCTCAGTCAGCTGCTGATAAAGCCTCTCAGAGGACAGGCATGCTGGATCCTGTCTGCAAGTACAACATAGCATCAGTAATAGTGTCAGGGTTTGGAACCTACCCATGGGATGGATCTCAAGTTGGCTGGTCACTAGATGGTCTTTCCTTCAGTCTCTGCTCCATTCTTGTCAGAAATGTCCCTGTCTAAATGAAACGCTGGGGTAAAATATATCCTTAATGACTGACTACCAAAAAAGGATCAGGAAAACCTGTTCCTACAGAAATG
Organism: Mus musculus; assembly: GCF_000001635.26. Lineage (NCBI taxonomy): Eukaryota > Metazoa > Chordata > Mammalia > Rodentia > Muridae > Mus > Mus musculus. The sequence continues at coordinate 69,182,387 of NC_000079.6, read as the reverse complement.
GTCAATATTTTCTCATAACTGAAGAGAATAAGAAATAATGGATGACTGTCATGACACAGCCACCATGATACTGATACCTACCTGGTGATTCTTGAATGGGATCTGGTCATGAACAGAGTTCCATGAGGAAAGACATTGTGTCCTCAGGAGTAAAGTGTCTTTACATGGGTTGCTTGATCCTTACACAGGGGAAGAAACAGTCTCTTTTCAGTGGAGAAATGTAGTGGAAGTCTCTTTAATTAAGGTGTCAAAGTTAGTGTTCCTATCCCAGATTCTGAGAGTGGAAATGAGGTGGAGCAAAGGCTGTAGAAACACCAATACTTTGCTCTTCCCAGTGTAAGAACTGTTCAGGAGACAATCAGGCTCAGATTCTACTCATTTCATGTCTAGTGAAGCTGTTCTCATGCCTGTCTTTACCTGGGTGCTCATGTACATCTTCTAAGTGCAAACTCAGCACCACACTTGTTCACAGCTGGGGTAGATTGAGGAGGAAGATAGAAATGAAGTCCTTGGTTATTGTTCTAAGGTTGCCTCACCTCACAGGGGCAGGCTGAAGAGCAGAATAGTAACATGCAGAGACTGCCCCACCTGGGGATCCTTCCCATAAACAACCACCAAACCCAGACACTATTGTGGAGGCCAAGAAGAGCTTGCTGACAGGAGCCTGATATAGCTGTCTCCTGAGAGGCTCTGCCAGTGCCTGAAAATACAGAAGTAGATACTCACAGCTATCCACTGGACAGAGCACAGGGTCCCAAATGAAGGAGCTAGAGAAAGCACCCAAGGATCTGAAGGGGTTTGAAGCCCCATAGGAGGAACAACAATATGAACTAAGCAATACCCCCAGAGCTCCCTGGGACTAAACAACCAACCAAAGAAAACACCTGGTGGGACTTTTGACTCTAGCTGCATATGTAGCAGAGGATGGCCTAGTTGGTCATCAATGGGAAGAGAGGCCCTTGGTCCTGTGAAGGTTCTATGCCCCAGTATAGGGCAATGACAGGGCCAGAAAGTGGGAATGGGTGGGTTGGTGAGCAGGGGGAGAGGGGAAGGGGAGTAGGAGGTTTTCAGAGGAGAAATTTGGAAAGGGGATAACATTTGAAATGTAAATAAAGAAACTATCTAATTAAAAAAAAAGAAATAGATTAAAAGAGACTATGACATACACAAGAATGGAGGAAGTACAGTCTCTGTAGTATAGACTAGGAGCAGAAAGCCAGAGGCTTTGAGTGAGAAGATAGACTTTCACCCACGGGCTCTGTGATTCTGTTTCTTTTGTTTTTGAAGGCGATTCTGCATGGCCCAGATAGATTTTGGAAGTATGTTATTATCTGCTTTAATTACTGTGGCTTTGGCAAGGAGAAGTCTTGTGTGTGTGCTCTCTCTCCCTCCCTCTCTCCCTCCATCTCTCCATTTCTCTCTCTCTCTCTCTCTCTCTGTATGTGTGTGTAAAAGAGAGAGACAAAAGAAATACATACATACATACATACATACATACATACATACATACATACACAGAGACAAACACAGACACAGGCACACAGACATACAGACTCTCTCACACACACAGAGAGAAAGAGAGAGAGAGAATACATACATACACACATGCATACACAGACACAAAGATTGACAGAGAGACTGACACACAGACACAGACACACACACACACACACACACGTGTGAGAGAGTGTATGTATATGTACATATACTGAGGCATGTGTGTATAAACGCACATAGAGGCCACAGGTAGCTCTCTACCTTATTTTCTGAGTCAGGGTCCCTCAGGTGTTCAGCTTGGCTGGCTGAGTGACCCCAGGGTTGTTTCCAGAGCTCGGACTTTAGCTGTATGCCATTACATCCAGCTTTTTGCATGGGTGCTGGATATCCAGACTCAGGTCCTTCTGCATACAAGGCCAACACTTTCCTGGCTGAGCATATCCCCAACCCTGATATTTGTCTTTATATATCTGGTTTAGTTTACTTAACATAATATCTTCCATGTTAATCAATATTGTTGCACAATAAATTTATTTTTAAGTTGTTATAATTTAATGGCACATTTTTCTATCTTACTTGCCTGACATTCCTTATAAAATCAACCATAAATTCCTGGAGGAAGCAAATATCTATTTTGCACTGGGCATCACACATAGCTAAAGGCAATGCATATTGAATCACAGTAGATTATCACAATTTGTCAGATGCAAAACTAACTTCTGGGAACAGTTTATACAAATCAGACCTACCTTACATTTCATTAAATGCTTGAAAATATAAGGCCAGAAACTGCTGTAAACACATTTTTCATGGCTGAGAATAGATCTTACTTACCCCTGGAAGCCAGTCACCCCATAAAATAAAACCTGTGTAAGAGAAGAACATTCTCATGCATTCTGTAATGCTATGCTTACCCTTAGTATTTTGTAAGACACAGGTTTGAGCTGAGAAACTTGACAGAGAACTTCAATAGACCCTTGCTGCCAAGCCAAATTTCACACTATGTTAAATCTGTTCTGTGCTTTTAGATCTCCTGAAATGAGTTTTCTGTTTCCAAGTATGGGGGTTGACCATCAATGTTCACTGGAGCTGAACTGTGTCCACAAGCAATCCTGTCATCACTGCCTCTAGTGTCTCTGATTCTCTTCTTGCTCCTCATTCCATTGCTATAGAAGCATTAGGTTTAGGTCCCTGGGAATGACTGTCCCCAAGCAGAGTGGTTCTATAGATGACAAAAATAAGGTGATGACTAAGGTGGGGCAGAGCAGGGGCCTCCATCTTGGCTGTCAGCTCACTTTTGCCCCAGCAGGGTTGAATACCCCACTTAGATATGTGGGTCACACAGCACCACCTCCTGTTGGGTCTGCTCAACTTCTTCCTACTACAATGATCAATTATACTTGCCTGAGTCCTCCACTGATTTATTCACCCTTTCTATCACACAGCCATCAATGTTCTGCTTAAATCCCTTATGTTATGCATATTTAGAGTGGCTTCAACATTCATGGCTAACTTTCAGAATCTGACTAACATATCACAGTGATTTCTCCAAAGATAAGAGGATAGATGAATGTGTGCATGGGCTCAACTGAATGCAGCTAGAGTAGAATTCTCACAACTCTTCACGCTCTTGCTGATTTGGTAGAGCAGCAATACAATAGGGATTGCCAAGTTCTTTAGGATTAAGTGTAAATCAGAAATGCAGTCATGACTCAGTGTTTTGGCTTCAGAAGTGGGGAGATGGCTTACAGTTTTTACCAAGTAGGCTGTTTATATACATATATACATCAATATAAGATGTGCCATATGCATCTCAATTTGAAAGGGGTTCAGAGATGTCAGGGGAGTTTCCAAAACTCCCTCAGTTAATATGTAACATTGTAAATTTTGCCACATGAAGAGTTTTGTTAATTTATATTGCATTCATCATTTTGTTGGGTGAGTACTTAATGTCTGGTGGTTTTGAAAGGAGAGGCTACTACAATGAGTGATGAAATAGATGGTTTTGATTGCAGCATTCACCGTATATACATGGTGGTGTTCCCATCACTTCTGGTACCCAACCCACTTATTATTAACAAGCCCCTTATATAGGCAGAATGGCAGAATCAATTTTTTTGTTTTTTTGTTTACGTTTAGAAACAATATGGAGCAACTAAGCCATCTACCACAGCACAGATGAGTTGGGTAATTATGACCAAGACAAAAAAAGTAAAAGTCACAAAATTGCTTTCATTTTTTTCTACTTTTCTGTCAGATCATGAATATTGTACTTCATACCAATCCATGTCCTGGAATTGTGTGAACATTCTGACATGCTGATTCAATTACAAGACGAGTCACCAGTTGAAGCTATTGCTTCAAATTATTGTCATTCATGTGGCTTTCTGTGGGACCTGGTTGCAGTACTTTTCATGGGCTGAATCCCTCCTTAAGTGTACATAAAAACCTCTCCAGAAATCATTGGCTCCTGGATTCAGTAGTGGTCAGGGAGAAGACCAAGGTTTCTGGGGCCTTAAACAGACACTGGTTTCACCAGCTGGAACACCATTTAGAAAAGATTCTGCTTCGCTGGTTTAATAAAACGAGTCTCAGAGTTTTGAAGGTTATACACTGACCATAGTAGCCTCCATGATCCGATTTCAGATGACTAAAATATGACTGTAAAGCATCTCTTCTCCCTCCCTGCATTCCCTTCTCACCCACCATCATCATCATCTGAAGAACACATCAACAGAGATAAGATTGCTGGGCATTTAGTCAACCAAACAGCACAATTCCTCATGTCACACTTACTATAGTTAAAATACATGCTATGGGATGAATATTTTCCTGAATCACCAGTACCTCTGCATGAATTCTTTCTAGAGCCTTCCATTTACAGCAAATGTCTAAAGGGCCTGACCACACAGACTACCAAGAAGCCAGAACAAGTTGCTAGGCAGGGAAAGGTAAAGACTAATACAGGATAAATTCATTTTGCAGTTTCTTTTTTTTTTTTTCCATTTTTTATTAGGTATTTCGCTCATTTACATTTGCAATGCTATACCAAAAGTCCCCCATAGCCACCCACCCCCTCACCCCTACCCGCCCACTCCCCTTTTATGGCCCTGGCGTTCCCCTGTACTGGGGCATATAAAGTTTGCGTGTCCAATGGGCCTCTCTTTCCAGTGATGGCCGACTAGGCCATCTTTTGATGCATATACAGCTAGAGTCAAGAGCTCCGGGGTACTGGTTAGTTCATAATGTTGTTCCACCTATAGGGTTGCAGATCCCTTTACTTCTTTGGTACTTTCTCTAGCTCCTTCATTGGGGGCCATGTGATCCATCCAATAGCCGACTGTGAGCATCCACTTCTATGTTTGCTAGGCCCAGGCATACTCTGACAAGAGACAGCTATATCAGGGTCCTTTCAGCATAATATTGCTAGTGTATGCAATGGTGTCAGCATTTGGAAGCTGATTATGGGATGGATCCCCGGATATGGTAGTGTCTACATGGTCCATCCTTTTATCTCAACTCCAAACTTTGTCTCTGTAACTCCTTCCAAGGGTGTTTTGCTCCCACTTCTAAGGAGGGGCATAGTGTTCACACTTCAGTCTTCATTTTTCTTGAGTTTCATGTGTTTAGGAAATTGTATCTTATATCTTGGGTATCTTAGGTTTTGGGCTAATATCCACTTATCAGTGAGTACATATTGTGTGAGTTCCTTTGTGAATGTGTTACCTCACTCAGGATGATGCCCTCCAGGTCCATCCATTTGGCCAGGAATTTCATAAATTCATTCTTTTTAATAGCTGAGTAGTACTCCATTGTGTAGATGTACCACATCTTCTGTATCCACTCCTCTGTTGAGGGGCATCTGGGTTCCTTCCAGCTTCTGGCTATTATAAATAAGGCTGCTATGAACATAGTGGAGCATGTGTCCTTCTTACCAGTTGGGGCATCTTCTGGATATATGCCCAGGAGAGGTATTGCTGGATCCTCCGGTAGTACTATATCCAGTTTTCTGAGGAACCGCCAGACTGATCTCCAGAGTGGTTGTACAAGCCTGCAATCCCACCAACAATGGAGGAGTGTTCCTCTTTCTCCACATCCACGCCAGCATCTGCTGTCACCTGAATTTTTGATCTTAGACATTCTGACTGGTGTGAGGTGGAATCTCAGGGTTGTTTTGATTTGCATTTCCCTGATGATTAAGGATGTTGAGCATTTTTTCAGGTGCTTCTCTGCCATTCGGTATTCCTCAGGTGAGAATTCTTTGTTCAGTTCTGAGCCCCATTTTTTAATGGGGTTATTTGATTTTCTGAAGTCCACCTTCTTGAGTTCTTTATATATGTTGGATATTAGTCCCCTATCTGATTTAGGATAGGTAAAGATCCTTTCCCAATCTGTTGGTGGTCTTTTTGTCCTATTGACGGTGTCTTTTGCCTTGCAGAAACTTTGGAGTTTCATTAGGTCCCATTTGTCAATTCTCGATCTTACAGAGCAAGCCATTGCTGTTCTGTTCAGGAATCTTTCCCCTGTACCCATATCTTCAAGGCTTTTCCCCACTTTCTCCTCTATAAGTTTCAGTGTCTCTGGTTTTATGTGAAGTTCCTTGATCCACTTAGATTTGACCTTAGTACAAGGAGATAAGTATGGATCGATTCGCATTCTTCTACATGATAACAACCAGTTGTGCCAGCACCAATTGTTGAAAATGCTGTCTTTCTTCCACTGGATGGTTTTAGCTCCCTTGTCGAAGATCAAGTGACCATAGGTGTGTGGGTTCATTTCTGGGTCTTCAATTCTATTCCATTGGTCTACTTGTCTGTCTCTATACCAGTACCATGCAGTTTTTATCACAATTGCCCTGTAGTAAAGCTTTAGGTCAGGCATGGTGATTCCACCAGAGGTTCTTTTATCCTTGAGAAGAGTTTTTGCTATCCTAGGTTTTTTGTTATTCCAGATGAATTTGCAAATTGCTCCTTCTAATTCGTTGAAGAATTGAGTTGGAATTTTGATGGGGATTGCATTGAATCTGTAGATTGCTTTTGGCAAGATAGCCATTTTTACAATGTTGATCCTGCCAATCCATGAGCATGGGAGATCTTTCCATCTTCTGAGATCTTCTTTAATTTCTTTCTTCAGAGACTTGAAGTTTTTATCATACAGATCTTTTACTTCCTTAGTTAGAGTCACGCCGAGATATTTTATATTATTTGTGACTATTGAGAACGGTGTTGTTTCCCTAATTTCTTTCTCAGCCTGTTTATTCTTTGTGTAGAGAAAGGCCATTGACTTGTTTGAGTTAATTTTATATCCAGCTACTTCACCAAAGCTGTTTATCAGGTTTAGGAGTTCTCTGGTGGAATTTTTAGGGTCACTTATATATACTATCATATCATCTGCAAAAAGTGATATTTTGACTTCCTCTTTTCCAATTTGTATCCCCTTGATCTCCTTTTGTTGTCGAATTGCTCTGGCTAATACTTCAAGTACTATGTTGAAAAGGTAGGGAGAAAGTGGGCAGCCTTGTCTAGTCCCTGATTTTAGTGGGATTGCTTCCAGCTTCTCTCCATTTACTTTGATGTTGGCTACTGGTTTGCTGTAGATTGCTTTTATTATGTTTAGGTATGGGCCTTGAATTCCTGATCTTTCCAAAACTTTTATCATGAATGGGTGTTGGATCTTGTCAAATGCTTTTTCTGCATCTAACGAGATGATCATGTGGTTTTTGTCTTTGAGTTTGTTTATATAATGGATTACATTGATGGATTTTCGTATATTAAACCATCCCTGCATCCCTGGAATAAAACCTACTTGGTCAGGATGGATGATTTCTTTAATGTGTTCTTGGATTCGGTTAGCGAGAATTTTATTAAGGATTTTTGCATCGATATTCATAAGAGAAATTGGTCTGAAGTTCTCTATCTTTGTTGGATCTTTCTGTGGTTTAGGTATCAGAGTAATAGTGGCTTCATAAAATGAGTTGGGTAGAGTACCTTCTACTTCTATCTTGTGAAATAGTTTGTGCAGAACTGGAATTAGATCTTCTTTGAAGGTCTGATAGAACTTTGCACTAAACCCATCTGGTCCTGGGCTTTTTTTGGTTGGGAGACTATTAATAACTGCTTCTATTTCTTTAGGGGATATGGGACTGTTTAGAAGGTCAACTTGATCCTGATTCAACTTTGGTACCTGGTATCTGTCCAGAAATTTGTCCATTTCGTCCAGGTTTTCCAGTTTTGTTGAGTATAAGCTTTTGTAGAAGGATCTGATGGTGTTTTGGATTTCTTCAGGATCTGTTGTTATGTCTCCCTTTTCATTTCTGATTTTGTTGATTAGGATTTTGTCCCTTTGCCCTCTAGTGAGTCTAGCTAAGGGTTTATCTATCTTGTTGATTTTCTCAAAGAACCAACTCCTCGTTTGGTTAATTCTTTGAATAGTTCTTCTTGTTTCCACTTGGTTAATTTCACCCCTGAGTTTGATTATTTCCTGCCGTCTACTCCTCTTGGGTGAATTTGCTTCCTTTTTTTCTAGAGCTTTTAGATGTGTTGTCAAGCTGCTAGTATGTGCTCTCTCCCGTTTCTTCTTGGAGGTACTCAGAGCTATGAGTTTCCCTCTTAGAAATGCTTTCATTGTGTCCCAAAGGTTTGGGTACGTTGTGGCTTCATTTTCATTAAACTCTAAAAAGTCTTTAATTTCTTTCTTTATTCCTTCCTTGACCAAGGTATCATTGAGAAGAGTGTTGTTCAGTTTCCACGTGAATGTTGGCTTTCCATTCTTAATGTTGTTATTGAAGATCAGTCTTAGGCCATGGTGGTCTGATAGGATACATGGGACAATTTCAATATTTTTGTATCTGTTGAGGCTTATTTTGTGACCAATTATATGGTCAATTTTGGAGCAGGTCCCGTGAGGTGCTGAGAAGAAGGTATATCCTTTTGTTTTAGGATTAAATATTCTGTAGATATCTGTCAGGTCCATTTGTTTCATAACTTCTGTTAGTTTCACTGTGTCCCTGTTTAGTTTCTGTTTCCACGATCTGTCCATTGATGAAAGTGGTGTGTTGAGGTCTCCCCCTATTATTGTGTGAGGTGCAATGTGTGCTTTGAGCTTTACTAAAGTGTCTTTAATGAATGTGGCTGCCCTTGCATTTGGAGCGTAGATATTCAGAATTGAGAGTTCCTCTTGGAGGATTTTACCTTTGATGAGTATGAAGTGTCCCTCCTTGTCTTTTTTGATAACTTTGGGTTGGAAGTCGATTTTATCCGATATTAGAATGGCTACTCCAGCCTGTTTCTTCAGACCATTTGCTTGGAAAATTGTTTTCCAGCCTTTCACTCTGAGGTAGTGTCTGTCTTTTTCCCTGAGATGGGTTTCCTGTAAGCAGCAGAATGTTGGGTCCTGTTTGTGTAGCCAGTCTGTTAGTCTATGTCTTTTTATTGGGGAATTGAGTCCATTGATATTAAGAGATATTAAGGAAAGGTAATTGTTGCTTCCTGTTATTTTTGTTGTTAAAGTTGGCATTCTGTTCTTGTGGTTGTCTTCTTTTAGGTTTGTTGATGGATTATCTTCTTGTTTTTTCTAGGGCGTGGTTCCCGTCCTTGTATTGTTTTTTTTCTGTTATTATCCTTTGAAGGGCTGGATTCGTGGAGAGATAATGGGTGAATTTAGTTTTGTCGTGGAATACTTTGGTTTCTCCATCTATGGTAATTGAGAGTTTGGCTGGGTATAGTAGCCTGGGCTGGCATTTATGTTCTCTTAGTGTCTGTATAACATCTGACCAGGCTCTTCTGGCTTTCATAGTCTCTGGTGAAAAATCTGGTGTAATTCTGATAGGCTTGCCTTTATATGTTACTTGACCTTTTTCTCTTACTGCTTTTAGTATTCTATCTTTATTTAGTGCATTTGGTGTTCTGATTATTATGTGTCGGGAGGAATTTCTTTTCTGGTCCAGTCTATTTGGAGTTCTGTAGGCTTCTTGTATGTTCATGGGCATCTCTTTCTTTAGATTTGGGAAGTTTTCTTCAATAATTTTGTTGAAGATGTTTGCTGGTCCTTTGAGTTGAAAATCTTCATTCTCATCCACTCCTATTATCCGTAGGTTTGGTCTTCTCATTGTGTCCTGGATTTCCTGGATGTTTTGAGTTAGGATCTTTTTGCATTTTCCATTTTCTTCGATTGTTGTGCCGATGTTCTCTATGGAGTCTTCTGCACCTGAGATTCTCTCTTCCATCTCTTGTATTCTGTTGCTGATGCTGGCATCTATGGTTCCAGATTTCTTTCCTAGGGTTTCTATCTCCAGCGTCGCCTCACTTTGGGTTTTCTTTATTGTGTCTACTTCCCTTTTTAGGTCTAGTATGGTTTTGTTCATTTCCATCACCTGTTTGGATGTGTTTTCCTGTTTTTCTATAAGGACTTCTACCTGTTTGGTTGTGTTTTCCTGTTTTTCTTTAAGGACTTGTAACTCTTTAGCAGTGTTCTCCTGTATTTCTTTAAGTGAGTTGTTGAATTCCTTCTTTATGTCCTCTACCATCATCATGAGATATGCTTTTAAATCCAGGTCTACCTTTTCAGGTGTGTTAGGGTGTCCTGGATTGGGCGAAGTGGGCGTTCTGGGTTCTGATGATGGTGAGTGGTCCTGGCTTCTGTTAGTAGGATTCTTACGTTTACCTTTCGCCATCTGGCAATCTCTGGAGTTAGTTGTTATAGTTGTCTTTGTTAAAAGATTGTTCCTCTGTTGATTTTGTTACCCTCTATCAGCAGGCGTGGGAGACAAGCTCTCTTCTCTGAGTTTCAGTGGTCAGAGCAGTCTCTGTAGGCAAGCTCTCCTCTCTCAGGGAAGGTGTACAGTTATCTGGTGTTTGGACCTCCTCCTGGCTGAAGGTGAAGGCCCAAAACAGGATCTTTCCCAGAAGCTGTGTTGCTTTGGCCAGGAAGGTGGCCAGTTGTCTGGAGTCGAAGATGTCGCAGCCTCAGAAGCTCTGTGGCTCTTGCCGGGAAGGTGGCTGGTTGTCTGGAGCTGAGGATGGTGCCGCCCCAGAATCTCTGCGACTCTCTCGCCCGTCCCAGAAACAGCTGGCACTCTGTATTCCACACGGTCACCCGTGCAGCCTGCCCTCCGCGGAGTCCCGGAGCCAAGAAGGCTCCCGCCGGCGCCTGTGCCACAAACCTCTCAGGCCAGGCAGACCCCCGTGCTCTCACCAGGAAGGTGGCCGGCTGTCTGGAGCTGAAGATGGCGCCGCCCAGAAGCTCTGCGACTCTCTCGCCCGTCCCAGAAACAGCTGGCACTCTGTATTCCACACGGTCACCCGTGCAGCCTGCCCTCCGCGGAGTCCCGGAGCCAAGAAGGCTCCTGCCGGCGCCTGTGCCACAAACCTCTCAGGCCAGGCAGACCCCGTGCTCTCACCAGGAAGGTGGCCGGCTGTCTGGAGCTAAAGATGGCGCCGCCCAGAAGCTCTGCGACTCTCTCGCCCGTCCCAGAAACAGCTGGCACTCTGTATTCCACACGGTCACCCGTGCAGCCTGCCCTCCGCGGAGTCCCGGAGCCAAGAAGGCTCCTGCCGGCGCCTGTGCCACAAACCTCTCAGGCCAGGCAGACCCCCGTGCTCTCACCAGGAAGGTGGCCGGCTGTCTGGAGCTGAAGATGGCGCCGCCCAGAAGCTCTGCAACTCTCTCGCCCGTCCCAGAAACAGCTGGCACTCTGTATTCCACACGGTCACCCGTGCAGCCTGCCCTCCGCGGAGTCCCGGAGCCAAGAAGGCTCCCGCCGGCGCCTGTGCCACAAACCTCTCAGGCCAGGCAGACCCCCGTGCTCTCACCAGGAAGGTGGCCGGCTGTCTCCATTTTTCAGTTTCTATCCTTCTCAACTGTGCAGAGCAAAAGGAATTGAGACTTGAGGAGCCCACCCTCCCCTGGCTCCCATTCTCTACCTTACACTAATAGGCTGTAGTTATTTGATTGAGGTTTGGCTGTTTTCTCCCAGCTTATCTGAATAGCCTTAAGAACAACATGTCATGAGCTGACTTTCATCATGCCTTGGAGACTCATTCTTAAACTATGAGTGCAGTGTGAATCTCTTTATTCTGCTAATTTTATATCCTTAGTAACATGTGGGTCTTATGTTTGTCATATATACTTTTATTATGCCCATAATTAAAAAAAAACAACCTATGAACATTAAACAAGGCATCAAGCATGGATGGAGCCATGATTGATTTGAGCAGTGTATGAAGGCACAACTCACATTTGAAGATCGAAGAGATGAGCAAGAACACAACATTGGCGGTATTGATGAGCCATTGGAAAGCTCTGTAGGTGACAGAACACAAGAGACTGGAACACTGCTACCCCAGAAACAGAGTGTGTTTGTGTTTGTATGAGCCACGCTAAAGGAAGGTGGCTCTGTGGGTGGCCTAGAAGAAGGAGATCTAAAGACATATCCTGGAGAGAGTTTGTCTTTGAAAAGTCAATGCCGTTCTTTGTGACTTAGGATTTATTTTCTTTTTCTTTTTTTTTAGGATGCGACATCTCTACACATACCAAGTTGGCCTTGTACTCACTACGTAGCCCAGGCTTTCCTTGAAGTCACAGAACTCCTACTGCCCCAGCCATTTGTTTGCTGGAATTATAAGCATATGGTCCAGACCTTGCAGGATGTCTAACTCAAAATGGCAAAGGGAGAGGAATGATCTGTATTCCTTGGGATACACACACTTTCCAGATGTGTCTATATGAAGAGTCGTCATAAAATTATTCTATGTGTGAAGAAAATATTGTGGGTAATTACCACAGACATTGATTCTTACACCTTTTGCTAACTTACCTGAGATGAAAGCTGGAGAAGTAGGTTGCCTGCACGATTTCCCCTGTTAAAGAGCCTAGCTTATTTTTAGATCATAGGCATAATGGCTAGGCAAAGAGTGCTTCTCACTCAGCAAGGTGAGTGCAGAGTTATCTGATGGTGTTCCAAGAGCTAGGCCCCACTTCCTAACACAAGATGGCCGGGATGACCTAACTGGTGGTTGCAAAATGCTTGTGCCACTATTCAGTTATCCGCAGTACTTCCACAAAAACTTAGCTCCTTCCCTTCCTTGACAACCAGAGAGACTCATTGCAGGATCTCATAGTCCCATATTCCCATATGATCCAGGGGTTCAAGCTAAGCACTGCTGGTGTGAAGTTTCTACCTGCAATAGTAGCCAGCTTGTTTGCATCTTGCCTGAGGGGCTGCCACTGTGTGTGTGTGTGTGGGGGGGTATATGAGTTAATTTCTTTCTTCAGGGTTTTTATTTCAAAACCTTAATCAACTTCATCTGAGGTTTGATTAAAATGCAGGATACCTATACCACAGTTTCTGAAAAAGCTATCCAACAAATAAAACTCCAGCTACCAGTGTACTCATAAAAGTACTGAACAAACTTTTCTTTTTTAAATCAAAGGGTCAGTGCATTCTCACCGAGGAGCTTATCTTCACTAGAGAATATGCTTGCTGAGCTGAAAATGGAAGGAAACGGGCAGTGAGATGTTCTTAAAACATCCAGACGATGGTGGAGCATCATCTCGAAACCATAGCTTTTAATTTATTTTATTTTACTTTTTATATTTTGGAAATAAATTATCTTCATACAATATATATTATCTTCGTTAGGGTTTTACTGCTGTGAACAGATACCATGACCAAGGAAACTCTTATAAGGACAACATTTAATTGGGTCTGGCTTACAGGTTCAGAGGTTCAGTCCCGTATTATCAAGGTGGGAACATGGCAGCATCCAGGCAGGCATGTTGCAGGAGTGTAGAGTTCTACATCTTCAACTGAAGGCTGCTAGCTGAATACTGGCTTTCAGGCAGCTAGGATGAGGGTCTTGAAAGCCCAGACTCACAGCAACACACCTATACCCACAAGGCCACACCTACTCCAACAAGGCCACACCTACTCCAACAGGGCTACACCTCCTAATAGTACCACTCCCTGGGCTGAACATATTCAAACCATTACAATGATAATCAGTGTTTCCCCTCACTCAACCCCTCCCAGATCTTCCTCACCTTCCCACTATCCTACTCAATGTCTTTTTTTCTTTCATTCTTTGGAAACAAACAGGCAAATAAAATGACCAAATAAGAATAAAAACCAAACAAAAAGCATAAGAAACACACATGCGCGCGCGCACACACACACACACACACACACACCCCAAAACCTTTAAAAGTACCATATTTAAGCAAAAGTTTAGTAAGTGAAATAATACCCAAACACACCCATGTGAGACAAAATGTCTACAGAAATACCGCTGAATTCATTTTGCATGGTCAGTTACTTCTGGGTGTGAGACCTACCCTTAAGAGAGATTCCATTGAAGAAAAATTTATTTTTCCTTTGCAGGTGGTTGCCAGTTGGAACTAGCTTCTTGGCTAGGGATGAGAGCTTATGTCCATCTTCCCTTCTTGGTGATGGGACCCTGTGTAGACTGAACCTTTCAGACTCTGTGCATACTGCCACAGTGTAAGTTCATATGTGCATCAGTCCTGTTGTGTCTGGAAGGCACTCTCTCCTTGGTGTCATCTATCCCTTCTGGACATTCCAATATTTCTGAAGCCACGGCTTTTTAAATTGGTATCGGTTCAATGCGCATCTAAGCTACTTAGGCCTTTAAACATAAGAATATGCTCAATTGTTTGTAGAAGGATTCGCATGGAAAGTGAAACAGGTGAGACTCTCTCCTTGTAAGAATGAATTGTTGGTGATGTAACCCAAGAGTCTCCATATGTAAAGAGACGCCTATTACCCAGTGACAACACTGGAGCACACACTGAGTGTGTTCAGGAGGTGGTGGTGCTTTGATGGTCACTAAGAGTTACTGTATGTTAGTTTCTGGGGGCTTACTAAGCATGCTCTCAGGAAAGAAGAAGTCTTGTCTAATAGTTAAACTTCAAAGCTGTGAAGGACGTAAGCCAAGGGCAAAAGAACAAAAGGAACTTTGGCAGTGCAGCATTTTTGTTAAAACCTTCCATTTCCCTGGGGTTCTGCAGCACCCCTTCCTAGGAAACATTGTTGCAAGGAGAATCTCTGCTCGCACATTTAAAAAGTTCAAATAAGACCAGAACAACATAGCTGCCAATAATCTATTCATGTGTCACTCAGAGTCAGAAGAGAATGGTTCTGCTCAGTGTCACGTGGTCTGGCTGAAGAAGACCAATGGGAAATTCAGATACAGATAGTAGCCCAGCTTCTGTTTTAGGGGTCACGTGTAATTTGAAATGCTACGGCTAGGGGAACTTGTAGGCAATTTCTCTCGGCCCATTCCATTAATCAAATATTTCCCATTATGAGAAAACATTTCCTGACATTGTATCTAAATTTTATCTTTTGTGTGGTATTATAACATTCAGCTAATTGAATTATCCTACTAGCAGATCTGAAATAATATTCATTGTTTACCATTTTCTTGTTGACTTGCCATGATTATTTGGGTAGAAAGCAATCAGAAAATAAGCTGATCGTCATTGTCTTGCATTTTCTTCTTCTGTCACAGAGATAAAGGAAGTGAAACCCATAGGGAACATGGTGTATGATCAGGGACCACCCATGGCATGATGGACACTGTCAGCCTCTGTGCTGGGAAGGAGAGCATTTTCCTGACTACATTGACTTTCAGTTCGACAGGCAAAATATTTGGTTATCCACCCTGGCTTTCTCTTACTATTAATAATTGCTGTACAGGAAGAACAAAGAGCACCAGCCTTCGGGTCCTGAAATTAATGGTGATAGAGTCAATTCATTTTTGTTTGCACACAGTACTCATCTGAGGCTTGGTAGGATACAAATGCAGTATTAGGCTAGGAAAAGGGAGACCTCATGTTCGTTGAATGAGAACACAGAGTCCTCCTAGCTGACTCATTGGGCTGCTTCTGTGGCAGGTGCCTACAGCAATGGTGTTTTGATCGGGACTTGATAAAAACAGGACATGGAAAAATCAATATTCTGTGCTGGTAAGAGTCACACTTCATTAAGGAGGTACATTTAGGACAAGCAAAGCAAGGCCATGTCTTGCCCACAGGTTTTGGAAGCAGGCTTCCTAGATAAGATATCCTTTCCTGTGACACTGAGTCCTCATGGACGTTTTCTTCTCTGACAGACATGTTTCCTGCAACATGAGCTCTTCAGGCTTCCGAGTGTATAGTGTAAGGAACAGACAGATTCAATGGATACAGGAAATTTGACAATGATGGAGGAAAACTCAACTGCCTCCAGTCATCCCTGAGTAACCAATTCACCAATGCAAACTCTCCTTCTGTGTCTACTAAGGATTTACCTGGAGCCCAGAGAGGTGGGACTCCAACTGGAGGAAGACTGGGGACTTGAGACCTTCTATGGGGACAGAATATCAGGCAGTATTTAGGAGCAGGAGCCTCCAGGGTTTGGGGAGAGCACTGGAGTACAGAAGAGGCAAACTGGCATGTAAGGAGAGTCCTAGCCTGGCTCTGGAAAGCCCTTTCTTCACACCATCCTTAGATGCTTATCATACACCATCAGAATGTCCAGTGTTCACTCTTGTCTCCCTACGACATCTTTCTTGGAGTTATGGAACAGAGGAAATTAACAAGTTATGTAGGCCTATAGGTCCATTTTAGAGAACGTATTTCTAAGTTCTTTTCTTGTAATATAAAACTGTTCCATCTGCTAGGTTTCCCCAAGCCAAAGTTTCTCACCTCTTGAATAACCAGAAAAGTCATTGTTGAACTTGATGTCTTAATTCTTATTGAAGAAGTGTGTCATAAACTCAGCTCAATCTTTGCGTTGGCATGTGAGCAACCTCATATTATAAACTCCGTTTGTCTGTCAGCAATTCTCTTCTGGATCTTCCACCTACCATCCACAGTTTCTTCTCTCACTCTATTTCCCCAGTCCATTCTTCACATGGTGCTAAGATCCAGCAGCATTCCTAGAAGAGAAACAAATGTCTCAGACAGAACCTTTAACACTTATGTCTAGGCCACGATTGTTAAGATGAGCTCGACTTTGAAGCCTTCCAACAGTGAAAAGTCTAACAAAAACATGTTTGTACTTAAGAAATATGTATGTATCCACTGGCAACAACTTCAGCTCTTTTCACTAGTGAAAAATAAAAGGATTCACAGCAAATCAAATCTCTGTCATGACAGAGAAGGCTGCTTGCTTGATAGATGCTTGGCTGACACCCTTTGCAAGGTAAATCACCTTCATAGCATTCTGTTTAGTATTGGGTTTCCTGTTTATCTTATTAAGGCATAAAACTACGCCATGTATTCTCCATAGGGGGCATATCTCCTTTCATGGCTTGTTGTGAACATTTGGGTTAAAGTCAACACGCTTATGTTCTGCAAACTAAATAATTTTGAGTGATCATCTTTGCAAAAAAAAAATTCATTACTATGTTCTCTAGTTATATAACAGCTCAGTCCTCTCTAGGGATCCATACTTCATCAGTCATCTGAGAACAGTTCTAATGATGTTTAACAGACTAAAATATATACATAACATATACATATATTTGAATATATCTCTTATGTAACATTCTTTACTTTTAAAATGGTCTATGTGATAATTAAGATTATTTTTCTATTATAGATACCAAATACTATTTAGGGCATGTACTTAACTGGCTCACAGGCAGTTGGTGTAGAAAGCCAAGATTTGCATAGTGCAATCGTACCTCTCCCGAGTTCTTACATTGAAGAGCTCAAGAGTTGTTACCTCACGACTTGACATTAAAGAGAGAGGACACACACAGAGGCAGGTTGGCTCTGATACTGCATCCAGAGACTAAGCTCTACTTTCCTTTCCTTAGTAGTACAAAGTTACACCATATGCAATCCATGTATGCAAAATAGTGGGCCCATGTTAGATGCAGAGTTCCAGTGGCTCATGAACAAATAACTAAGGATAATCACAATGAGGGCATCAGGGAGCCTCTTAGTCTTGCTGTCTTTACATTATGTGTCATACAGGAGAGGAGCAGGTCCTTAATATCTCTCTCTCTCTCTCTCTCTCTCTCTCTCTCTCTCTCTCTCTCTCTCTCTCTCACACACACACACAATATTATATATACCTATATATTGTTTCATTATATTGTTCTACCAATAAAATTGCACATAACACGTCAAAGGCAGGGAATTCTGATTTCTCCTAGAATTGTCAAGTCATAGCACAGCACATCCTTTCCTTAGCTTAACACAGAAAGTTTAGATTTAAAAGAAGATGAGCCTATTCTCCCAGCTCTGAGTGAAATTAAAAAAAAAAAGTATCATTACAGATAAGGATCTATAAGGACAAAATTTGACTTTACAGGTTTGTGTTACTTTCAACAATGTTTGGTAGATAAAAGATCTAAATATACACTATTTGGAAAGAGAACTAACTCACTCCTCCTGCTTATCTCTCTCTCTCCACCCCTCTCTGCCCTCTCTGTGAATGCCTCTCTCTCTCTCTCTCTCTCTCTCTCTCTCTCTCTCTCTCTCTCTCTCTCTCTCTCTCTGTGTGTGTGTGTGTGTGTGTGTGTGTGTGTGCATAAAGAAGTATTTTGTAATTCTGGGAATCAAACCCATGTCTTGCATATGGTGAACAAGTACTTTACAGAGATAAACTCTCAACCCCCAACCATCTTAATCTTAAAGTTTATGACATGATAGCACACCATCGTTCCCTCAGTACACATCCTACCCAGTCCTCTATAATAAGGGCCTTCATTACTAGCCAGATGCATTATCATTTAGAGGAAAAGACTACATTTGCCAGCTTCCCTTACTGGGTTGGCCATGTGGTCAATAACTGGGAAGGGATAATTGTTAAAATTCGTAATTCACATCCAATTTCATGATTTTGCTTTTTCACTGATTAATATTCCATTCCATATATTTACCACATTTTAAAAATCCATAATATGCACCTAAGCTGATTGCATCTCCCAGTGACTGTAAATAGGGCAGCAGTGAACACATGCAAGCGTCTCTGTAGCAGGATATGAGGTCTTTGAGTGTATGGTCAGCAGTGGTATAGCTGGGTCATCTGGTCGTTCTGTTTGTAGTGGTTTGAGAAGCGACCAGATTGATTTCCACAGCAGTTTATTAGAGCTCCCCCTTTTCCACATCCAGACCATTCATAATGGGGTGAGATGAAATCTCAAAGTAGTTTTAATCAGCTTTTTCTTAATAACTGAGGATGTTGAACATGTTTTAATGCTTCATAGCCATTTTCATTTATTGTTTTGAGATTTTTCAGCATCATAACCCACTTTTATTTATTGTTTGCATGGAATTTATTTCCAGAAGTTTTTTTCATCAAGTCCTCAAGTTCAGCATTTAGTCAACATGCATGAAATTGACATTGATGTGACCAAACACCTGACCAGAAATAACTTAAAGAATCAAGATGTTCTCATTTACAAGTCAGAAGGATATAGTCCATCATGGGGCAGTGGGGCGGGGGCTGGGGGGCAGGCATGGTGATAGGAGCAGCTTCCTCATGGTACCAAACAGGGACAGAGGAAGCAGAATGCCATGGTTAGCTGGCTATCTCTCCTTTCTCTTTTTATTTAGTTCAGGATACCATCCCATGTGACCTGCTGCCCATAGTCAAGAGTATATTTCCTTTGTTAATTGGTCCTCATAAACAGACCTAAAAATGCCACAGGCGTTTAACAATTCAGTCAAGTTTACAAGTTAACCCTCCATTCTACAATATGAACATGGCGTGTCTGCTGTTAGGGTCGAGATGACTTAATTCACCTCTCAGCTCCCAATCTAAGCACTTCTGTGCTAAGGCCCTAGCTGTCAATTGGCTGACCCTTCACCTTAGTTCCATGGGTCTACTTCTCTCTTGGGAAAATTTGTTGTTAATGGAAGGTTGGGCTTAGGCTTATGTCTAGGTCTGTCTCCTCCCATGTTTTCGTATCTTCCTGGAGATACTCCAGGGCACTTTCTAGATACCCAACACTGGGTAAGGGTTAAATTGTAGGCTGCAGAATCACTCAAATTTAATTATGCACACTTCAATGGCTGAGAACATCTTTTGTATCTATATTCAACACCAAGCACAGAACTTTACATTCAGGTGGTTGTTAAAAGCTAGGTTCTTAAATGGTGTATGTAAAAATCCACCCGAACTGTCCATAACTCTCAGGGATGAGGTGTGAATTATCAAAATAGATTTATTTCTCTCGATTTACTAACCATTTCCCAACTATAGAGCAGTAGTAAATGCAATAGATAAACCCACTTCTTTGAGTTATTTTTTTTGAGCATATAAAGGCTTCAAATCCAACCAGTTTTTCATTATTGTTTATTATTGATGTTTTTCTCTCAGGAGGACTGAAAATTTATTCCTGGGTGTGTTTATAAAGGTCAACTCAAATGGGATGAAAGATCTTAATATATGGCCTATAGTTTTAATGAGAAATATCCACCTAGAGCTAATGTGTCTGAATATTTGGTCCCCCATTGGTGGCCTTGTTTGGGAAGGTTCTAGAACCTAGAGGAGATAGACCTTTCTGGAAGAATGCATCACAGGTGCTGGGCTTTGAGGTTTTATAACCTGGCTCCATTTTCTGTTATCTGTTTCTGTTTTCAGCGTGATGACAAAATATGATCTCTCTGCTTCCTGACAGTCAAGCTGGCTTCACATCTATGCTCACATGCATTGCCGCTATGGTGGACTATGTGCCCTCTGGAACTGGAGGTCAAAATAATGCCTTTTCCCTTTTAAGTTTGATGTCATAGCAATAGCAATTGTTCTACCTTTCTTTCTAGTCCTTTGACAAATTCCAGACCAACACATCTTAGAAGAGCAAAGGGCTCATTTCAGCTACCCATCCAGGTCGCAGTCCATCCTTGAGGGAAGTTGGGGCAGAAAGTCAAACAGAGGCCATGAAGGAACACTCCTTTGTTGGCTCAGTCAAGGGTTTATGATGAACTGTTTTTTTTTTTTTTTTTTTTTTTTTTATGCAGACCTGAGCCATTTCTCAAGGGGTGACACTTCCCACAAAGGGCTAGGCCCGTCCACATCTGTTATCAATCATGAAGATGACCCCACGACATTCCCAAAGGCCAATCTGATCAAAGGCTGTTGTTTCCTCTTTGAAGGTGATGCTAGCTTGTGTGTGTCAAGTTAAATAAAAACTAATCATGACACCAATGTCCCCCAAATCTCACCCCCCCGTTTATCTTATTCTAAAGCATAGAACAAAATCGGCATCTTAGCTACCTTTTTTGTTATCTTTCATTGTATTTGATTTCAGACATGTGCCAAGAGTTACAGATGATCACAAATAAATGGAGATTAGATACTTAAGAGTTCACCTTCTCTGGTGAAATCAGTACTTGGCATGGCTAAAACTATTCATAATGTTGACAAAATCCCTACATTCAAAGGAAGAGAGCAAGTATTCTCTATGGTAAGAGTAAGGTGCCCAGCTCTTTGTGTCAGACTCTGTATCTATATACAGAAGTTTATATTGTTGAATGAAATCTTTTCAGATAATACTTATAGTACTCATTATTCTTACAGCTTCAAAGCTGAGCACAGTGAGATCCAGAGGACAAGACATACATGTGTGGAAACAAAGATAGAGTCTTTCCCTTGTCACAAATGCTGTCATTACAACCTGTGAGATTCCCTGTGTTGATGAAAATGCTTTGTGTTTTGAAATTCTGCTGTCCAGTGTTTGAGAGATCTCTTGGGTCCTGGTTAATTGAGACTGCTGGTCCTCCTACAGGGTTGCCCTCCTCCTCAGCTTCTTCTAGCTTTTCCTTAACTCAACTACTGGGGTCAGCAGCTTCTGTCCATTGGTTAGGTGCAAATATCTGCATCTGACTCTCAGTTGCTTGTTGGGTCTTCCAGAGTGTGGTCATGATAGGTCCCTTTTTGTGAGTGCTCCATAGCCTCAGTAATAGTGTCAGGCCTTGGGACCTCCCCTTGAGCTGGATCCTACTTTGGGCCTGTCTCTGGACCTTCTTTTACTCAGTTCCTCTCCATTTCCATCCCTGCAGCTCTTTCAGACAGGAACAATTATGGGTCAGAGTTTTGACTGTGGGATGGCAACCTCATCCCTCACTTGATGCCCTGTCTTTCTGCTGGAAGTGGGCTCTACAAGTTCCCTCTCCCAGCTAATATGAGGCTCCCAACACATATACAGCAGAGGACTGCCAGGTCTGGGTTTAGTCAGAGAAGATGCACCTAACCCTCTAGAGACTGGAGGCTCCAGGGAGTTTAGAGGTCTAGTGGGGTAGGTGGTGGATGGTAGAGATATTTTCATGGAGATGGGGATCAGGGAGGAGGTATGGGATGTGAAACAGTCAGAGGGTGGACCAGGAGGGGAATAATATTGGGAGTATAAATAGATAAACAAACAAACAAACAAGTGAAAGATTAAAAAAAAAACAAAAGCAAAAAATAATGAAATTCTGCTGTTGTATTCACCTGTTCCTGCCTGATGACAATTTTTAGAAACAAAAACATTTAGTTCACAATATCTTTAAATTTACATGGAATTTTTAAAAATATAATTTATAAGATATTATACTCATTTTATTATGAATACCTTGTTTGACATTTGCAGTAACTGACAGAAGACTAGAAAATTACAACTACTTCATGCATGTCCATATTTTATTCTGGTCTTTAGAATTTCTACCATGTATTTGCTTTCTCTTCTGGGACTCTCCGGCATTCCACCTTAAACATGTCTCCATGGTGCCTGAAGGTCCTCTCAGCCATGAAAAATATTGTACTTTCATTTTTGTAGCTGGGATAAAAATATCCTGACCCTCCCTCCCCCAAAAGAAAAAAAAACACTGGGAGGAAAGTGTTTATTCAGCTTACAATTTCAAGTTATAGTCTCTCCTACTGGGGATGTCAAGGGAGGGACTCCAGCAGCTAATCACAAATCCACCATGATGCGCAAAGAGAAGCAAATGCACTGATGTATGAATGCTGCCTGTTTGCTATCTCTTTCATTCTTACACAGTTCAGGCATCCTGTCTAGGGAATGGTGCTACCCATAGTGGTCTAGGTCCTCTCACTTCAAGTAGCAGTCAAGATGATTCCCTTGAGGCATGTCCATAGGACATCTGCTCTAGGTGTTCTGTCAGTTGTAACTCTAGTCCCAGATAGTTCTAGGTTGTGGCACATTAACATTTAGAACTAACCAGTGCATGTTTTCAGACTTCCCTGGTTTCAGTGATCCTGATAATAATGGCCAGGTAGTTTGCAGAACAGCCCTCACTTTGCATTCATCTGATGTTTGTCTAATACCATGTAACTTTTCCTTTGATGCACACTGAACGATGGAATGCACACCTTTAATTTCCCCAATACTCACACCACAACCCATGGAAGGGATGGCACAAAGTTTTCAAGGATCCGCTGGAAACAGACAACTCACTGCGGGTTGCCTTAGCTCTGTAGGGATACATTTCAGAAGGAAAGGGGGTATGCTCAGCACCATAGCCTTTCTCTCTCAGGATGCATTAGCACAGTAATATATGCAGAAGAACGAACATCAATAAATTCTTCACAGCTATTAATTCTGATACACTCCTGGGCTTTTTAACACTCGTATACATTGTTCCCTTTATCATAATATATTTTTTATGCTAGTGTTCTTTCATGAATAATTACTAAACAAGAAGGCTCTGGTAATGCCCACTTGCTCTGGGTCTGAAGCTCTTCATAATTTTTAAGTGCTGATAATGCAGTTTAGATTCTAAATCTCCAGAGGACAGTATGGATAAGGAGAAAGCTGAAATAAATACCTAGAGAAGATGCAAATATGCTTTATATCCTGCTGGCTCTGAAGGTTTAGTAGGCTTCTAGAGTTAGCAGAGAAGAAATTAAGTGAAGGGTTCCGGGACTCAGCAGAACTTAGGAAATTAGTCTGAACAGGTTAGAGGGTGCGCCAGAGAACCGGACAGCTTCTGGGACGGGCAGAAGCACAGAGCCGCTGAGGCAGCACCCTTGGCGGGCCGCAGACAGCCGGCCACCGTCTGGACCAGAGGACAGGTGTCCGCCTGGCTTGGGAGGCGGCCTCAGCCTCAGCAGCAGCGGTCGCCATCTGGGTTCCGGGACTCCGCGGGACCTAGGAAATTAGTCTGAACAGGTTAGAGGGTGCGCCAGAGAACCGGACAGCTTCTGGGACAGGCGGAAGCACAGAGCCGCTGAGGCAGTACCCTTTGCAGGCTGCAGACAGCCGGCCACCGTCCGGACCAGAGGAGAGGTGTCCGTCTGGCTCGGGAGGCGGCCTCAGCCTCAGGAGCAGCTGTCGCCATCTTGGTTCCAGGACTCCCTGGAACTTAGGAATTTAGTCTGCACAGGTGAGAGTCTGCACCACAGAAGCTGACAGCTTCTGGGAACTGCCAAAGCAACACAGCTTCTGAGAGAGGCCCTGTTTTGGGCCTTCTTCTTCGACCAGGAAGAGGTCCAAAAACAAGATATCTGCACACCTTCCCTGTAAGAGAGCTTGCCAGCAGAGAGTGCTCTGAGCACTGAAACTCAGAGGAGAGAATCTGTCTCCCAGGTCTGCTGAGAGACGGTAACAGAATCACCAGAAGAAAAATCTCTAAACAGAGTCAACTATAACTACTAACTCCAGAGATTACCAGATGGCGAAAGGTAAACGTAGGAATCCTACTAACAGGAACCAAGACCACTCACCATCATCAGAACCCAGCACTCCCACTTCGCCCAGTCCAGGGCACCCCAACACACCCGAAAACCTAGACCTAGATTTAAAAGCATATCTCATGATGATGGTAGAGGACATCAAGAAGGACTTTAATAAATCACTTAAAGAAATACAGGAGAACACTGCTAAAGAGTTACAAGTCCTTAAAGAAAAACAGGAAAACACAATCAAACAGGTAGAAGTCCTTACAGAAAAAGAGGAAAAAACATACAAACAGGTGATGGAAATGAACAAAACCATACTAGACCTAAAAAGGGAAGTGGAAACAATAAAGAAAATTCAATGTGAGGCACCACTGGAGATAGAAACCCTAGGAAAGAAATCTGGAACCATAGATTTGAGCATCAGCAACAGAATACAAGAGATGGAAGAGAGAATCTCAGGTGCAGAAGATTCCATAGAGAACATCGGCACAACAATCAAAGAAAATGGAAAATGCAAAAAGATCCTAACTCAAAATATCCAGGAAATCCAGGACACAATGAGAAGACCAAACCTACGGATAATAGGAGTGGATGAGAATGAAGATTTTCAACTCAAAGGACCAGCAAACATCTTCAACAAAATTATTGAAGAAAACTTCCCAAATATAAAGAAAGAGATACCTATGAACATACAAGAAGCCTACAGAACTCCAAATAGACTGGACCAGAAAAGAAATTCCTCCCGACACATAATAATCAGAACAACAAATGCACTAAATAAAGATAGAATACTAAAAGCAGTAAGGGAAAAAGGTCAAGTAACATACAAAGGCAAGCCTATCAGAATTACACCAGATTTTTCACCAGAGACTATGAAAGCCAGAAGAGCCTGGACAGATGTTATACAGACACTAAGAGAACACAAATTCCAGCCCAGGCTACTATACCCAGCCAAACTCTCAATTACCATAGATGGAGAAACCAAAGTATTCCACGACACACATTATCTCTCCACGAATCCAGCCCTTCAAAGGTTAATAACAGAAAAAAACCAATACAAGAACGGGAACAATGCCCTAGAAAAAACAAGAAGGTAATCCCTCAACAAACCTAAAAGAAGAAAGCCACAAGAACAGAATGCCAACTTTAACAACAAAAATAACAGGAAGCAACAATTACTTTTCCTTAATATCTCTTAACATCAATGGTCTCAAATCCCCAATAAAAAGACATAGTCTAACAAACTGGCTACACAAACAAGACCCAACATTTTGCTGTTTACAGGAGACACATCTCAGAGAAAAAGATAGACACTACCTCAGAATAAAAGGCTGGAAAACAATTTTCCAAGCAAATGGTATGAAGAAACAAGCTGGAGTACCCATCCTAATATCTGATAAGATTGACTTCCAACCCAAAGTCATCAAAAAAGACAAGGAGGGGCACTTCGTACTCATCAAAGGTAAAATCCTCCAAGAGGAACTCTCAATTCTGAATATCTATGCTCCAAATACAAGGGCAGCCACATTCATTAAAGACACTTTAGTAAAGCTCAAAGCACACATTGCACCTCACACAATAATGTGGGAGACTTCAACACACCACTTTCACCAATGGACAGATCATGGAAACAGAAACTAAACAGGGACACACTGAAACTAACAGAAGTGATGAAACAAATGGATCTGACAGATATCTACAGAACATTTTATCCTAAAACAAAAGGATATACCTTCTTCTCAGCACCTCATGGTACCTTCTCCAAAATTGACCACATAATAGGTCACAAAACAGGCCTCAACAGATTCAAAAATATTGAAA
This sequence comes from Mus musculus, assembly GCF_000001635.26. Taxonomy (NCBI): domain Eukaryota; kingdom Metazoa; phylum Chordata; class Mammalia; order Rodentia; family Muridae; genus Mus; species Mus musculus. The sequence continues at coordinate 69,156,436 of NC_000079.6, read as the reverse complement.
TTGTCCCATGTATCCTATCAGATCACCATGCACTAAGGGTGATCTTCAATAACAAAAAAAATAACAGAAAGCCAACACTCACGTGGAAACTGAACAACACTCTTCTCAATGATACCTTGGTCAAGGAAGGAATAAAGAAAGAAATTAAAGACTTTTTAGAGTTTAATGAAAATGAAGCCACAACGTACCCAAACCTTTGGGACACAATGAAAGCATTTCTAAGAGGGAAACTCATAGCTCTGAGTGCCTCCATGAAGAAACGGGAGAGAGCACATACTAGCAGCTTGACAACACATCTAAAAGCTCTAGAAAAAAAGGAAGCAAATTCACCCAAGAAGAGTAGACGGCAGGAAATAATCAAACTCAGGGGTGAAATCAACCAAGTGGAAACAAGAAGAACTATTCAAAGAATTAACCAAACGAGGAGATGGTTCTTTGAGAAAATCAACAAGATAGATAAACCCTTAGCTAGACTCACTAGAGGGCACAGAGACAAAATCCTAATTAACAAAATCAGAACTGAAAAGGGAGACATAACAACAGATCCTGAAGAAATCCAAAACACCATCAGATCCTTCTACAAAAGGCTATACTCAACAAAACTGGAAAACCTGGACGAAATGGACAAATTTCTGGACAGATACCAGGTACCAAAGTTGAATCAGGATCAAGTTGACCTTCTAAACAGTCCCATATCCCCTAAAGAAATAGAAGCAATTATAAATAGTCTCCCAGCCAAAAAAAGCCCAGGACCAGACGGGTTTAGTGCAGAGTTCTATCAGACCTTCAAAGAAGATCTAATTCCAGTTCTGTACAAACTTTTTCACAAGATAGAAGTAGAAAGTACTCTACCCAACTCATTTTATGAAGCCACTATTACTCTGATACCTAAACCACAGAAAGATCCAACAAAGATAGAGAACTTCAGACCAATTTCTCTTATGAATATCGATGCAAAAATCCTCAATAAAATTCTCGCTAACCGAATCCAAGAACACATTAAAGCAATCATCCATTCTGACCAAGTAGGTTTTATTCCAGGGATGCAGGGATGGTTTAATATACGAAAATCCATCAATGTAATCCACTATATAAACAAACTCAAAGACAAAAACCACATGATCATCTCATTAGATGCAGAAAAAGCATTTGACAAGATCCAACACCCATTCATGATAAAAGTCTTGGAAAGATCAGGAATTCAAGGCCCATACCTAAACATGATAAAAGCAATCTACAGCAAACCAGGAGCCAACATCAAAGTAAATGGAGAGAAGCAATCCCACTAAAATCAAGGACTAGACAAGGCTGCACACTTTCTCCCTACCTTTTCAACATAGTACTTGAAATATTAGCCAGAGCAATTCGACAACAAAAGGAGATCAAGGGGATACAAATTGGAAAGGAGGAAGTCAAAATATCACTTTTTGCAGATGATATGATAGTATATATAAGTGACCCTAAAAATTCCACCAGAGAACTCCTAAACCTGATAAACAGCTTCGGTGAAGTAGCTGGATATAAAATTAACTCAAACAAGTCAATGGCCTTTCTCTACACAAAGAATAAACAGGCTGAGAAATAAATTAGGGAAACAACACCCTTCTCAATAGTCACAAATAATATAAAATATCTCGGAGTGACTCTAACTAAGAAAGTGAAAGATCTGTATGATAAAAACTTCAAGTCTCTGAAGAAAGAAATTAAGGAAGATCTCAGAAGATGGAAAGATCTCCCATGCTCATGGATTGGCAGGATCAACATTGTAAAAATGGCTATCTTGCCAAAAGCAATCTACAGATTCAATGCAATCCCCATCAAAATTCCAACTCAATTCTTCAACGAATTAGAAGGAGCAATTTGCAAATTCATCTGGAATAACAAAAAACCGAGGATAGCAAAAACTCTTCTCAAGGATAAAGGAACCTCTGGTGGAATCACCATGCCTGACCTAAAGCTTTACTACAGAGCAATTGTGGTAAAAACTGCATGGTACTGGTATAGAGACAGACAAGTAGACCAATGGAATAGAATTGAAGACCCAGAAATGAACCCACACACCTATGGTCACTTGATCTTCGACAAGGGAGCTAAAACCATCCAGTAGAAGAAAGACAGCATTTTCAACAATTGGTGCTGGCACAACTGGTTGTTATAATGTAGAAGAATGCGAATCGATCCATACTTATCTCCTTGTACTAAGCTCAAATCTAAATGGATCAAAGAACTTCACATAAAACCAGAGACACTGAAACTTATAGAGGAGAAAGTGGGGAAAAGCCTTGAAGATATGGGCACAGGGGAAAAATTCCTGAACAGAACAGCAATGGCTTGTGCTGTAAGATCGAGAATTGACAAATGGGACCTAATGAAACTCCAAAGTTTCTGCAAGGCAAAAGACACCGTCAATAAGACAAAGAGACCACCAACAGATTGGGAAAGGATCTTTACCTATCCTAAATCAGATAGGGGACTAATATCCAACATATATAAAGAACTCAAGAAGGTGGTCTTCAGAAAATCAAATAACCCCATTAAAAAATGGGGCTCAGAACTGAACAAAGAATTCTCACCTGAGGAATACCGAATGGCAGAGAAGCACCTGAAAAAATGTTCAACATCCTTAATCATCAGGGAAATGCAAATCAAAACAACCCTGAGATTCCACCTCACACCAGTCAGAATGTCTAAGATCAAAAATTCAGGTGACAGCAGATGCTGGCGAGGATGTGGAGAAAGAGCAACACTCCTCCATTTTTGGTGGGATTGCAGGCTTATACAACCACTCTGGAAATCCGTCTGGTGGTTCCTCAGAAAATTGGACATAGTACTACCGGAGGATCCAGCAATACCTCTCCTGGGCATATATCCAGAAGATGCCCCAACTGGTAAGAAGGACACATGCTCCACTATGTTCATAGCAGCCTTATTTATAATAGCCAGAAGCTGGAAAGAACCCAGATGCCCCTCAACAGAGGAATGGATACAGAAAATGTGGTACATCTACACAATGGAGTACTACTCAGCTATTAAAAAGAATGAATTTATGAAATTCCTAGTCAAATGGATGGACCTGGAGGGCATCATCCTGAGTGAGGTAACACATTCACAAAGGAACTCACACAATATGTACTCACTGATAAATGGATATTAGCCCAAAACCTAGGATACCCAAGATATAAGATACAATTTCCTAAACACATGAAACTCAAGAAAAATGAAGACTGAAGTGTGGACACTATACCCCTCCTTAGAAGTGGGAACAAAACACCCTTGGAAGGAGTTACAGAGACAAAGTTTGGAGCTGAGATGAAAGGATGGACCATGTAGAGACTGCCTTATCCAGGGATCCACCCCATAATCAGCATCCAAACGCTGACACCATTGCATACACTAGCAAGATTTTATCGAAAGGACCCAGATGTAGCTGTCTCTTGTGAGACTATGCCGGGGCCTAGCAAACACAGAAGTGGATGCCCACAGTCAGCTAATGGATGGATCACAGGGCTCCCAATGGAGGAGCTAGAGAAAGTACCCAAGGAGCTAAAGGGATCTGCAACCCTATAGGTGGATCAACATTATGAACTAACCAGTACCCTGGAGCTCTTGACTCTAGCTGCATATGTATCAAAGGATGGCCTAGTCGGCCATCACTGGAAAGAGAGGCCCATTGGACACACAAACTTTATATGCCCCAGAACAGGGGAACGCCAGGGCCAAAAAGGGGGAGTGGGCGGGTAGGGGAGTGGGGGTGGGTGGGTATGGGGGACTTTTGGTATAGCATTGGAAATGTAAATGAGCTAAATACCTAATAAAAAATGGAAAGAAAAAAAAAAGAAATTAAGTGAATAGGCATCACACACATTCAGGAAATAAAATTTCACTTTATATATGATTTAAAAAAGCTGCTTTTCAATGTTTGGTGAGTTGAATTTGACTAATTTGAGAAAAGGCATAATATAATATTGACAGTATGGGAAGTAATAAATGATGAAGCTATTCAAACACTAATGTCAATGTATCATGGCTCAGCTAATATTTTCCAAGTGAAGTTTTACTTATTTTCTCATGAAAATTGCATGCCGTGGCCTCAGTTTTATGCTGCTTTAAGAAGGACATGGAATCAAGACGGAGGGGGACATAGCCCAGTGGGAGAGTGCCTGCCTGGCATGCAAGAAGGTCAGTCTCCAATACTACCAACATTTAATTAATAAATAAATAAAGAAGGAAATGGTCCACGAGAGAAATGTCATGCCTCTGGTCACATGCACAGTGACCATGGAAACTGCGTCAGGTGCACTCACCTTCCCAGACCTAAGTTATCTGATGAGAAAAGTCACCTGGCCAGAAGCACAAGACAGAGCTGAGTGACAGCTGCCCTGGAAATCACACATGAGAAAATGCAGTCAAGATATTTTCTTTTGCTGTAGAATCTAAAGAAGCAGATATTAGACAGAGGTGACTTGAGACCCTATGCAGCTCTCCACATTAGTGTGTGACTTGGACCTACCTTCCACAGAACAGCTGTCCCTTTTCAAGCCCCAGGTGACCCACTGAATTCATAGCTTTGACATTTAAGAATTTTTTACATCTGTGAAGGAAAACTGTCAGCTCGCTCAATGCTTCTTTACTGTGAGAGGTCCTTCCCTGGGTCAGTATAGAGTCTGGGCGAACAAACTCAAGCAATGCCAGGTCAGCCCAAGGCTTTAAGGAATCCCAACCCTTCATGTTTGAAACTGCAAATTGAACCTTTTTCTCCCCCCTTGCTAAACTGAAAACTGTATTTGCCATTTCCGGGTTTCTTAGGAAAAACCACATTGTTTGGTTTGACATTCCATTAGTGCTGACAATTATTATTGAGCTGGCCAGGCCATCACATATGAAACACATGGGGTTGTAATTCTTACAACCAGCATCACAGTAAACAGATAGGTTAGGAATCTGGGTAAGTGGCGAAGGCAGCCCTGACTCCTTATCTTTTGAGAAGCCAGCACTTAATAACCAGCTCCATATGTTCATGTTTCCGTGGTCTCCCCAAAGCACAGTTGGAAATATCACACAAATTATAACAGGCAGTGTGCGAGCTTGTACTGAACTCTGCGGAAAGGGAAGCTATTTGTTTAACAGTGGAGTGCATTAGGAATCTGGCACCAACACAAAGGAAAGGTTAGCCCCATGGTCTTCAGTAGAGATTCACATAATTGCTCCAGAATTTTTCAAGCTGTCACTACCAAGATTGTCTAAGCTCCGCAACTTTTCCATAGAGCTACATAGTTAAAGACCTGGGGCTTATTTTGTATCATCACATACACATACCTTATGAGTAGCAGACAGAAATCCAAATTTACCTTTCTTTGTGGCCCTGTCCAGTGTGGTCTCTGGTGTTCCATAGTATACCTTTCTATACCATAGTTTCTCCAGTTGTTCCCATTGTCAAGAGAAGAAGATTTTACCTACTATGAGGCTGAATGTGTGCCTCTTTGCTCCAGACTTATTAACTGTTTGCTTTTGGGACTTTGCAAGTCCTCAACACTTCATCTTCGGGAGATGCGGGATGTGCTGATATTGTCACATGTGAGCTGAGACCCTCAACCCTTTTGTAGCTACAAATATTCTTATTTGTATGTCCATGTGGACACTTACATATAAGCTGCACTTCACTAATACATAATGCTAAAAATCTAAAATTCATATTGAATTTAATTAAAATGGTATTCTTTTATACATCTTAGCTTAATGGGAAGTTAGTTGGAAGAATCAATTAAAAAAAAAAACCAGTCAAACTTGGTTTAGAGTCTCACTTGCATTGTCTGGGTGTCTCACCATTCAGTCCCCAGTATCTGTTAAAAGTGGCAAGTCTAAACATTCAGAATTCCCTCCACTTCATGGTTTTGTCTCATACTTGTTAAACCAAACCTCATTTACATAAGGACCCCGCCCCTGGAGGGCAGGCCAGATGTCTCAGTGGAAAAAGGCACTTGTCACCGAGCCCTAGGACCTCAGTTCAATCCCAAGACCCACATGATGGAAGGCAAGAGTTGACTACCCCACCCAGGGATCCATCCCATAATCAGCCACCAAACCCAGACACTACTGCATATGCCAGAATGATTTTGCTGAAGGGACCCTGTCTCATATGAGGCTATGCCAGTGCCTGGCAAATACAGAAGTGGATGCTCACAGTCATCTATAAGATAGAACACAGGGCCCCCAATGGAGAAGCTAGAGAAAGCACCCAAGGAGCTGAAGGGGTCTGAAACCCTATAGGTGGAACAACAATATGAACTAACCAGTACCCCCAGAGTTCGTATCTCCAGCTGCATATATAGCAGAAGATGGCCTAGTCGGCCATCACTGGGAAGAGAGGCCCCTTGGTATTGCAAACTTTATATGTCCCAGTACAGGGGAATGCCAGGGCCAAGAAGTAGGAGTGGGTGGGTAGGGGAGCAGGGCGGAAGAAGGGTATAGGGAACTTTTGCGATAGCATTCGAAATGTATATAAAGAAAATATCTAATAAAAAATGAAGTAAAAAAAAAAAGATATCCCAGTGGAGATATTAAGTAGGCAAAAGGACAAAAAAAAAAAAAAGAGTTGGCACTCATAAGTTGTTCTCTGACCTTCACACGACTTAGCCACTGCTGAGCAAATTCAAGGTCAGAGGATGTCCTTAACATGTAATAAACACATGACAATTGTGTCTTTGTTGGGATTTCCAAACAGTTCTACATGGTGTTTATTGACTATATTTATGGAAGACGTGGAGGAACCAAAGTGGAAACACATACAGAATGAACAACATAATGCAAAGGTGATTCAGCTCCAATCCTGTACTTCAGAAAGACAGAGCTAGGTTGCAGATACCACTGGCCCCATTTGTCCCTGGCCATGTCACTGCTCGTATCAAGACTGAACAGCAGCATCTGCTTGACATCCAGTTTCAGAAGACAGATGCTGCAGAGGCAACTAGCAATCCATTTAGTGGAAACAAAGGGTAGCTCTGCCTTGGATGTTTGGGAATCCTTGGAAACAATTACCGTTCTTCTGCTATGTAATGAACGTTTTCTCTGTTCTCATGTTCTAAGCTACACACAAATGAGCCCAGTATCAACGGATGCATCTGGTCCAACAGGTCTGAGGGACATGAATGTTTCTTTTTCTCATTAAGAACAAACTCCTTTTAAGATGGCTAACTACCTTAGAATTTCTTGGAAAGTTTTGCTGCAACTGTAATATCTGATTAACAACACATACAGAGTAGAACATATGTTTCAAAAATAGTATGTTTTGGGGAAAAGACATATAAGTTACAAAGAGAAAAATTGTCGTCTCATGATAAAGTCTTGTCCTCCAAATTTAAGGATGGTCTATCAACATGATGGTTTATTAATAGGGCATGACACCTGCCCCTTGACTCTTTGTTAACTAATTAAAAAGTTTATTTTTAGGGTTCTTGATGTCATAGACTATTTAGCAACCTATCATGAACTGCATGGCACCTAGGTAAAAAACTTACAGCTTTGGTCCACCACAAAGTACATCCTTGAATGGCACATTCAAATCAAATCAGTGGGAAAGGAGCCAAGCATGAGCTATCCATAGAGGAGAACTACCACTCATTAGCCCTAGAGAGAAGATGTACTTGCCTACGTAGTTTAGACTTAGATACTTCTTTGCTTGTGAGAATCTCTGATGTTAACATTTGTCTGAGAAACCCAGGACTACATATCTCTAAATCTGTCTTTCTGAGTTTCAATGCAGACTATATCCACTGAAGTTTCCAGGGAGGAAACTCCATCCAGAGCATTAAAAACACATTCCTAATTGTTATACTACAAGTGACTTGAAGTTTAAGGATGCTAAAGAGTAGGCCTAGATTAATTCCCTTCCTTGACTATAACATTAGCCTAACTCCAGGTGTGCCAACCATAAATGTCCCTTTATGTCACCTGTACCTCTCAGAATGCTTCCTTCTACTGACTCCATGGGGTGAAGGCTTTTAAAGCACTCATGAGGAGATGTATAACTGTAGAAGAAATCTGCTTTCTCTGTGGGTAAGGCAGTGAGAAACCAGCCATTGGTTTTTATTTTCCTCAGGAATAAATCTTTGAAGAACACTAAAAGATACATTAACTACAACATCAAAAGCCATCTTGGCTCTGTGATGGGAGATGGTTTAACAGGTAAAGCCGTTTGCAGCAAAGCCTTATTGCCTGGATATCTGGAATCTACATGATGGAAGGAGAGGCCTGAAGTCCTCACACTGCCCTCTGAGCTCTATTTGAATGCTTCATTGCATATGTGCACATATACACACAAATAAAATAAAACTAATGCAAAGTTATCTCGGCAGGGGGAGGAGCTGAGAGATATACGATTTTCATTTAGTTCTCTTTTTAGACTATAGAGATTTGGCCTTTGAAATAAACTCTGAGGAATTGTTAGTACAAGGTTCATCATAATTTTTTTAACAGCAAAAATTATAAATATTTTAGGCTTTGTCCAAGAGGTATGATTGAAGATATCAGGTAGTGATTCATATGACCATTTAAACCATTCTAAATTGCCAAAGCCTGTACAAAAACCAGAGGTGGATTACAGATTATTTAAGCGTATACCCTAGGCTTCATGTGCTGTTATAAATGTCTGCTCTCTTAAGCAAAATTAAAAGAAGAAGCTTAGTTGTGGGTGAATTCATGTTGACAATTCTATAACCTTCAAAATAACAAAGCACCTTGAGCTGACTCAGCCTTGATAACTTAAATATCTGTGAAGGCAAGACTAGAAAATGAGGTGAAAATTGGGTTTTCTCTGAATTTATAGTCACATATTTGGTATTTTTAAGGTGGACTAAGAAATACAGAGTTCCTGGTTTTCAGGTTACATCCTTCCTTCATTTATCCTTCCATGTAATAGCCTTTGAGACCATTTCCAGAAAACACTAAGGGATAAAAACAATTGCTTTGTTGTAGAAGATAAACTATTGCAGAAGCAGGAAACACATCAATGGTGTTACTGTAGCTCACTTGGGAATATCACATTATGATCCAAGGACAGCTAAAGAGAATGCATAAAATACACATGCATGCTTGACTTGATGGTGGACATGGTAGTACTTACCAACATCACTCTGAAAATCCCTGAAGGAAACTTTAAGGCATATTGGCTTCTGTACATATTAATCAATTGGAAAGAAACTATATACAGTAGGCAGGGGTTAGTGTAATGGAAGCAGAGGGCTCCTGTCATTGAAGCAAAAAGCTGGCAAACAGAGGTTTAAGAATAATTAGAGGCTTTGAACCTGAAAAACATTCACAAAAGGTATGAGTATTGGGCTTTACTAAGACTTGCCTTGAATTCTGTGACCATATATTTTTTATTTAAGACTAATCAAAATATTTTTTCCTAAGTGCATATTAGTAATCTGGCACAAGATAGGTAGAGAATAGAACTTGATTGATGTGCCCTCCCTCAAGCCTTGAGCGGACTGAATCAGACCTTGTCTGCCACAGTCAGGTAGCCCACCTAGTGTGGAGTCCTGGAGTCCTCTGACCTAGGTAAAGTCTATTGTCCTGCCACATCTGCAGCTTCCTGCAAGCAGCCACTACCTGCTGAGCAGCAGAGCTTGTTTTCCTGAGGAGATCCTGGCAAAGTGGGGGATGGGTTCCCCCCTTTAAAAATTTAGACTCAAGAATTAAAGTTGACCCTGGATCAGAGACCTCTTTGTCTTGGCTCGTTATTTCTCTTGCTATTCTTCCCATCCACCCACAGATTTTCTTTCAGGAACCCAGGAACCTGTGGCCGCTGACAGCTACAGGTTGACATCTGGGGTCTTCAAGACAAACAATGAAGCAATGAACAAAGAGGGTCTTTAAGTCTTGCCTGTAGAGAGAAGACCTTGAAATCTTGATTCCAGGAAAGGGAAGAATAAAGCTCACAGAGAAGCTGGTCTATGGGGTTGGTTGGGTCCTGGTTGAGTTTACCAGATTTAAGTGAATATGCTGAATATTCAGGTATATCTGAATTTCAGAGCTATAGTGACTGAAACATCAGTGTGTATGTGATCCAAGTTGCATTTATCCTGAATGATATTGGAATTGCTTTTATGACATTTAAATTTAACTCAGTATCCTAGATTTCATCTGGCCACTTACTTCTAAGCAAGTTGTGAGGTTTGGAGGTACAAGCCCCAAAATGGATGAGTTTGTAACGAGATAGGAACAATGTCAGAGCTTGACCAAGAGAAGACTGCACAGAAGGGTTAGAACTGAGAGTTCAGGGCTGCTTATCAATCGGTTTGATGCGTGATTCTGTGAGGGAATGAAAACAAGAATTATGATAGAAAGATTGGATCAATGAGCCGTGTGCTGAAATCGCCTATGAAAGGGGAAAGTGACTAGGCATATTGTACATTCCTGTATCAAGGAAGGGCACCTGCCTGTGGAAGCTTCCTCTGATACAGGCTGATGACTCATACTTCAATGGAGCCTGAGGATGACAAAGAGTAGATCCAACAATGAACAAGGAAGGTACCAAATATTTGTGAGATTAGAAGAGAGGACGTGAGAGTAGTTTTGAGAGGGTACATTTTTAAGGTAAAGACTGGTTTCAGGTAATCATGGCATTGACCTTGAGAAAAGCCTTCAAGATACAGAAAGGTATAGAGCTAATAGGCCATGAAGGTCGTAGTAATGTTGAAAAGGGAGTGAACAAAGAAGGATGAGAGACTAGAGATGTGGAAAATCAGATAAGGTTAGTAACCAGGAAGATGCAGATGGGGGGCCACATAAGGTTAGTAATTAGGGAGATGTTGGTGGGGGACCACATAAGGTTAGTCACCAGGGAGATGATGATGGGGGACCACATAAGGTTAGTAACCATGGAGATGCTGGTGGGGGAACCACATAAAGTTAGTAACGAGGGAGAAGGTGATGGGAGACCACATAAGGTTAGTAACCAGGGAGATGATGATGGGAGACCACATAAAGTTAGTTACCAGGAAGATGCCTGTGGGGGACCACATAAGGTTAGTAACCAGGGAGATGATGATGGGGGACCACATAAGGTTAGTTACCAGGAATATGCTGGTGGGGGACCATATAAGGTTAGTAACCAGGGAGATGATGATGGGGGACCACATAAAGTTAGTAACCAGGGAGATGCTGGTGGGGGACCACCTTATCAAATGAAGCGAACAAAATAAAAGTAGAGGACCTGGGGCTGCTCCCGTCACTTGGAAGGTTTATGGTGATGGGAAATTCATGAACTCTGTGTAGCAGCTCTCTCTATCAACCTCATTTCCACCTGGTTAGGCGAGTACGCCGAGCTCAGCTCCAACTTTTCTGGACATCTTTAGAAATTACCTCCATGTGTCCAGGAGCTAAGAAGAAGCCTTTCACCTCTGCATGCTCTGGAGGTGAGTAGAATCAGCACAGGGGTGGACCCAGCACATCTCTCCTATTCATGAAGAGAGTGGACCTACCTCATCTTGGAGGTCCTAGGTCTCCGGTTTGCTTTGACTCGAGATAAAGCAAGTGGTCAGACTATGATCTTTTGTAGAAGGGCTTTTAGCCCTTGTGTGAGCCTCAGCCACTCACCCACCCAGAATTCAGGTGCAGTTATCCTGCAAACCAGAAGACCCACAACTCTAAGAGAAAAAGGGTCTCCTGTGATACACAACCTGTGCCTTTCTCACCTAGTTTGGGTGATTAGACAGTAGAAAGTAATACCTCTTAGGGGAAACAGAAGCATTTGTAGGATAAGTGATCCCAGGGAGAACAAGAGAGTGGAAAACTAATAGAAAAAGAGCTGGTTTCTTCCCAAGTCCTATATTGGACATTGTTTACTTATCCAGGATCTCATGACCAGGTAGGCAGGGCTCTGTTTCCTTGGTGAACGTCCCATTCACATTCTACTGAGCATCTCCTCCAATCCCCATCTCTGGTCTGACAGTGGCTCACTTCTCTGGTCTGACAGTGGCTCACTGATCTCCTTGGGCTCTTGTTCCTGATGAGGTTTCTGGAACTTGGTGTCCTTTCTCTGAAAAAACAGCTGTTTGATCTTCATGCATCCCATGGAGCTGCTGTTTCTTAGACAAAATAAATCACTTAAAATTGGCTTTGACCAGTAAGCTGGAACCAAGCACTGTTTGCTCCTTCCTTTCCCCCACTTGCAGCCTAAATGTACCATAATTAAGGCCATTATTAACCACTTGAGTTGGGGGTGGGAGGATGCATTTAACAAGCAGTGTGAGAGAACTGGCTGAAATCTCAGAATTGCTCCATCAGAGGACAAAGCTTTGGAAAGAACATCATTTTCAAGAGTGATTTACTAATAATTTTCTCCTGAACATAGAAAAGTAGTTTTCTCTAGGGACCCCTACAAAGTCGTTATTGATTTCAGAGTTATCAATATAGGTAGTTTCCAAAATGACCCTCTCACTCTAGAAAGTTTTACAGAGAAATTACATGGAATGCGGCACTGTCTACAGTTTTTAATAAGAATTTTGGTGAAGTCTGGGTAGCACAATTTGGACTTTGATCATTGGGGTGTGTCCATCTTTGAACGTTCTTCTTTCCCATCAGCCCTGGGTAATGTTTAAATGAAATTGAGACAGGCACAGTCAGTTTAGTCTTCTCAGTGGCTTTTGTGTGCCAGGAGTCAGCAGAATGAGATTCTTGACTTTTGGTCTTCAAAGATCACAAAACTAGGAATACAGAACAAATCACAGAACAAAGGCAAGCATAGGCCTGAAGGAAGTCTGGGTCTGGAGAAGGACTACTTCAGCAGCTGCCCATAAAAGGTGTCTTTCCTCTTCCATAATAGTGTAAGCTTTTCAAATTCAAAATGAAGTCGTGTTTGCAGCACAGCCTTCTTACCTGATTAAGCAATCAGGTAAAAACTTCATCAACCAATAAGAACTTCACTTTCAAATTTCTGAGGTGGATTTCTATTTTATAAAGTTAGTCATTTAAAGGATGGATGAGATGACCCAGGTACCATTCACATCTGTTTCTGATACAAGGTATCAACTCCTAGTAAAGAGAGAAAGCAAATGATTGATGCACAGGACAGTTGATCTTTTCTTTTTTTCTACTGAGAGGTCACATTGTCGTATAACCATGTTTTTGCATATCAGGAATAGTTATTATGATGTATTGGTTGCATCTATGTGTGGACCATTCTCTACATTCACTATACCAAAGGAGAGAGATTTTCTTCCTCTGCAGTGTCATTTCGTGGGAAGAGTGATAGACAGAAAGCATGACCCACAGGTAAATTAGGTAAGGATAAGAAAGTCTACATCCTTTTAGGCTCTGTTTAGGCACAGCTTCATTTTCTGTAACCACTGGTTTTCGCAAAGAGCCAGCTTTGGGATGTTCTCACAGCGAATGAGATGTTAGGCTGCCATCCTAAACTTCCCTGGAACACCCAGAGTCTGATATTAGTTTCAAACCATCACTTCCTCCTCAACTGAACCCTGTCATCACCATGCCTTGCCTCCACTAAAGCACATGTCCAAACCACTTCCTTCCAATGAGCATTCATCTTGTCTTCTTTTTTCCCCTTCTTTGGTAACCGAAGCAGAGTTGCCTTTCTCCACTGACCATATCTGAATATTTGTTGAGACCCTCCTTTGCCTGCCTGAGGGGGAGTATGCCTGTTTTTCATTCTGACCTGGGTTTTAATGTTACTCACCAAGTATCAGCTACATGACTTATGTAGGTTTCTTAACCTCTGTGATACTCATTTTGTCAGATGAGTAGAATAATTGTAAGGTTAGACTTGGTAAAGTATAGAAAGTGCCTAGTCACACTGAGGCTGTGTGGTCACCACCTACGTTTTCTAACCTTGTTAAGCTTCACCATAGTGAGCTCCTAGACCTACAGGGACAAATGATCACTAATCAGGTGGCTGGGGACACGAGGGACTTAGTTATTTCAGTTATGGAGTCTAAACATTTAAAGTCAAGATGTCTTTCCAGCTTCTGGCTATTATAAATAAGGCTGCTATGAACATAGTGGAACATGTGTCCTTCTTACCAGTTGGGGCATCTTCTGGATATATGCCCAGGAGAGGTATTGCTCAACAGAGGAATGGATACAGAAAATGTGGTACATCTACACAATGGAGTACTACTCAGCTATTAAAAAGAATGAATTTATGAAATTCCTAGCCAAATGGATGGACCTGGAGGGCATCATCCTGAGTGAGGTAACACATTCACAAAGGAACTCACACAATATGTACTCACTGATAAGTGGATATTAGCCTAAAACCTAGGATACCCAAGATATAAGATACAATTTCCTAAACACATGAAACTCAAGAAAAATGAAGACTGAAGTGTGGACACTATGCCCCTCCTTAGAAGTGGGAACAAAATACCCATGGAAGGAGTTACAGAGACAAAGTTTGGAGCTGAGATGAAAGGATGGACCATGTAGAGACTGCCATATCCAGGGATCCACCCCATAATCAGCATCCAAACGCTGACACCATTGCATACACTAGCAAGATTTTATCGAAAGGACCCAGATGTAGCTGTCTCTTGTGAGACTATGCCGGGGCCTAGCAAACACAGAAGTGGATGCTCACAGTCAGCTAATGGATGGATCACAGGGCTCCCAATGAAGGAGCTAGAGAAAGTACCCAAGGAGCTAAAGGGATCTGCAACCCTATAGGTGGAACAACATTATGAACTAACCAGTACCCCGGAGCTCTTGACTCTAGCTACATATGTATCAAAAGATGGCCTAGTCGGCCATTACTGGAAAGAGAGGCCCATTGGACACGCAAACTTTATATGCCCCAGTACAGGGGAACGCCAGGGCCAAAAAGGGGGAGTGGGCGGGTAGGGGAGTGGGGGTGGGTGGGTATGGGGGACTTTTGGTATAGCTTTGGAAATGTAAATGAGCTAAATACCTAATAAAAAATGGAAAAAAAATTTTAAAAAATAAAATAAAATAAAGTCATGATGTCAGAAAGGATCAGTTCTATCTGAGAGTTGAGGGAAGGAGCTTTGTCTGCCTCATCCTGGCCTCTGGTGTCCCTGACTGATCCCTTCTCCTCCTGATAATTTATCAGTTTCTGTTTACCACTTCATTAGGCCTTCTTCCTTGACACATCTCTGTGTCCTTCGTCCTTCTTAGATGGTCACAAGTCCTTTAGTTTAGAGCCAAGTCTAAGCAGTACAATGTCAACAACTCTATCTATAAAGACCCAGTTTCCAAAACAATCTCCATTCTGGAACCCCAAGCTGTTTTGAGTTCCGAGAGAATACTATTCAGTCTACTGTGATGCCAGTTGCTGTATCACTTTTCTGGTGGCACAAATTTGTTCATTCACAAAATTTCAAAAATTTCCCATATTTCCACGTCTTTTAAATACCCATCAAATTGCTCATGATTTTTTTTCTGTTTAATTTAAGAAAGACACAACTGGACATTTCTATCATTATTAAAGTGTATCAACCTAGTTATATGTTTTTAACAGCACAA
Source organism: Mus musculus (assembly GCF_000001635.26). Lineage (NCBI taxonomy): Eukaryota > Metazoa > Chordata > Mammalia > Rodentia > Muridae > Mus > Mus musculus. The sequence goes on along the minus strand of NC_000079.6, from coordinate 69,140,938 downwards.
AAGGGACAGACACTTCCTTCACATCTTTCTGCAGTTCATCTGTCCATCTACACAGGTTTCTATCCAGTGTGGAGTCATTATCTGGTTGCAAGTCTGCAGGGAAGTTTCCAGAGAACTCATTCTGTGACTGTGACATACTCCCACGTCTTTCATGGAATGTCTTTCTTTAAAATTTGTATTCTGGGAACAAGTCATAAAAATTAAAAAAAAAAAAGATCAGTTTGTTTAGTTAAATTAATGCTCTTTAAAAATAAGCCATTGAAACAATATCAACGTATAAGAATATATATTAATAAGTAAGAAAGATTGAGTCTTCACTATTACTTTGTTTAACCTTTTCATTGTTTGAGGATTTCCTACATGCACATAATGTGTTTTGATCAAACCCACCACCTTTTCAACTCAATCAATTATTTCCTCAATCTTCGTCATTATTTCACCTTACCATCTTCATATGTTCTTTAAAAAAATTCCAGAGTCCACTTAGTGCTGCCTGTATGAGCATATATGTAGGACCGTCTACTGGAGCATGGGCAGCTTCTCAGAGGCTGCCTCTCTGAAGTAAACAGACTCTCATTCCCCAGCAGCCATCAACTGCCAGCAGCTCCTCAGTGGGTGTTCACTGCCATTCTTCACTACTAGTCTTTATTAGAGATATTTACTATTAGAGTCCTAGAATCATATGTAATGGAAGGTCTTAGAGATGTTGACTGCAACCTTCTTGTTTTACAGTTAAGAAAACTGTCCCTAGTACTGGGAAGTGGTGACATTCTGAGGCAATAGAGTTAAGTATCTAACAGATTTCCAGAAACAACTTGGATAAAGATAGCATCATGAACAGAGGCTGTTACCATGGCAAAGAAGAATGTATGGACCACCAACTCCAGGGAACAGGTGGATCATCAACTACAGGAACACATGGACCACCAACGACAGAAGGCTGTTGCCATGTCCATTAATGTGTGGGCCACCAACTACAGGAGGCTGTTACCATAGCAAAGAGCACATGGACCACCAACTACAGGAGGCTGTTACCATGGCAAAGAGTGTATGGACCACCAACTACAGATTTGATCTTCTATTAGTAAATACTGAGAAAAGAATGATGAGGAAAACTTAGAACAATTTCTCCAAGATGGATTAACCATGTTAAAAACTGAATGTTTGTGTTTCTCAAGTTATTATGTTGACACCCTAATCGACCTTGCAATGGAATTTAGAAATTCAGTGATGGGAACAGTAGGTCTCTATAATCAGATACTAACCTTCTAAGAAAAGACTCCCTCTCCCTCTCTCCCTCTTCCTCTCCCTCTTCCTCTCCTTCTCTCCCTCTCTCTCTCTCTTCCTCTCCCTCTCTCCCTCTCTTTCTACCCCTACTCTCCTTCCCTCCTTCCTTTTTTATCTCACCCCTGACTCCCACTTGCATATTTGTTTGGAAAAAAGGCCATATGACACACAGAAGAGAGTGGCGCTCTGTAAGGTAGAAAGAGGACTCCCTCCAAGGAATTGGACAAAACAGAACCTTAATTTTGGACTTCTCTCAAAAACTGCAAAGTACAAAACTAAGCATGTACTTTTTTAAAAAAAGATTTATTTATTATTATATCTAAGTACACTGTAGCTGTCTTCAGACACACCAGAAGAGGGTGCCAGTTCTTATTACAGATGGTTGTGAGCCACCATGTGGTTGCTGGGATTTGAACTCAGGACCTTTGCAAGAGCAGTCAGTGTTCTTAACCGCTAAGCCATCTCTCCAGCCCCTAAGTATGTGATTTTTTTTTTAAGTCATCCATCCTGTAGTGTTTTGCCATAGCATCCCATGCTTACAAATACCAACTTATAACTGTTAAAATACAAAATATCAGTTCAACAAGGTAAGCAGTAACATTGACACTGTCACTGTAGATAGGATATGAAGAAATATTCATTCATAGCAAATAAACCCCAGTGTTTACTTAGAGAAAGCACTGAAAAAGATCATCTATTCCTTAGAAATATGCAAAAATAAATGTTGTTTTATAAAAACAGCAGGCATGCTGAGTTCTCAAATGCTTAGCTGGCTCATAGCTTATTTAATTTGCTCGTTAAAAAGTCTTTGCTTTCTCTGGTCTAGAAACTATTAGTTGCATGAAGTTGAAATTTCTGGTTTCTTTGGGGAATCAGTTGTGTCATGTGAGGTTTTTCTGGAAGCTGTTTTATGAGAGGATGTTTTGCTGAAGCAGACACATGAGAGGATGCTTTGTTGAGTCAGATTTGTGTAATGTGTGGAAAGAGTATAAGCAAAACCCAACAAACACTGAATGAGGCTCTTGCATTGGTTCACCTTGCAACCCTTCACAGGTCTTAGCTGATTTTTGCTTATTATGACTTTATAGAGAGAAACACCAAAGGACTTCTTGTGGTATTTTCGCTGCCTTTTGACACTTCCTTGGGCTTATGCCAATTCACTGGAGCCTTGTGGTTTCTTCTAGATCTAGCAAGTGTTATTGATTTGTGTTTGGTGTTTGCCAATTGGACTGGTCTGCCACTACTGATTTGTGTTTGATATTTTGACTGGACTACCGATATTCTGACAATCAATGTTGGAATTCCCCCCTAAAACTACTTCTAAACAGGTTCATACCCCTCCCTTAGGTTGGTAGGCTAGAGGTGAGGTTGAAGCATTTAAGATCCCTTATTAAGTAGGTTTTTAAAAAATCTAAGCCTGAAGTTGCAGGTCATAAACCAATTCTGCTATAAGCCAAAATTGACCTTTTAGTTCTAGGACACCAAATCCAATACATGATTGGCTTCAAAGAATTGATAGTCCCACTCAACCCATTAATGAGACAAGTAGAGATAACACTACCTAAGCCACTTCACAGATTCACGAAAGTAAACTGTGCAGGGGGCTGAGGGTAGGGAAGGACTTGTCTGAGGCTAGGCATGGCCAGGAAAGAGTAGAGCCTGGGCACCATTGCAGGTGATGGGTCAGGTAACATTCAGTTCTCCTTGGGTTCATTTTTACACATTAGTTCCAAATACTAAAGAAGGACACAAGAGTGGGAAAAGCATTTGAGATGCAGGAAGCAAAGGAACTCCTTTCCAGTTCATCTATACATCAATTTTCTATCACCACAGAAACAGTAGCATTCCACATTAGCACAAATTTATTATATTTTTATTTTAGTAGAGTTTAGTAGAGAAAGTTGAGAAACTGCCTGATGTCTGGTTGTAAGGTGTGGGTGGTCTCCTCGCCTGTTCCATCTTCAGTACATATCTGTTACTACAGAAAGAGTGTAAGGTAAGCTGTGTTCTTAATATCGTTTTGGCAGTTCTCTGTGTTGTACAAAAGTCAAAATCCTCCCTCATTTCTGGGTGTTTTGGGGTCAAGCAAGTACTTCTACTGAGATATTTACCACCTGTAGAAGCTTGAGTGAGAACACTAATGGGGAACTACTGGATTTTTTTTTCTCAGCTACTTCAGTCACTTTGACTCCTGGTAGGACATAAATATTGGCTTTTATGAGATGTGAGCAAAGTATAAAAAGAACTACATAATCTCAGGCACTAAGAGTGCTGTGTTCAAATCCATTGACACAGACTAACCCTGAGACTAGAAGTCACCTACTCTAGTGAGCATATCTGCACAGAACACCAGGTCTTGACATTCTTTTGACAGTTGGCAAGTAAGAAAAGTGTAAGTTGGCAAGATAGATGCAGGTTCCACTGTGGAAACAAAAGCTGCTTTTCACTTCTGTATTTGAGGTACCTTCAGCAAAACAAACAAACAAACAAACAAACAAACCACAAAAAAACAAAACAAAAACAAAACCCTTTCCACCTGGACGTCTGGAGTTAGCAGACTGTGTCCTTAGGTGTTTTTCAGGAAAAGAAATTCATTTCTCCTGTGCATTTGATCATGATTTCAAAGTGTTAAAACCATGTTAAAATCCCTCCCTTGCTGAGAGGGCCATTCATAGGCTGTACTCAGAGAACACTCTTACATTCCCATTGAAGAACTCTGAGACCAGAAGAGACAAATGCCTCCAAAAAAAAAAACCCCACAGGAATTTAGATATGAACATAATTTTAATTCTCTCACATGTGGGGAAAGTCTGGTGCTTAAATCTTGGTGTTATAAGGACCCATGCAGTTTATGTATATAGAGTTTGTAGAGCCAATAAGAGCTGCTCTAGGTGTTAGCTGTCCTGATCATCAATGCCCTCATCACTAAGGTTATCATATTCTTACCATACCATTACTGTCATTATCATCATATTTCCACTGTCACCACCACCATCAAAACCACCATCATCACTGTTCATCATTACTGTCATAATCATTGACATTTCTATCGCCATGACAACCACTATTAAGGCTGTCATCATCACCCTCACTGCGGCTATAGCTATTGTGGTCATCACCGCTGTCACCATTATATTATCACTCTTCTGAATGTAATCACCTTCACGCCTACCGTTAGCATTATAATCAATGCTATTGTAATCACCACCACCATCAAGATCCTGAGCATGAGCAGCATCCCATAATCTTCATAGTGACTGTCTGCAACATCACTATCAGCGTCATCATGTCTGCCATCATCACCATTATCATCATCATCATCATCACAGTAACTGCCACCATCACCATCATCATGATCATCGCTGTTGCCACTATCAAAATAATCACACAGTTCTCATTATCTCCATCACCACCATAAGCATCATCATCCCCTTCACCATCATAAACATCATCATTATTATCATCACCACAAGCATCAACATCACCACCACCACCATCATTGCTATCATCATTTTATTCTCCCTCTTGTTATTTCCTCCTAAAAAACCCACAAAGCTCCAGTCCTAAAGTCTATGGAATTTATTGTTGACGGCGCATGCTGACGGCACATGTTCCAAATTTTCTTCCTTATTACTAGTTAGAAATACACTTGCTTTACATATCCTACAAGAAGAAAAACTTTCTGAGTTCCTTGTCATCGCTCAAATATAAAACCTTAAACCTGAGTTCTCATTACGAAAGATAGAGTGCGATCTAACTGGCTAGGATGGTGAGGAGTCAGACCGTGACTGATGCTCACTAGGAAGTATACACACCCTTCCCTGAGCCTTCAGCTGCCATCTCAGCCCTTTGGTGGTCATAGACCCCAGAACTCCCGTGCTTCTTCTCACCAAGAGGCCTCAGCAGGACAGGTGGAGAGCGTAACAGAAGATTACTTCCTAAATATCGAGGCTCGGTCTGTGTCTCATTCTCCCTTTGCTTCTGGTCTTCTGCTGTTTTGTTATGTGAGGGACAAGACAGAGGAAGGAAAGTTGAATGGCCGTGAAGCAGGCTGCACTCAGACTAACACCATTTCATGGCACAGGGACAGTTGGGCAGCCTTGGGACAAGTGGCTTTAGATTGTCATTATTCAACAGGACCATTCGGGATTTCTTGAAGCATCCCAGAAGCAAACACTACTGTGCAACTCTGGGAAGAGCATGCAGATGCTGTCTATAAAGATGGCCTCACATGCCCATCCATGTCAACCCAAGATGCATGGGGCACATTTTCATATCTACAGTTCTTACCCTCATCCCTTTTGAGTTTCCAGCCTTGGAATGGAGAATAAAAGAGAGTTTTACTTTTGACTCCAAGTTTTTGCTATTTGGAGTTTTAAGTGAAGCTCTAAATTATGTTAAGGATAGCTCATTAATAGCAGAGAACCACAACGTATCAGAATGTGGGCTCTCTAATTCTTAAATCCATTTTGTATATCAAGTATCCCCTTCATGTCCCCCTTTCTTCAAACTTAACCCAGAGTACTCCAAGCTTCCTTCTGTTTATTTTAGCAGAGCAGAAATTAGAGGCGCCTTCCAGTTCAACTCAATCAGAGGTGTGTACTGAGCAGAGGGCTGCAAAATGCAATGAGCGGGAGTCAGTGTGTGTCACTGACTCTGGGACAGTGCTGACGTGGCCATGGTGACTTGATGCACATTTAATCTCCTGCGCCCTGAGTAGGGTATGGTCTTATTTCAGGAAACATTCTATTTCCTTGATTAAATAATCTGGAACATTGTGGAATTAACTTTTCTAGCTGAACAGTTTTGAATTCACCTATATAGGTCCAGTAGCAGGATATAGTCACCTATATAGTCAGGCATATTTCTTTTTCATGTGCATACATGTGTACCTGTGTGCATGCATTTGGGTGCACGGTGCATGTGTCGACATGTAGGTGTGCAGCACAGATGTGGAGGACAATCTTAGGTGTCAGTCTTCTTGTTTGAGACAGGATTGCTGTTTTGTATTTTAAACTAGCTGGCCCAGTTTCTTTTTCTTTTTTTTTTTCTTTTTCCTTTTTTATTGGGTATTTTCATTTTTTAATGTTTCAAATGTTATCCCCTTTCCCAGTTTTCTCCTCAGAAACTCCCTATGTCATCTCTTTTCCCCCTGTTTCTATGAGGGTGTTCTCCCACCCAACCATCCACTCCCCCCTCCCCACCCTGGCATGCCCCTACACTGGGGCATAGAGCCTTCACAGGACCAAAGGCCTCTCCTCTCATTGATGCCTGACAAGGCTATTCTCTGGTACATATTTGGCTAGAGCCATGGGTTGCTCCATGTATACTCTTTGGTTGGTGATTTAGTCCCTGAGGGCTCTGGGGGTGGTGGTGTTCTGGTTGGTTGATATGGTTGTTTTTCCTATGGGGTTGCAAACTCCTTCAGCTCCTTCAGTCTTTTCTCTAACCTCTCCATTGGGGACCCCGTGCTCAGTCCAGTGGTTGGCTGTGAGCATTCGCCTCTGTATTTGTCAGGCTTTGGCAGAGCCTCCCAGGGGACAGCTATATCAAGCTCTTGTCAGCATGCAATTCTTGGCATTCACAATAGTGTCTGGGTTTGGTGCCTCTGTGTGGGATGGATCCCTAGGTGGGGCAGTCTCTGGATGGTTGGCCCAGCTTCTTGGGATTCCTCTCCCATTGAGACTGGAGGTATAGATATGATATGTTGCACTTCCAGCTTTACATAGGTTCTGAGGATTCACACTCAGGTCCTCAAGCAATTACAGCAAACACTTTACCAACGCAAAACTACCTCTTCAGACTATGATTTTAAAATTAGTCAATTTTGTTAAAAACAAAAGCTTAATCGAAAGCACCGAGAGAATAAAGGAATTTCTACTTAGGCTATTAACCTCATTTTCAAGTACACTTCAAGTAGAATATCTGTGAGTATATGGTGAGGGTTCAGCAGTAGATCCTTTACTCTAATGACTCTAATGTGTTGGCATGAGCCAACACACTTGTGGGAAAGCCTCAAGTCTGCAAAATGTAAAGGGGGTATCAGTACTGCATAGCAGATAAGGTCCAGTGCTCCAGAGGCAATGCAGGGGCATTCTGTTTCACTGCCATAGGCCAGAGAGAATGAGGGAGAGGAGAGAGGGGGTAGGAAGAGAGACTGAGTGAGAATGAGAGAATGAAAGAGCAAGAGAGATCGAGAGAGAGCAAGAGTGTGAAAGAGCATGAGAGAGGGGGGAGGGGAGGGGGAAAGAGAGGGGGGAGGGAAGAGGAGAGAATGAGAGAGAACAAGAAAGTGAAAGAGCAAGAGAGACCGAGAGAGAAGAGAGTGTGAGAGAGCATGAGAGAGCAAGCGAGTGAGAGAGGGAGAGGGAGAGAGGAAGAGAGAATGAGCGAGAAGAAAGAGCGAAAGAGCAAGGGAGAGCAAGGGAGAGAGCAAGTGAGAGAGGGAGGGGGGGAGGGGAGAGAGAGAGGGAGGGAGAAAGAGAGAGAGAGAGAGAGAGAGAGAGAGAGAGAGAGAGAGAATGATGTCATGAGTCTGACACACTAAAACGAATGGAGACATTTTTTAAAAGTTAATTTGTATCTAAGTTCCAGCTGATTTTAACTTCAGTACCTCTTCCAGCCTCTGGTTCCACACTGCCCCCAAATTCTCATACAGCCTCTTTGGCACTACTCCAGTGTTCTGAGATGAGGACTGAGTACAGACTCTTCCTGGTCACTCCTGGGCCCTGGCACTTAGTCCCTCAAATTACCCTCTTTGTCCTTAGTGCTTGATTCTTCCCCAGCCTCAGCCTTCTGACAAGGCTGTGTCTCTTCAAGTAGCCCACCACTTCCCTGCCAACTGAGGTTCTCTCCCACCTCTAGAAATGTTCCTTATCAACATGTGACCTCTTGAACAAAGAACTCTTCATGGGATGCAAGGCAGCATCCTAGCTGTGTGTCCCCAGCCCCCAGCAGAAAATCAGATATGTGTGCACTAGGTTAGATGAACAGGTGACTCACAAAGTGTCCTTGAGCTGCAATGACCAATGTACCTGTAGTCATCCTGGCTTGTTGGAGGAGTGGAAAATAAGCAAGGTTAGTTTCAGATGCTCAGCCAGAGAATCTGGTGAGTCTGTTCCATGGCAAACCCTTTCAGTAGAAGCAGAAATCACAGGAGGCAGTGCTGCTAGGATGCACGTCCAATTTTCCCAATATGTCACACAGGCCATTCTGGCTAGATCAGCAATGGAACCACAATGAAGTTCAGAACTTAGGGGAAAAAAATGACCTGGGAAGGCACAAACGCGAGAAAGGGACTTGTGGGATGAGCAGGAATTGATGGGAAGGAAGGGGACGAGAGGGGAGAAGGTGAGAACAGCCAGAATGCATTAGATACGCGGATTATACCACCAAAGGGAAAATTTAATCAATAAAAAATATTAATTAAATAATAATTTGCACAACAGTTATACACAAAGCAGAGACTGAACAGAAGGAGACATCTATGACTTTGATCATCAAAGCTGGAAGTCTCCAAAATAATTAAGTCCAAACTGAAGGCCTTGAACGACTGAAGTTTTGTGCATATCAAGAGACAAGATTCAAGTTTCATTTTCTGCATGTTGGAATCCAGTTGAGCTGTTGCAACATGGTTGTTGGAGACACTGTCTTTCTTTCATTGAGTATATTTGGCATCTTGGTCAAACATCATGGAGCTGTGGTCACAATGAACTTATATCTAGGCCCTTAGTTCTATTTTCTGCGATGGGGTCTTTCTATATCTATAGCTCACGATAGCCTTCTTGCTCCAGCTTCCTGATGCTGGGGTCCTGTGCCTGAACTATTCTGTATGGCTGCATTTGCTTACAAAGTAATGTAATGTTGCTAATGTTGCTGGGCTTCATAGCTCTGCAGCTGGGTGTTTGTAAAAGATGTCAGAAAATGTCAATTATTCCCTAGACTATTTACCACATCCTACCTTCTCTTTCCTGGCTCTCCAGGGTATGTATCTGACTGGGAATTTTAGACCCTTTGAAGGTTTAGTTCTTTTTATTGCCAGTCTTTGTGAATTTGTGCTTCATCACAGAAATTTGCATTGACATCCTGTCTTTCCTGGACCATGCAGTATATTCTGCATCTCCTCCTCAGTTTCCCATCTGGAGAGCTTCATTCTCATGTGTTCCTTTATTTTCCAAATCCTGGTTGATAAGATTAACTATTTTCTTTTTCCCTTCATTATAATTTTTCTTACTTCTTTGTGTTTGTTTGTTTTTGTTTGAGATAGGGTCACAGTACTGCCAAGGCTGCTGTCCTGGAACTCAGAATAATCCTATTGCCTCAGCCTTCTGAGTCTTAGTACTACAGGCCTGGACCACTGTGCCCAGTCATATCTGTTCATTTATGGTGACACATTTTTCTATTATGATCTTCACTGTATTAGCCATAGTTATTTTAGGTCCTCAGTCAGAGAGTCACGTGGTACAATGGTGGAGTCTGGTTTTGTTTATTGTTCGGGGTCTTGTGCATTTATTGCCTTTTAAATTCTCCCTTGTCATTTTTCCTGCTGGTAGCCACCATACTATTCAGTTCGTAATTTAATCCTCACCCTTTCCTTTTTTAATCTGGTCCCAGAATCAGGAAGCTCTGATTTTGTTTCTGCGCTAAGCTTGGCTTCTTGCATCCTGGTTAAGCACTGACGCTTATCTTCACACCAGTCCAGGAGACAGTTAGGGAAAGGCCCAAATGTCGGCCACGCCCCACAGCTTTGTGATCTACCATCTTCACAGGTCCCCACTGTCTCATGGAAGCAGCTAAGGATGAGAATGTAAAGGATAATATCTGGTTAACGTGATTGTTCAAGTAGATGGGATACTAGGTTAGCTGGTAAGCCATGGTTTGTTGGTCCTTGCTCTCAGAGCTGAGCTGAGGTTTGCTGTTGCTTTGGTTGGCTTTAGAGAGAGATAGACATTGAACTGGGCCACCAACACCCTGGGCTCAATGTGTAGGCCAGTTGTCTAGGTTTCTTTCCAATGTCAACATGTCTTCTCTTGTGCTTGAAATACTCTTCTGCTTGCTCCATCCTAGGAGTGTCCTAGTATTACATAACTCCCAAGGTGCCACGTGCCTTGGTGGATGGAGCTCTGTGCCTCCATTAGCCTGGGGTCCTAGATGAGCGGTACCTATGGGTCTTGGAGCCTCTGACCTTCCTGAGTTCTGAGTCTTCTCCATACTCACAGCCTGGAAGCTTGTTGCAACCACTTTCCCTCTCCCAGATGCAAGATGGTTTTGCTGCTTGCTTGCTCTCTCAGAGAAGTAGAACCTTATTGTCCTGTGAGCTTGGGGTGAAGAGGTTCATGATGTTTTCACGCTCTCCCGGAGCAGCCCTGGAAGTTGACACCCCTCTAGCATCTGGTGGAATTTGTGGTATCAGGTCTGCATCAAGTTGTAGAGCACAACTAGCTTCCTGGGTATGGATGCATGCAGCCGGGCAGCAGGTGCTGGGAACAGGTCGCTTCTGAGAATGCTGCTCTCTCTTTCCAGTCCTGGCTTATTTGTTTACTTGGTGACCTGAGAGCCAAGGAGAACAGGAACTTGTGGTAAACCCAGGGTTGATTTTGTAACAATAGGAATAATGATTTTCCCCCAACCCCGGCTTTTTCCAGCTCTGAGTGGAAACCAGAACTCTGAAGCTTTGAAAATTTTATATTTATAATTAGGTCTTCTCTCCACTTTTGTTGTTCTTGTGCAAGTTTGAGTTCTAATTTTAGTTTTCCTTCTTGTTTGTAAGGTTATTTTTAATGTAGCACAATTATTTTCTTCTTAAATATAGTTTATATAACATATTCTTATAGTTTTATATAACTTGCAGTCATTTTCACAGTCTGAGTCAGTAACCAAGGCTGGCCTCTTACTGTGTATCCGAGGCTGGCCATAATGTCAGCAACCTTATGCCTTTATTTCCCAAGTTGTGTCTTCACAGGACAGAGTGGTGCTTTCACCTCTGCCATCATTTGGAGCCTGTTTGCTGTAAGAGTTTTTGAAGTTATTGCATTTTAATTTGAAGTTCCCCTAGCACCTGAACCCCAAGAGTTTTGCCCACAGAATTTCTATCAAGTGCTATTCCATGGGTGGCATTTTTCATTTTGAAGTGGTAAGTGTTTTGTACGTGTCGAGTTCACAGAGCCTCCATGGGCGCAATAGCCTCCATTTAATTCAGCTTTTCATTTCATTCTTCCAGATGGCTCAGCAGCAGCACTGGCCGAGGACCAAATTTAATATTAATTCCTCCAATTACACTTTCCCGCACCTCATGTGGAGTATAAATTTGGAATCTTCACTCAGATGAGACTCTAGCCTGGGGTTTTAATTTCCCTTGGAAGACATGTTCTTCAAAACAAGACAGAGGCAGAGAAAGCCCCGCTCCATCCAATGACAGATGTCTCAAGGTCTCCTCTGGGATGGCAGTCCCTGGAGTCCATCTTCTTCCTTAAATCTGCTGGCTCAGACCCAGTCACTGCTCAGGTCTCATGCCAAGCCAGCTCAGCAGATATCCGTGCTTCTGGACCTGGCTGTCCAAACTTTTCGTGAAACCTCTGGCCACATTTTATTTTACATCGTGCACGGTTTCAGTAATTAAAATATATATATATATATATATGTGTATATATATATATATATATATACACAATAAAATTGGATTTTTCTTTTGTAACTGCAAATGTAGTATTTTTGTAATCATAAATGTAATTGTAATTTTCAGTTAACTTTTTGGCAGGAGGATATCTCAAAATGTCAGGCACAGCTAGATGGTACTTGAGTGATGTCAGTGAGCCTGGTCCTGCCTCGATCGGCTGCCTCCCTTGTCTTGCTCCATATCCTAGATGCTGAAGCACAGGTTGCTGTCAGCAGAGCATGGACTGGCCACTCAGGCTGTATGTCACATCTGTAGAGGCATGCTCCCTATGGCTCTTGCTGTTGGGTGTGGGCAATAATCCACTTCCTCTGAAGTGTTACATCTCATTTCATGACATCCCTGGTTCCTAATACCTTTTTCCCACAAATATAGAGTTTACAAAGTACCATAGATATTCAAGGTCAAGCTCCCAAATTGACACCTGGCAATGTTCCTGGGGCCATGGTTGTTCTCTCTCACTCTATGTCCTTCCACGTCTTAGTCTTACTATATATCCTGCTTGGTCTGACACAGGGCTGCCTTTGAAGAGTGTGCAAATCGTACCGAGAAAAGACTTTGGTGCCTGAGACAAAAGAATAGGATATGTAGGCTTCCATTCTGCATTCTTAGCAGAGCACAGGAAGACCTCACATAGCCATTCAAACACTGTACTTCTGGCTTAACCTGGGTAGAAGGAACCATGAGACTGTCCCTAGGTCTTCTGAGGAACTCTAAATACAACAAAAATGACATCAGGAAGGAATGACCAGGCAGTTTTTTTCCTTAATCATCTTGAAAACTCAAATGTCACCTTTTCACAAAAATGGCAGCTTATTTTTAAATCACTGTTGCCTTCGGTTTGTACTTTCTATAAAAGATGTTTTTATGTGTACAAGTATTTGGCTACATGCATATATGTGCACCCAGTATGTGCAGTGCCCATAGAGACAAGAAGCAGGTATCCAATAGCCCTGCAAATTGAGTTACAGAGAATTGTGAGATGCTGTGTGGGAGCTGGGAATTGAACCTGGGTCCTCTGAAAGAGCAGTGAGAGCTCTTGATCACTGCATCATCTCTAGTTGCCTAGTTTGTCTTTAAATCACATCTTACCTACCAAAGAATGCCTGTTGTCTCTACAGCCAGACAGAGCTGCCTGGCTCTGCCTGTTTTTCTCCTTCACAGATTAGCCTGTGCTCACTATTACACTGTTATGATCTCAGCTGCCAGACGAACAAATTGAAAAGCAATGCTTCCCTCCACTGCCAGGACACTAACTCTACTGCCTGTGTAGATCTGGGGCTGGCTGCGCCGCAGCAGGGACACTTCTTAGCAGTGCTATTCTTGGATATGGTACAAATATGCAAATGCAGAGGCTCCAGCTGTTTTCAGAGTCTCTATCATTTACCTCAGAGAGGCCTGCACCCCTGACTTCAGTTTATGAGGTATTTCTACATCTTTCAAACAGTGTTATGCTCTGCTCATGGTGGTGTGAGCATTGAACTTAGACTTTAACTCAGTCTCAGCAGGTACACACAGTTCTAGGTCACTCTCATCCAGCTCTTGGCCCCTCTGAATCACCAGTCCCAGTGAGTATGGTACTTAACAGAGGCTGGAGTCAGAGTGAGTGAGTGAGATGTACAAGGCCTTCCCAGACAGGAGACACAGTTTCCATAATCCTCTGGATATGAGAACATAGCACACACCCAGTAGGGGAGGTCTGAGGTGCCTAGTCAGAGTTTTGGTAGAAGAATTAGGAAGGCTCAGTATGACAGAGGCTAGAGGAATGGCAACTGTGAACCCAAGCTTTGCCAGGGTCATTGACTTTCAAGAGGGGGCCCTCAGGTTCCAAGTTGGAAAAGCATAGGAAAGATGTCATGCACTTTCAGTCCTGCAGGGTGTGCTGCTATGACTCCATTTTCAGAAAGCCCTGGAGGGCTCCCTATTACACAGACTGAAAGCTGGGATATAGGTCAGCGGCAGAGAAGTTGCCCACTGTACGTGAGGTCCTAGGTTCAGTTCCCAGAGCTGTGCAAATAATCTATGCAAGAAATAAATAAATCAATAAATAACAAGCTGATGTATATCATTGGGGGGGGTGTGATATTTTTAAAAGTAAAAATTTAAATGTGAATTATTAGGCTGGCATCATTCAATCAACACTTTGGGTCTGCGCTTGCTGACTGCTCGTGGTGGGGTTTGGAGTCTGCGTGGAGCCTGCTAGTTCCAGGGATTGAGAGACATATTTTCATATGAACTCAGCACCATGGATAGATGAGAAATGGCCTTGTTGGTGTAGGGGTGGCATTGTTGGAGGAGGCATGTCACTGGGGTGGGCTTTGAGGTTTCAGAGGCTCAAGTCAGGCCCCATGTGCCTCTCTTTTCTTGCTGCCTTCCGATCCTGAGGTTGAACTTTTGGGTCCTTTTCTAACATCCTGTTTTGTGTTGCCACCATGTTTTCTAATATAACAATAATAGATTAAACCCATAAACCTGTATCCAGCCCCAATTAAACATTTTCCTTTATAAGGGCTGCCACGGTCCTGGTATACACATGGGACCACAGAATAGATACCATAACTAAGACAGTTGCTCAAGTTGGAGCAAGTATTATGTGGTCCATCAAGAATGTATTAGGGCCCTCTTAAGCACCTTGCTTTATCTCAGTTACCTCTGCAGACTCTACTCCAAAATAGTTCTAGCCTTGGGGTTAGGACTTTATCATGTAAGCTCCTGGGCAACTAAATCCAACCCATCACAGCAGTATTTGCTTCCACATTATTGTGGTTATAAATATCACTTATAGTTTAAGCATAGCCACATGATGAATAAATTCCAGTCTCCTACCTCTGAACTTAATAGTCTATCTTGATTCATTTGCATATTTTATTGGTCCTGATGTGTTGATCTTAATCAAATTATTTCTTCTTCTTCTTCTTCTTCTTCTTCTTCTTCTTCTTCTTCCTCCTCCTCCTCCTCCTCCTCCTCCTCCTCCTCCTCCTCCTCCTCCTCCTCCTCCTCCTCCTCCTCCTCCTCCTCCTCCTCCTCCTTCTCCTTGGTGATGGACACGGAGATGTCCCTCCTGTCTTGCCTGTATTGAGGATCTCTTAGACTTTCAGTTTGGCTTCCATTGAAGCCCTCTGTTCATCAGCGTCCTATGGATGCTTTCTTTCCCCTTTCTGACTTTATCACCTGCTTCATAGACACTGTATCTTTCTCTTTCTCACTCTCTCTTTGGTTGTTCATATCCTTCACTAATGTGTTATTTGAAGCAAGTTAATATTTTGGAGGCCACTAGTGGCCAGAAGCAACTTTCACCCATTCATTCTTTTGTACTTAAAGTCCTTAATTGGTTCTTAGTCTGTACAGAACAATGTCTGTATCCTGCATGGCTATGAAGACTGGATTCTGGGTAGATCGATGTGGGAGGCAATACATACCATCAATGCCTAGTAAAGATTACAGCCTTGAAGTGAAGGAGCCAAATTTCCTCTTTCCTGTCCTTATGTTTTCTTGTAGCAACACACACACACACACACACACACACACACACACACACACACACACACACAGAGAGAGAGAGAGAGAGAGAGAGAGACACTCCTATACACAAAAGACTTTATGTGTTTTCTTATTTTTTAGTTTATATGCTTATTAACTTTGCAAGCTAATATCAGCCCTTCCTCTCCTCCCTGTACCCCTTCATGCAAATCCTCTCCTCATTGCACCTTCCCTTTCTCTTTTGAGAAGGAGAGTCCCCCCATCTGTCTGTCACCCCTCCCACTAAACACCCTCTCACTAGTAGAATCTGAGAAAGAAAAAAGGCAAGCTTTAGTGGATCATATACACTGTGTTTGTGCCAGATATTTAGAACATAATCTAATTCTGTGATGATATGGAACAGCAGTGATTCTTGGATGAGTCTCTATAACATCTATGGAATTATTTACAAGATGTGATACTAACTAAACACTGGTGAAATAGTATCGATGGCTTACATTAAGATTTTAGAAAGGCCTCTGCTTAGAATCAAGAGGCCTTGATTCCCAGGGAGGAATAGAAACCAGAACAATGGAAATAAAGCCACTCTTGTCTCCATAAAAACATTGCTTCATTTTATGTCATATATTATGACTTCAAAAAAGCAGATGCTTTTGTGAAAAATTTCAAAAGCCCAAATAATAAAATTACAGGAAATGGTAACGTTGGTTAGGTATTTTCATGAGGAATATTTGCTTCAGGAAGTCATATCAGCTTTCTGTGTCTGTGTGTGAACACCTGTGAAAGGAGCTTGTCTCTTTACCTTTGCAAAACAAAAAAAAAGCATCAATTTTTCAAAACATCGCCTAAGCAGTATCAAAACACTATAAAATATCTGGCAAAATATGGTAGCACAGAAACCTGCAGTGGACAATGAAGAACGTGAGAGCTTGTGAGTGCTCAGCTCTAAATGGAATGATGACATTACTCCACTCTTCCTAAAACTTGGGGATCTCTATGGAATTGGGGGGGGGCAGTTGCAAATGCTAGAAGGAGATTGCAAGAGCCAATGACCATGGATAACTTCAAAGAAACAGTATCTTCTGGACATCAGAGAACTAACATACATTTGAATGCAAAGAGACCATGCCAGCACACACAGCAATTCACAGGTTCAATCCAGACAAGATTTTAGCACCGAGAAGGGGAAGTGGATCTAAGCCCCCCCCCCACCTCTAACCAGAAAGTGGACAGAAGACCTACCCCTAACAGGAAGTGAGCATAAACACTAACCAAGAAACTATTCACACTTGATATCTACTGGGAAGGAAAAAAATCACTTTTCTTCAACACAGTATCACACTCCCGGGATGGTCCCATGTTTAGGGGTATTTGATCAACAAAAAATGGACTCTATGTTTTTGTTGTTGTTTTGTTTTAGTTTTTTAAGAGAAAGAAAATATATGAACCAGTGGTGAGGAGATCTAGGAGGAATTGAAGGAAAAGAAAGAATTAGACAGAAATATGAAATTCTCAAAAAATAAATAAAAAATATTAGAATACGATAAAGGATAGCATTACATTTTTGCAGGTTACAGTTAGATAGATCCCATTTGGGGGGTGATAATGTAAAGCATATAAAATGACAATAGAAAAAAGAATCCTTGGATGGAGCATAAGGTCCCCAATGAAGGAGTCAGAGAAATACCCAGGGAGCTGAAGGGGACTGAAGCCCCACAGAAGGAACATCAATATGAACTAACCAGTACCCTCAGAGCTCCTTGGACTATACCACTAATCAAAGAAAACAAATGATGGAACCCATGGCTTTAGCTATATTTGTAGCAGAGGATGACCTAGTTAGTCATCAATGGGAGGAGAGGCCCTTGGTCTTATGAAGGCTCTCTGCCCCAGTATAGGGGAGCAGGGGGATGGGGGAAGGAATAGGGGACTTCAGAGGGGAAACTAGGAAAGGGGATAGCATTTGAAATGTAAATTTAGAAAATATCTATTAAAAAAAGAAAAAACCAAAACACTTGCAATAAAGATGAAAAGAGGGTGTTTTTTGTGGTATTTAACACGGAAATGCGGTGGAAAGTACAATTAGGGGAAAATAGAATTTGCAAGATGTTATTGCAATCTTTCAGAATATTACTGGGAAACTTTGAAGCAAATTCAGTGCCTAAATACGTACTACATATAGTGGTTGAAAGGACAACTATCTTTGTTAAAGGAGGCATAACAGAGTTGTCATAAAATTGACTACTACAAGTAGAACACAGCATAAAACAGTACATGAAAATTTACATGACACTTATACATACTTATGGTTTCAGAAGTGGCACTGTAAGGTTGTGATGCAGTAAGACAAGACCACCGTAAGCTTTAGATATAACAACTTTGAAAATATTCTTGAATGGTGTGGTGATACATGTCTATAATGCCAGCACTCAGGAGATTTGGGCAAGAAAATAAAGAATTTGAGGTTAGCCTAGAGTACATGAGGTATCCTATCGTACACACACAGATACACACACACATTCACACACATACATACATTCACATGCACACACGTGGAGAGATAGATACATAGATGATGCATAGATAGATTGATAGATTGATAGATAGGTCCATGATAGATTGATAGATATAGGATTGTTGTTGTTAGATAGATAGATAGATAGATAGATAGATAGATAGATAGATAGACAAATAGATAAAAACAGACAGAAAGACAGAGGCAAATATATAAAAATGAGTTAGAATATACCAAAATCCTAGTAGTAATTGTTTCTAGATAATGAAATTATATGCACTTTAAATTTTATTAGATTTTTCCCACTTCAAGGTAAAAACCTGCTTCAGTTTTATAATTACAAAGGAAGATTTGAAAATGAGGTCTCTCAGTGTTCCCCACTGTGGGCTTTTATTTTAATTAAAGTTTTACTGCTTCTCTTTGCTCTCCAAACTCACTGTGGCCATGTGCCACAAAGAATTGATGGCTGTCCAACACGCACAATAGCACGTGGACTGTCTGAAGTTTCCTCTGATTGGCATTGCACCCTGAGGCCTTGGTCTGATGCTTCACCGGAAGGGATGGTGGCACAAACTCATCTCGTTACCTCCTTAGAGGACGTGACTTTTCAGTACCAAGACAGTCTCCCGGGAGGAGGACATGAAAATGGAATGTTCCTCCTCAATCCGTGAGGAGTGTGGAAAATCAGAGCAGAGGCAGGGCTTGGCTGTAGGTGCTGCACACTGGATGAGGTTCTCTCACCTGCTGAGCAGCAGGCAGCTTGGCCTCTGATCTATACAGAGAGCAGCCCCCCACCCCCACCCCCACACATTCTATTGTTTTCTTTTGTTGGGAGGCCAGGCCTGCTTCTCAGGGAGGCTCTCATCCACCTTGCTTGTGTTTGTTATCAACATGTATGGATTAATGTACACTTGCACATGCTGAGATGACCTCTACTTTCTGCTATTCTTATCGCAAATGACAATTGGAAAACAACAACAACAACAAAAATACAACAACAACAACAAAAACCCAACCAACTCACCACCACCAACAACAAAAATACAACAACAACAAAAACCCAACCAACTCACCAACAACAACAAAAACCCAACCAACTCACCAAAAATACAACAACAACAACAAAAACCCAACCAACTCACCAGCATCACCAGAATTCACCTTCCTCTGCTGACCAGAGGGAGGTGTTGACTCCCTAATTGTTTCTTGATTGAAACTAATTGCTGGATGAAAGGGAAAAGGTAGGACTTCTGGGTCCCAGGAGGAGGAGGAAAGGAGACACAGGGAGAGAGGAAGAGGCTTGGAGATGAGAGAACCCAACAACTGTGTAAGGTCTTAGGGCAACCAGAATTAGTGGCCTCCGCCACCGGCATTTAGCTGAAATAGGTTAGCTGTTAAGAGCCCAGCGATTGTGTGATCTGGCTCATTTTAAAATAATAAAACTGTCTAGTGTTTTCCATCCGTGGAGCTAAGGTCGTCAGGAGAAGAAAGAGGGCAGCCTGGGTGGTTGTTGGCAGCTTGGCAAAGTTAGCCAGGAGGAAGATTTGCCTATGAGGGACTCCACAAGAAGACCAACAGAGTCATCTAACCTAGACCATTGGAGGCCCCCAGAGACTGAGCCACCAACTAAAGAGCATACAGGGGCTGGACCTACCCCCCCCCCAGCCCCTCTGCACATATGTAGCTGATGTGTAGCCTGGTCTTCATGCAGAGCCTTACCCAATAATTAGAGTGGGAGTGGGTAGGAGGCTTCCCCAACTGCTGCCTGCCTGTGGGTCCTGCTCCCATAACTGAGTTGTCTGTCTTACCTGGCCTTGGTGGGAGAGGATATACCTAGTCCTGTAGTCACTTGAGGTGCCAGGGCGGGTTGATTCCTCTGGAGGGACCTCCTTCCTCTCAGAGGTGAAGGGAGGGCAGATGAAGGAAAGGGCTTTGACGACTAAAGATTGAACAGTTGCATCAGTTTGGTCCATTTTCTTGTTTGGTGATCGATGTCAGCAGACCCGGTTCGCTGTGGGTATTACAACACCTCATCAGGTGGTCCTGGATGGCATAATAACTGTGGTCAGAATGTAATATATGAGAGAATAAATTTCTAAAAATTAAAAAAAAGGAAAGCAGGCTTAGCATGCTTTGAAAAGCAGTAAGCAGCATCCCTTCATGGCCTCTGCAGCTGATCCTGCCTCCAGGTTCCTGCTTCGTTTGTGTTCCTGGCTTCCCTCCATAATGGAATGTCACTTGGGAATTACAAGCTTAAATGGGTTCTTTTCTTCCTAAATTGCTGTTGGTTATGGTGTTCCATCATAGAAACAGAAACAGAACCCCTAAGACATGAACTTGTTAACATATCTCAGCATTAGGAGAGTACTGTTGGGATGTACTCATAGATTCAAAGCAAATCAAGTCCCAGAAAAAAAAGTCCTTCTATTTTTAAGCATAGTTTTTAAAATTATATTTGTTTGTGTAATCGTTTGTATGTGAGGGTGGAGGAGTGCATACAGTTCTACTACACAGGTCCCATGTACTGACTTCTGACCAGCTTGGTAGCAAGTGCCTCTACCCACTGAGCCATCTGGCTGGCCTTCAATTTATATTTGTTGAAATTGACCTGCTGTGTTGCACTTTAAGTAGAAATGGGAAGAGCTTAGACTGGCCAACATCATCTTAAGAAAGAAAAAAAACTTGGAAGAGTTACAATTGCTGACTTCAAATTACTAAAAGCCTGTAGTAATCAGGAGAATGCTATGTTGGCAAAAGGGAAGGATGAAGGAAATAAAACGTTCCATTTATATGATCAATTTGATCTCTCATAAACATGTCAAAGCAACTTAATGGGAAAATTAATATTATCTTGTTTTTACAACACTGCGGGATGCCTGTGTGTTAAAAAAATAAAACAACAACAACAACAAACCCAACAAAACAAACAAACCACAGGCTTGATTTCAAAGTCCCAGAATTCACGAGAAATTGAACTTTATGAAGGAATCCCCCTAGGTTTGGCATGGCAGCTGCTGCTTCAGATGGTTTTTCAGTGGAGTTGGGAAGGCAGTGTTGGTGAGAGAGGCAACAGTCAACAAGAGGCACAGTGAAGGGAGGAAACAACAGGTAAGGAAACAGTCACAGCGACAGATAGCAATGACTGGAATGTAGATCGGTACTCAGAAGTGCAGGCTTCATCAAGCTGAGAGTCAATCAACAGAGAGACACACAGAGAACACAGGAGAGGAAGATGGCTGCTGGCAGTCAGGAAGCCCCATTTGGACAGGCAAAGCCCAGGAAGCTTGCAATCAGAGAAATCACGAGTTAGTTAGCAGGCTTCAGGAAGGGAAATCCGAGCAGTGAGTCGTTTTGTCTGGGTCAGAGAGAGGATCTCTGGCCATTTTGAGTTTCCTCAGTGTAGTGGGTGTGAGGATTCAGGACTGGGGGTTGTGATAGGAAGCTCTGAGGGTGAGAGGCGTCCTTCCTAGGCACCATTGGCACCTTGAGCACTCATTGTCTTCCCAGCAGCCCCTTCTGAGATGTAGAGATGGCATCTGTTACTGCAGAATAGCTTAAAGTTGACTACTTACAACCTTACAATCCATCCTTACTTACCTACCTTGAGATGGGTACAGAATACCACTGGTGCTCAGCACTTGCTAATCCGATGGTCACTCGTACCATCCCCTGGAAACAAATCATGTGTAGATAAAACTATCCATGGAGAAAACAACTTGAAGGGATATACTGCCCCTTCCACATACACGGTGAGTGGGTGACCATGCCGAGCAACCAATATTACATATAGACTTCCAAGGAAAGAGTTGGCAATCTGAAAGTCTGTTGTACGGGGAGATTAGGCTCCAGGGAACACTAAGGGTGGAGCTCAGACAATGGGGCAGGCCGTTCCTGGAAACTTCTCAGAGATGTGGTAGGGCCTGCACTTTTTAAAAATATTTATTTATTTATTTATTTATTTATTTATTTATTTATTTATTTATTTATTTATTTAGAGACAGGGTTTCTCTGTATAGCCCTGGATGGGGTAGGGCCTGCACTTTTTAAAAATATTTATTTATTTATTTATTTATTTATTTATTTATTTATTTAGAGACAGGGTTTCTCTGTATAGCCCTGGCTGTCTGGGAACTCACTTTGCAGACCAGGCTGGCGTCGAACTCAGAAATCTGCCTGCCTCTGCCTCCCGAGTCCTGGGATTAAAGGCGCGCATCACCACGCCCGGGACAGCCTGCATTTTTAACTCCCCGTATGTACTTGGATATGCATAACCGAGGTGTCAGTGAAGGTTTGAAGGAGAAGTTGACTGACCTAGAGTATGTAGATCTTCAAAGAACCACTGGGCTGATAGGTGGAGAATATGCTATGGGAGCTCAGGGGATGAGAGATGTCAGACAGAGCAGCATCTTATAAAACTCTGGTAGATCTCTCGTGTTTTGTCTTACTTGTCAGTTAAAAATAAAATCTGAAGAATCACCCTTTTTGGAGGAACACACATAGACTGAAGGGAAATAGTATCAGTAAGCATAATTATGTTTATCTTTTCTTATACATTTTTTTCTTTTAAAAATTATTTTAAATTAATGAAAAAAGAAAGATTAAATTTGAAAGAGAGCAAGGAGGGATGTAGTGGAGGGTTAGGAGGAAGGAAAGGGAAGGGGAAAATGATGTGACTATGTTATAGTCTTGAAAATAAAATAAATAACTCAACAAAACGTTCTCTTATTCTTTGACAGTTTCACCCACTATTAACATTTCATATCTCCCCTCTCTGTCCTGTTGAAATACTTTTCTTCTTCTTCTTCTTCTTCTTCTTCTTCTTCTTCTTCTTCTTCTTCTTCTTCTTCTTCTTCTTCTTCTTCTTCTTCTTCTTCTTCTTCTTCTTCTTCTCCTTCTCCTTCTCCTTCTCCTTCTCCTTCTCCTTCTCCTTCTCCTTCTCCTTCTCCTTCTCCTTCTCCTTCTCCTTCTCCTTCTCCTTCTCCTTCTCCTTCTCCTTCTCCTTCTCCTTCTCCTTCTCCTTCTCCTTCTCCTTCTCCTTCTTCTTCCTCCTCTTCCTCTTCCTCTTCCTCCTCCTCCTCCCTCTCCCTCCCCCCTCCCCTCCCCCTCCCCCTTCCCCCTTTCCCACCTTCCCTCTCTCCCCTCCCCCTCTCTCCCTCCCCCTCTCCTTCTCCTTTTCCCTTCTTCTCCTCCTCCTCCTCCTTCTTCTTCTGAACAAGTTTCTCACACACTTTCATGTCCTATGTGTGTGACTCACCAAGTTTAATCAGGTGTAGGTGGGGGGCTGTTTACTGGAGCACAGATGTCTTACCAGTGGCTGCACCACTAAAGGAAATAAGTCTCTACTCTGCCAGGCATCATTGACTGCCAGCAGCCATCAGCCAAAGCTTGGAGCCTCAGAAGTCCATCCCTCATCCATTATGGTGATGATGGGCATGTTGTCCTATCAGTCTCCTGCAGGCAACACAGTGCAGCTATAGAGAGTTCATACATGCAACAACTATGTTATGCCCATAACACAT
This sequence comes from Mus musculus, assembly GCF_000001635.26. Classification (NCBI taxonomy): domain Eukaryota; kingdom Metazoa; phylum Chordata; class Mammalia; order Rodentia; family Muridae; genus Mus; species Mus musculus. The sequence goes on along the minus strand of NC_000079.6, from coordinate 69,117,465 downwards.
CCTCTAAATCTTATATTTTTCTGCCCCCTCCTTTCAGAGCCCTGAAAGGAGTAATAACAGGATCTAATTTGGGCCTGAGAATTCTCCTATTCTCAGCATTTTGACCAATTCTGAACTTCTGTATTAACTGCTGACTACAGCTAAAAGAAGATTCTCATGAGAAGGCTGTGGAAAGCACTCACCTTTGAGCATAAACATACACATGTATAAAAACAGTTTGACAACCTTTTCATTTAGCAAAACAGCAGTAGTGGGTCTCCCATGGGGCTTTGGATTTCTTTAACTATGGGTTCTTGGCCAACACCCTGCATGACTTCTGTTCTGTGGAGCAGGTTTCAAATCCAAGCAGAAAGTGACTGGTTACTCCCCATAATAGTCACCCACTACTGCACAGTGAACACACCTCAATTGTTACTGCAGTATATGGGCTCAACAACTGGGATAGTCTGGTGAGAGGTTTTCTTCCTTAGAAACCTACATCCCCCTTCTAACACTGTGAAAATTATTCAGAAGAGAGGAGACTTCCAGCTTGATTTCCTTATGCCCTGCAATAAAATTATCTACACTTTTTCTTAAAGATGTACTATCTACCTATGATATTCTCGTTTTTTCCCCAGAAAAACAACAATTAGATAATAGGTCATATATATGAAATCTTTAGTAGATGCTTCAGAAATATGAGTGTAAACAAGGCCTGATGGCACATGGCTGTGATTCCAGCACTTGGGAAGAAGAGACAAGAAATTCAATGTTATCTGTGATAACAAAGTGAATTTGAGGCCAATGTGGGCCACCTGGGACCTTGTTTCAAAGATATGAGCATAAGGAATTATGAAGTAGCTACACAATGCAACACAGGATCTTGTCAAGTATAGTTGACTTCATTAATAACATGAGTAGTTAGTTGGCCATCTGTTAATGTATAACATGCGAGACCAAGAGGGATTATGCAGACCAAACAAACATAGGAGATCACTGAAGACAAGATCAGTGGCTCCGTGGCTCAGATCTGCACAGAACATCAAAGTGAGTTGAGATTGTTTTTTTCCTAAATGGAAATATTTTCAAACCCTCCACACTGCACCTTTGTTCATTCTAGATAGTCTTCAATAGTTTAATGTGTATTTCTGTGCACCCCATGTGTGTCTAGTGCCCACAGAAGCCAGAATGGGCATCATAGCCCCTAAACCTGGAGTTACAGATGGTTGTGAGCTACCATGTGGGTCTGGAAATTGACCCAGGGTCCTGTGAAGAACTGCAGTTGCTCTTAACCTTGGAGCCATCCTTGCCGCTCCCACTACAGCGAGTCTTGATTCACCATGGCTGTGTCTACCTTCCCAGCCCAGGACCTGTAGGTAAAGAGTCATCATGCCTGTTATATATGTTCTGAAGATCTAAACTCAGTCTTCCTGCCTGGAAGGCTAGGACTCTAGCAACTTAACCATCCTTTAGCTCAAAACTCAAAGTGAGTGAGTTTGTTGAAAGAGGCATACAATGTCTCTCAGATCTAAGCATACCAAATAAAAACTGTAATAGAAAGTGAGTACTAATTCTGGGTCTTGAATTTGTACAGTGATTAGTACTTGTTCTTGATACTAGGTCTTTAAGTTTTAACTTTAAAATTTAGAACATGCCGAAGTACATGGAGCAAAGCCTACCAGGCTTCAACCTTACACCAAGAACTATCAGCAGCTGAAGAAAGCTGGGCAGAGGTGGTCCTCCCCAGGGAGGAGCACTCTTATCCAGTGCTAAATGGTCAGCTCTGAAAACATGCAAACAAATAACATTATATGGACTGGATAATATACTTAGGAGTATATATGTATAATACAAATGCACATATGCACACAATCTCATCAACTGATGAAAAAAGAGGCTGTGAGTTTGAAGGAGAGCAGGGAGGGGTAGGTGAGAGGCTTCGGAGGATGGAAAGAGAAAGGGAGACTGTTGGAATTAAAAGACAGCCTCAAAATAAGCAAATAAAAATAAATAAACAAAATTAAATAGTTTAAAGCCACAAATCTGTATTTTGAGTCTATCAGTCACCTATTTTTATCCATCCACAACCTATCAATGTGAGCCTATTTACTCATTACCCTTTACCAGTCCATTCTTTACAGAATCTTAGGCAGGATCTGTGGTTGAAATGAAACTGTGATTTTATAGTATGCTTTATCCTATCCTGTTTTCTGTGACATTATCCTGCTTCTGTCTTATACAGATTCCCTGAATCACGTGAATTCTTCAAAACCTTGCACATAAATAGAAACTAAGGCGCACGTATTTCTGTACTTTGACAGCAGGGACCTTAGATAAGTCAATGGTTAGTTCTTTGAATTTCTATATATTCTGATACATTAGGAAATGGGCTGTGTTTTGAAAAATGCAGTTAGTCTAAAAACACGTGTGTGTATGCATGCATGTGTGTGTCTATGTTTGCATGTGTCTGCACACACATGTGTATCTTCAAGATTATCAATGTGAAGCTATACTTAAAATCTGTATCATATTAAAACTAGACTATTATAAAGTAGGAAATATAATGGGCATTGTTTTCTAGATAATCCAGGCTTATTTAAATGCCTAAAATATGTCCTGATATAATAAACTATTAACTGATAAATTTATTGTTCAGCTATGCTAAGATCAATTTTATGTTCCTAAGAAAGAACTTGCAATATGAAGCAAAATATTTCAGGTATGAGTTGAGGTTTTGTTTTGTTTTTCTGTTTTCCAGGAATGTTCTCCTATAACTCGAGCTCTGGTCCCAGCTACATAATGAAGTTGAAACTCAAATAGCACAAAACAAAACACAATCCTTTTAAAGTAAACACTGAGATTTTGACCACACTGTATCACACAGTTTGAAAGGAAGTCAAGAGAGACCTAGTGCTTAGATGACTTCCATAGATGCCTTCCTCCATGGAATTATTAGCTTGGTTTCCTGGCATACAACTACAGTCAGAAGAAGATACCAAAACCCAGTGTGGGGCAGCACCAGAATGGGCTGAAAGAATAAACTGTCAGTGCAGGGTTTGATTGACAAAACAGTCTTCTACTCCATTTAACCTTTGGTTCTTGAATACCTGGGGATGGAATGGGGGTAGCAGGTATAACATTCTGTCTTATTGAATGTCTTAATTAGGATTTTTATTCCTGCACAAAACATCATGACCAAGAAGCAAGTTTGGGGAGTCAAGGGTTTATTCATCTTACACTTCCACATTGCTGTGCATCACAAAAGGAAGTCAGGACTGGAACTCACACAGAGTAGGAACCTGGAGGCAGGAGCTGATGCACAGGCCATGGAGGAATGCTGCTTACTGGCTTGCTACTTTTGGCTTGCTCAGCTTGCTTTCTTTACCATACCAGGGATGGCACCACCCACAATGGACTAGGCCCTCCTACCCTTGATCACTAATTAAGAAAATGCCTTACAGCTGGATCTCATGGAGTCATTTCCTCAAGCGAGGCTCCTTTCGCTGTGATAACGCTAGCTTGTGTCAAATTGACACACAAAACCAGTCGGTACACTGAGCATAGAGTGTGGAAGGTGGGAAAAGGCACAGTATCCGCAGAAAGTGTCTAGAGGACCAGGAGCCCTAGAAGGTGATGGTGGGAAACCTTGTTAGAATCATGTGCTGGTGGTTTTTAAATGGGGAGCAATGGGATCTTCTTTAGTTTTAAAGTTCACTCTAATGGAGGGAGAAGGGCAAGAAGAGATGATACATGGGTCTAGACAGAGGGGAGAGTGGCAGCAAGAACACTTAGTGTCTTGGGGTATATTTGAGAAACGATAGACAAATCTTGGCATGAACATAAGGCCTTTCAAGCCTCTCTTCTTAGCTGGATGCCAGGAATGGTCCAACAACTGTAAAATTGCTTTCTATGGATAGTACAGAAGCATTGAGTTTTGCTATGAAGCCTTGACCTGCTTCTAAGCAGAATTTCAAGTTTGTCCATAATTCAATGCAATGATAAAAGTACAATGCCATTGTTTGAGTCATTTCTAGTCAACTCATATTGCTATGGCTGTATTTTTATTCCTGTAAAAGAAAGAAGAGGCCTAAAATTTAATTATGGCAGACTTGAGAAGTGATGTTATTGGAAATATTGGAAATGAAAAAAAAACTTTCACACAACTTAGCTTGAAGAATTACTTCAGAAGTTCACAAGGACATTTTTGCATCCTGAATCAAGCATGGCATTCAGGTTTTTAAGCATACTGTGGATTTGAGCTGTTACCAAGAATGGAGACCTCTCTAATAACATGTCCTGGGAACAGATCCTTCCAAGTCAGCTCACCAGCACTCAGTGGGAAGGCCTGGGGAGCACGGCCTTGCATCATAGAATGCCTCTACTTTGTTGTGATAAACTCTCGGAGGTGGCTTTTTGAAATGAAGACATAACCACGAATTCACACTTTGAGTCTGATAAGAACCCAACTCCAATTCAATTTTATCTTCCTTGGCAAGTGGGCAGACTTATCACCCAGTCTCCCTGTGTTCAGAGTTGGGCTCTGGCTTTATTCTTCTACCTGTGGGTGCTTTTGACACCTTAAATAAAAACAGTGACAGTAGCTTTGTAGGTTTGTTTCATGGCCTTCTATTCTACTCCACTGATCACTGTGTCTGTTTTCGTGACAGTGTCACAATGTTTTCATTATGATGACACTATAGAATAACCTGAAATCAGGAATGGTTGTACCTTCAGCATTACTGAAAGATGCTTAGGATTGCTTTGGCTGTCTGTGGCTTTTTGTGGTTCTACATACCTTTGAAGGGTTTTTGTTTGGGGAAGGGTTGTTGTTTGTTTTTTTTTTTTTTTTTTTTTACTTTCCTGTGAAGAATGCCATTTGGGATTTGGATTCACAATGTGTTGAGTCTGTAGGTTGATTTTGGTAAGATTCAGATTTTTGCAATATTGATGTAAATATTGTATCAGCCAATGCGCTTCTTTTCCTTGAGACGTTCAGGTCATGTATTTTCGGGGGCTTTATAGAAGTAGCTCTTCAGGTCTTTAAGAACTGAGGGTCTTTCCTTCACTTATTTTAGTCCACTGACAAGGCTCTCAGCTGAAGTTTTCTATCTGACACAATGAGTTTCCTGACCATTGGGTCTAGTCCTTCTGTTTTAGAATTCCCCTCTCTTTACTCACACCCACTGCTTTGTCTTCACCAGCCTTTTGTCTACATGCTCCTCAAAATCCTTGATCAATTTAAGCACCACTGTAATTTTATTTTATTTTATTTTTAATACCATACACTGTGAAGATGGTTTCTCCTTCCTCAACTTTTTCTAGGTCCTTCACACCTCTCCACCTACTCAATTTAATAATTTTTATGTCCTCTTTCTCATCCTCAAAACAAAAATAAAACAAAAAATGAAGAAAGACTGTATTTTAAACTCTTGACACTTTGCAGTGACTTTCCACATAGTTAATGACTGTGTGTGTGTGTGTGTGTGTATGTGTGTTCTCAGTTTTTGTTTGCTTGTTGGTCACTGTTTCCATGTTGGGGTTTGTGCACCTGTAGGGATGGGACTTTCTTCCATCTGTAAATGCAATCTTCCCTAAGAAACAGCCTTCTCTGGAGAATGAGCCCAGAGGAGTTAGTTTGCTTATAGCATTGAATGGAATTCCAAATGGTTCTTGGTCGGCCTCTCTGCAGCCTTCTGGGCTGTGACCAATGGGTTTGACCTACTGCATGCTGTACTAGAGACACATTGGAGTTAAAAGTTTTACTGTTGTTAGAATGCCCAATTTGTAGATATAGTACAGTTCACATAAAAATCCCATATTCTAGAACTAGAAAGACAACCTAAAATTCACTTAAAAATATTGAAAGTACCCAAGTAACAGAATACTCTTGAACACAATTTTCTAGCTGGAAGTCACATATGACTTGGGTTCAAAATTTACTACAAAAATGTTAGGATGGCCAATCAAAGAAGTGAGCTTAACTCAAAAGATATAATTCAAACACATAATTGAAAACAAAATAATGGATGGCCTGGAACAATCTACACATGGTTAAATAACAATGACAAACAAAAAATGTTGAAGAAATGATTAAATCTTCAATAAACAGGTACACACATGCAAAACACTGAAATTTGGCAGTATATATTTACAACACACCGATACACACAAGTACATACATAGAACCTTCTATCCCTGTACATTTTGAAAATGGGAGAATGATTTAAATGGCTGAATGGCTTAAGTTGACCACATAGCTACATATATACTAGTACTTTCTTCAGTAGTACTTGCAACATATCAGAGATCAAAATATAAGACCTTAAAATCTAAAATTCTAGAAGACATTAGTAAGCAATTGAAGATATATGGGAAATGGTTTGGGGATCAGACCCAAGAGCACAGGCAATAGAAACAAAAGGAAACAAACATCAAACTAAGAAGCCTACATGTTGGAAGGGCATACTTCCCAGAGTCAGAGGAACTACAAGAGGACGTGCTCCATCTATCATGTGACTAGTAATAACCAGAATGTAAGGAACTTTCCAAACAAAGTAGCAGAAACCAACAATTTTAAAACGAGCAAAAGTCTATCAAATTCTCTGTAAAGAAGAAATTCAAATGATCAACAAACTTATGGAAAAATGCTCAACCTCATTTAGACATCAGGAAAATGGCAAGTCAGAATTGGCATGAGACGGTGTCTCATAGCAGTCAGAAGGTCTTACCTGGAAAGGTCACACTAACCAGTGCTGGAGAGGCTGTCAAGAAGAGGGAGTCATAGAGCAATCACTGCTGGTGTGGATGCAAATTTGCACACTTCTTATGTACACACATGGATGTCCTCAAAAGAATAGAAACACACTGCCATTTGATCTAGCTATCTCACATCTGGGTAGGTCTTCAGTAAAAATGATGTAAGTGTGTCAAACTGACCACTCTACACCCAGTATATTGGTATCTGCAATAGCTGAGCTATGGATGGATTCGGCACAGATATGTATGAAAGAAAACGTGACCTATAGACATGTAACTGTTCATTTGGCCACAAATAGGTCAATGTCTTATCATTTGCAGCAAAATAGATGGAACTACATGTCAATACATGAAGCAAATCTAGGGATATCAATATGTCTCTTCTCATACATATATGTTGAAGAAAACATTGGAATATATAGTGGTGTTTACTAGAGCCTGAGGGACTGGAAAAAGGTACTAAACCGAAGGTGGGCATCATGTAGCAAAACAATGATATAAGCCCTAGGTTCTGCTTTCCTACAAGGTGGATGACTGTAGTTTACAATGGCCTTTGGGTAAGCATCAATAAAGAGGAACTATTTCAGATATCCTGTGGCTGTGGTAAGATAGGCAACTGTCACAAACTGCTCTGCCTCAATCATGCGGCATGCAGAGGTGAGGATGCCAACCCAGTCAGCAAGTGTGGCCGCATGATCGAGACAGACCCACTGGAGTCAACACAAAGCATTCTGTGGGTTCGTTGGTATGGAACATCAACTGTTTTCAATAGCATAAGAACACTCCAACTTTCAGCATATGATCTGGAAAATAATAGAAGCAGAAAATGGAAAACCAAAGCCACTGCGGGGTGGGGGGGATCTCCATCAGTAACCACTGTTAGATTCAGAGACATCTCCTTCAAAGGTTTTTAGTCACAGACAGCACTCTTAGGTGGCAGGCTTGCAACAACCTGCTTGGCAACTGGAAACCAAGAGTTGCTATCTGTTGCTAAGAATTCCTAACACTCATGAGGGAGCCTTAACAATCCCCAGTAGTTGGAAGGTAATATCCTAGTGCTTAAAGGAACACCTGTTCCTTGGCCAGTGATCTCTAATTATAAGTCAGGTAGAAAAGCATTCTAGAATGTTCTCTACGGGGCACAAAATTCATACTCTTTGTCTGTGTAACTTTATCAGCCTGAGAATTATTGCTGAGTGCTAGTTTTTCTTTTATTATATTTGAGACACAAGACATGGTTGAAGTGACTTATTGTTCATAATTAGAAGCTGTGATTAAAACTTCCAGCATTGCCCTCGAGCTTTCTCCTCAGTGTGGAATTATTGCTGCAAAGCACCAGTAGTGGTGGGCGGGAGGTGTTGCCTCCCAGAAAGGCTCATTGTAAAGGAATGATTCCCCAAAGACCAGCTCTGTTAATTAAAATGAGACAAAACTGCCTCTCACCAGCACTGTTGGGTACTTTCCCACAGAAATTCCAAAGGAGACAAGAGTGAGAAGAATTGGCACTCAATTGCATTTTGAATTCCCAAATTAAAAACATTATTTTGTAATTCTCTTAATATAAACTGTGGGGGCATTCTCTAAATCTCTAGTTGTGTTAAAAAAATAAGCATGTGATATAAATAAGTATATCCCTCAGTATGTGGCATCCCAATAGAACATGATAAAAGGCATCTCTCATAGGAACCGTCTATGCCTATACATTTTGAAAATGTGCAATGGAATGATTCAAATGGCTGAAATGGCTAAGTTGAACACCTGATTATAAAGCTAGTACTGTGTGAGTTTTGATTACTCTGTAGTATTTGTGATTGGGGGCGGTCAAGATAAAAAACAACAATATCTCTTAAAACAAGTAATGGTGCTTATTTACTAAGCATATCTTAGAGCCTCAAACAGCCCTCAGCTTAGGATTGCCAACTGCTGTACATGCTTCTCATGCATGGAATGTATTTGGCGATACACTCAAGCCTTTTATAAGAGAGCCAGTGCTACAAGCCTCATTGAATCCTGTCCATCAAGGAGTGAACTTGGGTGTCTGTCTTCAAACTTGACTCTCATTGAACTTCATGTGTTTGGTATCTACAGTCAGAGACAAGAAATGTTCTCATAGGCAAAGTAGAAAGTGACACAGTGTGAATAAGACCTTCAGTTACATTTTGGCCATTCCCTGATGGAAGAGAAGACAAAGGCCAGAGGTCAGGCAGAGGAGAAGGTCACAGATTTGTCAGAGAGGCAGGAACACTATACAGCACACTGAGATGACAGACAAGATTGGGAGCTCCCAGCTCAGGCAGAGAGAGCTGCAGAAGCAAGGGGCTAGACTTGGCTTACTGTGTGGGGAAGTGCTCAGTATTGCCCATGGATTAGAAGAACACAGATACACAGGAAAGCCTTCAGCGGTGCTAGAATCATTCACTAGAGCAAACCACACCTTGACCATTGCTCAAGATGGAGGAGAGAACATAAATAATAAAGTTCTGTTATTCAAAGGAAGAATGATTTTTGAGGGAAAGAACAACCATCCTGCAGAGATAGCCCGAGTTAACGGTCTGCTTCTCCCTCCCTGGGGTCTTCACCTGAAGGTCAGTTAGAGACAACTTGCCTTTAGGACATTTCTATTGACCCCTCAAGCTAACAAGACTCATTTTTTTTCTTGGACCATAGCATTTGAAACACTGAGACACATTGGGATCACCTGTGTGCTCTTTCTTAGTCATTTACTCATTCCACACAATTTCAGAGTTTCTAGGCTCCTTATAGCACTGTCTATGGCCTGGATGGTAACAAACACACACCACCACCTGGCACTGTGGAGCTGGTATCTCATTGTAGAAGATAGACAATAAACAATGCAAATAAATCAAACATGGGCAATGCTACATGGTGCCAAGGGAAGAAAGAGTGGGGAGGGAAATCATGGGAATATTAAAGAAGGGGGTCAAATTGTAGACAAGATGATCAGATTGAACATGTAACTCAGAGGGTAAGCATGAGGTTCTATGTTAAAACGCCTAGACCCACATAAAGCTGAGAGAGTAATATGGATCTGAAACCTCACTGTTGCTATGACAAGATGGAAGGCGGAGACAGAATATAAAGAAGTTCACTGGCCTCCTAACCTAGTGTACACAGGTCTGAACCACAGAGACCCTCACTCAAACAAGGTGGAAGGAAAGAATTAACTGTTCCCTTGTCTTCACATATGTGTATGCCTGTTCATATACACATGCACTCGTGGGTATGGGCATGTGCACACATATCAACATACACACCCCAAAGATCCGTCTTGCATGTTCCAAGATTCCTTTTCATCTGTTGAATCTTTTCACATGGCCCTTTATATCTCCCTTCCGTCTTTCTGAATCTCTACAGATTCTGCAACTCTGCCTTAAGTACAGTTTCTCCCTCATCAGGGGTCTTGCCACCTAGACAGAAGCCCAGTATAGACCTGACAATCTGCTCCCTGGAGAATGGCTGATTGACTCTGGACAACAAAATGCTCACCCCAATGGGAATTCTGGCATGGCAATCTGTGCACACTTTTTTAAACTGGGGAATCTGCCAAAATCGTTAGTTACCTTGAAAGACAAGGATGAAGAAAACACAGTGGTCTCTGACACCCCTTTCTTTCTTTTATAAAACATTACTATGATGGGTTTAATATCTTCACCTCCCTTCCCCCGGATCTTCCCAGATCCACTATTGCTTCACTACCCATCTAACTTTGTGTCCTCCTTTTCTTTTAAATCCTTCAAAAACCAATGTGAGCTGCCTAGATATTCATGAATATGTGTTCTTCCACTAGAGAGAAGTCAACTTCTCAGGAGCTACTCTCTCGGAGGAAATTGACTCTTCCCGTTCAAGCAGCTGACATGTTCCAATAGCTATACAGATAGGAGTGGAGTTGTGTGCTCAACTCCCCTCTCCATGCTGTGATGTGAGCTTGTAGAGGTTTTTGTGCATGCTGTCCTAAACAGTGTGAGTTCATATGAATAACTGTCACGCTGTGTCCAGAAGATAACATTTCCCTGTAGTCAGCCATCCACTGCCTCAGCCTCTTATACTTTTTTCATTCCCTCATCAGTAAAGGGAATTTCCTGAGTCTTGGGAGGGGATCTGTCTTAGTCAGGGGTTTCTATTCCTGCACAAACATCATGACCAAGAAGCAGTTGGGGAGGAAAGGCTTACATTTCCACATTGCTGTTCATCACCAAGGAAGTCAGGACTGGAACTCACACAGAGTAGGAACCTGGGGGCAGGAGCTGATGCACAGGCCATGGAGGGATGCTGCTTACTAGCTTGTTTCCCTTGACTTGCTCAGCTTGCTTTCTTTACCAGCCCAAGGATGGCACCATCAACAATGGAGTCTCTTATTCTCTGCACCTTGGCTAGTTGTGGGTCACATGCTAATCACAACCTACTGCAAATAGAAGCTACTCAAATGAGTGTTGAGAGATGCATTGATCTGCAAATATAAAGCCATGAAGAGTTGATTTCACATTGTCCATTTAGCAGCATACTAGTAGTAGGTTCTTCCTTAGGCTTTTTGACCTGCCTAATGATGGGTTCTTGGACCATGGCTAGCTGTGTGTTTCATCTTGTGGAGTGAGATTAGATTCAATTAGAAAGTACTTGTTGACTCCTATGATATTCATGTTACCATGATTTCTCTGTATTCTGTGGCTATAGAATAGGTATGTAGTGTCTTTAGTAATAGGGTCGTATTATCAAGGGCTGGAGGGAAACCAAAAGCATTGGTAACAGCCTGGGATATTTTGAGGTCTATGGAGCCTCACTAGGCAACAACTCCAAAGAAACTAACCCATTCCTTACACTGGGCACTTTTTTTTTTTGTCCGAGGCAGGGTTTCTCTGTGTAGCCCTGGCTGTCCTGGAACTCACTCTGTAGACCAGGCTTGCCTCTGCCTCCCAAGTGCTGGGATTAAAGGTGTGTGCCACCACGCCTGGCCCACACTGGGCTTTTTATTTGTTAGTATGTAGTGTCCTGTTAGAGCAGTGCCTCTCAACCTTCCTAATGCTATGACCTTTGATATGGTTCTTCATGCTGTGATGAGCCCCTCCCCCTAAACATGAAATTATTTTCATTGCTACTTCATAACTATAGTTTTGCTACTGTTATGAGTCATAATGCAAATATCTGTGTTTTCTAATGGTTTTAGGCAACCTAAAGCGGGGGGGGGGTCACAACCCACACTTTGAGAACCACTGTGTTAGAGGGTAACTCCATTTTAACTTTTTTAATTCATAGATTAGTATATATTTTAGGAAGCATTTATAGTAGCAAATTTCCACATGTCTTTTTGAAAGGTTCTTAGTTTTATTTATCACTTTCTACACTCCTTCCTCTACCCTGGCCTTTGCTTTTCTACCTCAGTTTAACCCTTACTATTCACTGTTTTCTTTTTTTTAATATTTTTATTAGGTATTTTCCTCATTTACATTTCCAATGCTATCCCAAAAGTCCCCCATACCCTCCCACCCACTCCCCTACCCACCCGCTCCCACTTTTTGGCCCTGGCATTTCCCTGTACTGGGGCATATAAAGTTTGCAAGTCCAATGGGCCTCTCTTTCCAGTGATGGCCGACTAGGCCATCTTTTGATACATATGCAGCTAGAGTCAAGAGCTCCGGGGTACTGGTTAGTTCATAATGTTGTTCTACCTATAGGGTTGCAGATCCCTTTAGCTCCTTGGGTACTTTCTCTAGCTCCTCCATTGGGGGCCCTGTGATCCATCCAATAGCTGACTGTGATCATCCACTTCTGTGTTTGCTAGGCCCCAGCATAGTCTCACAAGAGACAGCTATATCAGGGTCCTTTCAGCAAAATCTTGCTAGTGTGTGCAATGGTGTCAGCGTTTGGAAGCTGATTATGGAATGGATCCCCGGATATGGCAGTAACCCTTTAAACTAGTGTCTTTTATCTTCTTCCCCATGGAAGGGTCTTAAACACAGTCCCTTCATCTTTTCCTGACCTCTGTGAGTTTTCCAAATGACTATTCTTTCTATCAAAAACAATGGGACTTTGTTAACTCATGTTAAGAACATCAGTTTGGTTCCATTATCTGCGGCAACCAATTTGCCAAAAATGTTTTAGAGATCAAATATCATTCTATAAGACATATCCAGGCTCTGAAATACAAATATTGAAGTATCCATATCAGGTGTTTGAAAATAATTTTAGAAAAAATATTCTTGAAGAACAGTTTTTCTGTGAATATTGGATACAAAGAGATTATTTGATGATTTTATTATAAATTTGACTTATAGAAGAACTATTCTTAAAATGATTTTACTGCTTAAAATTCTAAAATGATAAAAATCTATTATATTATATATGTGTATAAAAATTCTCAAAGAATAAGTTTTTAAAATTTATTTTTGTCTCCTTTACCTGCTTCAAAAGCCATTACTTAGTAATCTCAGCATTTGTTTTCCACACAGGAGAGGTTCATTTGTTCAAAACTAAATGTGTACTTTTGGCTGTAGTACAAAGTGAATTAAGAGCATGTAACCTCATAAACAAAGTACATTATGCAACAAAGGTAATAATAATTCTTCTCCCAAAATACAAGACATTTAATATGAAATGGCACCCATCTTTGAATCAGGGCTGTTGCTATTTAATTTTGGTTTTCTGACATTGTGAGGTAAACATGAAGTTTTTAGGATAAATGGAAAAGACTCTAGAAGCTGTAAAGATCCAAGAGTGGGGCTAAGTTATGATAACCCATTAATGGAGGGTCATTGTCAGCATGGAAGAAGAGAGATAGAACATGATAGCTTATTAAAGGAGGCTCATCCTTGGCATGGCAGAGGCTTGATGACTTATTTATAGGTCAGTTTCTCTCTTAAATAAGAAAAGAGGATGTTTTGCAGCAGACAACTTGATTTTAACAGATAACAAGAGGCATAACTACTGGACAATGGGCTCTGCCTTCTTGTCCCTTTCATCCAGGAACACAGCACTGTGGAGAAGTCACAGGAAGGATGCAGAGAAGTCCTCAGGGGCAGTAAGAAGAACTTCCTGTTTCTTTCCAGGTCAGGCTACAGGCACCACCAGATTTGAACTCTGCAATCTGCCAGATATCACAGAAAACATAGACGAGCATGGAGACCACGGGTAGATGGAACTCTCCCTCCTTGTTCAAGGAGGAATGGGTACCTGCTGATAGAGATTGTAAACTTAAAATTCCCCACTGTAGATTCCAGGGTTCACTTGACACACACAAAGTGATTGCTCACATGTGTTGACATTTACAAAGAGCTTATGCTCAATAAGTTTTATTTAGATATATAATATACAAATAGGAATAACATCATCAACACAAATTGTCCAGATTTTAAAAGACCCTTCATAGTAAGGCAGATCTCACCTCTTTTCCCTTATCTACTCAGAGAGCAAAACACACTGGATTTGATATGCGAACTCAACCTTGCTGTTGTGGACTGAGCCCTCCTTGCCCATAGATCATCATTCTGTTGAGCCACTTGTGGACTTGATCACACTTCATTAAAGGTTTGCGTCTTTCCTTGTAATAGACTGCCTGAGTTTGTTTATGATGACTATCCTTTTTAAAATATTTACTTGTGTGTACACAGATATGGAACAGTGCACGATTAGAGGGAAGAGGATAATGTGTAGAAGACCATTCTACTCTTTCACTGTGTGGAGTCTGGGAACTGAACTCATGCCACTAGGCTTGGTCATTAGCATCTTTCACCTGCTGAGCCCTGAATACACACAGGCCCTGAATACATGTGCATTCACAAAAAGGTGGGAAGGGTTTATAGTGTTCTATTTCATAAGTGGTTTTCTTTAAGTTGGGTTTTGTTTCTTAAATGTTTGTTCAATACCCAGGGAGGCCACCTTCGACTTTAGGTTCTTTCTAAGCATTTTTAATTATAACAGCAATAAAGAGATATAAATATTTATTTTGCCAGGCAGTGGTGGTGCATGCCTTTAATCCTAGCACTTGGGAGGCAGAGGCAGGCAGATTTCTGAGTTCTAGGCCAGCCTGGTCTACAGAGTGAGTTCCAGGACAGCCAGGGGAACACAGAGAAACCCTGTCTTGAAAAACCAAAAAAAAAATTATTTTTTTAAAAAGTCTCTTCTGATGATTTCTTCTAAAATAATTATTTTCTTAAAGTCCATTTTTGATGAAACTACAAACATACCTGATAATCAGAGAATAATCATATTAGCAGAACATACACCATTCTCAAATACATTTTAACATTTACCAAGATACAACATGTTGTATACAATACAGAGGATTTTCATAGACTCGCAATGTCTTCCTGTTGTGGTTCTTCTGATGATGCTTTCATGGTACCTTTGTACCTGAGGATAGTCTATCAAGGAACAACAAGATGTAACTCATTTCTGGCTCTGCAGGTTGTACTTGGTACCATAGGATGTCTAGTTAAGGTCTTATCTCTCCTACTATAAGGTGACTGCTATATGGTGAATTCCTTTCATATATGTCTATACTTCAGATGGCTTCTATAGTACTGGGTTTCCATGTGGCTTATGTATAAGCTTTAATGGTAGCTTCTAACTCCCACAGATTCTGTTGAAAATTCCTCTGTCTTTCTGATTCTTATTTCTCCAGAGTGGGGCAGTTTGGGTTCCTGCCTCTTTGTAATCTTTTGTTCCTTTAAGTTTACAAACCTCTTTGTCTATAGTATGCTTTTTTACACTTATCTTTAGAGCTCTATCTCTCTCACAGACACACTCTCATTCTCTCTTAATATGATGAGGTATTGTAGATTCTCAATGCGTGAGATCTCATCATATTTTGAGCATACAGTTGGATGGCTGTCTGCACTTTGAGCAGCACTACCCAATTCCTGTCTTCAGGTCCTGCTCTTATGATATTTGTGCTCAACTCTTTCTTGGGATCACTTATTTACATGACTTTGAACCCCTCCCTTCTCTGACATGGTGAAAGATGTGATTAGACACTGTATCTTAATCCCTAATGAAAATTTAAATATAGTACATGACATCTGGTGAGGGTTGATGCATATTTACATAGTGGAAGTTAAAGGCACAGAGGAAGAAGTGGAGGTTGGTGTTTATAATGGTATCACAGCTAACTTTTATTTAAATTGTTTTCTTTTTTTTCTTTTTAATTAGGTATTTTCCTCGTTTACATTTTCAATGCTATCCCAAAGGTCCCCCATACCCACCCACCCCCAATCCCCTAACCACCCACTCCCCCTTTTTGGCCCTGGCGTTCCCCTGTACTGGGGCATATAAAGTTTGCAAGTCCAATGGGCCTCTCTTTCCAGTGATGGCCGACTAGGCCATCTTTTGATACATATGCAGCTAAAGACAAGAGCTCCCGGGTACTGGTTAGTTCATATTGTTGTTCCACCTATAGGGTTGCAGTTCCCTTTAGCTCCTTGGGTAATTTCTCTAGCTCCTCCATTAGGGGCCCTGTGACCCATCCAATAGCTGACTGTGATCATCCACTTCTGTGTTTGCTAGGCCCCGGCATAGTCTCACAAGAGAGAGCTATATCTGGGTCCTTTCAGCGAAATCTTGCTAGTGTATGCAATGGTGTCAGCATTTGGAAGCTGATTATGGGATGGATCCCTGCATATGGCAATCACTAGATGGTCCATCCTTTCGTCACAGCTCCAAATTTTGTCTCTGTAACTCCTTCTATGGATGTTTTGTTCCCATTTCTAAGAAAGGGTAAAGTGTCCACACTTTGGTCTTCGTTCTTCTTAAATTTCATGCATTTGGCAATTTGTATCTTATATCTTGGGTATCCTAAGTTTCTGGGCTAATATCCACTTATCAGTGAGTACATATTGTGCGAGTTCCTTTGTGATTGGGTTACTTCACTCAGGATGATACCCTCCAGGTCCATCCATTTGCCTAGGAATTTCATAAATTCATTTTTTAATAGCTGAGTAGTATTCCATTGTGTAAATGTACCACATTTTCTGTATCCATTCCTCTGTTGAGGGGCATCTGGGTTCTTTCCAGCTTCTGGCTATTATAAACAAGGCTGCTATGAACATAGTGGAGCATGTGTTCTTCTTACCGGTTGGGTCATCTTCTGGATATATGCCCAGGAGAGGTATTGCTGGATCCTCCGGTAGTACTATGTCCAATTTTCTGAGGAACCGCCAAACTGATTTCCAGAGTGGTTGTACAAGCTTGCAATCCCACCAACAATGGAGGAGTGTTCCCCTTTCTCCACATCCTCGCCAGCATCTGCTGTCACCTGAGTTTTTGATCTTAGCCATTCTGACTGGAGTGAAGTGGAATCTCAGTGTTGTTTTGATTTGCATTTCCCTGATGATTAAGGATGTTGAACATTTTTTTCAGGTGCTTCTCTGCCATTCGGTATTCCTCAGGTGAGAATTCTTTGTTCAGTTCTGAGCCCCATTTTTTAATGGGGTTATTTGATTTTCTGGAGTCCACCTTCTTGAGTTCTTTATATATATTGGATATTAGTCCCCTATCCGATTTGGGATAGGTAAAGATCCTTTCCCAATCTGTTGGTGGCCTTTTTTGTCTTATTGACGGTGTCTTTTGCTTTGCAGAAGCTTTGCAATTTTTTGAGGTCCCAATTATCGATTCTTGATCTTACAGCACAAGCCATTGCTGTTCTATTCAGGAATTTTTCCCCTGTACCCATATCTTCGAGGCTTTTCCCTACTTTCTCCTCTATAAGTTTCAGTGTCTCTGGTTTTATGTGGAGTTCCTTAATCCACTTAGATTTGACATTAGTACAAGGAGATAGAAATGGATCAATTCGCATTCTTCTACATGATAACAACCAGTTGTGCCAGCACCATTTGTTGAAAATGCTGTCTTTTTTCCACTGGATGGTTTTAGCTCCCTTGTCAAAGATCAAGTGACCATAGGTGTGTGGGTTCATCTCTGGGTCTTCAATTCTGTTCCATTGGTCTACTTGTCTGTCACTATACCAGTACCATGCAGTTTTGATCACAATTGCTCTGTAGTACAGTTTTAGGTCCGGCATGGTGATTCCACCAGAGGTTCTTTTATCCTTGAGAAGAGTTTTTGCTATCCTCGGTTTTTTGTTATTCCAGATGAATCTGCCGATTGCCCTTTCTAATTCGTTGAAGAATTGAGTTGGAACTTTGATGGGGATTGCATTGAATCTGTAGATTGCTTTTGGCAAGATAGCCATTTTTACAATGTTGATCCTGCCAATCCATGAGCATGGGAGATCTTTCCATCTTCTGAGATCTTCCTTAATTTCTTTCTTCAGAGACTTGAAGTTTTTATCATACAGATCTTTCACTTCCTTAGTTAGAGTCACTCCGAGATATTTTATATTATTTGTGACTATTGAGAAGGGTGTTGTTTCCCTAATTTCTTTCTCAGCCTGTTTATCCTTTGTGTAGAGAAAGGCCATTGACTTGTTTGAGTTAATTTTATATCCAGCCACTTCACTGAAGCTGTTTATCAGCCTTATGAGTTTCTGGTGGAATTTTTAGGGTCATTTATATATACTATCATATCATCTGCAAAAAGTGATATTTTGACTTTTTCCTTTCCAATTTGTATCCCCTTGATCTCCTTTTGTTGTCTAATTGCTCTGGCTAGGACTTCAAGTACAATGTTGAATAGGTAGGGCGAGAGTGGACAACCTTGTCTAGTCCCTGATTTTAGTGGGATTGCTTCCAGCTTCTCACCATTTACTTTGATGTTGGCTATTGGTTTGCTGTAGATTGCTTTTATCATGTTTAGGTATGGGCCTTGAATTCCTGATCTTTCCAAGACTTTTATCATGAATGGGTGTTGGATTTTGTCAAATGCTTTCTCAGCATCTAACGAGATGATCATGTGGTTTTTGTCATTGAGTTTGTTTATATACTGGATTACATTGATGGATTTCCGTATATTAAACCATCCCTGCATCCCTGGGATGAAACCTACTTGGTCAGGATGGATGATTGTTTTGATGTGTTCTTGGATTCGGTTAGCAAGAACTTTATGAGGATTTTTACATCAATATTCATAAGGGAAATTGGTCTGAAGTTCTCTATCTTTGTTGGGTCTTTTTGTGGTTTAGGTATCAGAGTAATTGTGGCTTCATAGAATGAGTTGGGTAGAGTACCTTCCATTTCTATTTTGTGGAATAGTTTGTGAAGAACTGGAATTAGGTCTTCTTTGAAGGTCTGATAGAACTCTGCACTAAACCCATCTGGTCCTGGGCTTTTTTTGGCTGGGAGAATATTAATAACTGCTTCTATTTCTTTAGGGGATATGGGACTGTTTAGATGGTCAACTTGATCCTGATTCAACTTTGGTACCTGGTATCTGTCCAGAAATTTGTCCATTTCGTCCAGGTTTCCCAGTTTTGTTGAGTATAGCCTTTTGTAGAAGGATCTGATGGTGTTTTGGATTTCGTCAGGATCTGTTGTTATGTCTCCCTTTTCATTTCTGATTTTGTTAATTAGGATGCTGTCCCTGTGCCCTCTAGTGAGTCTAGCTAAGGGTTTATCTATCTTGTTGATTTTCTCAAAGAACCAACTCCTCGTTTGGTTAATTCTTTGAATAGTTCTTCTTGTTTCCACTTGGTTGATTTCACCCCTGAGTTTGATTATTTCCTGCCTTCTACTCCTCTTGGGTGAATTTGCTTCCTTTTCTTCTAGACCTTTTAGGTGTGTTGTCAAGCTGCTAATGTGTGCTCTCTCTAGTTTCTTTTTGGAGACACTCAGAGCTATGAGTTTTCCTCTTAGGAATGCTTTCACTGTGTCCCATAAGTTTGGGTATGTTGCAGCTTCATTTTCATTAAACTCCAAAAAGTCCTTAATTTCTTTCTTTATTCCTTCCTTGACCAAGGTATCATTGAGAAGAGTGTTGTTCAGTTTCCACGTGAATGATGGCTTTGTATTATTTACTTTGTTATTGAAGATCTGCCTTAGTCCATGGTGATCTGATAGGATGCATGGGACAATTTCAATATTTTTGTATATGTTGAGGCTTGTTTTGTGACCAATTATGTGGTCAATTTTAGAGAAGGTACCATGAGGTGCTGAGAAGAAGGTATATCCTTTTGTTTTAGGATAAAATGCTCTGTAGATATCTGTTAAGTCCATTTGTTTCATCACTTCTGTTAGTTTCACTGTGTCCCTGTTTAGTTTCTGTTTCCATTATCTGTCCATTGGTGAAAGTGGTGTGTTAAAGTCTCCCACTATTATTGTGTGAGGTGCAATGTGTTCTTTGAGCTTTACTAAAGTTTCTTTAATGAATGTGGCTGCCCTTGTATTTGGAGCATAGATATTCAGAATTGAGAGTTCCTCTTGGAGGATTTTACCTTTGATGAGTATGAAGTGCCCCTCCTTGTCTTTTTTGATTATTTTGGGTTGGTAGTCGATTTTGTTAGATATTAGAATGGCTACTCCAGCTTGTTTCTTCATACCATTTGCTTGGAAAATAGTTTTCCAGCCTTTCATTCTGAGGTAGTGTCTATGTTTTTCTCTGAGATGAGTTTCCTGTAAGCAGCAAAATGTTGGGTCTTGTTTGTGTAGCCAGTTTGTTAGTCTATGTCTTTTTATTGGGGAGTTGAGTCCATTGATATTAAGAGATATTAAGGGAAAGTAATTGTTGCTTCCTGTTATTTTTGTTGTTAAAGTTGGCATTCTGTTCTTGTGGCTTTCTTCTTTTAGGTTTGTTGAGGGATTATCTTCTTGTTTTTTCTAGGGCGTGGTTCCAGTCTTTGTATTTTTTTTTCTGTTATTATCCTTTGAAGAGCTGGATTCGTGGAGATATAATGGGTGAATTTAGTTCTGTCGTGGAATACTTTGGTTTCTCCATCTATGGTAATTGAAGGTTTGGCTGGGTATAGTAGCCTGAGCTGGAATTTGTGTTCTCTTAGTGTCTGTATAACATCTGTCCAGGCTCTTCTGGCTTTCGTAGTCTCTGGTGAAAAATCTAGTGTAATTCTGATAGGCTTGCCTTTATATGTTACTTGACCTTTTTCCCTTACTGCTTTTAGTATTCTATCTTTATTTAGTGCATTTGATGTTCTGATTATTATGTGTCGGGAGGAATTTCTTTTTTGGTCCAGTCTATTTGGAGTTCTGTAGGCTTCTTATATGTTCATGGGCATCTCTTTCTTTAGATTTGGGAAGTTTTCTTCAATAATTTTGTTGAAGAAGTTTGCTGGTCCTTTGAGTTGAAAAATCTTCATTCTCATCCACTCCTATTATCCGTAGGTTTGGTCTTTTCATTGTGTCCTGGATTTCCTGGATGTTTTGAGTTAGTATCTTTTTGCATTTTCCATTTTCTTTGACTGTTGTGCCGATGTTCTCTATGGAATCTTCTGCACCTGAGTTTCTCTCTTCCATCTCTTGTATTCTGTTGCTGATGCTGGCATCTATGGTTCCAGATTTCTTTCCTAGGGTTTCTATCTCCAGCGTTGCCTCACTTTGGGTTTTCTTTATTGTGTCTACTTCCCTTTTTAGGTCTAGTATGGTTTTGTTCATTTCCATCACCTGTTTGGATGTGTTTTCCTGTTTTTCTATAAGGACTTCTACCTGTTTGGTTGTGTTTTCCTGTTTTTCTTTAAGGACTTGTAACTCTTTAGCAGTGTTCTCCTGTATTTCTTTAAGTGAGTTATTAAATTCCTTTTTTTATGTCCTCTACCATCATCATGAGAAATGCTTTTAAATCTAGGTCTACCTTTTCAGGTGTGTTAGGGTGCCCTGGACTGGGCGAAGTGGGCGTTCTGGGTTCTGATGATGGTGAGTGGTCCTGGTTTCTGTTAGTTGGATTCTTATGTTTACCTTTCGCCATCTGGCAATCTCTGGAGTTAGTTGTTATAGTTGTCTTTGTTTAGAGATTGTTTCTCTGTTGATTTTGTTACCCTCTATCAGCAGACGTGGGAGACTAGCTCTCTCCTCTGAGTTTCAGTGGTCAGAGCAGTCTCTGCAGGCAAGCTTTCCTCTTTCAGGGAAGGTGCACAGTTATCTGGTGTTTGGACCTTCTCCTGGCTGAAGATGAAGACCCAAAACAGTATCTTTCCTAGAAGCTGTGTTGCTTTGGCCAGGAAGGTGGCCGGTTGTCTGGAGCAGAAGATGGTGCCGCCTCAGAAGCTCTGTGGCTCTCGCCTGTCCCAGAAACGGCTGGCCTCTGTATACCACCCCCTCACCCGTGCAGCCTGCCCTCCGCGGAGTCCTGGAGCCAAGGAGGCTCCCGCTGGGGTCTGAGGCAGAAACCTCTCAGGCCGGGCGGTCCCCTGTGCTCTCACCAGGAAGGTGGCCGGTTGTCTGGAGCCGAAGATGGCGCCGCCTCAGAAACTCTCAATTGTTTTCATATAATGTGCTCACTATACCCTTTCCCCATTCCAGCTTCTCCCAGCTTCTTTCAGCTTCTCCCAGCTTCTCCTAACCTCTCTACTCAGAAACTTTATGTTCTCTGTCTCTGTCTCAATAAACTAAACACTAAAATAAAACCCAAAACAAAGCAAACTGAATAAAAAAGGACAAGTAACAAAATCAAGCAAAAAGTACACCAGAGAACATGGAGTCTGTTTTGTATTGGCCCACTACTCCTGCACTTGGGGATTGCTCTGGAGTGTGGTAGACATACCCAGTGACACTTCACTAGAGAAAATGGATTTCTGCTTTTCAAGCAGATATTAATTAACAAAATAGATTAAGGGTCTTTTTGAAAAGCCACATGGAAACCCAGCACTATAGAAGCCATCTGAAGTATAGACATATATGAAAGAAATTCACTGTATAGGAGTCACCGTACAGTAGAAGAGACAAGACCTTAACTTGACATCCTATGGTACCAAGTACAACCTGTAGAGCCAGAAATGAGTTACATCTTGTTGAGGTGTTGACCAAAAGTTACACACACACACACACACACACACACACACACACACACACACACACACACTATGACACCACAGGCTATTGCTAAAACTATTGGTTACTCTATAACTGTGCCTGTAAGACCACATTGATGAAGACATAATTCATTTATGCCACCGGACATGGAGAAATCGAGTTAGTGTCCAACTTTAAGCTTTGCCCCTACTAACCATTGTTCATCATACTGGAATGTACTTTATATACTACTAGAGGAAAAATGTCATTAGTATTATCAAGCTACAAAACCTGTGACCTAGAACAGTGAACTGACTGGAAGATATATAGATGAAACAGTGGTACAAATGTTATATAAGTAAACAACTACCTTCAGATTGGGATTGAGAGGAAACCCATGACTGACACGCCTAACTCGAGACCAGATAGGTCATTGACCAAAGAGTAAACTAACTATTGCTCTGGTAAAAGAACATAACAATAAATGGCTCCTAATGGCATACCACTATGCTCATAAATCAGTGCCTTGCTTGGCTCACATCAAAGAAGTTTCTTCATACAGTGGGTGGCAATCAACACACAGACTCACAGCTGGACAATATATAGAAGTAGAGACTTTGGAGTTGTAAGGAAGATGTCTTCATTAAATCCTTCCTCTCAGATCTCAGGGATCTATGTAGAAGAGGAGGGGAAAGGTTGTAAGAGCCAAAGGTGGTGGAATATTCCAAAGCTCCTTGATTTCTGTGAGCCCCCATGCATCCTGGTCAGTTGATTCTGTGTAGCTCACTTCTTTCGATGCTTTAATTTTAGCACGGTTCAAACCATTCAAAAGTTCACTTCAGCATTCTAAAGACTCAATGAAATAGTGTTAACAGAGTCTCCTGGTCATAAGCATAGCAGAACAGCATGATTTTGTTTTTGTATTTTCTAAATAATGACATCTCTGCAATGCAGCCTGGGTTCTATGACACAAGAACTGCAAGCAAACATTTCTTTCTTTCTTTCTTTCTTTCTTTCTTTCTTTCTTTCTTTCTTTCTTTCTTTCTTTCTTTCTTTCTTTCTTTCTTTCTCTCTCTCTCTCTCTCTCTCTCTCTCTCTCTCTCTCTCCCTCTCTCCCTCTCTCTCCCTCCCTCCCTCCCCTCTCTCTCTTTCTTTCTCTCTTTCAGATTTGCTTTTTTATTTATATGAGTACACTGTAGCTGTCTTCACACACACCAGTAGAGGGCATCTGATCCCATTACAGATGGTTGTGAGCCACTATGTGGTTGCTGGGATTTTAAATCAGGACCTCTGAAAGAGCAGTCAGTGCTCTTAACCACTGACCTATCTCTCCAGCCCACAAGCAAACATTTAAATAAGCTCTGGTTACATCATCTAGGAGAGATTACTGTGTCTCTTTTTAAATTTTTTATTTTTTTATTTTTAGCAGCAATAGTTCATTGTGTCATTGTTAACCTTCTTTTGATAAAACTCTCTTTTGTAAAAAAGGAACATTCAAACAACACCATAAAAGCAGAAAAATAATATGCATTGCAAAAATCTCATTTTCAGGAAGGAGTGGTGTTAAAACGTCCATTTCTCTCTGTATTTTTTATGTGTTTTCCCCTGTAATTATCTGCTGCATTTATAGGCAGTGAACAAAAAGGTTTTTTCCTCCTGATCAATTTAGAAACTGTGTTGTTTTCTTCTTAGTCACATGCAAAGATGGTAGTTCCATGATGTAAAAGCTGAGTTGAAGATTCCTTTAAATTATAATTTCTGAGTTACTGGTAGATTAGACGGATGGATGCTTTCTCAACAGTGAGTGAATAGCGTGCAGGTTGAGTGTGATTTTCAGGGAAATAACAGTAATTTCTGTCATAGGATTTCAGAAGCAAGGCGATATTAAGTACAAAAGAAGGTCTTTTGCAAGTAGGTCTGAAAATGTGATAAAAATTTTAGAGGAAAAACGCTTATGATATGATTTATTGCCAAAGTCACATACACATAGTTCAGAAAAGGAAGGCGGGGAACCATGGAGAATGCTAAAATGGTAAATAATATAAGTCCTCTCCATATTTTGGTATATGGCCTTTCAGAATTTTTCTCCCTCCCCTTATATTTATCAGAGACAGGGACAGACAGACAGACAGACAGATAGGCAGGCAGACAGATGGACAGAGAGACAGAAAAATATAAAGTCAGAGAGACTTGCATGGTAGTCCATGTCTGTAGCCTCAACTACATGCAAGATGTAGGATCTCAAGTTCAGGAAGCAGGCCTAGGCAACTTAGTGATACCCTTGCTCAAAATCAAGTTTAGGAAAAGGCTGGGCAGGTGAGATGGCTCAGCAGGAAAGGCATGTGTTGTCAAACATGTCAACTTTTGTCTCCTTTTACATCTACACAAGTGCTATTGCACACACATTTGCACACATATACACATATGTATTTTCTGTCATGATCTGGATATTGTTCATAAAGACTTCATCTTTGCTTTTCAGTAGATCAGGAATACTTTTCTGTGTCAATAGTTCTATTTATCACTTTTGTAAATTCTGTTTTACTGGGTTGCATAAGGCTTCATGCATATGCATAATGAGTGTGCTTTAAGCACATAAATCCAACTCACTGCTACTCTTTCTAGCCTTCTTGGTCCCCTTTGTTCCTCTACACAGTTCTCTGATTTTATGCATCTCTATAAAATGACAGACAGTTGCACATAAATGTTTACTGCAGCACTGTTCATGATAGCTAAGCAAGGAGCTGACCTAGGTATCTCTCAGCAGTAGACTTCTTACAATATCTGAAGTGTTGTTCTGAAAGTCACATATAGCATATTTACATCTTCACCGTGTATGTGTGTTGGAGTTGAGATTGCACACATGTGTGTATTCAAGTGTATCCACCTGTGTATAAGCAGAGGTTAGAAAAGGTTGCCAGGGGTCATACTTCGTCACTTTCCACTTTATTCTTTTGAGATACGGTCTCACTGAATCTGGAGCTGGGCTGGCTGCCAGCAAACTCAAACAAACATGTTGTCTCTGCTCTGGAGTTACCACTGAGCACCTGACCACACTCAGCTTATTAAGTGGGTGCTGGGGATTTGAACTAAGGTCCTTATACTTGTGCAACAAATGTTCTTAACCACTGAGCCATATCCCCCTGCCCAATTTTCTCCTTTTGAAAGATAAATTTTCTGTTGTGATGGAAACAACTCTTTATTTATTTAATACTTAAACTGAAATTGTTTATTGAAGAAAGTATATTTAAATAATTAAACCTAATACCAAATATTTTATGTCAAAATTCTCAATAACAATCCAATTCTAAGCAATAGAAAGCTGACTTTAAATCAACTAGTAGTTCTCAAAATGATAATGTTGGCTAATTTCCTGTATTAGTTATGATTTCCTTCTTGTAGAGCAAGTCTTATGTCCTATTAGAGATTACCACCAAAGTACTCATGCCAGTATAACACCCTTAGGGCTATTGTGCTACAACAGTCATTATTGTTGCTCTCAGGTACTATAGGTGTGCAAGACTATTGGTTGATTCCTTCCCATGGAAGCTTACGTGGCACCTTTGGGTATCATGAAATCTAAGCCTCAGAAAGGAGGTAATCAGGTTCAATACATTTTGAGTTCTACACATCCTGTGTCTAAAGGGCAAAGACGTTTCAGCTATCAAATTAACCTTTAATCCTTTGGAGGTACTCAAGGGCTATAACAATAGCCTATGATTTGGAAGTCTCATGGACTCCACTGACCAACAGCTTGAAAGGGGGTTTCTTGTGCCTGCATTGGAGTTTTTGTTAGATAGACTATGGCTTTTGGAAAAAAAACACTGCCAGCCTAGTTGGGAAATGTCACTTAAATTATATAAGTATGTGTGTATACACAAATGTATGTATTGTGTGTAATTTTAATCAAATGGATAATACTATGATTCTTTATGATATTTTCAGACATCCGTACTGTTGTTTTACTCTCTCTCTCTCTTCCCCCATATTTTTTTCCATTTCTCCCTTCAAATCACTTATCTCAGAGATAGTTCATACCTGAGGACAGGGTTATCAACACTAGAGGAGTAACATAGAGGGTATAGGAGAAAAAAATGAATGGGATACGGGAAGTGATTAACATCAGTACCTCCCTCCCTAGACTATGGTGCCCTAGAATCTGATGTTGCTACTTCTTAAAGATACATTACCCACATTTACTGCCAGACTTAAAGTCAATATTCTAGAGAAACACAACATCATCTAAAATGTCAAGTTATTCTACAACTAATCAACTGCTTCCAATTTATGGCTATTATCAATAAAGCAGCAATGAACATGGGCAAGCAAGAATCTCTGCAATAGGGTATAGAGTCCTTTGGGTGTATGCCCAAGAGTGGTATAGCTGGATCTTAAGGTAGATTGATGTTTTAGTTAGGGTTTTAGTGCTGTGAACAGAAACCATGACCAGGGCAACTCTTATAAGGATGCCATTTAATTAAGGCTGGCTTACAAGTTCAGAGATTCAATCCATTTTCATCAAGACAGGAGCATGGCAGCATCCAAGTAGACATGGAGCTGGAGGAGCTGAGAGTTCCACCTCTTGCTCTGAAGACAACTAGCAGAAGACTGGCTTCCAGGAGTATCTTGAAGCCTGTGCTCACAGTGACACACCCACTCCAACAAGGCCACACATCCAGATAGTGCCACTTCCTGGGCTAAGCATATACAAACCATTACAATTGATTTTCAATTTTGTTTTTTTTTTTTGAGGAATTGCCACTCTGATTTCCACAGTGACTACCAGTCTTCACTCCAAACAGCAATAAACAAGCTTTCCTCTTTCCCAGTACCCATGCCAGCATGTGCTGTCGTTTGTATTCTGACTGGAATAAGATGAAATTTCAAAGTGGTTTTAATTTCCATTCCTCTGATGGCTAAGGATACTGAAGTGTTTCTCAGACATTTGGGTTCCAAAGTTTGAGAATTTCCTGTTTACTTCCATACTTCATCTCTCCTGCTCCTTCCCACACCTGATCCTCAACCCCTCCATTCCTCTTTCCGTTCTCTCACCACCCAGTTTCCTCCCTCCATCTGCCTCTTATGACTATTTTATTCCCCCTTCTAAGTAAGATTCAAGCATTCTTTCCTGTGTCTTCCTTCTTGTTTAGCTTCCTTAGATCTTTTGAAAAACCATATGGAAACCTATTACTGTAGAAGCCTCCCCAAATATAGACATATATGAAAGGAATTTAAATGGAGTCACCATATAACAAGAGAGAGAATGCTCCAACTAGACATTATATGCTACCAAAACGTTGAACTATTCAGCCAGCTCTAAATGGAATGTCTTTAGTAAACCCTTCCCCTCATATCTCAGGGAACTATGTGGAAAAAGTGGGGGGAATATTGTTAGAGCCAGATGTGATGCTGATGCCAAGAAATAAGCTTCCAGCAGACACAACGGGGTGGATGTACACATGAACTCTGAGACTATAACAGCACACATAGCCCCGAGCAGTTTCAAAACAAACAAAATCCCAGTACTGACTGGAAGAAGTGGACACAAAGTCCTACCCATAACCAAGAAGATACTTTCAATTGATTCTTGCTGGCAAAGGAAATCAGATTTGTCTGATAAAGTTCCACCAGCTATATGAACTACTCTCCAAGGCAGTTCATGTGTTCAGGAACAGCTGATTAACAAAAAACCGACTGCATTCATTTTGTGCTTTTTATGTTTTGGTTTGTTGTTTGTTTAATGTGTGTGTGTGTGTGTGTGTGTGTGTGTGTGTGTGTGACTGTTTTTTGTTTGTTTTGTCCTTCGTTTCCTTTTCTGTCTTATGATTTTTTGTTTGTTTGTTTGTTTGTTTGGACATAGAGAGACATCTTGAAGTTGGCTTTATCAGGAGATGGAGGCATCTGAGAGAAGCTGAAGGAGGGTAAAGAGTACAATCCAAATATATTGCATGTAAAAATTTTAAATAAAACTCCCCAAATCTCTTTTTACATACTAACAAGGATATCTGAGGGAATGGGCTTTGTTGTGGCAAAAGATGGGAAAATGCCAGTGGGTGGTTAGTCTCTGAAAGCAGTGACTATGGATCTAGAAGCCTTGGTGAAGTGGGGGTGTATTAAATTCAAGAAACAGAGCCATAGACCATCTAGCTCTTTTAGTAAGTAAACATGTAAAAGAAAGTTTGGAAATTTTCTTCTTCAGTCAGTAAGAATATCAAAGAATATAAAAAATCTGCAAACATGTATTTGGGTCAGATGAAGAAGTAAATTGTCTAAAGAAACACTTTTAAAAATCCAGGTGGAAAACAGTGACCCCATGAACCAACTGAAATATATTCTAACAGAAAATGCACACGTCCTTTAGTAAAGGGAATAGTGTACTGATAAATATTGATATACTTTCATATTTTTTTGTACTGGCTGGGTTTGTATGTCAACTTGACACAAGCTAGAGTTATCACAGAGAAAGAAGCCTCCCTTGAGAAAATGCCTCCATGAGATCCAGCTGTAAGGCATTTTCTCAATTAGTAATCAAGGGTGGGAAGGCCTGTTATGGGCAGTGCCCTCCCTGGGCTGGTAGTCCTGGGTTCTATAAGAAAACAAGCTGAACAACCAGGGGAAGCAAGCCAGTAAGCAGCACTCCTCCATGGTCTCTGCATCAGCTCCTGCCTCCAAGTTCCTGCCTTGTGTGAACTCCTGTCCTGACTTCCTTTGGTGATGAACAGCAATGTGGAAGTGTAAGCTGAGTAAACCCTTTCCTCTCCAACTTGCTTCTTGGTCATGATGTTTTATTCAGGAATACAAACCCTAAGACATTTTTCTTTCTTTTTCTTAACTAATACAGATTTTTAAAAATAAAATAACATGTGCATGGTATTTAACTTTCAACATATAATAACACCAGATATAGACAGTAGGTGTGATCAAGTCATATTAGAGTAAGAAAGTAACTGAAGTGTAGAACAAAGGGGACAGGAGATATGATGAAGAGGCCAACATGAAACTCTTGTGGCCATCTCTGTGACTGTGGGTTTGGAACTGTCCACAGGAGACTGGTTGGTGAGTCAGTATGCATAGGAAGAAGACAATGACTGCCTCTCCTTCATACCCAATGTAGCCAGCAGCTCAGGGGGAGGTGGTGGAACCCTGTGCACCCCCCAAATCCAGGTCAGTGAGACTAGAAACAAAATAGGCACCATGAGGGAAAAAGAACTTGGAGGAGTTCGTCAAGGAGAGGGAGATGAGAGGTTGGGTGATTGCAGTAATCAGATTGTACCACATACTTGTATGAGAAATTTTAAGGAATGAGTTTCACAAAGATTATTTAAAAGCATATATATTTCCAAATATATAAATACATCCTTGTCAGTCCCTATATTTTTGTGTGTGTAACCTCATGGCCGACCACTTGGTGTTGGATAATCCATGATAGGTCTCCTCCCCGGGGAAGACTGTTTCTCCTGCTCTCAGCATTCCTTAGCTGCCTGATGTTCCTTTTCCATGGCTAAGGACCCAGGACATTTCTCCCACATTAGTGTGTCTATTAGTGTTGTCCTTGTTCAGGTCTGGTTTCGGCAGCCATGTTGTTGAGCTGGAAGTGTGATCTCACAGCAGCTCTCCAGTTCCTCTTCCTTTTACCGTCTCTCTGTCCCTCTTCTGGTTTGATCTCTAGGTCTCAGGTGCAGGATTGTGTTGTAGACATGTCATTTGGGGCCACTCGGCCTCTTGTTCTTTGCAGTGTATTTAGACATATGTGTAATAACTATTAATGAAATAGAGATCATTAATTTAAGAGAGAGGGGGAGAGAGAGAGTGAGAGAGAGCAAGTGAGAGAGAGAGAGAGAGAGAGAGAGAGAGAGAGAGAGAGAGAGAGAGAGAGAGAGAGAGAGAGCAGGATGTGTTGGGAGAGAAACATAAAAGATGAAGATGGTATAATTATATGTTAATTTCAAAGACATGTTTTTGAAAGCTAACAAATAAGGTGAGTCTGTGTAATACAGTCTTCCCAAGGAAAAGATGACCACCAGGTGGCAGTGGAGCATTTCATGCATTACTAGTGGACCCTGGGAGAGGTTGAACTGACACCTTCAATAGAGGGTGACTGAGTCCCTGAGCAGGAGGGAGCCAGCAAGGAGATTGCTGAGGGAGAGTGGAAGTGAAATGGGTGCTAGATAGATGTCTGTGCTCCGAGAAAGAGCTATCTTTTAGGTCTGAGAAATCCAAAGACAGCAAGAGCTTGGGATACTTGTAGCCCTATGGAAATATGGTACCTAGAAGGGCGTTGTGCAAAGAAGGCATGTTTCACATTGTCAAACTTTAACTGACTTGCTCCTTAATTAAAACATACATTACAGAGCATTTGAAATGAATCATCCTGTGTGCCACGGAGGAAAAAACCCAATAAAGTGGTCATTGTTGGCTCATTTATTTAAGAGTATTTTATGTTTTTATTTTTCTCTTCTTTTAGCTACTTTAAAAGACACAAATTCTGTGTTTAAAAAAAAAACCAATAACATACTGTCAGATTTGTGATACTTGTAGATAGCATATTCATAATACTAATAACACGAGGAAAGTCAGGATAGTATAAACATATATCTTCCTGAAATTAAGTTAGTATAAGTCTGAAAAATAACATTATAATACTCAGAGTAGCCACTAAAAAATTAACTTAAAAATATAGTGAAACATTTGATAAATTACTGCCTTGAATTTTCATTCAATTTAATATAAATCAGTATAATGAAAATATAAGAATGAAGAAAACTACAGTACATGAGGGATCATGTGGTGGTGATAAAGCAGAGGTTAGAAGGAAATTACAGCTGAGAAAGACCATGCTTGCCCTTCCGCTCGACTCGAGACTCGAGCCCCGGGCTACCTTGCCAGCAGAGTCTTGCCCAACACCCGCAAGGGCCCACACGGGACTCCCCACGGGACCCTAAGACCTCTGGTGAGTGGACCACAGTGCCTGCCCCAATCCAATCACGCGGAACTTGAGACTGCAGTACATAGGGAAGCAGGCTACCCGGGCCTGATCTGGGGCACAAGTCCCTTCCGCTCGACTCGAGACTCGAGCCCCGGGCTACCTTGCCAGCAGAGTCTTGCCCAACACCCGCAAGGGTCCACACAGGACTCCCCACGGGACCCTAAGACCTCTGGTGAGTGGATCACAGTGCCTGCCCCAATCCAATCGCGCAGAACTTGAGACTGCGGTACATAGGGAAGCAGGCTACCCGGGCTTGATCTGGGGCACAAACCCCTTCCACTCCACTCAAGCCCCGGGCTACCTTGCCAGCTGAGTCGCCTGACACCCGCAAGGGCCCACACAGGATTCCACACGTGATCCTAAGACCTCTAGTGAGTGGAACACAACTTCTGCCAGGAGTCTGGTTCGAACACCAGATATCTGGGTACCTGCCTTGCAAGAAGAGAGCTTGCCTGCAGAGAATACTCTGCCCACTGAAACTAAGGAGAGTGCTACCCTCCAGGTCTGCTCATAGAGGCTAACAGAGTCACCTGAAGAACAAGCTCTTAACAGTGACAACTAAAACAGCTAGCTTCAGAGATTACCAGATGGCGAAAGGCAAACGTAAGAATCCTACTAACAGAAATCAAGACCACTCACCATCATCAGAACGCAGCACTCCCACCCCACCTAGTCCTGGGCACCCCAACACAACCGAAAATCTAGACCCAGATTTAAAAACATTTCTCATGATGATGATAGAGGACATCAAGAAGGACTTTCATAAGTCACTTAAAGATTTACAGGAGAGCACTGCTAAAGAGTTACAGGCTCTTAAAGAAAAGCAGGAAAACACAGCCAAACAGGTGATGGAAATGAACAAAACCATACTAGAACTAAAAGGGGAAGTAGACACAATAAAGAAAACCCAAAGCGAGGCAACGCTGGAGATAGAAACCCTAGGAAAGAGATCTGGAACCATAGATGCGAGCATCAGCAACAGAATACAAGAAATGGAAGAGAGAATCTCAGGTGCAGAAGATTCCATAGAGAACATCGACACAACAGTCAAAGAAAATACAAAATGCAAAAGGATCCTAACTCAAAACATCCAGGTAATCCAGGACACAATGAGAAGACCAAACCTACGGATAATAGGAATTGATGAGAATGAAGATTTTCAACTTAAAGGGCCAGCTAATATCTTCAACAAAATAATAGAAGAAAACTTCCCAAACATAAAAAAAGAGATGCCCATGATCATACAAGAAGCATACAGAACTCCAAATAGACTGGACCAGAAAAGAAATTCCTCCCGACACATAATAATCAGAACAACAAATGCACTAAATAAAGATAGAATATTAAAAGCAGTAAGGGAGAAAGGTCAAGTAACATATAAAGGAAGGCCTATCAGAATTACACCAGACTTTTCACCAGAGACTATGAAAGCCAGAAGAGCCTGGACAGATGTTATACAGACACTAAGAGAACACAAATGCCAGCCCAGGCTACTATACCCGGCCAAACTCTCAATTACCATAGATGGAGAAACCAAAGTATTCCACGACAAAACCAAGTTCACACAATATCTTTCCACGAATCCAGCCCTTCAAAGGATAATAACAGAAAAGAAGCAATACAAGGACGGAAATCACGCCCTAGAACAACCAAGAAAGTAATCATTCAACAAACCAAAAAGAAGACAGCCACAAGAACAGAATGCCAACTCTAACAACAAAAATAAAAGGGAGCAACAATTACTTTTCCTTAATATCTCTTAATATCAATGGACTCAATTCCCCAATAAAAAGACATAGACTAACAGACTGGCTACACAAACAGGACCCAACATTCTGCTGCTTACAGGAAACCCATCTCAGGGAAAAAGACAGACACTACCTCAGAGTGAAAGGCTGGAAAACAATTTTCCAAGCAAATGGACTGAAGAAACAAGCTGGAGTAGCCATTTTAATATCGGATAAAATCGACTTCCAACCCAAAGTTATCAAAAAGACAAGGAGGGACACTTCATACTCATCAAAGGTAAAATCCTCCAAGAGGAACTCTCAATTCTGAATATCTACGCACCAAATGCAAGGGCAGCCACATTCATTAGAGACACTTTAGTAAAGCTCAAAGCATACATTGCACCTCACACAATAATAGTGGGAGACTTCAACACACCACTTTCTTCAAAGGACAGATCGTGGAAACAGAAACTAAACAGGGACACAGTGAAACTAACAGAAGTTATGAAACAAATGGACCTGACAGATATCTACAGAACATTTTATCCTAAAACAAAAGGATATACCTTCTTCTCAGCACCTCACGGGACCTTCTCCAAAATTGACCATATAATTGGTCACAAAACAGGCCTCAATAGATACAAAAATATTGAAATTGTCCCATGTATCCTATCAGACCACCATGGCCTAAGACTGATCTTCAATAACAACATAAATAATGGAAAGCCAACATTCACGTGGAAACTGAATAACACTCTTCTCAATGATACCTTGGTCAAGGAAGGAATAAAGAAAGAAATTAAAGACTTTTTAGAGTTTAATGAAAATGAAGCCACAACGTACCCAAACCTATGGGACACAATGAAAGCATTTCTAAGAGGGAAACTCATATCGCTGAGTGCCTCCAAGAAGAAACGGGAGACAGCACATACTAGCAGCTTGACAACACATCTAAAAGCCCTAGAAAAAAAGGAAGCAAATTCACCCAAGAGGAGTAGACGGCAGGAAATAATCAAACTCAGGGGTGAAATCAACCAAGTGGAAACAAGAAGAACTATTCAAAGAATTAACCAAACGAGGAGTTGGTTCTTTGAGAAAATCAACAAGATAGATAAACCCTTAGCTAGACTCACTAAAGGGCACAGGGACAAAATCCTAATTAACAAAATCAGAAATGAAAAGGGAGACATAACAACAGATCCTGAAGAAATCCAAAACACCATCAGATCCTTCTACAAAAGGCTATACTCAACAAAACTGGAAAACCTGGACGAAATGGACAAATTTCTGGACAGATACCAGGTACCAAAGTTGAATCAGGATCAAGTTGACCATCTAAACAGTCCCATATCACCTAAAGAAATAGAAGCAGTTATTAATAGTCTCCCAACCAAAAAAAGCCCAGGACCAGATGGGTTTAGTGCAGAGTTCTACCAGACCTTCAAAGAAGATCTAATTCCAATTCTGCACAAACTATTTCACAAAATAGAGGTAGAAGGTACTCTACCCAACTCATTTTATGAAGCCACTATTACTCTGATACCTAAACCACAGAAAGACCCAACAAAGATAGAGAACTTCAGACCAATTTCTCTTATGAATATCGATGCAAAAATCCTCAATAAAATTCTCGCTAACCGAATCCAAGAACACATTAAAGCAATCATCCATCCTGACCAAGTAGGTTTTATTCCAGGGATGCAGGGATGGTTTAATATATGAAAATCCATCAATGTAATCCATTATATAAACAAACTCAAAGACAAAAACCACATGATCATCTCGTTAGATGCAGAAAAAGCATTTGACAAGATCCAACACCCATTCATGATAAAAGTTTTGGAAAGATCAGGAATTCAAGGCCCATACCTAAACATGATAAAAGCAATCTACAGCAAACCAGTAGCCAACATCAAAGTAAATGGAGAGAAGCTGGAAGCAATCCCACTAAAATCAGGGACTAGACAAGGCTGCCCACTTTCTCCCTACCTTTTCAACATAGTACTTGAAGTATTAGCCAGAGCAATTCGACAACAAAAGGAGATCAAGGGGATACAAATTGGAAAAGAGGAAGTCAAAATATCACTTTTTGCAGATGATATGATAGTATATATAAGTGACCCTAAAAATTCTACCAGAGAACTCCTAAACCTGATAAACAGCTTCGGTGAAGTAGCTGGATATAAAATAAACTCAAACAAGTCAATGGCCTTTCTCTATACAAAGAATAAACAGGCTGAGAAAGAAATTAGGGAAACAACACCCTTCTCAATAGTCACAAATAATATAAAATATCTTGGCGTGACTCTAACTAAGGAAGTGAAAGATCTGTATGATAAAAACTTCAAATCTCTGAAGAAAGAAATTAAGGAAGATCTCAGAAGATGGAAAGATCTCCCATGCTCATGGATTGGCAGGATCAACATTGTAAAAATGGCTATCTTGCCAAAAGCAATCTACAGATTCAATGCAATCCCCATCAAAATTCCAACTCAATTCTTCAACGAATTGGAAGGAGCAATTTGCAAATTTGTCTGGAATAACAAAAAGCTAGGATAGCAAAAAGTCTTCTCAAGGATAAAAGAACTTCTGGCGGAATCACCATGCCAGACCTAAAGCTTTACTACAGAGCAATTGTGATAAAAACTGCATGGTACTGGTATAGAGACAGACAAGTAGACCAATGGAATAGAATTGAAGACCCAGAAATGAACCCACACACCTATGGTCACTTGATCTTCGACAAGGGAGCTAAAACCATCCAGTGGAAGAAAGACAGCATTTTCAACAATTGGTGCTGGCACAACTGGTTGTTATCGTGTAGAAGAATGCGAATCGATCCATACTTATCTCCTTGTACTAAGGTCAAATCTAAGTGGATCAAGGAACTTCACATAAAACCAGAGACACTGAAACTTATAGAGGAGAAAGTGGGGAAAAGCCTTGAAGATATGGGCACAGGGGAAAAATTCCTGAACAGAACAGCAATGGCTTGTGCTGTAAGATCGAGAATTGACAAATGGGACCTAATGAAACTCCAAAGTTTCTGCAAGGCAAAAGACACCGTCAATAAGACAAAAAGACCACCAACAGATTGGGAAAGGATCTTTACCTATCCTAAATCAGATAGGGGACTAATATCCAACATATATAAAGAACTCAAGAAGGTGGACTTCAGAAAATCAAATAACCCCATTAAAAAATGGGGCTCAGAACTGAACAAAGAATTCTCACCTGAGGAATACCGAATGGCAGAGAAGCACTTGAAAAAATGTTCAACATCCTTAATCATCAGGGAAATGCAAATCAAAACAACCCTGAGATTCCACCTCACACCAGTCAGAATGGCTAAGATCAAAAATTCAGGTGACAGCAGATGCTGGCGAGGATGTGGAGAAAGAGGAACACTCCTCCATTGTTGGTGGGAGTGCAGGCTTGTACAACCACTCTGGAAATCAGTCTGGCGGTTCCTCAGAAAACTGGACATAGTACTACCGGAGGATCCAGCAATACCTCTCCTGGGCATATATCCAGAAGATGCCCCAACAGGTAAGAAGGACACATGCTCCACTATGTTCATAGCAGCCTTATTTATAATAGCCAGAAGCTGGAAAGAACCTAGATGCCCCTCAACAGAGGAATGGATACAGAAAATGTGGTACATCTACACAATGGAGTACTACTCAGCTATTAAAAAGAATGAATTTATGAAATTCCTAGCCAAATGGATGGACCTGGAGGGCATCATCCTGAGTGAGGTAACACATTCACAAAGAAACTCACACAATATATATTCACTGATAAGTGGATATTAGCCCCAAACCTAGGATACCCAAGATATAAGATATAATTTGCTAAACACATGAAACTCAAGAAGAATGAAGACTGAAGTGTGGACACTATGCCCCTCCTTAGATTTGGGAACAAAACACCCATGGAAGGAGTTACAGAGACGGAGTTTGGAGCTGAGATGAAAGGATGGACCATGTAGAGACTGCCATATCCAGGGATCCACCCCATAATCAGCATCCAAACGCTGACACCATTGCATACACTAGCAAGATTTTATTGAAAGGACGCAGATGTAGCTGTCTCTTGTGAGACTATGCCGGGGCCCAGCAAACACAGAAGTGGATGCTCACAGTCAGCTAATGGATGGATCATAGGGCTCCCAATGGAGGAGCTAGAGAAAGTAGCCAAGGAGCTAAAGGGATCTGCAACCCTATAGGTGGAACAACATTATGAGCTAACCAGTACCCCGGAGCTCTTGACTCTAGCTGCATATATATCAAAAGATGGCCTAGTCGGCCATCACTGGAAAGAGAGGCCCATTGGACTTGCAAACTTTATATGCCCCAGTACAGGGGAACACCAGGGCCAAAAAGGGGGAGTGGGTGGGCAGGGGAGTGGGGGTGGGTGGATTTGGGGGACTTTTGGTATAGCATTGGAAATGTAAATGAGTTAAATACCTAATAAAAAATGGGAAAAAAATATTTATTAAGATAAAAAAAAAAAAAAGAAAGACCATGCTTTTAAAATAAGAAAGATCCCCGGATATGGCAGTCTCTAGATGGTCCATCCTTTCGTCTCAGCTCCAAACTTTGTCTCTGTAATTCCTTCCATGGGTTTTTTGTTCCTAATTTTAAGAAGTGGCAAAGTGTCCACACTTGGTCTTTGTTCTTCTTGAGTTTCATGTGTTAATCAGCCTCCAAATGCTGACACCATTGCATACACTAGCAAGATTTTGCTGAAAGGACCCTGATATAGCTGTCTCTTGTGAGACTATGCTGGGGCCTAGCAAACACAGAAGTGGATGCTCACAGTCAGCTATTGGACAGATCACAGGGCCCCCGAGGAGCTAGAGAAAGTAACCATGGAGCTAAAGGGATCTGCAACCCTATAGGTGGAACAACAATATGAACTAACCAGTACCCCCCGGAGCTTGTGTCTCTAGCTGCATATGTATCAGAAGATGGCCTAGCCGGCCATCATTGGAAAGAGAGGCCCATTGGTCGTGCAAACTTTATATGCCCCAGTACAGGGGAACGCCAGGGCCAAGAAGTGGGAGTGGGTGGGTAGTAGGGTGAGGGGG
Source organism: Mus musculus (assembly GCF_000001635.26). NCBI lineage: Eukaryota > Metazoa > Chordata > Mammalia > Rodentia > Muridae > Mus > Mus musculus. The sequence goes on along the minus strand of NC_000079.6, from coordinate 69,079,062 downwards.
GTATGGGGGACTTTTGAGATAGCATTGGAAATGTAAATGAAGAAAATACCTAATTAAAAAAATAAAATAAGAAAGATACCAAACCAACATCAAAGTATAAACTATACCAACAAACAGTATGAAAAAAAAAATCCAGCCAGAACTGACAAGCAGCTAGACTGACTGAGCTGAAGAAGGAGGAAAAGAAAGGAGAAAGGAAAGAGTGATGAAAAGAAAGGGAAGGAGGTAAAGAGGAAGGAGGGGAGAGGAGGGAGAAAGAGGGAGGAAGGAAGAAAAAAGAGAGAGGGAAGGAGGGAGAGATTGATCATAATAATGTTGGTGATGGAGGATGAAAGAGAGGTTATTATCATTGTCCTTTCAGAAGCAAAAAGGGTTGGGAGACTAGTGTGATAAACTCTATACTATACTCTATTGAAGTTAGGTAAAATGAACAAACTTCCAAGAAAAAATATAGACTATTGACATTATCTCAAGTGATATTTAAATGATAATAACCCCATAGTAGGAAACTGAATTAGTAAGAAAAGATTCCTGTAAAAGACTCTTGGTAAATTGTATCATATGTTCAAAGAATAACCTATACTTAGTTTTATATAGGAATATAAGCACACACTTCCCAACTCATTCTATGAGTTCAGCATTATCACAAGAGATAAATCAGATAGTGATATCCACAGCTAACAAACTACATATCACTATCTCATGTTAACAGAAAAGCAAACTCTTCACATAAAAATACTAGCAAACCTAATCTAGAAGTATGTGAGAAGGTTATAGACCATGGCTGAGAAGCCTTGCCTCAGGAATGCAAGGTTAGCTTAATGTTATGTATGGATGTATGAGTGTGAAGAGACAGGGATGGGCCATGGATGGTTCACAGATTGTACAGGAAGGAGAATGAAGGATGCAAGGAAAACCCATCATTCAGATTTTCAGTGAAGAAAAAAAAAACCCTATTTCTATTCATGTCACAATTTTGTATTCAGAAAATCCTAAGGAATCCATTAGAAGCTATTAGCATTTAAAAAAAGGTACCCACAATCTTTATATGAGCTCAATATGGAAAAATCAATGGGCTTGTTGTAACAAGTCACCCTAGGCAAAGCCAGTTTTAACAGTAAGTATTTATCTCTCATAGATCCGGAACCTCAAAGCCCCATGTCAGGGTGCCTGTACGTGGGTTCTGATGAGTGTGGATTGCTCTGGGTGTCAGACAACTGATTCCTCCTGCAACGTTACCAGACATAAGAAGGACATGAGCGCTTCTTGTATAGTGTGTGAAGAGCGACTACTATCCTTGAGCTGTCTGCTTTGGTGAGCTAATTACCTCCCATTATCTAAGATTCTAATATTATTTCACAGGGGGCTACACTTGGTTTTGGATATAGAAGCTCATGCTAGCTGAGGCTAGCCTATAATTCACCTTTAAGCATGGGCAGGCAATTTTTCTGTCTCAGCTCCCCAAGTATTAGAACTACAGAAGTGAGCCACTTGGCCCTCGCTCTATTCATGAATTTCGAAGGTGTAGAAATAACAAGTTCACTGTATGAGAGATAAACAAATTGAGATTGGAGACAAGTAAACAATTCTACTAAAACATCAACAAAAAGAATGAAAACGTTAAGAGTGAAAACAAGTTGGTTCTAAACTTGAGATAGAAATGCACCAAGGCAGAATGACTAAAATCTTGTTGAGAAGAGTAACAACACTGGAGAATCCATTCTCACCCACTTCAAAATTACTCCACATTCACAGGAAGAAAGTGCCGAAAAAATTCCAGGTCAACAGAGCAGAGTGTCTACAACATCCGTGATCCTTCTGACAATGCCACCGAATAAATTAGATGGAATCACAATAGTACTGTCAGAGTTGGGGAGACAGCTCAGCTAGTCAAGTGCTTGGCTTGTGAGCCATGACTGCCTGGGTTCAATTCCCAGAGTCCATTTGAAAAAAGCTGGGCTGACTGTGTGCCCTTCTAATCTCAATGTTGAAGAGGCAGAGGTATGTGGGTGGGTATTCAAGGCTTGCTGGACAGTAAACTTAACCTATAACTCAAGTTACAAGCCAGAAAGATACCCTGTCTATATCATATGATGTGTATAAAATGGTGGTGTATGTCATGTGAGGAGTGAATGTCACTGAAGTGCACACATGCATACACACGTACCAGTGCACATGCTCATACATGTGAATCTGAAAACCCATGAAGAGCAGGGCAGTGATGGCATACACCTTTAATCCCAGCACTTGGGAGGCAGAGGCAGGTGGATTTCTGAGTTCGAGACCGGCCTGGTCTACAGAGTGAGTTCCAGGACAGCCAGGACTAAACAGAGAAACCCTGTCTCAAACAAAACAAAACAACAAAACAAAACAAAACAAAACAAAAATCTATGAATACAGACTGTGTGTGTGTGTATGACTAAAAAACCATCAGTTAAATATAATTCATAAGAAAATAACTTGAGAGAAACTCAGAAAAATAGATAGGTTGAAAACTTTACATGAAGTAAAAGTGGAAGACAACTGATAATGGTTTTCATTGAACCAGAGTGGGACGAACTTCAGGGCTACATATTGTACTAGAAATAAAAAGGGGAATTTCACATGATGACATTTCAAAATTTGTATCAGTTACTTTTCTGTTGCTGTGAATAAAATAGCAGAATGGGAAAAAACTTACAGAGAAGAGTGTATTTTGGCTTACGGTTGCAGAGGGATAAAAATGCATCGTGATAGAGAGACATGGCAGAGAGCACCGGGCATGGTGGCAGAAGCCGGAAGCTGAGCTATGAAATCTCCATCTGCAAACACAAAGTGAAGAATGAACTTAAACTGGCAGTGGGGCTCTGAGTCCTCAAACCCTGCTGTACCTCGTCCATCCAGCAAGCCACACCACATAACCTTCTCCACAGCAACACCCACTGAGGAACATGCATGAACAGACATGAGCCTGTGGGGACACTTCTTATTCAAACCATCACAAAACTTAAGAGAATATGGCCATATCATCTACAGGTGCCTTAAAAATATAAGAATTGAAAAATATAAGGGGGGAATTAAATAGGAACTTTTCTTCTACTCTTTATTATCAGCAGAAAATGCGAGGATAATACAGAAACTTTAAACAGGAATATTAACTATGCACCCAAATGACCAAGTATAGAGAAGTACATTGTTGAACGTCAGATATATTCTTTTCAAATTCAGAGAAGCCACTCAAAGGAATGTACACGCCCACCATAAAGGGGGCATCAGTAAGTTCCGAAGGATTGGATCATCTTGCAGACTCACGTAGGACACACTAGGATCATGCTCCTTGTTGGGTCAGATATGGCAGTAAACACAACCAGGGTATTTCTGTATTTGGAAATTAGCAACAAACTTCAGCACATATAACACATTCAGTATAATCACCATAGAGATTCAGGATCTATTTCTAATAGAATGAAAGTATGCCACTGCATTTTAAAGTGTAAACTGAAATTGAAGACATGCTTAGAGCAAAATTGAAAGCACCGAACATCAAAAATTTATGGACCAAGAAAGCGTATAATTGACATTTGCAAGCATTCTCTCTGAAGAAATTGGATAGAGGAATATCAAATTAAATTTACAGATAATCAAAGGGAAGAATTTAAGATAAGGCAGAGCTTGTGGCAGGGAAAGCAACTGGGTAAGAATGCAAATGCTTTAAAAAGAAACTTGTTTTTGAAAATAATTAAAAATGCACATGTAGTTAATGAGAGAACTCAAGACAGAGACAAAGAACAAATGGAAAATACCAAAAGTGTTTGAAACGCTGCAAGCACACATGGCCTAGAGGGTGGGAACACTGTCAGTAATGTGCTCCAGGATCTGTAAAAGGAAAGATTAAAAAAGATAATTTTCTTTCTTTCATAGCCTCTTTTTCTTTATTTCCTTATTTTTTTTTATTAATCATTTTATTCGTTCACATTTCAAAAAATGTCCTCCTTCCTGGCTATCGCTCCACAAACAACCCTTCTCCCATCCCATCTGTTTTCTCCCCTTTACCTCTATGAGTGTGCTCCTCTACCTACTCAACTACACCCACCTCAAGGCTCTCACATTCCCTTACACTGAGGCATCAAGCCTCCTTCCCCTTCCACTGATGTCAGATAAGGCCACCTTCTGCTACATATGTATCTGGAGTCCTGGATCCCTCCATGTATACTCTTTAGTTGGTTGTTTAGTTCTTGGGAGCTCTGAGAGGTCTGATTGGTTCATATTGTTCTTCCTATGGGGATACAATCCCCTTTAGCTCCTTAAGTCTTTCCCCTAACTCTTCCGTTGGGGTCCCTGGGTTCAGCAAAATAGTTTCAAGAGGACAAGATCACCTGGTTAACCCAACCCCACACTATGCATTTATCATTAAAAAAGTAAATACTTCATATTTTTAATAATATATTTTACTTGAAGTAGAATCCCCCCTCCCTTTCTTCTCTCCAGCCCCTTCCCAGACCACTCCACTCTTGGGCATACAGGCACGCATGCATGCACACATGCACTCACTTGCACAAATATGTAAACACAACTTACGGGGTCCATTTTTGTTGTTAATGTGTGTATCCCCTCAAGGTTGCCTTGTGTATTAGACAACCAATAAATGCTCATCCTGGAGAGAGGCTAACCATCCTTCTCTCAGAATTCATTAGTATCCTGTAGTTCATTGTTCGCGGTGGGTGGGACCCTGCATTTATCTCAACCTTCTGTCTCTAGCAGTTTATTACACAGGAAGGTTTGTGGTTGTATTTAAGCAAGCCTTTACCATGTACCGTCCTCTCAAAGCTATGAGGCAAATACAACCTTCACCACAGTTATAAATAAGAATTGGGCAAGAAAGGAAAATTATATACCATCTATGCTACAAAGTAAATACTCAGATTCTAAGTACACACTGAGAAAATGGGACTAGATGTGCACTAATGAATCGTGTCATCAAACGGAACTGGCATTTGTCTTGAGTAAACAAAGATGTTATAACAGCGGGAAGTGTGTCAATTATAATCCATCACGCCAACGAGCCAGAGTACACAAATCCAACGAACGCAGCAAATGAAAAGTCTTCGTTATCAACACTCACTTTTCATTTTGGCGATGTTGAAAAAGTGAGTTGCCTACTCAACCCCCCCCCCCAAAAAAAAAGTCTTAACTGAGAGAATTCTTGTTATCATAAAGAACATGGAAAGGTATTTTCTGTTTTCCCTAATATTACATATTTGAAAGCATACATGTGTGTGTGGGTACTATCTGGATAAGAAAGGGACCAGTGGGATGAAGAGAAGGAAGGAAGGAGGAGAGCTAGTGGGTGGTGACTATGAGAACGCGCCAACAATACAATATATAAAAGTGTTGTAGCAGACCTCATTATTTTGTTAACTTGACAAAAAACAATAATAACAATTTAAAAATGTATACTAGTATAAGTATTTGGAACAGTGACAATAATCTATTAAAGGCACACTTAGCAGATGTGGAAGCATTTCACAGAGATGTGTGAGACTATGATAAATTCATTTTTTGCCCACAGTTTCTCAGCTTGAAGTCCACAGTCAGAGACTCCATTAGCACCGGACCTGTGGAAAGGTGGTAGGCACCACAGTGGTACTCATATCAGGGCAACTGGGAAAGTAAAGAGACGAAAGCATTGAAATCAAGATCCAGCTTTCCAAGGCGTCTCTCCTCCCAGTGAACTGTTTCTTCCCGAGAAACCCAACCCTCCAACAGTTACTACAGTCTCCCAAGTATCTCCATTGGAGACCAACCTTCAACACACGTGCACATAGAGGACTTTTATGTTCAATTCACCCAAGAGAATTCTGTAAAACTTACTAATGGAAGAAAGAATTAGGCACGAGACCAGAAATGTGATACTATTGAATGTGAAAGCTCACTATTCTAGTCATTCACTCCAAAACAAAATGACAAAACTCTTTGCAAAGCAGTACAAAATCTACAAGTAACAAAGAATATTTTAAGAAAAAGTAACAATGAAGTTTAGCTGAGCAAATATTATCACATCAAAATGTCATACTAATTCACTAAAAGTATAGTTTGTCAAAGAGATGTGAAAGTACTTACAATGCCATGTTTGCTTTAATCTGTCTATCCTACCCATTCACCTACTATCTAGCATTTACACATGCGTAGAAACAACACGTAATGTCCATCTACCAGTTACAAAGCAGCTGGTAGGTGGACAGCATGGAATTCAACATGAAATTTGAAGTCATGATTCATTTCTTCAATGTTGTCCATTTCTTCATTGTTCAAATTGTTTGTAGTGAAGATTTGCTTTTTCCCCCCTCAAAACATTAATTAGAATGTTTCTAATATGTGCTTTCCTACATTGCTCAAATAGTTTTTCTGACTCATAGAACTTACATCCCATCTTCCCATTCTGAGTCTCTGTGCACATTCACCTGTCACTTACTGGGAGGATACAGTAAGTTTGAACATTTCCATTCTGCACCACCTGCAAGCCTTTTAACTTAGCATACAGATTATTATTACAACAACATGTGGGTTTAAACACATCATTTAAGACATTGCTGGGCATGGGGAAGGAGCACCAAGTCTGCACCAGTCTCTTTTAGAATTTTATTTATCTTTTCTACCTGTCCTGAGCTTTGGAGCCTGTATGCACAATGTAACTTCTAACCAATCTCTAATATCTTGGCCAGTCCCTGATTTACCTGGGCAACAAAGGCAGGTCCATTACCTTGAGAAGATTTCTTTTAGGATCTTCTTGGCTATCACATTGGCCGTCTCAGTCCTGGTAGGAAAAGCTTCTATCCACCTTGAAAAGGTGTCTATAAACACTAATAAGTACTTGTTGCCATGTCTAGCTGGCTTAATTTCTGTAAATTCTACCTCGTCATAGCACATTCACGTGTCACTAACTGGGAGAATACAGTAAGTTTGAACATTTCCATTCTCACCACCACCACCCGGGTGCATTTCTTGATAAGATATCAGATGTGGATGCTTGGAGCCAACCATCAGACTGAGTTCAGGGAACCTGCTGGGGGCAGAAGGACTGGAGGAGGAGCAGAGGGGGATTGCAACTCCATTGGAAGAACAGCATAGGCTGGCCTGACCACCCAGTTCTCCCAGAGTCTAGACCACTAACCAAGAAGTGTGCCTGAAGGGGTCCATGGTTCCAGATACATATGTAGCAGAGGATGGCCTTTCCTGACAGCAATGGGAGGGGAGGCCCTTGTTCCCAGAGAGGTTTGACGCCCCAGCACAGGACGACACCGGAGAGGTGGGGTGGGAGAATGGGGGTGGGTGGGCAAGCACCCTCATACAAAAGGGAGGGTGGAGGGTGGATGTCAGGCTGGTGGAGGAGTAACCGGGAATAGGGATATCATTTGCGATGTAAATGAAAGGAATGAATAATAGCAATTTACAAAAAAAAAAAAAGTAAGTCATGAGACTGAAGACATGGCAAAGCAGTTAAGAGCCTTTGCTGGTCTTACAGAGGACCCAGGCTTGGTTCCCAGCATCTGCGTGGTATCTAGCAACCATCTATAACTCCAGTTCCAGGGGTTCTAATATCTTCTTGTGGCTAGGCAGGTTTCAGGCATACATGTGGGGAACTGAGTGTCAGGTCTCCCTTTCCACTGTGCGATCTAAAGAAAGCGTTCTCAGAGAAAAGCAGGACGGGGAGAAATTCATCTAGGGAGGACCGATCCAGTGCACCGCAGCAGGCGTTGCTCCGCCCCATGCTGTAGCGTCCTTTCTGGCTCTGCCCCATGCTGTAGTGTTTCTTCTGGCTCCGCTCAGCTTCCTTATGGCGCTTTGACTACTATAAAACACTAAGCCCAGACGCAGGTGGTGCTGGCTGCTGTTTGAGTTGGCAGATTTGGAGGCAGAGGCCATGGTTGCCCAGAGAGCAGAGAACCGAATCCACCCATCATGGAGTCAAAAGCTATTGATCTTGCCTGTATCCTAGTGACACAATTAGATAAGGATGATGAAGGAAGGAAGAGAAGTGTCCCAGGAAAAGCGACTGGAGCTCTGTGCACTCTCCTTCCAATGAAGGAGTTGGCCATGATGTATTTTATAAAGCCAAGAGTATGTTTTGTAGAGCATAGTATGGTGGGGTGGGAGGGGATATCTCAGAAGGCCCATGCTGAGGCATCCCTGCTCCTGCCCCTGCTCCTGCCCCTGCCCCTGCCCCTGCCCCTGCCCCTGCCCCTGCCCCTGCCCCTGCCCCTGCCCCTGCCCCTGCCCCAGGTACCAGCCATCTTTATTTGGGGACATGGTAAGGGGAGTTGAAAAGGAGTAGAGGTAGAGAAAGAGAGGGAACAGAAGGGGGAGGGGGGAGAGAAGTCAGCCAGGAACATGTGGATGGGGGGAGGAGAAAGGGGTCAGAGAGCAGAGAGAGAGAGAGAGAGAGAGAGAGAGAGAGAGAGAGAGAGAGAGAGAGAGAGAGAGAGAGAGAGCAAACAGTCCCTTTCATAGAAAACTAGGCCTACCAGGATGTTGCTAGGTAACTGTTGGGAGGAGCATAGAAGGAATACCAACAGGCCAACATCAAATGATCTCCCTGGGTTTTTTAAGTGTGTGTGTGGGGGGGGGAGGGGGGTGTTTTGGTATTTATTTTTTGTCTTGGTAAGTTTTGTTTGTTTGTTTTGACTTTAGTTTTTCTTCTTTTTGAGAAAGAGAGATACTGAAATACCACACACTGACAATGCAGAGTAAAAAATTAATTTGTAAGGAGCTACTTTGGAATGTCTGTCATTTGTTGGTAGACAAGGAGACAGGGTAAGCCTGGATGTCTCAAAGGAAGCTAGTTTCCTGGGTTGTGCTTTAGTTTCTATGTGAGAATGCATTTAGCTAAAGGATTCTAATACACTGAGAGAGATTTCGATTTGATTTCTGATAGTTCTGCAAGAGGACCCAGGTTTCCCTTTGCGTGTATTGTGTTTGGGTCCTAACTGCATATACACTCAAAAGACATCATGTTCCTAAACACTAGTATATATTGTGTAACCATATCTGGCAGAGCTCTCCTATTTGCAATGAACCTTTGGGGTGGGCCCTAGTCCAATATTACTGATGTTTTCCTAAAGAGAAGAGCATTCTGGACGCTAGTGGGAAGCTGCCCTGTGAAGACCAGGCAGGCAGGGAAGAATAGAGTGGTGGAGACTGGCCTGAAAAAGCTGGGGACTGGGAAAGATCTCAGACCAGGTAAGGCTGGGGAAGCAAGGAAGAATCCTCCCTCTGAGTCCGTAGAGAGAAGTAGCCCTGGTCACACCTTTATCTTAAGCTATTACCCTTTAAGATGAGTCTGTCTTGTTGTTGACTTAAGCAGCCCACGCCATGATACTTGGCTGCAGCAGTAAAGTGGTGGGACCTGATGCTGTTTCCTGGATTCTTTATGATGCAATGAGGAGGATTTTTTTTTTCTTTTCAGAGAAACTGGAATAAGCTGAAGCATGAGAGCAAAGTCCCATCACTCATCTGAGATCGTCACCTTCCTCTTAGATCTAATTACCTACATTAATAATTGTTCAGTTTTGCTCTATGTGGTGTTGGCTACTGAAGTTCAGTTGTCCTTGAGGGCAGCCTTTTGAACACTTTTGTCTTTGCTCAAAGTAATGTCTGTCGGTGATTGTCATCTCCGTTTGTGTTTTCTCCTACAGTGCATGTTGATGTAGCATCTCCCAGTCTCCTTTGCTTTTTACCCTTTTTCATTCAGAGGGATTTTGAAGACATTTTATTGATATTAAATTAAGTGATAGTTAAATTATTACATTAGTTAATATATGCTGTACCCCAAATACCTGAGAACTAAAGTTCACAGAGCTTCTAGCTGGGCCTGGCCCTGTACTGCAGCCTGTTGTACATGTTGGGCCAGGCAACTATAGGAAAGCCATTTGAACTGTGTGAAAATAGGGAGCATTGTTGTGTGGTTGAAGGAGAAAGGAAGGCAAAAGAGTAGGTACACAGTCAATGTGGCATGGCTCCCAGAACGCCAGGGCCTCTCCATCCTCAAATAAATGACCTGGGATTTCAGAGCCCAGCTGCAGCTCCTTCTACCCCCAAAAGAGCCTCGAGTAAAGAAAGTGCAGTTTTTCAGATCCAGAGACAAAAGCACAGTTCTGAATTGCTGGCAGACTGTGAATGAGCAATCCCAGCTAAGGGAAGGATGCTCAACCAGAGGACTGCGGTAAACCAAACTGTCAGGTGTCAGCTTGTCAGAAGCCCAGCCTGCTCTACCTCTGGGACAGGAAAGGATCTGTAGGAATAAAGGGAACATGGGTTAAAAGCTGTAAGGATTAGTGCATGAGCAAAACAGCACATGATCACAACAGGTGAAAAACTTAGCCAGAAAAAGAGGCGAAAGAAGCCTTCCAGAATGCCAGAGAATAAAATCAAGACTATTGAAGTAAGAAGGGAAAGTTAAGAAGCACAATGAAGAGGCACAGAGATTCCAATATCAATCATGCAAGACCATAAGACGGAGGAGCTGGATGGTGGGGGAAGCGGGAGTAAGAAGATGAATCCGGAAGGGGGGAAAGAGAAAACCCCCATCTTGTTCTGAGGATGCAAGAGTCACACAGTTGAAACACGATGAGACACAAGTCAGAAACTTCAGAAAGCCAAGTACAGAATTTATTTCTATTGCAGAGGAAAAAAAAGACAAAATATAAAAAAATCCTAAAGGACATTATATCATTGCTAGAATCATTTACTTCATTTTTATTTTTATATTTTGTTTATTCATATATATGCAAATATTCATGTGTATGTATGTGTATATGAGTGAATGATGTATACATGCAAGACTATTGAAGTAAGAAGGGAAATGGGTGGAAATAACCTGCAAAACCCCAGAAATAAATGAGTTTAGCAGACAGAAGAGAAGCCACTGTTGTGAAGGCATTGATGAAAAAATTCAGAACCACAAAGAGACCCTGGAAGATTTTCTAGCTAGCAACTTGCAAACTCTGAAATATGGAATCAAGGAATACAAAGCCAGACATCAAGCAAAGGAAAGACAATCAAGTAGCATATTTAACTCGCACAGGAATAATGTTGAAACTCATAAAGAACAATACATTTTGCTGTGTAACTGGAAAGAGAAGAAGGGAGATTTAAGATATTTTGGTAATGTTGACTGCTTTGTTTGGCACATGGACAGTCGCCTTTTAAACACCATTGTAAAAGGATCATTTGGGAATGCTGGGAATTTGTGACTGAGGCTGCAACGTTCTGTCATCTGTGAGAGACCAACCAGTTGACAATGGAAAAATTTAACAAGTGCATTTAAGAGAGGTAGGGGACATTGCAGAAACATAAAATGGCTTTTTATCATAATACATGGACTAGAACTCTCAATGATCCAGCTTTTAAGCTACACAAATAAATTTATTCCAAGCTATATGACTTGAGTTCAGTAGAAGGCACGTGTGTGTGTGTGTGTGTGTGTGTGTGTGTGTGCATACATACATATATATAGTAGTTATATAAGTACTGTGTTATTACAATGATGTGGCATAGTCTCAGGCCAGTAAATGTGATATAACATATGAGTTTTAGAGACTGTGCTAGAAGTTTTCTATTTAAAGAAATTACAGGTTGTGGGCTTTGATTTTATATAGACATATATGATATACTCATATATGTCTATCTATCTATCTATCTATCTATCCATCTATCTATCTGACTGCAAATTCATCTCTTTCAATGCAACACTGTGGTATTTAGACGGAAAGCCCCCAGAGCTTTTTAGCCTAGACTTCTGAGGTCTGACTGGTCATCCAGCCAGGTGACTCTGATCTTGTACAGTCCATCACCCGCATACCCCACCCCTGTTACTGCTCAGTGCATCCTCTGCTTTTAGAAGCCTTGAGAAGACTAACCACTAACAACAAACAGTGAAATAAATCACTTGCCATAGGGGAGAATGGTTTTTGAAAACAGGCATTCATCAAATTATTTGGTTAGTCCTTTCTCCTGACAAATTTCTCCCCTGAACATCAGGGGCAGCCTTTGCTTTAGTGTTGTCTCAGTCTCTCTTCCTCATTTTGAGTGAAAACAGGACATTTGCGTGCTGGGTAATCATGAGTATGGTCTTTTGTTTCACTAAAATTCTGAAATGGTCAGAGTATCCCTTTAATTGCCCAGATCTGTTCAATGTGACCTTTGTTCATGTCATGTCTATTTTACTTACCTAAGAAACCCCCTGGTTACGGAAGTTGGCATTTCACCAAAGAGCATGTGTACTCTGTACTCTGTCTTCTTCACTGAGAACCAGAATCACCAAATCACAGCTTAAGTCTGTCTTTAAATGGCCTCCCCTTAAAGATTCCCCCCAACACACACACAAAGACAAATACCATGTCCTACACTTTGACTTCTAACAAGGATACCCAGCAATATAAGGGGGCAGTAGAAATCTTCAAAGCAGCATACAGTCATCAAGAAAGCCACAAGATAAAACTCCTACCACTTCCAGCTGTGGGAACTTATCAGAGAAATGTCTTTGTACAGTAGGTTGAAGTTACGACAGAAGCTCACAACTGGTCAAAGTGAGAACAGAGTCTGTGGTAGCCTCACCCTCAATGAGAGGTCTATAACATGCCCAAGGCTCAGAAATGATCTTAGAAGTGATTGTAAGAACCAGAGGTCAGAGAGGACCAGATCAAAATGGTGTGTTATAGATATGTCAGGACCACAGCAGTCACGAGCTCACAGTAGCTGGGATGTCTGCACATGATTGTCAGTCAACCTTTTAACATGGATGGAGAGGAGATCTGTGAGCTCTCATCCCAAAGTGAAGAGCTATGAGACGTTGATGGCTTCTTGGGGAAGGACAGTCAATTTTCTTTAAGTGTATGGTCTACCACATTTTACTGGATGCCCCCACAACCAGAAGTATATGGACAGCACAAATTGAAGTCAATGAGTTTTTAAATACATTTAAAAAAGGAAATTGAATTTGGGGAAGTGGGGAGGTGAGGAAGGATCTGAGAGGAGTTGGGGGTGAATACAATCAACGTTCTTCATTCCCAATATGAACTCATACATATAATTTAATATATTTATATATTTAATATATAAATATGATTTAATAAAACTTAAATTTTTCATGCATGATTTTAAGTGAATTAAAAACTTTCAGTGACTAGAAAAGGAAAATCAGACTTATTCTTTTGTCTGGCATCCTTGACTTTTGATTTTGCAGATTAGTCTGGTTCCATAGGCAATCATAATTCATCTGTAGCGTTCACTTGCTACAGAGCGTGTGAAAACTGCAGAAGCAACAATCCCTCTCAGAGCTAAAGCTGTGAGAGAGGGGCCTCTAAGATAGAATCAGTGGCTCTAAAGTCCTTTGAAAGGGAAGTTGGTCCCTGTAGTAGCTGCGTCACAGTAGTACAGCCTCCGGGTTGTGTTTCAGAGAGTTTCCTCCTTGTCATCACGAGCTTTTTCTCCTCGATTAACTGATTTTTCTTGGGAGGAGTTGTAGGTGAGTACTTTGGCTTAATTGTCAACACGTGAAAACAGAAGCTTAAGACTTTGTATTGCATAATTCCACAGCACATCGTGATTTTCCCATTAGTTTCAAGACAGACAGCTCGGTGTCCAAAGATCATACAGAGGCTCCAAAGAGCTCCTGTCAAATCGGGTTGGGGGAGGGCTATGTTGGAGACAGGAAGGTGGGTTTATCTACAGAAGATAAATAATATCCTGGCTGTTACCTAGTAACAAGGCTACAGTAACAGGCTGCAAAGATTGTAAGTGTCCAGGCTGATATGTTAATGGTGCCAGGTATCATAATGCCACCAGTACTTTCCATAAATCATAAAACATTAATGGCAGATTAGTCACCAAGATGCCATATGTTTCAGTGAATCCTGTGTAATTAGAATGGCAGTGTCAGGCAGCCGATGAGTAGAGACTGTATGTGTTGAGGGCAGAGAGCTGTGCATCCCTGTACATGGCCCACCCATGCCCTGTGTCCTGTGTCTTTATCTCCTTATGTGTCAGGTTCAGATGAGAACATGTCCTTGCACTGGCCCAGGAAATTGATGGTTAGGGTATGTGTCTGAGTCACTGGATTGGCTCCAGTAATGAGTTTCTTTTTCAATTCTCCACTGACCTGCAGGAGTGCCTCTTTGCTGAGGACTGGATGAGGACTTCCAGTGTCATGCCCTAGACTTTTCAATGCCAAATGGTCAAGCCTTAGGGATGCCTTGCATCAGAAAAAGCGCTCGTCACGTACAATTACTGAGCTCGGCAATGGTCAAAAGAGCATCACCCTTGATGTGTGAATATATGATTGTTGAGTTTGCAGTTATGTTTGTCAGTCAGTCCTGAGTATTCAGGCATGGAAATGTGATTCTATTTACCAACAGTTTTATTGATTTAATATAATAGAAGGAAGGTAGGCTCAGAGAGTTGAGAGAGGGAAGCATGTTAGGGGATGCCATTCTTCAGTATATACCTAGGAGGATATAAGGAATTTGTCCTCTTTCACATCTTTCTTTGGGGTTTCTAGCTTACATCTAATTGGACCTAAGGCTGACTCCCTAGGAGGAAAGTTAGGTCTGGTACCATGAACTTGGACAACTGCCATGGTTGCTGAAGCCATGGGCCCTAGAGGAATATATATATAGTCTCTAACAGCATTCTAAATACTTATCCTTATACCCATAGGTAGTTGTAGGTCTCATACATCATCAGTGAAGTTCCTTTTTGTGGAAGACATAGGCTACCAAGGATGGCTATTGTTGGTCACAATGCAGATAATAAGTGATATGAGGTGCTCAGCCTCAAATGGTATGTCTACAACAAAGCCTTTACCACTAAAGCTCAGGAAACATGAGAAGGGAGTTAACAACGTCAGAAGCAGAGAACCAGGATGCCCGTTACTAAATCATGGCTTCCAGACCTGCCATAGAATCTGTTATTCGTGAAATCTCAACAACATGACTACCTAAACAAAATCTGCAAAACGACAACCATTTGCCAAGTCAACATAGCTGGAGGGAATCTCACAAGACCCCAACCCTTAGATGAAGTGCTACAGGCAATCAGTGACTGCTGAGAGATGGGGAATCTTGTCCATGGATAAGACCCCTAATAGCTTAGCTAGTCCCAAATGGCCAACCCTAAACATGTGCACACATGCACAACAATGAGTAGTTAATGATAATTAAAGAAGAAAAGGCCATGAATTTGAGAGAGGGGGTGGAGACCAGGCATAAATGTAGCTGGAACTTGTGTCAATACAGTACTCAATGTAATTTTCAAATAAAAAGCAAAAACAAAAATTATACATTTTCAGTCTAATGTAGTATATGGTCAGTTTCAAAATATGATTTTTATTTTATCTACATCTAAACTCCATATGCATATAGATATAGTATGAATATATATTCACACATACCTACAGGGTGCATGTGCTTACAACTGTGGTGCACCATAGTCACATACAAAAACATACGGATGCAGTTAGAGATACTGTATTCAGTAGGCATTGTTATCTCCTATGTTTTCCCCTCCCCAAGACTAAATAATAATTTCATCTCATAGAAACTTGTCTATTTTTATTACCAAATCTGTGAACAAATTTTAGATTCCTCCATTGAAAACTCTCACACTCTGCTTGCCATTCTATCTGTGAAGTCCTGATGAATGACCATGCTTCCACACCTGTGCACAGAGGATGTTTATCACATGGTAATAATGACAACGAGTAGCATCTCTGGGAAACTGTTCTGTGAGTTTTGAGAAGGGCTTGCATCACACCATTATATCCCAGGGCTCTGTCTCAAGTTCCACTTATAGCTGTCCTCTCAGAGTCTTTCCTTAAGTGCCTTTCCTGAGGTGCTTTGGTGCTTTCTTGGTGCAAGTCATTTATTTCTGTGCTTAAATGAGTCTGGGCATGTAAAGTGGTTTTGAAACAAACAGGTCCAGATAAGGATGTCAATTATACCCATTGCCATTCTACTCACACATGGAGACCACCCCCCAGTGTGATGTGTAGTCTCCGTTCTCATTCTATGGCCACCGACTGGCTTTCTAGTCCTCAATTTACTTTATTGCTCTCACAGCAAATGAAGCTCACAAAATACGTGACTTAATTCTGCTATTTGTATTCTGTCTTCAAGACAGATTCAAGTGGAAACTGTCCACAATTGGAATTGAATGCCCTATACAACCAGCTGCCAGCTTCTCAACCAACTGTGATTTACAGGACTCTGGCTTGCTGTTTTTATGAGGGATTCTTCTCTTCTGAGCCTTACACATAAAAACTGAGAATATTCTGTTTTGTGGGAATAGATGCATTGATTCCACATGATAAATTATGAATAGTGAACTAATTTGTTACTCATGCAATGCTGTTTTTCTTCAACATATAGACACCCCAAGGCAGGAAAAATTAATAGTGAGTAGCTAAGTTGATTTTCAAATAAATACCGTGTATTTGTTACATTTTATTTGTTTAGTTTTTTTCAAATTTTAGAAGAGATGTTAGAACTATTGATTGTAGTAGACTCAATTATTGTTGCTTCTGGTTAGCCAGCCTCCCTGATTTTATAATTGACAGGTTTAGAATAATTTATGTGACAATGAGTAGTTCTTAATATGGCTTAATCACTAGTTAGTCATTGAATATGTTACTTGAAAGATTTTTTTTGCTTAGAAATTATCAAAATCTTCTTTGTATACTTACTTAAAATAAGACATAAAATTCCCTAAGATATTTAAAATATTGTTAATATAACCAATCATTTAAAATCATTAACATAATTTTTGTGGTGTGGAGACATTTGTACGTGGATCTACATGTGTCTTACATATACTGACTAATTTCCTCTATGGGTAGAGAAATGTCTAGGGATGTTAAAAACCACTTTTCAAGCTGCACTGGGATTTATTTTGTGTGATAACTGTATTGCTGTGGAAAAGGTGAAAGATGTATGATTGGCCACAGTCAGGAGATGTGGAAACCCTATGCTTCCTCCACTATGAATGCAGAAGGGCTTCCTTGGGGCCCTCTCAGGGCCACTATGTATAGACCCTGGAAAAATATTACAGTGCAGCTTGGGCTTTTATATACAGCTTTGTATATAAAAGGGCCCGCTTTGTATATAAATAGGGCCCGCTTGTTAAAGATGTTCAACTTGAAATGGTTATGCCTATTGGGTCCATACTGGCTGCGCTAAACTGAAAGCAAAACTTAGACACAGAATTATCTTTCGCTACACAGTGTAGATCCTATTGCATGTTTGAAAAGACCATAATTTTAGGATGAATAACTAAGAACACATTGATTACTATATTAGCCCTGTGGTAAGGGCATGGCTAAAGAGTGTAGATGTCCATCTTGTGGCTGAGAAGGTCAAAGGCACAGATGGTAGGAGGAGAGTGACGTCCCTGATGATGTCCACACAGCAAGAGTTGTGCCAAGAGGTCATGACAAGTACACAGGAGGACGGTAAACATACAATCAAGGGGTTATGAAAAATAGTCACCTAGGCTTTTTCATGTCCAAGGGCTGGAATGGTGGTGTCAGTCCTACTGTATGTAGTGACATTTGGTTGATTATATAGAAAGAGGCCCATACCCAGAAGCTACTACAGGGACAAGGAACTTTATGCTGACCACTTTACAGGTCTTGGATCAGCAACTTTCCACTCACTCAGAGCTGTTCCACATGACAAGGTGTTCATGGAAGTTGCTTTCTGTAGGCACAGGTAAAAAAGAAAGATTGCTGCAGATGTCAAGCCCTTGTCATGTTCCCTCATCCTGCTAGTGGTCATATTTACATTTCATCTCCATGTGAAACAAGAAGCAGTACTATATCACTAATCACTGAGGCACAGGGGATCCATAGAACCTTCCTGAACCTACACATTAGCAGTTGACATTAGCCTGCAAGGACTCAATGCCCACACTCATAGTCTGAAGGAGGGATGGCCAGACAAAAAGGAAGTCCCATCCACTCACCAACAGCAACCACTCTGCCCCTTCTACCTCCGTATTTGGGATTATAGGTGTATGTGTAAATATGTGTAGCAAGGCAGATGAAGCCGGTTCCTTCCCTGATGAATATGTCACATGGTTAGAACAATTGAAAACAACCATGTGGCTCTGGAGACCAGATATTTATGTCCATCCTTGCAGGTTCCATCATTCAGGCTTAGTGGTACATTCATTGGATAGAAAGTAATTCCCTGTGGTATTATTGGGAAAGGCTTGAAAGCCTCTTGAGAAGTTGCTGAGGAGGGTAGTCTTTAAATGGTTCTAATTAACTGCAGTGAAGATTACACCATAGAGATAGGGCAGGACAGAGGAGCAGTCATCCCAACCCAGCCCTGGGCCCCGCATGCATATCCATCCTCACAGTGTGTGCTTCTGCTTCTGTGGCTTGTTTAAGGCAGTGGTGCCTCTTGACTCCTCACCCCCACATCCCCGTTCACAAAGGGTTTTCATGCAAGGATGCTGAACCCCACTCCTGCTCAGGTAGTCAGGTGAGAGGATTCAGCACAGGTTCAGCAAACTGTGGGTAGTGTAGGGGTGATGCAGGTTAGAATGGCTTTGTCGGCACCACGCAAGATAGGATGACAAGAGAGACTGTGCGTGATAGAGTGCCAGGGAGAGAGCAGCTGATAAACTGGGAAGGTAATCACATCCCGAAGGAGAAACTTCTGACATGATCAACATTGGCTCCAAATACATATTCCTTTTCTCTGAAAAAACAGGGCAGCTCAGCCCAACTCCAAACATCTGTATTTTCTGCATCATTCTCATGGTGTCCATCATATCCAAAGACATGGTAGACCACCTAACTAGCTGACTAATAAAGAATTTTATACACTGTATTTTGATATTATTTCCCCCTCTCAGATCATCTATACCTCCCTACCCACCCAACTGCACGCGCTCTCTCTCTCTCTCTCCCCAAAAGAAATAAGTGAAAATTTAAAAATAGCAAATGTAATGTGGGTGTGGTGGAGCTAAATGGGTGAGAGCTTATATAAAA
Organism: Mus musculus; assembly: GCF_000001635.26. NCBI lineage: Eukaryota > Metazoa > Chordata > Mammalia > Rodentia > Muridae > Mus > Mus musculus. The sequence continues at coordinate 69,060,035 of NC_000079.6, read as the reverse complement.
TAAAACTCTCATAATTGGCTAACTGGTGGAGCTGGGTGCTGGGCACATGGGAGTATTTGACAGCATTGCTTCTAGTACATGGGCCTGGCATTTTCTACAGTGATATCATTTTATGCAAATGATCTCTCTCTTTCTCTTTTTTTAAGCAGACATGTTTCATTCACATCTGTATGTGCTTACCAGTAAACTGGCACCATTCATGTTAAAGACCTCATTATCTCAGTAGACAGAGACTAAGATATCAAGTTTAGGTCATGTTGGCATGATCAACTTTGCAGGAACAAAGGGAAATAAACTTGAAACAGAAGAAGGAAGGGGCAAGAGAGTTTCAGCTACTATTTTGACTAGGAAGTTTGAGGGTAAATTGATATTTGAGAAGGTGATACATGAATAAAGACCTGAAGGAGGTGTGTGTGTGTGTGTGTGTGTGTGTGTGTGTGTGTGTGTGTGTGTGTGTGTGTGTGTGTAAGAGAGAGAGAGAGAGAGAGAGAGAGAGAGAGAGAGAGAGAGAGAGAGAGAGAGCTCCTAGACAAGGACACATGTTTCAGAGAGGATTGAGAGTGAGCTGGCAGATGAGGACAGGATAGAACACAGCCAGACATTACTCAGAGCACTTGGATGCTCAAAAGACTTTTCCTTTTTGTTCCCATTGGCTCAGGAAGACAGAGAAGGATATGTGGGAGGAGCAATACTTGACAAGTCAGCAGGCAATGGAATGGACACTAAAGAGTACAGGAAGACCAGTTAAGAGAAGGATTCATCTGGCAGTTCAAAATAATTGTTCAGAAGATCACTACAGAGAATCAGACATTTGAAATCCCTCTGATCAGGCTGGTGAGATGGCTCAGTGGGTAACAGCACCCGCCTGCTCTCCTGAAGGTCTGGAGTTCAAATCCCAGCAACCACATGGTGGCTCACAATCATCCGTAACGAGATATGACTCCCTCTTCTGAAGTGTCTGAAGACAGCTACAGTGAGATATGACTCCCTCTTCTGGAGTGTCTGAAGACAGCTACAGTGAGGGGATTTATTAATAAATTTATAAATAAAATTTAAAAAAGAAATCCCTCTGTTCAAATAGTAAACGAGGCTGTTGCTGTAGAATTACTTCCTCATATCTGCAGTAGCAGAAACCATCCACTGCACCCAGAGCCTTCCTCTGCTCCTTAGGACAAGGAGGCTCTAGTTTCTTGTGCCCCCCCCCCCCAAGCAGCACCAGCCCTTCTTCACCAAGTGGTCCTGAGTGCTGGAGATCTGTCACCCTGCGCTGGTTCTCAGTTCCCGCTGGCCTTAGATTCTTCCATTCCCTCTCAAAGGTCCATATTCAGCAGTTTAATGTAGGCATCATTTGAGGGGGAGGGGGAGCTTAAGAATGGGCATTCCACCCCCTCTGTGTCCCCGTGTCTAAATCTCCGAAACTGATCATGTTCTCAGAACCCAGATATTTAGGTAAAAAGCTTTGAGGGAAGACAGCCCTCTGGAAGTTTGTCCTAATTATTGATCTCAGAAGCTTATAGGGAAAGGCTTGCGTTGTGGGCTATGGTGATATTTCCTGCTGAACAAAACAGCACCTGATTTGAGGCTAGGAACGATCAGGAGAAACTCTTGGATCAGTTTGCGAGTGCAGACGCTGAATGCGTCTTTGGAAGCGAAACCAGTCTTCACAGACTAAACACATAAAATGGTGTTCATGGATAGTTTTAACAACGTATTTAAAAACCTACTGGTCGTGTTTAATGCAAATCCATCTTTCTCTGCCAGCAAAGAAATTTAGACTCATTGGTCTTCATCTTTATAGGCTACATTCTAACGAGATCTTAGCCTCAGTACTCTTGTAAGCTGAATAAGCTGTGATTTCACTATTATGAATGGTTATTCATAATTTCTACTTACGTCTCTGAAATTCCACTCAGAGCTTGCAGGCAATTCTCTCTTTTGCTATTAAGGATGAGTTCAAGCAATTTTTCTGGTCAGAGACTCAGAAGGTCAATGTGATTCTTAATTAAATTCCTGTAAGCTGCCCCTGGAAATCAAAGGTATCTTGTTTGAAATAAGCTGTCTCTATGCATGAGATGCTACTTGAAAACACCCAGAAATGAATTCAAATGTCACCTGATATGAATGGCCTCTTGAGAGGATGGTTGCCTCTCCTCTGGGACACATGGGCAAGGGCCAGGGACAGTGCTTGTAACACCCTGAGTAGGTTTGCTGCAGTTTTGTGTCAACAGCTCTATGGTCATTCTACCATGCTCAGTCTCCCTTAAGGCAGAAGAGAAGTTCTCTGCTGTGCTGTGCTTATGAGAAGGAAGACAACCTAGTAGTCACTCTCTGTCCAACTACAGGAACTTTGACTTTGTCATCCTCACTGGCTGAAAACGGTATGTTACAGAAAGAATCAGCCAAATCCAAAGAAAACCCATGTTATTCTGCTGGGGTTCGATGTTGCTGTATCCCCCTTACCCCTGCAACATCTGCTTTCATTCTTGCCTTTTCTAACCGTCTGGCCTACTTTCTAATGATCTTTGAAATCTGTAATTTATAGCACTCTGTAGCTCAAGCACTGAGATGGTTTCCTATTTCAGAGCCAATTTTCCCTGCCTGGATTTTAAGTCATTCAAGAAGAGTGCTCTCAGCTGATGTCCTGTTCAGACTGTCTACAGATACATCAACCATGAACCAGTCCAAAACCTTCTCCAGTTCAGGGCATCCATCTTTCTGATGCCTTGCCCCTGCCTAGTAAAGTATCTTAATTTCCCTCAACCCTTCAGATAAAATCTTGCAAAACTTAATTATATTTTCCTCATTCTTTGCTTCCCATTGTCATAGGTTCTGACAGCAAAAATGCTGGAGCCAAATAGTGAACTCATGGTTCTCTGGAGTCCCTTTATGTTCTGGGGATGGGAGTGATGATATCCACGCAGTGTGTCCTTCCATTATTAACTGAACTTTTACATGTACATTATTAGTACAGTGTCTGGTGCCTACTGAACTCCCAAGCATGGATCTGAAGTCGGTGCTATCTCTCCAGAAAAATCATTACTTTTTCTCTAAATATCCTTACTTCCCTGTTTTTCTCACTTTATTATTTCTTTAGAAACAAGGGGTGCTAGATATATAATTGATACTATCATGTAATCTACCATGGGTGTACCAGTTGGGTCTAGTACCCTTTGGTGGAAGAGAAAAGATTTCAATTTTTCTTATCTCCACACAACCTGGCAAAATGGTGACTCCACTCAAGAAATACAATGAATGGAAATAGAGCCGTTCATCACTCAGTTAACCAAACACTTCAGCTGCTTTCCTGAGCTTGGAGTAGACGCGTGCATTCATTCCTTACACCCCAGCAGACCACAAATGAGGGAGCAGACATGGAAATGTATAGGTAGAAGCATGTTAATGTCAAAGAATGGATCTTTTAATGACCAGCTCCATGGTAATAGTTCTGTTTCCGTTACAATATCTATTACTGTGAAAAAACAACAACAACAACAACAACAACAACCAACCAACCAACCAGGACTTAAAGTAACTTGGGGAGGAAAAGGGTTTTTTCTTAAAACTCTCAGATCTGACTCCATCACTGGGGGAAGCCAGAGCAGATACTCAAGGCAGGAAGAGAAGCAGAGACTGTGAAAGAACACTGATTACCGTCTTGTTCTCCATGGCTCGCTTGCTGTACTTTCTCTCTATACTCCTTCCCAAGTGTGGCACCACCCACACAGAGCTGGGCCTTCTCATATCAATCATTAAGCAAGAGAATTCCTCCAGAGACTTGCTTACAGGCCAATGTGATGAATGCATTTTCTCAACTGAAGTTCCTGTTCCCAATATAAGCCTAACTTGTATCAAGTTGACAAAACAGCCATCAGGACAACTCACCCCTTGACATTTGACACACGAACAGTCATCTGTTTATCCGTAATCTTCTCCTTGTTTCTTATCCCCAAGATCTCATAATAATATTGATATCATATTATAAGACATAAATCACCTTAAAGATCCCAGCCTTTAAAATCTCTTAAAAGTCAAAGTCTCTTTAACATATTTAAAACCTCTCTAAAAATTCAGTCTTTCTAACTGTGGGTTCTTGTAAAGTTAAGAAAACAATCAAACCAACAAGTTACCCACTATACTACTCCCAGAGAGAAGAACCCAGGTATAGTCACAATCAAATCAAATCAAATCAAAACTGAAATTCAACAGTGTGAAACATTCAGTGTTTGATGTCTGGAATACACTTCTGATTCTGTGGGCTTCCAAGGGACCAGACTCCACCCCTGCTCTCCTGTCCTCAGCGCATGCAGTTAGTCTTCTGGATGAAGGCAGCTCTATTTACTCCGTAACTTTTGCTGTTATGGGCAATCACCTCATGATACTAGTAACCCCAGTATGATAGAGTCTCCACTTCAATGGAGGTGAAACCTGCACTCATGGCCTCTCCCAGTCTCCCTTCAGAAATTCCAGTCCTGCCACATAGAGCCAAGCCTCGGCTTCTCTCGATGACCCCCTGTGCCTTCAAAACCAGTACTAGCAGGTTACTCATAAACATAACCAAGTTCAGCAGCTAGCATGAAAAATGCAGTTCCACAGCATCTATATATCGATGCTGAGGACATGACCCTGGGATATTAACCTTAATACTGCTGATCTCTTTTTAATCACAGCTATTTTCTCAGCCCCAGTGAACCAGGACTGATTGCCTCAGAAAAGCAAAGGTTCCATTTGAGTGGGCTAGCCTTTTCATAATTATAGCTGAGTCCTTCAATATCAGCGTATCAGAACCAGAGATTCTTACTCAAAATATCACATGAATGGTCCCAGTAGAGTCTTTGTTTTTCTCTGAAACTTCACAAACCAGACTTAGATCATCTGCACGGCTCTCAGCATTATCTTCTAAGTTCCACACCACCCCATTAAGTGCTGAAAAATCAGTGGCTTTCCTAATCCAAAGTTTCATAATCCTTTCCAAAACACGGGTCAGTATAGAACTGGGCCAGGTACCCTATTCCTGGTACCATTGGGGTGTTTTTGTTGTTGTTGTTTGTTTGTTTGTTTTTGACTTAGTTCTATCTTTGTTGTGATAAAACACCACAACCAAGAGCAATTTGGGTAGAAAATATTTATTTCTCCTTACAGCTTTCAGATTACACTTCATCACTGAGGAAAGTTGGAACAGGAACTCAAGGTAGAAACTTGTAGATAGGACTTACTGACTTTCTCCTCCTGGTTTACTAAGGACAATCTCTATGGCTAATACTTACTCACTCTAGAACTAAGTGACTGATTCCTCATGACATGATATTATTGAACACGGATATATAAAGAGATACATACATGGCACATCACAGTACACCCTGCAACAAACTGTCATCAAATATGCTCACAGTAGACGTGAACAACTCTGACCACATAGAATATAGGGAGTACAAGAAATAAACAAGACAGGATGAGTTTTCAGTATTTGTTGTATTATCTCTTAATGTATATTATTTGTTAATTTGGAGCTATATAATATAACTTTAATACTTGAAATCAGTATGAGTGATTTGATTTCAGCAGACTACTGTTTATATCCTACTTCTGACTCTTGAAGCCAAGTGGAAAGTTATCATTTTATTACGGACTATAAGGTCAAATTATCATTTGAGAACCTCTACATTATACGATATTCAGATGCCTGGGCAAGTTCGCTTTTCATTTGTCCTTGTAAATGTGGAATTGACTTTGAAAACAGAGTGCCCAACTTCACAGCCTCTAAATGTTTACCTTTGCTTTCACTTTAACTGTTGGCTTTGAAATGTTTCAAACATGCATATATTGAACTGTGTGTTAACTCTGATAATGTCTGACATCAGCTTTTAACTACTTCAGTCCTGTGTTCAGTCACACCACTACCCAAAATTTCACTTCTTCAATCTGTATTGTGCTATTCCTATGTTCAGTTACCTCAAGGTTACCTTCTTGTATGTTTAGTTCTGGGTCATCATTTCCTTGTATGTTTAACTCCCTGCAGGTCATCTTCTTGTATGTTTACCTTCCTCTGGGTCATCCCCTTATATGTTTAGCTCCCTCTGGGTCATCCCCTTGTATGTTTATCTCCCTCTGGGTCATCTCCTTGTATGTTTATCTCCCTCTGGGTCATCTCCTTGTATATTTAGTTCCATGCACATTACCTTCTTATATGTTTTGTTCCATCTGGTCATCTCCTTGTATGTAACTCCCTCCATGTCATCTCCAGCTTGTGTTATTTGAAGAACATGTTTCTTTCATCCCTGACTATGAGCTGATGGCAGAATCAACGTCACAGATGAGTTTTGTTTTGTTTTGTTTTTTACCATTGCTACAGCATTTTCATCCGATTTCTTTTTGTCACATCCAAAATTGATTTCTTTAGCAATATTAATCATTTCAAGTACATATCACCATACTCACAACAATATCTTATCTATCACAAGCATTCTTCTTTATATTTTTCATAATTTGTGCTAATCTGGGTATGGAAAAAGGCCCATACATAATAATTAGATGATAAAACTCTCGTGTCTCCATTAATAACCAACTATTTTCTCTATACATAGGTGTTTTTTTCCCCACGAAACATTTGAATCTGTTTGCCTGTTGCTGTTTTCATGGATATTCTGTGATTTACAACTTTTTCTGTCCTTGTCATTCCCTTTCTACAGACAACTGTATTTAGAGTATCTTCCCTGGTGTCATTTTGGTTTGGGGGAGGATGGCTTTCCTGACAGCTCTGTAGTTTCCTAATTCACTGAATCTGCGTTTCTACTCTATTCTATTCTTTGTGTTGTCTGGAATTCTATAAATAAGACCTGCTTCTTTCTACTACTTGGCTAGCCATGCTACTAGCCATGTAATAAAGCAAAATTTGTGCTTGATTCTTCCCTTTGGCTTACCTGCTTTCAGGTTGTGTTGGTCCCTTGAACATTCTGACCATTTCTAGCTCCCTTTCAAGGAAAACATTGCTTGGCTTTTCATTTTGACTCATAAGCAAAGGAAAAATCGCCTGGCAAGGTGCATCTCTTATGTCTACCTCTGCAAAGGGATGAGCGCCCCTCACTAAATAACAAAGAAGATTTACGGACATGTTTCAGAAATTCTTTTCTACTTTACGGTGTGAATTCCCCCATAACATTGCTATTTACAAAAAGATGAATAGCATTGAATTTTATCAGTGTGGCCTTGAAATTACCTCATCCACATATCTCCTCATCCATTGCAAATCTAAGAAAACATCGGGCCAGTTGATCTTAGGCCACTGCCTCTAATGATCCCCAGGACTGATGAGAGCAAGGTCCTGGATGATTGTTCCCTGCTCCAGGAGTCTGGCTGAAATGATGACTCTGTCAGGAAGTCTAGCTAAAACCATTAACAAGTACAAGGAAGCTAATCTAACTCTTACAGGCTGTCCCTAAATTAAAGTACACCATTATTCAAAGCCTCATTCTAACTCTGACATTTGAAACTCAGAGTTTTCCCTGAATGACTCAGCTCTTTTGGTTAAAATGCTGCTTTTTTTGTTTTGTTTTTTGTTTTTTTCTGAAGGGAAAGAGAGGAGTAGATCTGAGAGAGAGCAAGTGACTGGGGAGAACTGGGAGAAGCAGGGGGGGGGGGAAACTACAGTCAGGAAGTGATATTTAAGAAGGATAAATAAATAAAAAACAAGAAGTCAAGAGTATTGAGCCCTAATGTGCTGGTTAGTTTTATGTCAGCTTGATACAAGCTAAAATTAGCTGTTCTCAGCAATGAGGGAACCATAATTGAGAAAAATCCTCCATGAGATTCATCTGTAAGGTGTTTTCTTAAGTGATGATGGAGAAGGACCCAGCCCATTGTTGGTGGGGCCATTGCCAGGATGGTATTTCTGAGTTCAATAAGAAAGCAACCCTAAGCAAGCCATAGGGAGCAAGCCAGTAAGCAGGGGTCCTCCATGGCCTCTACAGCAGCTCCTGCCTCTCCATTCCTGCCCTGTTTGAGTTCCTGTCCTGACCTTCTTCAGTGATGAACAGTGATATGAAAGTATAAGCCAAATCAACCCATTTCAGGGGTATGAAACTATGAGGAGAGAGGACACTGTCACCCTAAGGTAAGACAGCATGCACATTCAAGCACACATTTATAAGAAAAGACAGTTCTTGCATTAGTAGATTTCATCACAGCCAACGAACCTCTGCCGTTCCATTAACAGCTGTTCCTTGATGACAGTCAGTGATGGAAACAAAACAAAATAAAACCCATTTATTATATTCTACACTGTATGCATCTCTATAGTTCATCCCATCAGTTTCCTTGAGACATTGGTAGCATCAGCACTCATCTAGGAAAAAGAATAGGAAAGGGAGAAAAGAAATCCACAGCCCTTAGGCCAGCAGGGTAACTAGAGCCTGACTGGGGACTGGAGCTTTAACTGCAGGGCATCACCTGGCTTGCTAAGGCCTTCAGGGCTATACCTATGAACAACGTGTTCTTGCCCACTGTCCCAGCAAGTGGAAGGTGGATCCCTACTACAGACCATGGACAACAATTCCCAGGATTCACTGGATGTTTTGTTTGTTTGCTTGTTTGTTTTTGTTTGTTTGTTTTTACAGATAGACAAGAGCTGTATTAGACTTGGCAGACACCAGTAAGGAAGTCTGGCTGGATACAGGATCAATTGCTTGGAATTAGTGTTTCACAACCTTCATAATGTCGTGACCCTTTAGTACAGTTCCTCATGTTGTGGTGATCCCAACTATAACACTATTTTCATTGCCACTGCATAACTGTAATTTTGCTACTGCTATGAATTGTTATGTAAATATCCGATATACAGGATATATGATATGTAACCCCTAAAAGGGTCGTGACCCACAGATTGGGAACCCCTAGGTTAGACTGAACATGAGATTGTGACCTCAGAAGAAACGATGCTTCCGCAAAGTACCAACACTAAGAAAAGACTATAGAGCTGTTCTCAGCAAGGCAAATGAGAATCTGCTCACTTTTCAAAGAAAAGGGTTGCTTTATGGAGAAGTCTAAGTGGGTATTTCTTGAAATGGCCCCAGAGGGACTGGTCTGCAGACATATTTATTCTTATATAATCCCTCTAGAAAGTGTAGTGATTTGTTTTAGTAAACATAATACCATGAACAAGATGGAGAGAGAACATACACCTTTCACCTTGGATGAGCTTTCTGTAGCTCTGAATCAGATTCTTCTAAATAATAGGACCTGCTTTGTTTTGGGAGAGTCTTATGGAGAAGCCAACATGGCCCAAGGCCTTGGACACACGGCTCAACAGCAATCAAAGCTTAAATGTTTGAAGTTTGAGGTCACTTCACAAAGACACTTTCAGAGCAGCTGGCGCAAGGCTCTTTCAGTGCAACTTGGTACAAGCAATGTCCCGGATGACTTCTCCAACAGCAACACCCACATGATGCTATCATGCATGACCTCCTGGCCCACAGACACTGAAAAGATGCTTCTTGTTCAAGTTAATAAGTCTTCATGGAAGAAGTTACAGAGACAAAGTGTGGCGCAGAGACTGAAGAACTGACCATCCAGAGACTGCCTCACCTAGGGATCCATCCCATTTACAATCACCAAACCCAGACACTTTTGTGGATGCCAACAAGTGCTTGCTGACAGAAGCCTTTTATAGCTGTCTCTTGAGAGGCTTCACCAGTGCCTGGCAAATACAGAAGTGGATGCTCACAGTCATCCATTGGACTGAGCACAGGGTCCCCAATGAAGAAGTTAGAGAAAGGACCCAAGGAGCTGAAGGGGTTTGTAGCCCCATAGAAGGAACAATATGAACTAACCAGTACCCACAGAGCTCCCAGGGAATAAACCACCAACCAAAGAATACACATGGTCGGACCCATAGCTCCAGCTGCATATGTAGCAGAGGATGGCCTTTGTCAGGCATCAATGGGAGGGGAGGCCCTTGGTCCTATGAAGGCTCGATGCCCCAGAGTAGGGAAATGCCAGGGCCAGGAAAAAGGGCTGGGTGGGTTGGTGAGTAGGGGGAGGGGAAGGGGATAGGGGAATTTCAGAGAAGAAACCAGGAAAGAGGATATCATTTGAAATGTAAATAAAGAAAGTATCTAATTAAAGAAAAAGAAAAAAATAAGTCTGAGAGGAAACCTACTAATGCAAGATTTGCCTGCCCTTATGAATTGTGTATTTGAACACGCATGCAGCTACTTAGAGTGACAGTGTCTCCTCTCCTTGCAGTTTTATATCCCTGAAGTGAAAACAGAAGCATGTGTGTTGTCAGTTGAGACTCCTCTGAGCTTCCCATCAACACGTGCCCTTTTCTGGAGACACCTTTGCAGTCTCCCTGCGATCTGTGTTAGGATCTGGTTTGTGAGAACTCATATCAAATAATGATCACCAAGCGATTTGCTCCTATCACCAACACCAAGGAGTTATCTAGCCCCAAAGGGAGACACCTGAATGTGCCATCCCAAGTCAGGCAGGATGGAACTGGAGGAGCTTCAGAAATCATGTCAAACTGCCAGACAAACATGTATTTTCTGTAATTCTTTCTTGTTTCTTCTTCCTATGAAAATTTTCTTGTCAAATTGAAATGAAAACCCCTTAATTAGAATCATTTTTCATTCTACTTATGTAAATTCTATTCGTTTTAATGTGCACCACATAAAACTGTTGTAGAATTTTCAGGTACCTTGTTATTCTTACTGATATCGGGAGCATGAGATTACTGTTTTGGAAAAAAAAAAGGAATTGTTTGACATTGAATTTGGAACATCACAGCTCACAAAACTCAACACTAACTGATGAAAATAGCAGTCATGCCCCAGTGTGTGGGGGACTCTAAATAAGCACCTTGAGAACAGATATTTATAGAGAGCCTACTGATGAGACATATTTATTATAGGTAGCATCTCCCAGCGCCCTTCCCAAATGATTGATTGCCCTCCAGCAGCAAGGATGCAGTGGGCGTGTCATGAAAATGGAAATGCAGCCGCATTTCCACACAGGCTTATGAATGGGATGTAGACCAGGAACAGGAGCAGAGTAGCAAGGTTGCTAGCCACATAAGCCAGCTAAAATATCGGCTATAATTCTTACCTCAGCGAAAGATCGGAGGTGTGTCCATGTAATGCACAGAAAGAAAATTCTTTTGTAGGAAAAGAATTGGGCATAGTAGAACCATTCAAATAAATAATGCTTTCAGTGAGCCACAGAAGCCAAAAGCAAAGCAGCAAAACAATATCGATATTGATATTGATAAATGAATACCCAGCAGTAATATTGATTTTTTTTCTTTGTCTGATGTGACTGCAACAGTGCACACTGTTCATAACACCCTAAGTAACTGAATGCTAGGCTAGAAAAAACTGCCACAATTTACTGTGAAGAATGTAGGAATGTCTGGTGTCATCTAAAGCCTTCAGTGGATAAATCCAAGATATGGGTGCAAGTTACGAGCCTGATATAGGTAGCCAGAAAAAAATTAGACAAATTGCTTATCCCCTGCGTCTTAGTCAAGGTTTCTATTTCTGCGAAAAACATCATGACTAAGAAGCAAGTTGGGGAGAAAAGGGTTTATTCGGCTTACACTTCCACATTGCTGTTCATCACCAAAGGAAGTCAGGACTGGAACTCACCAAACAGGTCAGGAAGCAGGATCTGATGCAGAGGCCATGGAGGGATGTTCTTTACTGGCTTGCTTCACCTGGCTTGCTCAGCTTGCTCTCGTATAGAACCCAAGACTACTAGCCCAGGGATGGCACCACTCACAATGGGTCCTTCCACCCTTGATCACTAATTGAGAAAATGCCTTACATTTTTTAACCTGAAGCTCCTTTCTCTGTGATAACTCCAGTCAAGTTGACACAAAACCAGCCAGTACACCCTGAGAACTGCATTGGATAAAAGCAAGAATTATGTGACACAAAATGAACACAAAGAAAAGTGGTTTCTTGCTAGCTATTATTATCATGAGTAAAACTATCTACTATGAAATTCATTGTTTCTATATAGCAGCCTCTTTCATTAAAACAAACACCACTCAACACATAGCAGTAGTAGCCTGCACAGTTAAGAGTCCCTTGGCTCCCTTTCTATATAAATGGACTGACATTGGCTGTGAGGAGACTGCAGGTTGTACAATCCCAAGCCCTCTCATACTCTACTTTTGAGAGAACTGAATGTACAGCAGTCAACTTGTACATGCTTCTTAGATGAATAAAGACCATGACCTAGGATGCCATCGTACATTAGCATCTTCTGATGGAGTAAAACACATACAGATATAAAAGAGAACCTTTTAATTTATGTTTGTAGGTGTAATGTAGCAATGGAATGTCTGGGCAAGGAAAGAAATCTGTAAATCTAAGCTTTGTAGAAAATGAACAGTGCAGTGGCCAGAGCCTATCTCTGCTGAGAAGTCCTTGTTACTTTAGGCCTGGATTTGCAGTGTATGTTGAATTTGTTTTGATAATAGGCACATGGTTTCAGAGGAGGGACTCTCATCTATCCCAATAACCATCTTTCTTGGTCTTTAGTGAAGGACGAATCTCTGCCATAGCTTAGTTACTGGTGAGCAAATGACCCCAAGAGTCATCCATCAGAACAGAGTGATTTCTTTGGGATGACAGCATATTTGTCATGAGCTGGAATTTATTGCATTTAAAGAAATGTCAGTTTGAATTCCAGGCTTGTTCATTAGCCTGAGTTCCCTGCACAGGATTGGAGATGGGGCATGAAATCCTAACCTCATGCCTACCAATCACAACCAGTCATCATCCATTATTGAGTTAATCAAAGCTGTGCCAGGTCTTGTCTTTGCTCTACTAAAAAGTATATGACTTCAAAGGTCCACAAGAATATCCTTACAAAACATTGTCATCACATACGGTGGTCCCATCTTCTAGGGGATGGTCATGTGACTATGGCATCTCCCTTGGATTATCTAGAGGACAGAAAAGAGCTTATATACTTTTAAAAACAGTAAAATACCTGCATCATGCTTTCCTAAAAAAAATGAAAGATGCACTTTACATTTTGAAGTGAAATTTAGGAGATTTATATGCTTAAATATCACCCTTCCCGAGGAAACTCAATAGTATCTGCCTCAACTTTTCCCCAGTGCTTCTAAAGATAGTATATAACTAAAAACAGATTTAAAAACCAAACATTGATACATGTGCACAGGTATTTCGAACACTATTGTATTGTTTTCTTGTAGACTGTTCAGAGTTCATCAACATCCACGCATACAATAGTAACTTCACGAATAACACATGTCCTCATCAGCTCAAGAGTAGTCATCAATACTCAAAGCATGAAAAGCATCATTTTGTCTACCTGGTCAGCATCTGTCAACCAAATATCTCAATATAAAACTTTTAAAATCAATTAGTAACAGTTGTCCTCTGCATCTCTAGCATAACGGAAAGTGTGGCTTGGAGCATCTCATGGAACTTTTAAGGCTCAAAACACAGTCATTGGGAGTGGCCTGTGCCTAGGAGGAAAAGCAGTACACCTTATGTGAACAGAATGCACTAGCAAGGTATCCAGAATATAATAGGACATGTATGAAGAGCCCCAGTACAAAATGAGGTCTCAAAAAAATCACCATTGATTATGCCCTTCATTTATAAAATCATCCATATAAGGCAGCTCTTTAGAAATGGAAAGTAAATTATTGGTTTTTCTGGCGCTGGGGGAGAAAGAGGTTGGGGTATGGGGCTTCCATCTAGAACAAAGCTCCATCTTTTCCCTATATGTGTGTTGGGGCTTTAATTTATCTATAAACTAGGTATTTGGTGTAAGCTCTGAAGTGTCCATGATTTCTGGGAGACAGACTCCCACTCTGCAAGCAGCAATGTCTCTTTCTTGGTATTGTAAACAGTAGGACATTTGGAGACCGACACCCACAAATGACAGAGTGGCCCAAAGGCTAGAGGCTGCCTGCTAGACATTGGCTGACCATCTCTGAAGAAGGTAACATCATATAGAGTCATCTCCACAGACTTCTAGAACCTGTCTCAGTTCCTAGCCTAATCCTAGAGAGACTGCCCAACTGATTTCTGTTCTCCCTTTCAGCCCTCTATGGCCCCAACCCAACAGCTAATCCCCATCTCCATTCCTCGCCTCACCACCTCTCCCATTCAGTTCCATCCCCCCATCCATCTCCAATGTCTATTTTATTTCCCCTTCTGAGTGAGAATCAAGCATCCTCCCTTGGGACCTCCATGTTACTTAGTTTCTTTGGCACTGTGGGTTGGAGCATTGTTATTCTGTACTTGAAGCTAATGTCCACTTGCCAGTGAGTACACACCATGCATGTCTTTCTGGGTCTGAGTTACCTCGCTCAGGATGATATTTTATAGTTGCATTCATTTTCCTGAAATTTTCATATCTTTGATTTTTAATAGCTGAATAGTATTCCATTGTGTAAATGTACCACAATTTCTTTATGCAGTCTTCAGTTGAGGGACATCTAGGTTGTTTTCAGTTCCTGGCTATTACAAATGAAGCTGCTATGAACATAGTTGAGCAAGTCTCCTTGTGGTACAGTGTATGCCCAGGAGTGGTATAGCTGGGTCTTGAGGTAGAACTATTCCCATTTTTCTGAGAAACCACCAAGTTGATTTCCAAAGTGAGTGTGCAAGTTTGCACTCCCACCAGCAATGGAGGAGTGTTCCCCTTGCTTCACGTCCTCTCTAATATGTTCTGTCTCTGTGTTTTTCATCTTAGTCATTCTGACAGGTGTAAAATGAAATCACAGGGTCATTTTGATTTGCATTTCCCTGATGACTAAGGATGTTCAACATCTCTTTAAGCGCTTCTTGGCCATTTGTGATTCCTCTGTTGAGAATTCTCCATTTATCTCTATACCTCATTTTTAATTGGGTGATTTGGTTTGTTGGTGTCTAATTTCTTGAGTTATGTATTTGTTTTGGATACTAGTTCTCTGTCAGACATAGATCTTTCCCATTATTTTCCTGTTTTGAACACTTGTTTGAAGGCATTCTTTGCCTTACAGAAGCTTGACTCTAACTCAGACTCCTAGCAGCTGGTGATATGGTAACTGAAGTGGCCACATCCTGTAGTCAGTCAAAACTTCCAGTGGAGGAAAGGGGACACCAATCCACCCATAAAACCTTTGACCCAAAATTTGTTCTGGTTACAAAATATGCTGGGATAAACATGGGGCAGAGATTGAGGGAATGGGCAACCAATGACTGGTCCAACTTGAGACCCTATCCATGAGCAAGAACCAATGCCTGACACTATTAATAATACTCTGATATGCTTGCAGACAGTAACGTAGCATAAGAAGACCTACAGAGTCAACTAACCTGGACCCATGAGGTCTCCCAGAGATTAAAACACAAAACAAAGATTATACAGAGGCTGGACCTAACCCCCCAAAATATTTGTAGCAATTGTGCAGTTTGGTTTTCATGTGGGTCCCCTAGAAATTGGAGCAGAGTCTGTCTCTGACTCTGTTGCCTGCCTTTGGATCTCCTCCTCTAGTAAGGCTGCTTTATTGGGCCTCCATGGGAGAGGATGTACTTAGTCCTGTGATTAGATGTGCCAGAGTGGGTTGGAACCCTTGGGGAACTTCTCCTTTCTCTGAGGAGAAGGGAAGGAAGTAATGGGGGGTCTTGTGAGGGTGGGACTGGAGGAGAGGAGGGAGAGGGCTGTAATCAGGATGTAGAGTGAAAAACTAAGTAAATTAATGAGGAAAAAAAAGAGAAGTCAACATCATGAAATCCCTTTTCTCTGGATATCAACAGGCACATACGATAATGTTTGAATATAAAATGCCAAATAAAGGCTTTCAACACTGGTTTAAAAATATAATCACTGCAGAGTAATAATACAAATTCCAGTATGGATCAGAATTATCCCCCTGTTTTCCTCTTCTCTGCATGTTTAGGCTTGTGCTGGAGATAATCACATCCAGGTGCTTCAAAGCACTACTAGGAAGAACAGGAAACCTTAAAATAGGAAGAGTTGTTGAGCATTTCCTATTGTTCTTGGCTTATACAACACTGCTTACAGACTTGGGTGTTTCTAAATTATTAATAACAAAATATTTTCTCCTTTTAGTATAATCTTGAGATTTCCCAAACTTTGGTTATTTTACACCGTTGAGTCACAAAAATGTAAGCAGGAACTAGCAGAGTTACCAGACATTGCCACTTTCCTGACAGAGTGAGTAGGAAAGGACTAGTCCTAATGGCAGACTTGGAGCTCCTACTTAACCTGTGGCAGTCATGGGAGCAGAGTGTGTAGGCCAGTTATGAGGGGATGAGGTGTGCCCTTCACAGACATATTTCAAATACATACATTTGAATATAACCAATTTTAGACACAGGGGCTACTGTCCTTTTGTTGTGACAAAATACAATAACCAAAACAACTTATAAATGGAACCATTCAATTGGGGGGTGGTGTTGAGTACAGTTTAGGAGGGTTAGTCCATGATTATTATGGGGAGAAGCTGATCAGAGGTAGACAAGCAGGCACACATGGCGCTGGAGCCATGGCTGAGCAATGTATCCTGATCTGCCGGCATCACCATGATGGTGGTACGGTAGGCCTTTTCTCCTAATGACAATTTTACTTTTTGCATTTTCAGCTAGCTATGGTAACCCAAGCTCTTAAAAATTCCATAAGGAAGTACAGGTTGGGATCCAGTTGGTGAAGGCATTTGCTATGCACTCTTGGGGACCACAGTTCAATCCTCAAAGGCTATGTAAAGGTGGATGGAATACTGACAGTAAAAGATGCCCTCTGGCTTCCATACATGCTCCACGGTGTGCACACATATGAATGGTGCACACACTCACAATAATAATAGATAACTTTTGAAGAATCAATTTGTAAGTCCTCAATCACTCAGCCTGTTTCCACTTTGTGATGAAATATTATACCATCTATCTCCATTTCCTAGAACAAAGATGCTTCGTCCTTCATCTCTCACATCTACTGTGTTCACTGTTCCCTCCTCTCAATTCACATCAGAGTGGTCTCAGCCACCAGACTGGATAGCACCATGGCTCTTACATTCAAGTGATCTTTACTTTATTGACTAATGGCTCCAAACTTTTATTTTGTATTTTATAATTTCCTATGGAATCATCACTGTTGCTGATTTCTTCTGCTGTGTAATTTATAAATATAATATAGCATAAGGATGTTTGGACATGGTGAAAGCAGAAGGTTGAAAACTGCCCAGGCTTGAGGCTTTCACTGTGAGTCTTGGTATAGGAGAATAGGGAGCAATATCGTGGTCGTTACAGAGAGTAAGGGGAAGTACTGTGGTCTGTTACATACAATCTGGGAGATTAACACAGAGCCCTCCCCTTGGTTCCTCATCAAACCTGCCCAGAGGAAATAAAAAAACAACCTCATATCAGATAAAATTTAAGCAACAGTTTTAGCTAAGTCAACTTCTAGGACATTAAAGAGGACAAGCATAATTGGGCCCCTTTAGTAACAGCCCCTGCATAGCAGCAGTGTGAACATTTCTCCTGCATGGCAGGAGTGTGAACATTTCCCCCTGGATAACAGTAGTGTGAACATTTCCTCCTGAATAACAGTAGTGTGAACATTTTTCCCTGCATAGCAGTAGTGTGAACATTTCTACTGCATAGCAGCAGTGTGAACATTTCTACTGCATAGCAGGAGTGTGAACATTTCCCCATGGATAGCAGCAGTGTGAAGATTTCTACTGCATAGCAGCAGTGTGAAGATTTCTACTGCATAGCAGCAGTGTGAAGATTTCTATTGCATAGCAGCAGTGTGAAGATTTTTACTGCATAGCAGCAGTGTGAAGATTTCTACTGCATAGCAGCAGTGTGAACATTTCCCCTGCATAGCAGCAGTGTGAACATTTCCCCTGCATAGCAGTAGTGTGAAGATTTCCCCTACATAGCAGCAGTGTGAACATTTCCCCTGCATAGCAGCTGTGTGAACATGTCTCCCTGGCATGACACCATAAAGCTGTCAACAAGTTCAGAACTTCTTCCCAGTGGTGTCTACATTTTCAGGGGTGCATAGGGTGGGAGGTTGGACTCAGAAGAATGGTTCAGTTTCACATACAGTGTATTAACAAGGAAAGGGTGGTTTCTAGACCCAAACCAGAACGACGTGGCAACAAAGCTGCTTTGAGTTCCATAAATCCAGACAAACATGTGTGAATTAAACTTCTTCCTAGGGCCATGCTGAATGAGACCAATCACATGACGGGATGTCCCCTAGGCTCAGTACAGGGTGAGCGCTGAGCAATGCCCAGCTACTGGTATCATTCTGTTCTCCATTTTTATTACAGTTATCTTTCTGTTGTTTCTCTGTGTTTCTAGAGGCTCACTAAGTGGCACCCAATGGCTCTGCTTTGTCCTGATGCCTTTGGGTAAAATCAGTGGATGCTACGTTATCTGACCTTTTCCATCTAAGAGACAATTCATGAAGAATAGATTTTTTTTCTTGACAGCAGGACATGGATTGCTTCAGTAGGATTTATTTGCCATTGACAAATAACTGCTGAAAGACAAGGACCGATAGACCCCATGGAAAGGTTATTTCAACTGAAAAGAAAATCAACAATGCTTAATATACTTGAATTTCAAATGAAGTCATAATTGCTTTTTGCTAAGACTACTCTGGTTACTCACCACCCTGCGCCAACACTAAATAAATACCTGCTGGCTGAAACCTAGGGATTAGCAAAGGGCTTTACTCTGAGCAGAAAACTGTACAAATGATCCATTTAATATTAATTGATGAAACAAATTAACCTTCATACACCCAGACATGGAGCCAGCCCCATCTGGCCTGGCCCCAAAGCCCTACTGTGGCATTGGCTCTAGTTCCTGAACATGCCACCGAATGCTCCTTACGCTTTTGTCCACTAATCCTACAGCTGAGGTAACAGCCTCACTACTTCACTGAGCTATTGGCAGGGCTGTGCAACCTCTCTCACACCAAGTTCTTTTCTTTTTTTTTTTTTTTCCATTTTTTATTAGGTATTTCGCTCATTTACATTTGCAATGCTATACCAAAAGTCCCCCATCGCCACCCACCCCCTCTCCCCTACCCACCCACTCCCCTTTTATGGCCCTGGCGTTCCCCTGTACTGAGGCATATAAAGTTTGCGTGTCCAATGGGCCTCTCTTTCCAGTGATGGCCGACTAGGCCATCTTTTGATGCATATGCAGCTAGAGTCAAGAGCTCCGGGGTACTGGTTAGTTCATAATGTTGTTCCACCTATAGGGTTGCAGATCCCTTTAGCTTCTTTGGTACTTTCTCTAGCTCCTTCATTGGGGGCCATGTGATCCATCCAATAGCCGACTGTGAGCATCCACTTCTATGTTTGCTAGGCCCAGGCATACTCTGACAAGAGACAGCTATATCAGGGTCCTTTCAGCATAATCTTGCTAGTGTATGCAATGGTGTCAGCATTTGGAAGCTGATTATGGGATGGATCCCCGGATATGGTAGTGTCTACATGGTCCATCCTTTTATCTCAACTCCAAACTTTGTCTCTGTAACTCCTTCCAAGGGTGTTTTGCTCCCACTTCTAAGGAGGGGCATAGTGTTCATACTTCAGTCTTCATTTTTCTTGAGTTTCATGTGTTTAGGAAATTGTATCTTATATCTTGGGTATCTTAGGTTTTGGGCTAATATCCACTTATCAGTGAGTACATATTGTGTGAGTTCCTTTGTGAATGTGTTACCTCACTCAGGATGATGCCCTCCAGTTCCATCCATTTGGCCAGGAATTTCATAAATTCATTCTTTTTAATAGCTGAGTAGTACTCCATTGTGTAGATGTACCACATCTTCTGTATCCATTCCTCTGTTGAGGGGCATCTGGGTTCCTTCCAGCTTCTGGCTATTATAAATAAGGCTGCTATGAACATAGTGGAGCATGTGTCCTTCTTACCAGTTGGGGCATCTTCTGGATATATGCCCAGGAGAGGTATTGCTGGATCCTCCGGTAGTACTATATCCAGTTTTCTGAGGAACCGCCAGACTGATCTCCAGAGTGGTTGTACAAGCCTGCAATCCCACCAACAATGGAGGAGTGTTCCTCTTTCTCCACATCCACGCCAGCATCTGCTGTCACCTGAATTTTTGATCTTAGCCATTCTGACTGGTGTGAGGTGGAATCTCAGGGTTGTTTTGATTTGCATTTCCCTGATGATTAAGGATGTTGAGCATTTTTTCAGGTGCTTCTCTGCCATTCGGTATTCCTCAGGTGAGAATTCTTTGTTCAGTTCTGAGCCCCATTTTTTAATGGGGTTATTTGATTTTCTGAAGTCCACCTTCTTGAGTTCTTTATATATGTTGGATATTAGTCCCCTATCTGATTTAGGATAGGTAAAGATCCTTTCCCAATCTGTTGGTGGTCTTTTTGTCCTATTGACGGTCACACCAAGTTCTAATAGTAGTGTCACACACTCTGTTGACATTATTCCTGCGATTCACATCTGTTAGTCTTTCTCTTCCTAATGAGTATTTTCCTAAGCACATTTTCTGTCCATCACTTGCAGACAACAGTGTACAGTGGGATCATTTCCTACAGGAAGCCCTATGACTTCCCACTTTACCTATACTCTTTCACGCCTCCCTTGGCCTGCATTGATAGAAGACAAGACAGAGACACAGCTCTCTTCATTTCCACCTTCTCTGAAAGCAGCACCAGGACCCCTCTGATGTCTGCACAGAACAATTCAGTGGAGAGGGTGAAGCTCTAGCTCCCAGACATGGGAGACCACAGATAAAGAGGAGAGTCTCAAGCACATTCCCGATATCAACTACTTAATGCAAAATCTGTTTTTAAAAATCTAGGTTGATATATCCTCAGAGAGTTTGTTCAGCTTACAACAGAATACAAATGTACTGGAGGCTTTTTATAAAATGTGAGAGTTTCCATGTCTCTGAAATATGAACCAGTGAAACACTGGCTTTGGCTGTGAAAAAGAGCCACACCAAGGCTGCAAGATGGGGTGGCTTGGGACAGGGGTTAAGTGTTACCAACTGTTGCTGTTTGCTTGCTATTTATTTATAAGGAGCTTCTTACATAAAGTTGGCACATTCCAGTACAGCAGGTTTCCTTTGGATTGTAAGGAAGATGATGACTTCTCAGGGTCTTGAGATGGATGACTGCCCATTTTAATTACCCAGGCCGCTAAGTGGCTGTTGTTTCACTCTGGGAAGAGTGGCTCTCTCCAAAGCTCAATACCCCAACTCAATCTCCTGAGAAGCTGGAGGTCATCGTGAAAAGGAAACTTCCCACAGCAACTCTTAGCATACTCTCTCCTCTCTCTAAATTACAGACCTCAGGAGCTATTTAGTCTTTCCTGGGAAATTCTCAGTACTCCAGGTAGATCACCTTCGGCCATCTGAGCTACTCTGAACTTGATTCTTCTTACCTAGTGCTATGCTTGCAATGTGTCCCCAAACTACTATGTTGTGAGCTTGATCCTCACTGTGGCAGACAGGGGAGGAAGGCTTCTGAGTGGTGACTGCTTCATGAGGATGGTGCTCTCGGGGATGAATTGATATTGTTATTGGAGTAGCTTGCTACTGCTTAGCTGCTGTGGAGTGTTGAGTGTGCTCTGATGAAGGGTGACCTTCCCTCTGTCTGCTCTTTCACTCACATTTGAATCCTGGAGTAACTTCTATTATGTGTCATGTAAGACATGACCTTTGTGCCCTCAAACTTCTGAGCCTCTAAGACATAAAATAAACAAACATCTTTCTTTTCAATAAGATTTAGGCTGTGGTGTTTCATCACCACATTAAGAATCAAAGCAAGATCCTCCAATAACGCCCCGCTTCATAGTCCGTCGTCATGCTGAGATTTTTTTTTCAGTGTTATCGGTATGGATGGGGAAAATGCACAACACCTAGGGTGCGTTTGGTTATTTACTTTTCTAAACAGCAGGAGGATGTACTCATTGGTTGTCTTTACTCCCTCGTTAATCCTTGCCACTACGTTTGAAACTTCAGACAAGAAACTACATTAGCTCCCTCCCCACTTCCTAGATTCTGTCCTTTCTTCTTATCATTTCCTCCCTCCCTCCCTCCCTCCCTCCCTCCCTCCCTCCCTCCCTCCCTCCCTCCTTCTTTCCCTTCCTTTCTTCTTTATTTCTTCTGATTTTTTTGAAGAAATAAACTCCTCAGTGCTCACTTCTTTGTAAAGAAGCCAGAGTTCCTCTGACAACCTCTTCCACAGCCTGGAGGATGGAGTGGCCTTCTTTTTGTGTGCAGATGCTGAAATCTATCCAGCTGTATAATGTCTGAAAGTTTCATTATTCCTTTTTGGCGTCAATAAGGGCCTCGGATTGAAACAGAATATCTAATTACATTGAAAAAGGAAATATCGGCATCCATTTATGAAATACCTTCCTGGTAGATTCACAGATGCACATTCTGCCTAATGAATCAGAGAGTGGCCAGATTCACTACCATCATTGCTGGGATTATACGAATTAGACAGGAGGGTGAGCAGAGCATCCTGGCAGCAGCAGAGTGGCTCTTTTGCTCTGCTTCCCTAACACTCAGCTGTGCTAGAATAAAATGTCTTTGAGGTTGGTGCTGGTTCCTGCTGTGGCCAGTTTCATGAATTCAGGTCCAGGGCTCATTAGAGGACCAACTAGAGCCAGCATGGGGCTTACAAAGCATCTGCAAGGTACTACAGATAATTACAGGCTTTTGTTCAGTTTTAGGTTTGAAGTTGAGAAAAGGAACCACCGCAGGCTGAACAAGCTAGGAAGGTTTTTTGGGATGACTTTCCAGAGCTGAGACGCCTGGGTAGTGAATAGCAGGGTTGTCCTGATTCTTCTAAGTTGAGTTTGTGGGAAGCAGCCAGGAGTTCTTCTAGTTACCCTTCATCTTGCCCCTTTGAAGACCTAGTCCATTCATGTTACGCAATAGTGCCTCTCAAGGAAATTCCACTCTGTGGCTGTATTAATTGATGACCTTGACGCCCCCAAAGGAACTTCCATGGCAGTCACACTGCTGCTTCAAATGGAAAAGAATAGAAATATCAAGGGAACTATTATTTCATACTTTTTCATCGTGAGATATGAGGAATGGGAAATATTAGAAGTTGATCTGAGCAATGCATTTATATCAGGTACTCTCTGTATGTATACATTACTGTGTAGAATTCTGTATGTTTCAGAGCCTACATTAGTAGGATCAAAGACAAGATATTTCGCTATTGCCATGAAAGTATTGAGTAGAGCCTTGAACTTGACATGTGTATTAAAGGACAAAGCCCACTCTGATTCTAGATAAGCTCAGCAGGCCCAGACTCTCACGGTGTGCTGGAAAACAGAGTCAAATTACCGTTTATGTTGTTCAAGAAACTCAGTGCTGATACTAACCCTGCCGCAATTGACTGTCAAGAAAAATGGAAGCTTGGGGGAAAGGGTTTGGAGACTGACTGTGTCTCAGGTACAGCACAATAAAGCTCTTCATGGGATTCACTGTAAAAACAAATAGGGGAAATAAGCAGTAGAGCATCTGCATGGTTGTCATGGCACCACTGAGAAGATGAAGCCCCTGAATATTCAGCTGACTTTGCTTAGCTGGCTGGTTACAGTATTTGTATGGTTCACATGCCACTAAAAGATGGCCTCAGAGTAGAGGCTAGCCCTGACTTATGACAGTCACTCCCCTTTCCGCTCTACTGAAGGGCAGGTAACTCTATGATACCCCAAGATCATTAGTGACACACCAAGATCATCAAAAACATCACGAAGCTGTTGCTTTTATGGTGGGAACATTCACTGAGGTCAGTCTACATACGTGTCTTTGTAAGTCATGGTAGACTGAGAACCTATGCACACTTTACCTGGTCTCCCATGATGCCTTATACCATAGAGACATCATGGAAAATCATTCTGCAAACTCAGTGTCCCTCATGTCTCAAAATTAGGATTATTTGATGCTGTAAATGTTTGCATACACACAATGAGGTACTTTAAGTTTCAAGGGTAAACATGAAGTCTATCACCTCATTGTCTCAAGTTAATTTATACAATGTTCTCACCTCATTTACATCTTCACCACAACCTGTCACTAGGGTACAGTGTGAAATAGGCCCCTGTAGTGTCATGTGAGCAGACTCAAGAAGATTTACCTGGGAACATTGTCTGATTTGGGATTCGGAGGTCATGATTGTGGCTTTGACACTGATGCAACTCACTCATCTTCTCCAGACACACCAGACTTGATTGTTGTCATTTGTGGTGTGTGTGTGTGTGTGTGTGTGTGTGTGTGTGTGTGTGTGTGTGTGTGTGTAGTTCTATACTACTTTATTACACATGAGTTGCAGTGTCTGGCCACAATTAGACTCAGTGCCAGAAGCATTCTTCCTTTCTTTTATTTGTTTACATCCCAAACACTGTCTCCCGGATCAGTTCCCCCCTACTGACTCTCTTCTCATCTTCTCCTCTGAGAGAGTGGGGCCTCCTCTCAGTGTGCCCCCCTCCCTGGCACATCAAGTCTCTGCAATGTTAGGTGCATCCTCTCCCACTGCAGCCAGACAAGGCAGCCCCATGTGCTGGTGCCCTCAGTCCAGCCTAGTATACTCTTAATCTTTGAGTGCTCCTGAGGGTCTTGGTTAGTTGACTCTCTTGGTCTTCCTGTGGAGTTCCTATCTCCTTCAGTGCCTTCAATCCTTCCCCCAACTTTTCTGTAAGAGTCCCGGACCTTTGTTGAGCTGGGCAGGAAGACTGTTGGAGGACAGCCTGGGCAGCATATCTGAACCCATATCAAGAGCACGAAGGAAGATGAGAAACAAAGACTGTGGCCAATCAACCCAAACCATCTGGTCACCAGCAATGGAAATTTAAAGGCATCCATGCAGGGGACCACGCAGCTGTTAAGAGCTCCTGCAGAGGATCACATTTGGATCCAAGCAACGAGATTGAGCCCTTTACAAGTTCCTGCAATTCCAGTTCCAATGAGATCCAATGCCTCTGACTTCTGAGGTGACTTGCACTCATATACCCATACCCCAATGCATGCAATGCACACACACACACACACACACACACACACACACACACACACACACACACACACACTTGAAAATAAAAGACAAAATAGCATACTAGAAGACTTGATTCTGCCTATTGCTAACTGGCCAGCTTCGTCATAATATTTGTTATATTATAAACAACTTTTGCAAGAAAAGCTGGCAGACTTTTTAGTTATTCTTGGCTCATTATGCTTTGTATTGTTAGCATTGCTCCCAGTGAATAGACTCTGCTGCTTGGAACATTGTGCCTTGATTAGTGGTAAATAACTGTGCCTTTTATAGATTTCTCAACTATCTCAAACACTCATTTACCAAACCTTTACTTTTACTAAATATATTTTTTTCATAACATTTATTTTATCAAGAGCATTTTTGGGTTCACAGAAAATCTGAGGAGAAGGAAAGATATTTCCAATGTGTGCCCAGCCCCTTCACACGCATACACCTTAACTATTGGAGCATTCAGTAAAATTGGTGAAGAAACATTGGTACATTGTTGTGAGCCCATAGCTTCTGTGAGGGTTCACTCTTAGCCCTGAATGTTGGGAATAGCTTTAAAGGACCTCTGCCAACCAGAGCGCCATGCAGACAGAGTAGCTTAGAATTTCCATCATAGCTCTGAGGTTGAGTTTGTGCTTTACATAATGGCTGTTCCTTGCCTTAAACATTTTGCATTTTCTAGAATGTCGTATTTGGGGTCATACAGTATTTAGCCTTTTCAGATTTGCACTTTCCCCTTAGCGACATCCATGTAAACTTGTGTTGTTGCTTTTAATAGCTTGACAGCTCATCCACTTTTAGTGGTCTATTATGTTCTGTTGTCTAGATGTACCACAGTCTATCCTTTGGCTGGTGATTGACAAGTCTGAGAAACTGTAAATAACTGTGCCACGCACATCCATGTTCAGGCATTCCTCAGTTTTATAGTGGATGACATACTGATAAAAAAAACCACTCTAAGTTGCAAATATTGTTAAATCATTGGTGTGTTTAATGTTTAGAAACATTAAGCTTAACGGCACACTGTGGAGTCTTGCTTGTATGTTTTGATGGAGCAGATGCCGAAAAGCTGTAGCTACCACATAGCATTAGCCTGGAAAAAGATCAAAATTTGGACTAAGCTTTCTACTATAGCACATTTACAGTGTTCTAAAGTCAAGGTTGCTACATCAGCTATGGCAGCTGAGGACATCTGGACAGACTTTGATTGGAACATCAGGCTTCAGCTCTTGTGTGCAGACCAAGATCATGCAAGAAGAGTGCGTATGGCGTCAGAAGCGTTTGCCAGATGTTTTCTGAAGCTCACGCATCACTTTGTAGCCTCTGTAGCAATGCTCACAAGGCTCAGTACTCTGTAAGTTCACCAGCATCTGTCATTGTCAGCGTTCTGGGCTTCTGCTCCACCATTCACATTGTAGATGTGCAGTGGGGCATCCGTGTTTTCATTTTACTGACTGCACAGGATGAGGAGCAATTAATGTGCTTATGCATCATCTATGTACTTTCCTGTAGGTTATCGACTATAGTTTTTCTCTTGTTATTTATTAGTAGTTCTTTAAAGTAACATACACAGCAATGGATTTTATTATCACATCTGTATACTTAGTTTCCTCTTTTCCCTGTCCCCCCACTTTCCTTCCCAGGTCCTCTCCTCTCTCGGGCCAATCCCCTTCCTTACTCAATGACCTCCAGTCTGCTTTCATATCTCAGGATGCTACTACTCTTTTCTCCCAGATATGAGGATCTTTCCCCATTCTCCTAGTCCTTTCTGGTTTCAGGACACATCCACATGTGCACACACACAGCCACACACATGCACACGTACACACACACACACACACACACACACACACACACACACACACACACCAGGGATTGACGAGTGAGCCTTCTCAAAGAACAGTAACTCATCAGTAGAGTGAAGAAATAACCTACAGAATCATAGAGGAAATGTGCCAGGTATATTTCAGACACAGTTAATTACTAGAGTATATAACTGAAAAATAAAAAGTCTTTCAATCTATACATGGGTTGATGATCTAACTAATTTCTTTCTTTTTTTCTCTCTCTCCCTCCCTTCGTTCCTTCTCTCTCTCTCTCTCTCTCTCTCTCTCTCTCTCTCTCTCTCTCTCTCTTCCCTTCCCTCCCCTCCCCTCCCCTCCCCTCCCCTCTCCTTCCCTTCCCTTCCCTTCCCCTCCCCTTCCTTCCTTTTGATTAACAGTCTATCAGTAATTCTGGCTTAGTTATCCTCAACACACAAACACACATATACACATAGACACACATACACACATACATAATATTTCTTTCTTATATGTAAATTATTCCCTTAGCAATTTTATTCATGGAATTGAAATTTTATTTTTTCAATTTTTAAGTTTTATTGAACATCATTTATCAATCCTTTCTTTGATGGTGCCTTTGCTGCTTTATCTAAAATGCCCTTACAAAACTGTGATGGTTTGAATGAGTCCTGTAGTTTAAATGTGGTATCCAGTTGATGGTGTTGTTTGGGGAGGAGGCCATGGCCTTGCTGAAAGACACTCGCTGTGGGCACTTTGAGATTTTATAGCTTCGGCTAACCTCCAGTTCACCTTCTGCCTTGTGTTTGTGTTTGAAGACCTGATCTTTCAGCTTCTTGCTCTGGCTGTCATGCCTGCTTGCTGCCATTAAAGAGACTCCCTCTGGAGCCATTAACCCAAGTAAACTGTTGCCTCCATAAGGCACTTTTGGGTATGACAGCCACACCAACAGAAAAGAAAGGAATCTGAATTCCAAGGCCATCTACATATATAATATTTATATATGTATGTAAATACATATATAAATGCATATACATAGTATTCATATATAGTATACATCTTTGTGTATACTAGCTCTAAGGGATCTCTACAGCCTTTTGTCTTACATCCAAGTCAGTTGTGAAAGGCATCCAGAAAAGTCTCTATTCTCCTTTGAAAATTGTGTCTAGTCTAATTGTTGATAACAGTGTGTTTCCCATGGGATCACCTTTACTCTTTTGTCACACATAAGTGACTAGATTTATGTGTGCTTACCCCTGGGCTGTGTGCTATCCCATGGCTCTGTCTGTATGTCTTCTCATACCTGTCTGTCCTGATTACAGCTGGTGATTATGCCTGTTCATATTCAGACTCATGTTGGATGCACAGGGTTTTGTTTTGTTTTGTTTTTTTAAAATTGTCTTTAAACATTAGAATCCATTCATATGGGTATCAAGTTTTGCTCCTTTAATGTCTTCATTTTAAGAAAATATAGCTGGTCCTTTCCTCATCTGATTCTTTTCTAAGGTGAAGTCTATAACTCTGCTTAAAACGAGTTTCAGAAACTGATGCCAACCCCAAGCAGTTAATTCTAAACCACCAGATAGTTCCAGAAAATGAGTCAAACATCTAGAATGATTTACAGTCATTTAACATTGTTAACAACATTGGCTTTTAATTAATTGCTTTAGCTGAGCATGGGAGCACACACCTATAATCCCAGCATTTGTGAGGCAGAGGAAGAGGAGAAAAAGCTTGAGGTCAATGTGGGCTGCGTAGTTGCTTCCAAATCATCCCAGGATGCACAAGAAGAACCTGCCTTGAAAGAACATATAACATTTAAGACCTTTTCAACAAACTTAATATTTTCTCTGCATTAATATAAAAAATCAAATAACGTTCAAATTTTATAAAGCATTTCATTGACAAATGTTTATTATACATAGTACTACTATGTTTTATGACGACAGTTCATACAAGTGTAACGGGAACTTTTCTCATCTGTACCTCCCTTTTCCTACCTCCTCCTCTCTCCCTTCCCCTCATTTCCTTAAACAGTCTCATTCTACTTTCATGTCCTATATGTATGCATGCATGCATGTGTATACACACACACACACACACACACACACACACACACACACACATATATATATATATATATATATACACACACATATAACTTATATAACATCTAGAATCAAAAAAGGAAATAAAATATGTACTATTTGTCTTTTGAGTCTGAGTTATTTCATCTAATATGTCAACCTCCAGGTGAATCCATTCCTGCAAATAGCAAAATCCCACTGTTTTTTATACCAGAAGGAAACTTGTGTGTGTGTGTGTGAGTGTGTGTGTGTGCTCATGTGTTGTTCCTGTGTATGTATATGTGTATGTACATGTGGTTTGTGTGAGTGTGTGTGTCCCATTTTCTATATTCATTCATCTATTCACAACCTCTTAGACTGGTTCCACAACTATAGTGTTATAATAAACATGGACTTAAAACCTTATTTAGTTGGTTAAATTAGTGTCCCTGGGATATATTTTAGTTACTAAAAATATCTTCTGTTTATACCCTCTATCAATATACTGTCCTTATGCAGCTAATAAGCATAAGAAAACACAAGAGATTCAAGCTGAAATGCCCTCCTTGTCTGAACCTAGTTAAATATCTCTGTGAAACAAATCAATTACTTTTCAATAGTCTCCCGAGTAACAATGTTTAAATGAAGATTTTTGACCTTTTAGACCAATTCTCTCTGAAGTGAGCAAGCATTAAATTAGAAACTCTAATAGTTTTACAAGCAATCTTCCTTATTTTGCTTACTTTCTGATTCACAGGAAAAAAAACTCACTCAAATATTATACTTGGGAGAATCTAAAAGGATAGATAGCCCAGCATCATTTGCTAACCAATATTTTGTTATTGTGTAATGAAAACCAATTTATAGACAATGTCATGAGCTGCCTCCTGCTCCACCAGAGAATCGTGCAGAGTGTTATAATGGGTAAAGAAGAGTGGTTAACATGGGCTTTCCCGAAGAAACGAAATTCAGACAAAGCAACCAGGTTTCATTTAAGAAGCTGGCAGAGAGCAGGCATGACACATGGGGTATCTGTCCATGTGGCAAGAAGCCCTGAGAGTGAGCGCGCCATAATTCTAAGACAACAGTTAACTTAAGAAATCTTATCATACAATCAGAGTGTCTGTCTTGCCTTCAAAATCATGTTCAAAGTTTGACTTAGCAAAGAAGGAAGACTTGACAGCTCTCCAAAATGGAGTTTGTAAATAGAAGAGAAGACAAGAATGGAACTTGAAGGGTGCCTCCTCTGTGTGTGTGTGTGTGTGTGTGTGTGTGTGTGTGTGTGTGTGTGTCCTATTTTCTTTATTTATTCATCTATTGACACTAGTGTGGTTAGAAGGAAGGTAGCCTGGTGAGTAGTTGATGGAAGAGGAGTCTGGATAGTTGTGTGCTGTGTTCAATAACAAGCTGCAGGATGGGAGATCTAGCTTTGAGCCAAAGAAACAAACAGGGTGATCTTTCAGCAGGAGATCAATGTGACATGGGAGACAGACTGCACATACTGTGTGTTCACTGCTTAGGTAAATCAGCCGCACAGGTGTGGTTGCTACGGACTTTGGATTCGAAAGATCTGTGCATGAGTCAGGAATCACTGTCAAAGGCCAATTGCTATAAATAGCTCCAAAGCAAAATGTGAGAATGATCACCAGGGCTCTTTGGAGGTGTCTTTGTTCTCCATCAAAAGGCAGCTGCATAATTACCATTGCAGAGTATTTCCTAGAGTAGAGGTGGTGGTGTGTGGATGAGTGGGGAAACAGAGAGAGATCCTTGTCCTGGTTCTTGGGAAGGCTATGAGGAAAGACTTCAGCTTTTATATACTTCCTGTCCTGTCTTTGGCACGAGCAAGAGGATGGCACAAGGGACTGTAAAGTACCTTTCTCTGAACTCATACAACCATTGCAATTATTAGCTCACCTCAGCTCATAGCTACCTGCTCACATAAAAATAACAAACAAACAAACAAACAAACAGTTCTGTCAATAATCAAGGAATAGGGAAGCTCTTCTAGATGTCCTTTCCTTTATTTCTGCACCAGTAGATTTTGCCATGGGGGAAATCATTGCCTTCAGTTGTGTATCCACAGTTGAGTCCACCAATCTCCAAAAGATTGCTTTAAGCCCATGCTCATACAGTTGATGGATGGTCCTAATTGTGCCAGTGGGTCACAGAACAATGTTAATAGACAAGAAAATGAGATAGAGATTTGTAGACAAGATGCACAGCCAAAAGTGATATGGAATGGGAGGGAAAAGTGGGTTCTACACGTGATCTACATATTCAAAATTATAAAATAAAATTAAATTTTTTTGAAAAGTTGGGGTCAGACTTGTAGATAGTTAGTAGATATTTTCTTTTCCACAGAACATTTTTGCTAGGATTGAGATTTAGAAACATAGAAACACACACACACACACACACACACACACACACACAGCTCTTTCCCGTTTCCTATGAATGAGTTTAGGAATCTGTTTCTTGCTGTCTCAAACACTACATCAAAGGGCTGAGGATGTAATTCCATAGTAGAGTACTGAACTAGTGTGCCCAAATTCACATGATTCATCTCTATCACTGGGGAAAAAATAATTCTCAAATACTGGCATACAGGCTGTGTAGATTTTGAAATTCATAAGGAAGTTTAATTTAGGAAGGCCTCAAAACCCAGGGCAGATTTCTACTAAGTGTACTGCAGATGGATCCTTCATCTAAATTTATTGTTTAATTATGAATGTACTTAAATGTCGCGAGCTTCCATTATTTTATCTGTAGAATAAGTCAATGATGACTTTCCTACCTTCCTTCCAAACGTCTGATTTTCATGCTTAGCTTTTCATAAGTGAGGAGGACTATGAAACTTTACCCTATTTACGTATTAACTTTACTTGAGGTAATATTTTAAAAGGAAGAGACCATGGGTTTGCACAGAGTATAGTAGGATGATCCTGTGGGCACTACATGAGGGTTTTGGTTCCTACAGAGAGAGGCTAAAAAAGGAACACTGTCCTTTCTGGACAAGATGGTTAGCTGGCTACGTAGGTCTACAAGAAAAGCATCTTACAAAGAGTTAGACACATAGGAGTTGATGAGAGTTGATTAACATCTTGAATTCTTTTCCTGGCAGGAGTTAGAATACTTTATGAATTTTCCATCTACAGTCTCTTGTCTGATTACACTGAGGAGAACAAAGTCATTAAACGTAATCACCGTGTTAATAGATGAGAGATTGAAGACGCGAGGGTTGGGTAAGTCCATCTTCCTGTCACACAAGGTGATTTGGTGTCTGCCTGTGGGCTTCCAAATGAATATGAATTGGTAATCAGCACGTTTCATATTCATGATGCAGTCAAAATGCATATTTGATTGAATGCCTCATTTAATAAAGCAACAAAATATTCATAAGTGTCGTGGGGGGTAAGAAGAGCTTGCATTTTATGATTTCTGTTGAGATATAATTACATATAGTAAAACGTTTAGATCCTAAGTTTGCTCTACCATGAGTTTCTTAGAATGTGTATAGCATGAAATCAATAAAGCATGGGGAATTGCTGTCAGCTTTCAAATCCTAATATTTCTTAGTAGATCCCTAAATTCAGAGTTCTTGTTACACGGAGATACTTTTATGCTCTTGAGTTTCATAAATATGCTGAGTACCTCTTATGTTCATCCCTGTTACAAGCATTCTAGGTCATCTCTTCCTGATACTGAGGAAAATGTCATTGGTTGAGCATAATGTCATTCACTTTCTCTCTGTGTTGATTGGCATTTAGATCATTGATATTATTTGTTAATATGAATGAAGTAGCCAAAAACCCTTTATGGTAGGCATATGTTTTCATGTATGGTACAGAAATACAATAGAGTTCAATTGCTGGACCATAAGGTAGCTTTTTGTCTAGTGTTGTGATGATTAATTTTATTTGGCAACTGGATACAGTCTAAGATTGCCTGGGAAGGAAGTTTCAGTGAGGGACTGTCTAGGTCAGGTTGGCCTCCTGGAATGCTTGCAGGGTGATTTCCTGATTTGTTAATGAAGATGGGGAGAGGCAGCTCACTATGGGTGGAAGTACTCCCTAGGCTTGAATTTTGAACTGCAGAAGGGTGAAGAACAGGAGCTGGGCAGTAAGTGCACACATGTTCCTTCCCTGCTCTCAACTGTGGATGTGACTAAACTCTTGAACGTCTTGCTGTCTTGATATCTGTGCCATGGTAGGATTTAAATTGGAATTCCCAGCTAAAATAAGCCCTTTCCTCTCTTAGTTGCTTTTGTCTTGGTGTTTCATGATAGCAACAGAAATAGGACTCAAACAAATATTATTAGAAACCACGGGCCAGTTTTTCTTAGAGATCATACCATTTCACTTGACTAGAGCAAGAATGAGCTACCCTCCCAAGCTCCTTCTCTCCATCCTTTAAGTCAGGAAGTTCTTTATACTTGATCAGTCGAGGGGCTTTATAGATAGTAAGTAGTATCTCATCCTGGTTTCACAGTGTGCTTTCTTCCTAATTATCGATATCAACTGTTTCTCTTAACTCTGCAGTCATGTTGTTTTCTGAAGAAATTCTTGACACTTTAAAAGTGGCCGGTAATTTTTTTTTCCATTTGTAAACTTCTGCATAGAACTTGGCTATTTACATAGTATAATATGTATTATAATATGATAGTGATAATAATCACCTGATCTGTGATTTGCACTTTTACTTATTGTCAGTCTTTAAGGAACAGATAGTATTAACTGTAATGAAATCCAGTGTATCTTTTCTGGCTTTGACATATGTTACAGTAAGCGCATTTGTAATCTCTCTAAGAAATATTGAACAACTTCAGTTATAAGAA
Organism: Mus musculus; assembly: GCF_000001635.26. Classification (NCBI taxonomy): domain Eukaryota; kingdom Metazoa; phylum Chordata; class Mammalia; order Rodentia; family Muridae; genus Mus; species Mus musculus. The sequence goes on along the minus strand of NC_000079.6, from coordinate 69,026,282 downwards.
ATACTGTCTCAGAGGCTTTGGCAAAAGTTTTAGACTTAAAGCTTTTGAACGTCATCTGTTCTCCATCAACTTCTGTCTGTTTTCATGCTAGGTATAGAGCATGGCTCAGGTTGAACAGATAACCAGTTGTGCCTGATCATTTGTGAGAAGACTCCATGTTCCCCGTTGAGCTTCACGGGAACATTTGTTCGCATTTATTTCCCCACGCACCTAAAGCTCCATCTGCAGACTGCTCAGTTCTGCTGCCTGCCCACCCTGAAGGCAGAAACACGCTGCCTTGATTACCGAGCTTACCATCTTGGTAGATTTTATTTTGTTAGTTTTGTGGTTATTAAACACAATGATGGACTTCACTGTAAAAAATTCACACACACGTGCGCGCGCGCACACACACACACACTCACATACACACACACACACACACACACACACACACACACACACACACACTTCATTATAAATCCCACATCTGAGAGAGACATGCAATATTTGTCTAAGACTGGCTTATTTTGCCTAACATGATAATCGCTATCTTGTTTTCCTGAAAACACCATGACTTCATTTTCCTCTAGAGCTGACAGAAATTCTTTTGTATACATGGGACACATTCTTTTACAACATGAGAAAGTGTGTAGCAACCCTTAGACTGAGAAGTAGACTCCCCACACATAGACTCTCCTACAAGTTTGTCTTTGTTTTTCTAAGTTATTTACTTTCTATGTGAGTTCTGGCGCCAATTCTAACGTATGCAACTATATAGATTAGTGCTGGCTAAGTTTGCCAAGATCTTGCCCTCCAAGGGCTGACCTTAAATTTTAGGTTAAAACTATAGCTCTCAGTGCATGCTATGCAGAAAAGCAGAACTTCCTAACTTTCCCCATCAGTGAACACTCTCTGCCCTTTCAGTCTCTCTCTTGTGCTCTCTCATGCTCTCTCTCTCTCTCTCTCATGCTCTCTCTCATGCTCTCTCTCTCTCTCTCTCTCACACACACACACACACACACACACACACACACACACTTGTCATCGCTGTGGTTTCAGGTTGCAATTAACCTTTAAGGAGCTACTGCCTTTCAAGTTCTGGCTTAGTAACAAAGAGGGCTATTCACAATTACCTCAGCAGATCACCAAAGCGTGTGCCCCCCCCCTCCCCAGCAACCTTTCCAGTGAGGTGTGTCTAAAGCCAGCTCTGTGCAGCCCAATTGCAGTCACACATCCATAGCAGCAGACAGGACACAAAAGCAGATAGGGGAATATGCTTTTCCTTCAGCTCTGGCATTAGTTAGGTCTGCAAAATTTTAAAACAATGCCTCTCTTCTGAATTATTCTCAGGGAGAAAGTAGGAAAAAAACTTCTTTGAAATGTATGGCTTATTGTTATGTTTAAGACATGTTTCTAGAATGTCATTTTCATTTAAGGTATGATAGAGATACCATCTGCACGGAGGCCAGTGCTCATCCCCTTCTGCATGCTTCCTGATGATCTTTTCACATTCTAAGACATGATTTTCCAGAAGCTTCCTTTTATCTCATTTTTGGTGAGGGGCACTATATCTCAATGTGAAGACACAATCCACTCTTCGAACTCTTCCTTTGTTCTTTATTGATCACATATTTATTGTCCAAACAATCGTCTTCAAGACCACGTGCCTAGTTCTTTATCCATCTTAAATTCAGGTCAGAGTAACATTTTGATGTAACTACATAAATAAGACCAGACATGTTAGTTTTCTTAGCTTCCTCTGCCCAAAACCTTTTCTAGTATTTTTTTGAAAGACTAAGTAATATTTGGTTCAATGCATACATACTAAAATCACTCAGATGTTTCAGGGAATATCTGTACGCTCACATCAATCATCCTTCCACCCTAAAAAGTAAAGGTAGTGACAGATTATGCTTGCTGCAAATTCACTTATCCAGCAAATGTTTACTGAGTGATTGACAGAATTTGTCTGAAGATTGTACCTATGTCAAAAAAAAAAACCATCCTGTCTAAAGAAACATTTCTTTTTTGATACATAGCCTATTTGGAAGAAGTAAACCTGAAAGAATATTACAAAGGGTTGAATGCTTGGTCCATAGCAAGTGACACTATTAGGGGGTGTAACCTTGTTGGAGATACTATGTCACTGTGGGTGCAAGCTTTGAGGTCCCAGAAGCTCAAGCTTGGCCTAGTGGCTCATTTCTTCTTTGGCTGTCTTCAGATCAATATGTAAAACTCTTAGCTCCTCCTGTACCATGTCTGTCAGCCATGATATGCAGCCATGTTTCTGCCATGATGATAATGGAAAAAAATCTTTGAAACAATAAGATAGCCATAATTAAATGTTTACCTTATAGAAGTTGATATGGTCATGGCTTCTTTTCACACCCTAACTAAGACATAGTTGTAAAAGCTTCTGTGAAAATATCCCACACTTATTTCAAATGACAGCCCGACCATTTCATTCAAATAAAGCAACCATCTTACACAGAGTACCCTTTATCCAAAATCACACATTAAAAGTCAAATTCTTTACACATTGGGAAGCTTTTAGAATTTTCTGAAAACTTTGTCAGCATCCAACTTTAACTTTGCTGTAAAAAGAAAATCCCAATTGTAATAATTATTTCCACACAAAAATGAAGAGTAGAAGATTTGGGGAAGAAGTAGAATATACGGAATATGATTCTGGGTTTCTTAGACCTTGAGAGAGTGATATTTTAAATACCACAGCCATTTTCTTCCCTAGGGAGTACAAGAGCATTCACACATAATTATGACTGAAGCAAGCTTAGTACTTTGTACTGAAAACATCTGTAAAATGCTATGGCACACCCAGGGCATTAGATGAACAGTAGCGCTGTAAAGGGGCCTGGAGTCAGGCTTCCTTTACAGCATGGTTTCATGGATCAGATTAAAGTTGAATGCATGAAGAGGATGGGTGTCAGCCTTGCCTTAGGAGGGCTGTGCTCACAGTGCAGCAGCCAAGAGTAGCTACTGCCCCATTGAGAGCTATGAAGAAGGGGGGACATTGGAGATGCACTATGGAAGGTCCTTCAGTGACTCTCCAAGATACAAATGGCCATTCCATCCTCAGCCAAACACATTCAGAGATGTTGACACTAAGCAAATACCCTCTTCTGAGGTTCCATCCTGATTCCTTTTAACTAAGTCTATCTCTTGTCATCTCCACGGCTTACTCCATTATATGAAGAGGGAGCAAAGCCAATGGTGTCTTTTCCCCTAGAGGTAACCTGGTAGTAAAGTAGGATGTTATGACTTCCTGATATCTCCTGCCTCAGCCATGGTGTAAAAAGGAAATAAGCCACTGATCCATTTCTAGCAACATGGAACTCAGGACAGCACTTGTCCTCCAGAGGAGCAGGACTGCCATTTGTTCTTCTGGGTTAGAGTGTCTACTTATTACAAATAGCAGTCGTTCACCTTTGCTCATCTGGCTACCTGTAGGTAAGGGGGTGGGAGGACATTTCAGGGTTCAATAAATAATCCCATGTGCCAAGGCAGGCAGAGCCCACGGGTGCTGAGGTTTGGGCTTCAAAGATGTAGTTTGAGTTTTACCTCATGTCTTTATAAATGGAGGCATCTGCCACGTTGTCCAGTGATCTCCCCATTTGCTGCTTTATGTCACTCGGTTACGTTTATAATCTGCCGAATCCAGGATGAGATGTATCAAACTACAAAACTCATCATACTGAAGTATGAAGAAGACAAACTTACTGACAGAAAAGTGCCCTGACTCCTTGGCTATTCACCGATGAAGATACATCAGATCTAGTAGGAATCGGTCCATGGAAGGTGTGAGATGACTTTTACTGCAGAGTCCTTTCTACATGTCTGAATGATAGTTGTTGAGAGAAATGGTGGCTAGATAGAAAGGCAGGCCTTGGGAATAGAACAATATGTTGAGCATAGGGCTGAGGAGCTGACTCTAAATGAAGCACTCAACACACAAAAGTGGGAACTAGAGTTGCAATCACACACACATATACACGCACATGTGTGAACCAAACAGGTATAGAAACACATCCATAGTTATAGCACCTGTGGGACACAGGCATGGACACCCACTTGTAGTCCCAGAACCCATGGGATACAGGCAAGCACACCCACCTGTAATCCCAGCACTCATAAGGCAGAGATAGATGATATGAGGGCAAAGCTGTAGAGCTAGACCAGCAGGATTGGTGAGCCCTTGGTATAATGAGAGGCCCTGCTTTACTAAACAAAGTGGAAGATTATCAAAGAGGACACCTGATGTCATGCCCCCTCAGGCGTGTACACATATGTGGACTTACACACATTCAAGCATCTGTATGCACGTGTACAACACACAAACAGACACATGCAAAAATTAAAGAAAAACTGGTCAGTGCACACTCACCCGGTGCTCCCAGAGGCGTGTTACCAAGCGCCTCACAAACAGCCACTGGATGCTTGAGATGAACAGATACAGGCCCTGGAATGGAGGACAGCTTAGAGAGTCCTGGTTTTAGACATGTCTTCCAAGGCTACTCCTCAGAATTTCCAGCTGTAAAGTCATATATACATCAAGCTTATTTGTATTCTAACTGCCTGAAGGGTAGGGCCCTTCTTGGTTATCAGTTCTTAAGTTTGAGAGTGACCTTGTATAATCATCATTTCATTAGTGAAGTGAAACTTCACTAGCTGGTTATTAAATGTATTCAATGTGTCTATTTACATGAGCGTCACCATTGCTCCAGGAAGCTGGAATGGAATACTCCTGATTGGCTTAACTAAGAGCCAAAAGCTTAGATCTCCAAATAACGTTGTTGGTATAATGGGTTAGGAAAGTGTTATCCTGTGAGTCCTTCTTTAGAGAATTTAGAGAACAAAGAGTGAGTAAGATTGATCAATACCATGGTTTTCCTAACCAACCCTAAAATCAAGACCATGTTTATCATAATTTGTAGGTGCTGATGCTATGCAAACATTTGAAGGTAAGGTGGCTTTGTCAGCTTTAACAGCAGTATATGTTTCCATGGGTATTTCAGGAAAGCCAAGGAGGTGTAGGAGCCCTAACAGCTGCAAGATCAGGCTCTCTTATTACCAAAGCAAAGGCTTGGCCATGGCTTCCCAGGCAGTCAGAATGAAGCCCCTTGCATCTTATTTGTCTCATATTTTGTAACCTGATTCCAAGTATAAATGTCTGTCAATTCACCCTGGAATGCTTTGGGACACAAAGCACTTCTCTGAGGGTTTATTTAATAATTTCTGGGAACTAAGACTGGCATTCATCACCTCATAACACACTGTTAGAATTAGTACATTTAGTTTCTGCTTGACAGCTGGGTTATGGATTAATTTGGGTTTAAGACTTTTAAGCAGTCTTATCTTTAAAAACTGAATGATTTCTCTAACAGACTCTCCGAGATGAGCTTAAAGGCAACATATATCTCATTAATTCCTGAAGATAATCTTGATTACCTGAAAAACAGCTACTTAAAGCAGTTACTAGGTATTGTGAAAGACATGTGGACTATGACCTGGGTCTCACTACTTTTACACTGAACCTTTGATGGCACTTGTTTAATGCATTAGAAGAGTTTGCCTGGTTTTCATAAATGCTGAACGTGTTCTTCCTGTGCTCTGCAGACCTTGACTTAAGATCAGCAGGCTTTTTCAAAAGGTTATGATTTAAAAAGGCATATTCCTGATAGAACATAGGACCTCTTTAGAAAGTAGAGAAGGTAAGTAAATTTAAGTGGAAGGAAAGTGTACCAACAGTTACACCTACTGTGGATAGCTGCTTATGTGTTTTCTTTGCTTTAACATCTTAGTATAGCGGGTACTGTGGTAAATACTGTGCATATTCATTGAAAATATGAAATGATTTCCATACTATTTCATTTTTATTAAACATGTGATCCTCACGGGATCCTAACTCCTCCATGTTCAGTATCTATTGAGCTTCCTGTGGTTGTATGTCCTGTCCCCCTACCTCCCACCCACCACCTTCCAATATTGGCATTAAACATATTTGCTTAATCTAGTTCATTTAAAAATTTATGGTTTTAATAGTACCTCAATTTAAATAGAAAGTAACTTGGTATTTGTGGTTTCTTTCATTATTTTATTTTGTTTCATGTTTATAGTGAGAATGTTGTTTTTTTTTTAAACTCAGTTATGTTGTGTGAATATATTTTTGTTTCAATCCCAGGTGTGGGATAAGAGTCTGTTTCACATCAGGTGACTATGATTTGTCTCACGAACTAGGACTGGTTTGATATTTTTGCCCAGCTGTAGATCAATAGTTTATGTTTGGAATTCTGGGAACTTTTCAGAGGTTATAAAGGCCAGAACCTAAGTGGGGTGTGCTGCCCACTCCAAGGAGGCTGCTGCTGGTCCCTTTTGCTTTGGTTTGTCAAGCAGTCATGAGCAAAGAGAGGAGAAGAAATTAGATATCCTGCTGACAAAGATTTGACTTGTCCCAAGGAACTCAATGCCCCTAATCAGCAAGAAGTAGTCTAAAGAGGTCTGTATCTTCCATTTCCCCTCTAACTTTCTCTCTCTCCTACATAGTGTTGTGGGGATGGAAGGGATTAGGGTGGAACAAGGGTTGGGAAGGTGATCTATATATCAGAAACTAATAAAGTAACCACAAAAAGCCCACCTACACATGTCATTATATATTCATCCACTCTTTGATTTGGTCATCAAAGAGAAGTTATGCCATCTCATGGTAAGGCCCTCAAGTGATCAGAGAGGTTCCTCTAGTGGACAATGTGAGTCAATTTCCCCGAAGCTCCAACATCCTGCCATTCTGCATGCAGTCTACAGAGGTAATTGTACTTAGAGTTCTCCACCTGTCATTCAGAGGTAGCTTCAAGCATGACAGCCCCTGTTTACTCCCTGTCTTTCTCTCTGTCTCTCTATCTTTGTATCCCTCTCTCATAAAATTCCTCTTGTTTGTACTGCCAATTATCATTATTTATTAAAAAGGCTTGGTGACATCACAAGGCAGTGTTAGTCTGTGTGGTGATTTGAATGAAAATGGCCCCCATAGGTCCATAGGGACTAGCACTGGTAGGATGTGTGGCCTTGCTGGAGTAGGTTGGCTTTGTGGCAGAAGTATGTCACTAGGGGGTGGGCATTGAGTTCTCAGTATGTCTCAGTTCATTTCCTGCTGCCTGCCTGCTCTTGGTTCCTTCCCCAGCACCATGTCGGTCTGCATGCCACCATGCTCCCACCATTATGATAAGGGACTAATCCTCTGAAACTGTAATCCAACCTCAATTAAATGT